>NC_059502.1:24679811-25304811 GCF_914767665.1 Harmonia axyridis
AAAAAATTAACCATTAAATTTTATAGGGTGGTAAAAATCACTCAAGTATTTAAACCAAATCTAGTATGCATCGATTGTTCATACTGCTGATTGAGGTCCTCTATGGAGAAACATGATTCCTGCCAAAGATATCAAGTTCTTCAATGATTTCCAAAAAAAAACTGACCTTTAATATATATGAATAGGTATGAGTTAATTCGAACACGTGAATTCCTAATTCTACCATGTGAATTTCTAATTCTACCATATCCCGAAGGGTTTGGCTATTTCATTTGCAAAGATGGCGGAAACGTACGATCGCAATGATTGCGAATGCTCGAGCATAGCTCCTCTATTCTTTCAAATATTGAAAGAAAGTAGTCCTTTACTACGTAATTCATTACAACTTTATTATGTTATAGTACAATGAACGCAGTTTCGTAGCTTTGCTACATTTTTAAACTGGGTATATCTCCTGTTTCATTGTGTATTTGTATGTTTTAGAATTTCGTTTTCTCTTTCTGCTATCTTCGATTATGATATTCCGGAGTAATTTTTATTTTTCAATTTGCGAAGTGTCGCTTGCTTATATTGCTCTTGAAGCTTGGGTTTCAGTCGTTTAATTTTTCTTCTTTACTGTCATATTTTAATACTTTTCTCAACCTTTGTTTTCATGTAATTCGATTTCGTCGAATACTTTGCTTATGTTTTAATATAATCATCTGGTTTTGGGGATTGTTATTTCTTATGTACCAGTCTTCTCTTAGTGTTTCATTTTGTATTATTTCCAGTAATTTCAATTTCTTTTTGTTCAATATGTGATAGAAGGTCTATTAATTGATTTATATATTCCAATTTTCAGAGATTTATCGAGCTTTTTTTATTCTCTTTACCTGTGTAAAGGCTGTGGCTGTGTGAATAGTGTATTTTGATACTCATATTGCACCCTAGGGATTTGAAACTATTAAGTATTTGTAACCATTTCATAACATAGATAATTTTGAGCTTCATGTTTTTTTTTATAACTGCAACAAATGATGTCCAAGCTTCTCGTTCAACTTGATTCATTGAATGTATGAAGGCAGGGTCCTTAATCAATTGTCTTATTTGTGGGGCGTCAAATATCCCTGCTTTGAGTTTTACCGTGCTCAAATGATTCATTTTTACCCCTATAATGCAAAACATGACCCATTTTCATCAAGAGCCTTTAGGTACAAATTGCTTCATTAAGCTTCATTAACTTTATATGAAACGGAGGTATAATTTTTTCTTTTACTTACCCGAGTTAAGGGATTAAAAGGGTCTGTTCAGGTACCTGATAGGCAATAGTTTCACAATTTATAGATTTATCTGGAATTCACTCAATTACAGACTGATAGGTCTGTAGGTACAACCATTGTACCTACCTAATAAATAAAAATTCTAGAACTCTCATAAATAATATCTGGAATGAAACCCATATTGGTAGATAAGTTGATGTATCTGTAGAAGTATATAGAAGGTGATAGAGAAAAATGGACTGCATGGACAGATTCAGCATCCCAAATATAGTTAATATCAGCTCTAAAATCCCAGGCACCAAAAAAAAATTTTTTTTTGTTGCCCTTCCTTGGTAATCCGAACGTACCTTGATTTATTGGTATGTCGCTTGTGTAGATGTTTTCCTCCTCTGAGGTTGGGTTTGTAATTTAAAGAACTTCCAATAGTGTTCAATATTACAGGCCCGTATGTTCGTTGAGAATGTTTATAGTCTGGTTATTACTGCTATGTTTATAAATTTTTATTGATTCCAAGAAGTCTAGTTTCCGTTTATTTTTGTTCCACGTGTAGTGTTTCGAGATATTCTAGTTCCAGGAATGTTGAGCGAAATATAATTCTCGTTATGGTGTTTGAAATATGACTGGTAGTCCTTGAATTTTTTATGAAGGTTCTACCATTTTGAACTATTTATATACTATTATATTAATTACATTTCAATTTATAAACTCCTGTGTTATTAAAACGGTTTTCTTTGTCTTTTGTATCGAAGGAAGTGTTGGATATTTTGCACGAATTTTGTTTCTTGGTAAAAATTCGCCTTGATTATAAAAACATATCTATATAATAATAATAAGAGAGTTTATTCATGAAAATACATCCAATAAACTCTATAATACTGTAGAGTTTTATAAAAATATAAACTGTGCACAGTTTATGTAGGTTCAAACGAAGTATGTTTGTGAAATATGTTGTTACATCTCTTTTTGCAAGAGGAAAAATTTCTTTTAATTTTTTTTATGAGGAAATTTAATATTTTTAGATTGAAATGGTTAGAAGCTATTTTTCTTATGGTTTCCAATTTCCGTTTTCTAAAAAAATTAAACGACCCTACTTTTCCATCCAAATCAACACCCATAAAGTAGCCGCACGGTGGCCACCTGGACCACTTTGGAAATCACTGTGGTAGAATCTTTACAAAAAGATTCAAAGAACACCAGTCGACTTTTAAACAATATAAAGAAAATTCTAATTTCGCTAAATGATATTTGAAATGCCGAAACAAATAACTTTTTTCATTACCATAGGAAAAAAATCTCTGGAAATTAAAAGTTTAAATTTTCATTAAATTGATTTGAATTTCTATCAAGTAACTTCCATAGTGTTAGGGGTTATAATTTGATATTAAACGATAATTTTTTTCTCATGTCAAAATTTGACATTTTCAACTAATAGCAATGCATTATTCTAGCCAATCAATCCGGATTATACTATAAACATTGCTTCCTCGTCGATAATACCTTGTTTAATTGAAACGTGAAAATTTTACTTGTAATTTGTCATTAGTTACAGCTTAATGTGCTATTTTATTCTAAGTGTGGTTTATTGAAAAATGAACACGAACCGATTCAGCGCCCTCCCAACCCAAGAGAATATTGAACATTTGAATTGTTGAAAAAATAATCTTCCCAAGTACAACTCGTTCTTCAAATTTTATTAGATGATTTTTTATTTTTATCACTCTAAACTTTTTTATTTGAATTGTTGAATTTCTCTCAATGATGAAAAAAGGTATTTACGAAATATCATTCTAATTGACTATCTAGTTCCTAAGATATCTTTTGTAATTACTATAAAAATCCAAATATCTACATTATTCATTAACTAGGTATTAGTCGGCAATAAGATATTTGAATAAGAATTTGCCAAATAATACGCCGGACTGATCACAAAAATGTTTTCTCTATTTGTGCAAAGCGCATGTTCAAGTAAATGGTACCTGGGCTGATGAGATGACTACACAGCTGAGTCACTGAGTCAGCCGACATTCAGAACTATTCAGAAGAGAAAGCCCAAGTGCCGGTATCTGCGAAACACGTGCTATCGATAAAATACCCTGGTTACCATTTGTTATGCAGTATAGTGTTATTGTTGATAGACTTATTTTTGATAATTGTGCTTTTTGTGAATTTTTGGAATAGTGTCCTGGATGGATGGAAACACATCTTTCGTAAATATCCACTCAGAATGTCATAATAGTATATTCTAAAACAAGTTGCAGAATGGGCTTCTATTCTAACACGAATGCGAAATTCTGAAACGAGCGACGAAGGAGCGAGTTTTCGAACGCATGAGTGTTGGAATTGCCTTCTGCAACGAGTATTAGACGATATTTTCTCTATTTCAGTCAAGTTTTGTGAATTATTGTCGAAATTAAATGAAAAATTCAGATTGAATATCCTTGTGACATTTGTATTGTATCATTGCAGTTGGTGTGACTGTTACGAACATTGACAGATTACGGAATTTGGATATGAATCGTACGTTTAGAATTTTGAAATAATTTACAATTACTCATTAAATTCGTTAGTTATGTTATTGATGAAATCGATTTAACACCACCAGAATTAAGAGAAATTGCGATTAATGTTGCAAATCATTTCACTTTATCCGAATTATATTATTTTGACAATTATTGACGTTTGTTGAAATTTGATAGGATTGGAAGTCAATATAGACAACCACAAACCGAAAAATATAACTGAAAACGATGCTGTAATGAGTTCTTTACAGCACTGTTTTTAGTACTGTAATGAACTTTATAGGATACTGAAATAGAGAAAAGTATTTTATTGACGATTCAATTGAATTGAAATTAATTGATAGTCATAATTGAAGAAAAGTATGATGTTAACAATATATTCTTTAAAAATCTTTGGTACGTCTCATGAACAACTCTCTTAATAATTTTCGCATTGTACATGTACAGGGTGGGCAAATTTCGATGTTTTAGCACTACAACTTTTAAACCAGAGTTTTCGAGTTGAAAGCGAAAACTGAAAAAAAAGGCGATATCGAAAAAAAATATCGGGTGTCCCAAGGTGAGTGGCCTATTAGATTATTATGGAAACTATTGATGGTAAAGATTTCAAATTTTGTGGATAGATATTTGGCCATGTAAGGTACATTTTTGAAATAATTTCACATTTCCAGTGTTGCCGGATGTACGACAATTTGGCAACAACTTTGTTATTTTGAATGGGACATCCGGTATTTCTATTTTTTTTATGATACTCCATAAAATATTGAATCTATTCACTCTTACTTTTCCATCCCTATCTTTGACGGTTTTTGAGTTATTAATTATTTTTCGAAATTTTAGGTCAAATTGGCGTATTACGAAAATGACTCTAGCTCGCTCAATATTTGAGATTTAAGTCAGAAATTTTGCAAGTCGTTAGATATTGATCTGATCTGTGTCACTGCTTTTGAATTATGGTTGTCAATAATACAGGACGCACCAAAAAAAATCATCAATTGCCAAGTTACAAAATTGTAAAAAAGTCTATTTTTTCAAATTAGACCCCTAGTATATTTTTCAATTTTTGGAATCAGTTCAACACATTCTACAATTCTTCTATTCACTTACACAGACTTTTTTACAATTTTGTGACTTGGCAAATGATGATTTTTTTTGGTCCGTCCTGTATTATTGACAACCATAATTCAGAAGCAGTGACACAAATCAGATCAATATTTAACAACTTGCAAAATTTCTGACTCAAATCTCAAATATTGAGCGAACTAGAGTCATTTTCGTAATACGCCAATTTGATCTAAAATTTCGAAAAATAATTAATAACTCAAAAACCGTCGAAGATAGGGATGGAAAAGTAAGAGTGAATAGATTCAATATTTTATGGAGTATCATAAAAAAAATAGAAATACCGGATGTCCCATTCAAAATAACAAAGTTGTTGCCAAATTGTCGTACATCCGGCAACACTGGAAATGTGAAATTATTTTAAAAATGTACCTTACATGGCCAAATATCTATCCACAAAATTTGAAATCTTTACCATCAATAGTTTCCATAATAATCTAATAGGCCACTCACCTTGGGACACCCGATATATCTCCGGTAATACTGATGATAGAGCTCTGAAATTAAAACATCATACAGGTAATTTTTTACTTAGAATCCAACGGTGTGCTCGTCTTTTTAACAGGGTTTTTAATTACGAAGCTATGACCCAAAGTCATGTTTTTTCAATTGGAAAGACTAGATTTCGCTATTTCTTCAAAGCTTAATTTTTCCTGAAGTGAAAAATATATAACATTGTATGGTTAGTATCAATATAAATAATAGAAAAGGGTCGAAAACTCTTTTTTCATCTAAGTCTCAATATTTTTATGATTTCAACTGTTGATGAGCACAGAAAAATTAGCATCGTATAATTAAAAGTTTCCTTCTATTAGTCTTTTCATCTCTATGCTTTTTATTCAATTTCACACAGAATAATGGAATACTGCTCTCATAGATATTCTAGCTTTGACTGATAGATCAGATTTTGCCTATCTTCTCTGGTTTTAAAGTTTTAGTTCTGAAATTCGCCCACCCTGTACAGGTAGAATACAAAGGTGATTTACCAGAAAACAACGGTCACTCTATTTGGAATTATTGTATTATGGAATATTTACTGAGTTTTTATGAATCGTAATTTTATTTTATTTAATTTATTTTGAAATAAATATTTGTTATTTTGATCGTTAATATTTTATTTATTATTATTATTTTAACCTCACCTTAATATTCTAAGGCCATTAAATATATTTTGAAACAGAAACGCTCTATGACCCATTCATAAAGTTATTGAGGTACTCAGACGACCTGTTGTTCTCACTAGTTTACTGACTACTTAGTGTTTGTGACTAATCCGTCGAGATGGTACGTCGTACACGTAATGCTGTACGTACAGGTAATGCTGTTTGTGACAAGTATGTATTAATATTTTTTTTTAAACAGAATTTCGAAAAATTTCAATTAAATGGGTAACTTGAATATAAACAAATATGTGAAAAGTTGAATTTATCATTATTTTACTGGAAATGTATAACCATCAAGAATTGTTGAAACCGAAAATTTTATTAACAATTGAATTTCCTGCACCTATTCCATTTTTAACAATTTTCTCATAAGCAAATTTTTTAATTATTATTTCTTATATAATTATTGCATTTTGATCTCTTCTATTGTATATTCTGTTTGTATTTTATTATAATTTTGACGGCGAAGGTTTTCAGTCATAAGGAATGCTTGTCTAATCAATTAATCCATACAGCAACGTTTCGAGAAGTATTTCATCTCTTCGTTATGTTTATGAATATTCAATCAAAAACCTTGAAAATTTCAGAATTTCAATTATCATCAGAATGATTCAAAGGATTTTGAATTTGGAAACGATACTTTCAACATATATTTATCATTTTATTTTTATCGTTTCCATTTGTTTATATTGAATTTTGTCTTTCTTTTTTCAAAGTTTGTATGAAGAAATCGTTGAATTGAATAGAAGGTGCTACTTTAGTCGTGTTTTTCATTTAATAAATATTTCGCCAAATGATTTTGAATAGTTTTTGTTGATAATAAACATTTTTAGATTCGTTCCAAATGAAAACTAGTCTCCAAAGAAGTTGCACTATAAAAAAAAACTGGAATAAAGTTATCCCGTTTTTGATTATTTAAGTTCAATATAGAATCGTTGGAATTGTGTATAATGGAAAAATTGTTCGTATATCGTGCAGTGTTTCTCACGGGAATTTTAAGAGCTACTTGCATGAAATTCAGTTAAAAATCAGTATAAACCGATTTTTGGGTATTTTGTGCTTGTGCTAGAATAAAGGATCAGTGTGGTATCGCAATAACACACTGCACAAGCACACGATACAAGATTTTGGAGACAAGTAGGAATCAATTGATTTTTTGGAGAAGTGAGATTGAAAACAAGCATTTGCTACCTGATTTTTAATATGAATTGAATAGCAAAAATTGTTTTTTGATATCAGAGTTTTAAATTTTCCAAAATTTATTCGGACTTCCCAACGGCTGATTTCAGGTTCAAATACCGCCGTCAGATAATTTATGTTATTATGATATTCATATCATGTGGTAATTGTTATGCTAAAAGTACAGATATGTTTCTGCTTCTTTCATTTGCTTCTAAGGTTTAATTTATACACATAAATTAAATCTTTCATCAATAATATCCTCAATTGTTCAATTAAAAGGATACCAATATACGTTTAGTCTCTTATTTATATATCTCCCATGTTCCTATTTCTGTGATAGACACACTGTAGAATTATTGTATATTTTATCACAATCTAATCATATTTCATTTTTAGGGTTATTACTTCACATAAAACTAAACCATGCCATGTTGTATTGAACAATATACAACATCTTTTGGACAAAGATGGCACTTATATAGTACCTGGCAGAAGCAGAAGAAATCTCACATGCTACAGATGTTTCAAAAAATTCGATTCAGCTGAATCTTTGGAAGTGCACAAGGCAGAACACGAACCAGAGAGCGAAGAAGAATATGTGATTAGTGACAGCGAAATAGAGATCGAAAGTGAATCGGATGAAGAAACACAAATTCCTAATGACCCAGTGGCGCAGATAAATTCAAAGTCTCCCTTGGGTAAAACTGTTGACCTTCTTGATTCTCCGAAAACGAATATAGTTCTTGAGCCGGTAGTCATCGAATATGTTCCAAGACCAGCGGAACCCATTGTGCAGAAGCAAGTTCAAGTTGTAGAACCCATCAGGGCTCCAGCCAACTCAATTTCGAACGAATCATCTAAGTCAGAAAGTGGGGAGACCAAAAAAGTTCCTGTATTATGTAATATACAGATACGTTGCTTAACATGTGATATTCTTTTCACCAACAGTGATCTTCTGATGAAGCATGAACCCTTGACTCCGGAAAAACCTTGCTGCTTTACGTGTAAAGTATGTTCTCAGAGCTACGATCAACCGCAAGATTATCTGACACATATTATGCAGCACAACACCTTTTCAACGTCCCGCTATGGATATAGATCAAATAGGAAAAAGCCGGAATTTCGGTGTACCTATTGTCGCCAAGAATTCGAGCATCGTTTCCTGCTAATGCAACATGAAAGGACCCATCATACCACAGATGCATCAAAGGCTTCTGCCCTAGAATTGTCGGCCCAAACTCAACCGAAGATATCCACACCAACCACGCCAAAATTAGATACAGCTAAACCAGATGTTCAACCTGCGGGGAAATCGGAGGAGTCTAGTGTAGAGTCGAGTACACCAAAACCTAAGATTTGGGTTATCAAAGAGGCCTTAATGAAATCTCCCGAACCGCCAGCATGTACAGTACAAAAAACTGTAGTTGCAACTATTGATCCTACGGGAGTGAAAAGAAAACTCGACGAAAGTGAATTGATACACGATATGTTGAAACCAGGGAAAAAAGGAAGGCCTTGCAACTCGGTGTCAAATCAAGCCTCTCCACTTATCATCGTAGCTCCAACAGAAGCATTGGAAACGACGTCTAGTTTAACATGCGATATTTGCTTTGATGTCTTCCGAAATAAGGTTGCTTATGATGAACATATGGTGTTCCATAACACAAAAAAAACAACCCAAGAATCTCCTTCTCCTATACTGGAAGTTGTGGATTCCACCAACGTTCATCCTTGTTCTGTTTGCAATCTACATTTCAAGAGTGCTGCCGGCTTAAAGAGGCACCAAGTATGCGCGCATGAAAATAAAAAGATTACCAGTTTTGTATGTGCGCTATGCTCCAAAATATTTTCATCTAGGAAAGGTTTGAACATGCATAGAAACACTTGCAATTAGAACAATAACAATGGGTCCGAATAGTGATATAGAAATGTGACCTAAACGAATTCGTTTGTTTGTTTGTGAAAAACGGTTCCATGTTATAATATTGCACTTAAGTTTCTATGAATAATGATCCTTGTATTTATCTGTATTTTTTTTCTTTCACTATTTTTTATTTTAGAGTTAAATAAAGTTTTGGAATACTTAAATACGAATTTTTATTCCTCCAATGCTGATAGCAAATGTTAGGTATCAATCATCTCTTAAATTATTTTTTTACAGTGCAAATATCACAATAATTTCGTTAGAACATGTAGAGAAAAATACACATAATGGAAATGTTGTCAATAAAGATTGTATCCCATTAAATTCTTGCAAATATCATGGTTTTTTTTTAGACTCAACTACAATCTTTATGTGTAAATGTTGAATAAATTTTTACTAATCCTTTTCCTTTTTCCTTTCATGAATAATCCGCTTCGTTTTCATGTGGAAGATTACTTTTTCAAAAGTTGAAAAAGGGATCCATCACTTGCAGTTACCTTGCGGAAGTATCCTACATAGTTGATGGCTATTTTTTTGAATCGTATGTTTTTTCGAACCTGTTGAGATATTTTCCGTTTAAAAAAATAGATAATTACGTATAGTGTTTTTTTGGCAGAAACTGGTTTATTTCAATGATATATGATCTTTTTATTTTCGTTATGAAATGAAAATATTTCGATAATATACAAATATAATAACAAATGAAACTAATAATTTATACAATTTCTCATTCTACTTCTTAACTTCCAAGAAATGTTTATTAACTATGATGTTGATAGGTAAGTGGTAAATTTTGAGAGGAGATCTGGTCAATGTGAATTTTATTTCATTTTACGAACATTCATTTTAATTACCTTTTATTTTAAGAATATTAAATGATGTTTCGTTTCTATTATCCTTTTGTCAGAGGGTGTTTGAAATATAAATGACAATTTTTCCCATTATAGAGAATATTGCAAGGAATTCTTATGGAGTGACATCCGCTAATTGAATATACAGGATGTTTCCTAAACATGCGGCAAAAATTCAGGGGGTTGTTCCTTGGACTATTCTAAGAATATTTTGTCCTTTGATGATTTTTGAAAAACCTTTTTGTTTCGAAGATATAGGGGAAACAAAATTTCAGATAATAACATTTTATTATGAAAAATAACATGAAAATTCAACTCAACCTACAAAAACTGTTGAAAATGACCACCTCTAGCCAGCATACAAGCATCCAATCTTCTCCTCATTGACTGCCGAACCCTTTCAAAAACACCAGGATCATTTCTTATTAAGGTACACCCAGCAATGATCCGATTTCGCAAGTCTTCCACATTTTCTACTGGAGTGGTATAAACTAATGATTTTAGATGGCCCCATAGGAAATAATCTAAGGGTTTTTAGTAATTGGAATGTTGTTAAACAAATTTAAAAATAAATTGCACCTACTTAGTAAACACAGTGCGGTACGCATTTTTATTTAAACTATTATTAATTTTAAAAATATGAAAAATGTTGTTCGCCCTGTATCTTCGAAACAAAGAGGTTTTTCAAAAATCATCCAAGGACAAAACATGCTTAAAATAGTCCAAGGAACAACCCCCTGAATTTTTGCCGCATGTTTAGGAAACACCCTGTATATTGTATAAAATTGCATACAATGGATGTTAAAGTAATTCAATTAACACAGTCCCAGTTTATCTTCTATTGTTTCCCTCATTGTGTTGAGTTTTTATTTTTCCTTCATACTTGTTTTATTTAGGTCTTTTATTTTCCGAGAAAACCCGTGCTTGAAATGATTCATAACTCAATAATAATGATAACAAAATTTGTTTTTACAGCGTTTGTCAATAGTGCTCAATCGGTCGATAACTTATGTAAATTTTAGGCTAAGAGAATCATTCAAATTTCGACGAAATCGACAGCACTCATCGTATAAGCTTAAATTAATTTTTGACTCTACAGGCTGGTCCGAAAGTGGTGAAATACGATACTACCCTATTTTTTCAAATGGTAATTCACAGTTTTTATAACATACTCGTAATCTTCTTGAAATTTTGTTTTCGAAATATTCCACTTGTCATCATTTATCTGTGTTACTATTTGAACATTTTTTTTTCGAAAAATTTCAGGGTTATAATGGTTTAAACTGAAGATCATATTTTGAACCGTTCGAGTTAATTTTACGATATATTTTTTCAAGTCTACTCTAAATTTACTGATAACTCTGTTGGTGGTCCGAAAGCCACTGCAATTTTGAAAAATGACTATCAAAAATGCCAATAATTTCATTTTTTCGAATGGTATGCCCTGAGATAGGACATTTCTACGAATGATCCTTAAAAATGTCTTTGTTTTTTCTATTCGGCTTCATTTGTAACGCTGTAGCGAAGTGACGACGTAACGAATTCTTAGCATTGAATTTTTTTGATTATCGGTTAGCCTAGTGAGTAGTCTTCATTTTTTGTCTGGAGATGTTGTGCCTAAAATAATTTTCAAAATGCTTCGCATTTCATGTTTTGTACTGTATACTTTTTACGCTTACAGTTTCAAAGGGACGGGATAAACAAAAACGAAGTACGATATATACGAGATATTTTTGTATATCACGTCAAATGAATGTCTTTTCATATAAATATATAAGTTTAATTCATTTAGATGATACGAGGATCACCGGTATTTCTCGCTTATTTATTACATTTGAAAAAAAAATAATATGCTTGAATTAGTTTTTTTAACTAATGTATTTAAAAATAAAAAAACATTTTTACACAAATTTGATGGCAAAAGACCGTAAATATATAGTTCAAAAGGCCTCAGGTATTCTAGCTTTTGGTTTGTAAATAATGATTTAATTTTTAAGTAACTTCACACAATTCTAAGAATCGATAATACACAATAATCTCTAAAATTCGTTATATGAAATAGTTTTCAGTATATTAGTAAAGAACGGTAAAAAACATTTCAAAAGCCAGTACGATGTTACATTTATTACATTTATTAAAATTCTGTATTCAGTTTCCTAATTGAATGTCAATATTTATAGGGGTGATTTTTTGGCCCATTCTAAGAAAAAAAACTCATATCAACATATGTCCTAAATGTCTTACCTTTTGAGATACAGGATGGTAAAGTTTTTAAAAATATATCATTTATTATTATCAAAATAAATCAATAATTGAAAAAGTTTTTAAAAATAAATCATTTATTATTATCTATTTCATTTATTATTATTAGATCGTAAAAATAATCATTATTATGCAAATATGAATTATAACATGTTAGAACAGCTCAAATTAAAACAATAAATTTCTGATATAAATATATTGACAATTATACAAATTGTTGTACCAAAGTCACAAAGTGACTTTGAATTTTTCACAGGTGGAGTACAGAAGTTATTATCAAAAGTTGAAAAATTGAAAAATAAAAACTTATTTGTAACGATACCTACTGCTAAATACTGAGAACAATAAAATGCTCATTCAATGGATTCCGTTCTTACTTGATGAAAACACATATAATATGTGTGGAAATGACTAAAAACTATTAAATTATTGGTTTGGTTTATAAAAATTCACACCAATCGAATTAATATATATAAATTGATATTATCTTTTTGTTGGGAACTCCAATAAATAAAAATAAATCAAAGAACGGTTAGTTCAGTAGAAAAAGTCGTGAAAAATGGAAAAGAAGTTGCTCCTTTTTTATGTGGATAATTTATCGATCTTCAGATGAGGAGTACTGAAACTATTGCTTTTAACAAAATAAAATAGTGAAAAGTAGAATAACTTATATTTAATAAAAATTAATTTGTGACAACATATTTTATTGTGGTTAGTGATTCGAAGGAAAAAACGGAAATGGTTCTGTGCGATCGATTAATTCGGATATCTAACCTAAACTTTCAGTTATATCATTTATCATCCGAGTAATTCATGAGTGTTGCATATGCTATAAAACTATATTTGTTATGAAAGATTAACTTGTAATTTAAAATGGGAGAAGGATAATATTCTTTCTAGTGAAGAGTATGTGTTAATATGGGAGCAGTTCGTTCCCTTTTTTATTAATCTCAAAGTATGTTGTGCATAGTGTAACTTGGTGTTTACCAGCAGTAACGACCTGTTGAAGACATAAACATAAACCGGTGATTCTAAAAAACCTTGAAATTTTTTGTGTAGAAATTGTGTTGGACTAAGGTTTCCAAATCACTCGATTATTTCAATCATTCTCGTCGCATCATCCATTCATATCAAGAAAAATAAAGCGTATTCAAAATATCTTTGGAATCGAACATAGTAAAAAAAGATCCACAAAAATATCTACAGAAGAAATAATTTCGAAAGAAAGAATGGTTCTGATTTTTGTGAAGTGTCGAACTTGTGAAGAAGTATTAATAGACAAATCTACGTTGCTTCGACATAAACCAAAAGATCCGAATATTTCATGTTGTTTTAAATGTAGGGAATGCGGAAAAATATTCTCTAAACCCTCAGATTATTATTATGATTCAAAAAAACACAGTTCAAAACGAAAAAAAAAACACAACTCAAAACGAAAAGGCCAAATAATGAATTGTGAAGTGTGCCTCAGATCGTTTTCGAAAGAAACTTCGCTGGAAAAGCATAAAAAAAAATATCATGAAGTGTCCAAGAACAATGAAGTGAAATCCAATAAAGTACTGGTATTGAAAAATCCCTCCGATGATGGAGCAAATATAAAAATATCAGATCATTCAGATCAATTGATAAATACTAATTTAACTTCAAAATTGAATTCTGACCAAGTAGCAATAACTACGAAGAAAGTTACTCCTGAGATAATATCTAGTACTTTTGGTGAAAGGAAGAATAAAAATAAGAATAAGAATAAAATAATAGAAAAAGAAAATAATGAAAAAAGGAAAATACGTTGCGGTTGTCATATGAACAAGAACCCACAAATTAGTAAATATGAATACCACAAAAAATCTTATGAGGTGAATGAAGAAGTATCAGAAGTTATTAAGGATTATAGTGAAATTAAAGAATATTCAGAAATAATCTTATTTCCATGTGCGGATTGCTTGAATATTTATAAGTTCAGAGAAGATTTATTGAAACATAAACCAAATTGCCGAAACGGTAAATAACTCGATAGTTCAAGTATTTCTTTTGTATGCCTTTTTAAGTAAATACGTTATAATCACTAGTCATTTTTTTCATTATGAATGTTTTTGTGACATTTTTATTATTAAATTCTGTTCTTATTTGAATAATATACACTATTGATTTCAATTGACCTTATAAATATGTTTATGAATTCACATATGTTATATTTTTAAGAGTCGATTGTAATTTGTATCTATATGTTTATACTAATCGATTATATACATTATAAATGATTTTTTTAGTATTACTTATTAGAAATATCGTTCCAAACCAAAAATCTTTTAAAATTTCTGATATTGGACTTGAAACTAAAATAAAGGTTCGAAATTATTTGGTCAAGAAAGATTTAAGATCTCTTTTGTTATATTGTTTTCCTTTAAATGTTCTAGGTTTTCTAACTGCCATTATCTATTTCTATTAAATACGTTCACATTGCTTTAGAAAGTAGTGGTTTCGTGTATGTGTGTCGGCAAAGCCTTTTGACATCTTCAACTTCTACAATGCTATTTGGATGAAAGTTAGTGTTGGTAGGTATCTTGTAAGAGCATGGTTCCCAATCAACCTTTATTTTCCCGAGCTCTCCTTAATTAAATTTCAACAAAAATAAGAAACTAATTTTTTAAATCAACTGAATTATTTACTTAAATTTCAAATAGGTAAAATACATATACAATACATTTATTTATTATGGATAAAATGTTTTAAAGTACTTATGGGATATGAAAATGAAAAATTCATTTTTATATTAAAATACTTCAGATACTTCAGCATGCGAGATCTGTACCAGTTGGTCAACTCTGGGTTCAGTCTTTGCTAGAGCTATGGTTAAATGTTATGACTTATCAAAACTTGTATAGCAGCAATCCTATTACGCCTCCCTGTTTGAGAAGTCCTTTTGTAGAGCGTAGATGGTTTCAAGAATTTCAATTTTTGCGGATTTGGGATGCAATTTGATGGTATTTCCATATCTCGCTCTATATTTTTGATAACATTTTCTGTGAATATTTGGATTGAGTCGAAAATGGTCTTAAATGAGAAATTCAAGGTTAAAATCAATCCTGTCCTGTTGCCGTGTATACGATAACTCTCGAACGGAATTTGCAAGAATCTGGGAATGATCATGATACGTTTATAATAATAATATATATTTATTCTTTAGACCCTCATTACATCATACACATAATATTATATATACAATAATAACAACTATAGGTTTAGGGTCTGAATATCGCGCTTGAGTTCTTTAATGAGGGTTACATTGCAATGCTCTATCTATAAAATGAGTGATATTCTAACAATAACATAATTCCTTATGTTATTGTAATTCCCTTTAAAATTGAGAATTGGACATTCTGCATTAGGATACAGCATTATATTTAGTGCACAAATCGATTTATATACCGCATTCATTGGTCATCCTAGATCGAAAAGTCGATCATTGAATTTTGAAAGCAAAAAATAAAAAAACGAAAATAAATTTTTCTCCGATTGTCTGCAAATCTTAATTTTGTAGACGCATATCACTCAGCAAAGTCTTACTTTTCCTGTCTAGGCAGTAAAGTAAGGGCTTTCCTGTCAAGGCGGCAAAATGATTATTATCAAGAGGAATGAAAAATTAGTACTTCTATATAATTTAGTGATAATTTATCAGTACACCCACCCGGAAAGACCCAAAAGGAAGATACCAGTACAACCAATATTTCAATACTTACGTAGCCTACCCTAATATTCTTTATGTTCTATATTTCACAGACTCACACCTTATAAAAAAATATTAAACTTTAAAACAGAAATTGTACAAGGGCAGGAAGACCTCGGTCGATAGCCCTTTGAAAAGTTTTCAATAAAGTTATTCTCTCTCTCTCTCTTTATCAGTACAGGAAAAATAAAAAGATTGTGGGAATTGTAATAATTTGAAAATACAATATCCTACATACATAATTACAAACAATCGGAGAAAAGAATTATATGTTCAACTCGGCAGCTAAGTTGATGACTGCCTTAGCCGCGGCAGTCAATGTTCTACTTCGCTGCTTATTAAAACAAATAACTTTTTTTGCTTGTCGAGATATCAGGCGAATTATATATAAGTCGAAGTTGTTTATAATTAAATTGATTAGAATTGATGATTTTGAGAAGTCATTTGATGATGCAATCTCCCGAATTGAAGATATGTATAACGAGATTTGCTGGGAACCTCAATTTATTTTGTTCTAATCAAAAACAAAAAATATACACAACAAAATCAGTAGATATTATTTTGTATCAACTTATCATCATATCAAGAAATGTTTAAAAATTAAAATATAAATCCTTAAATTTTTGGTAAAATATGCAATAACTGTTGAGAATTGGCTGAAAATGGAAAAGAATATAATCCGTTCTCTAGTTAAAAGTAATGATATTCAATGAAATTTTGTTATGTTCGTACAACCGGTTTTTTGGATTACTCATTATGTCATCCAAAACATTCAAATGAGTTTTGAGGAGAATTCCTCTATTTCGAATTAGGTAAGATGAAGTTTCTATTTTTCTAAACGATTAGTCCTTCAAAATAACTAACACTAGTCATTCCAGGTATCTTCCCGATGTCCTCATACCAATAGTTCAATTGAAGGAGGAGAAAGAGGAAGATGTGTCAAAGAGGAAATATACCAAAGACGACAGTTCATCCGATACACCCTTAAAAACTGGCAAAATTCGGGTGAAAGCTGAATTCCGGATGCAAGATTTAGACGACGATGACGAAAAATTCGACTGTCCAATTTGTAAAAACGACCTGAAAAGGAGTCTCAAAGAAATGAAGGCTCACTACAAGGCTGACCACAAGGGAAAAAGACTCCGCACTGGCATACTTACTAACGAGTCTCACCCATGCGAGATATGTGGAAGAGAACTGAAGCACAAAAGTGCCCTCAAAGAACATATAGAAACCCACAACAACAGTTACAGCTGCGAACAATGCGGCATCAACCACAAGAAACCCGCTGATCACGTCATTCATATGAGGTCTCACTCGGAAGAGGGCATCTTCAGCTGCATCTTCTGCGACTACAACACCACGGAACTTCTTGAGATCCAGAAACACATGAGTGGAGACCACGAGCAAACACAGAAGTATCACTGTAAGATCTGTAACAAGGGCTTTCAGATATTCAGTTGGTTCATCGAGCATGAGAATTATCACACTGGCTTGAAGCCTTTTAGTTGCGAATTCTGCGGTAAATGCTTCTTGTATTCGAGGTATCTGTCGGCGCATCGTAGCAGTATGCACAAGGAAGAACTTACAGGTGTGCCGAACATCCACGAATGTGTGATCTGCAAGAAACAGTACCAACACAAGAACAGCCTAAATCTTCACATGAACATTCACACGGGTAATGTGGCTATCTGTGATATTTGCGGGAAAATCTTGTCCAGTAAGGAGAAGTTGAAATTCCACCAGCGGACCCATACCGGTTACAAACCTTTCAGTTGCTCGTATTGTGGGAAATGCTTCACTAAGAAACCCATACTGGTGGAACACGTGAGGATTCATACGGGTGAAAGACCCTATGTGTGCGAGTATTGTAACAAGTGTTTCTCGCAAAGATCCAGTCTGGTCATCCACATCAGATCCCATACAGGGGAAAGACCCTACGTGTGTCAGTTCTGTCAGAAGGGTTTTGTTGCTAAGGCCATGCTCAATATTCATTTAAAATCTTGTAAGGGTGTTCCAATGAATTGAAGTGCCGAAAATATGAAGAACTGTCTGGTGATTCAATAATTATGATGTCAACAATTTATTGAAGTCATCTCAAAAATTTGAAGAATTTCCTTGGTCAATGTACCGGGTTTTTTACCATAATTTGACCCCCCCTTTAACTTTGTTACTAAAAGAGGTACAGAAAAATTTTTCCAACAAAAGTCCAACGAAATCGACTAGTGTTTTCTAAAATGATTTCAAAAAATTAAATATATACAGAGTGGGCAACATATTGAATGCAACTTCATTTTTTCAAATGGAACACCCTGTATATTTTTCCATATTTGACTAGCTCTTTTTCCCCTGATTTCGAATATATAATATATGTTCGGTCTATCTCTCTTATTCTGAGTACCACAGAGTTTCAAATTTAAAGAATCACCTAGCATGTTCAGTAATCAGTTTTCACGTGGTAGGCTGCGATAACTCAAAATGCCCTTTTTTGAGTTATCTCGTTATTAACGATATATGACATACGTTTTTCACTATAAATTGGAACTCTAAAAAGGGCATTTTGAGTTATCGCAGCCTACCATTTGAAAACTGATTACTGAGCATGCTAGGTGGTTCTTGAAATTTGAAACTCTGTAGTACTCAGAATAAGAGAGATAGACCAAACATATGTTATATATTCGAAATCAGGGGAAAAAGAGCTAGTCAAATATAAAAAAAAAATATACAGGGTGTTCCATTTGAAAACATGAAGTTGCATGCAATATGTTGCCCACTCTGTATATATTTAATTTTTTGAAATCATTTTAGAAAACACTAGTCGATTTCATTAAACTTTTGTTGAAAACATTTTTTTGTACCTCTTTTAGTAACAAAGTTAAAGGGGGGATCAAATTATGGTGAAAAACCAGATTTGTCTCGAAATTTCATTTTGATTTCCGATTCATCCGGAAAAAATACTTTCTGTTTAATTTTTTTGGTTGCTCCTTTGTTAGGTTTTCTGTTAGTCCTGATAGCGTCTCGTATTTATTTACATATTTACATCATGAAATATACTTGACATACAAGATTTTACCAGAACATTGAATTTTACCATACTGTCCTGTTATTATGTGGACTAAGACTTTTTGACTAGGATTCTTTGAATATATAATAAGCAGTTCTTTGAACGAAAATCAAATAAATGAATATTTTTCCTAAGAAACTGCTTCAATTTGAAAAGCACTGTTAAATTCAACATAATTACGAACAAGCTTTCTTACATCGATGGAATTACCAGAACTGTTCATGAAGTTACTTCCTCACTGACATTGTATTGAACATTCAATACTACTTCGAGAAAACTCTCAAAATAACTCCTTTGATTATTAAATTTGTTACCAAGGCAATTAACAATTTGGAATATTCATAAATTCGGTCACATAAATGACAAAGTTAGTCAAAAAGTAATCTCGTATTTTATTTCTATCGTGAAGTTGAAGCAAAATTATTAGTAAAAAAGAGAAAGATGAATAAGCTATGTGACTTAATTCATGGATGATTCCTTGGGTACCGTTCATTTATTCTAGTGAATAATTTTTAATTTAGTATATAGGATTATAGGGTGTATTGAGTAATGAAAGAAAATTAGTTTGTGCTTTGAGTGCAATGGACTAGTCTGATTGATGAAAATTGAGGACTATATATTTTCATCATAAAATATTATAATTAATAGGAACTGAGTGAATTTATGAAGTGAAAGAACTGTAGTTGTGTGTCTAGAGTAATTCTGCAAGGTTCAAAACTGATGGACAATTTATTATAGAGATATCTACAATTTGTTGATTAACAAATAATGAAACCGTTTCATGGAAATTATCTCACTATTAAGTTGTGCTGTAAATAAAATATAAAACGAAGAAAACGGTAATTTTCTTATTCCTAATTCTCCATTTTTATCCATTAAAATTCGTTCATAAATCTGTTAATCATGATCATAGATAATTTAACGGTAGATCATTTAAAAATGATTGACCATAGAGTCGAAAGTGATATTGTGAGTGTTCTCCACGTGTAAACTTGTTGATAGTCGAATAGTTAAAAAGTGCATGTGCTAAGTGAATATTAGTGTTTTTGTTGTCATCATTCTCATCCGTCAATTTGTGAGTATCAAAAAAGTCGACCGAAATGATAAACAATGATGAAATCGTCAAAAAATATATGTAATCGCCCAATTTTTATGATTTATAAGAGGTACTATATGTGCTAATCATAGAATTTTTGACAACGTTAATATTCTTCGTTTCAAGTACAGTGAATTGGACAAGTCATAAATAATTGAACAAATAACCAAAACATAAATAAATAAAGAGAATTGATCAATACAATTATCATTTAGATATTCATTAGCATCATAATAACACTTAGCCAAAAGTAAAGGTTTTTTTTCTAGATCGTTAACGTATCAATCGATGATAAATTAGTAGGATCCCAACACAGGTATCTAGATGATTGTATAATGTTACATTTTGATATTCATCAGATGTTTCAAATCAAGAGGTCCTATGCTTCGGTATGAATAAACTGTTGGTATTTCTCGTATTTTAATTGTGCAAGCTAAAAAAATTTGTTTTCTTTTTTATTGAATTTTTCTCAACAAACAAAAAACAATTTTATATATAGGTACAAGGGACTCTTAATATGTCATACTCTACAAAAACAGGCCTACACGATTTCCGATATTTTGTTAAAATAAAAACAAAAAAAAAACGAAGTCTGAATTTGAAATCAAAGACTTGGAATCTAATGAAGAGAGTGTTTGCATACCAGAACAATTAGTTTCGAAAAATACAGTGTCGAGTTACAATCTAGGACGAGGAAACCTGTGAAAAAATCTGTTCGCAGTTATAGGTGAAACGTTGAATGAATAACCGACTTGACCTCGGCTAGAAAACTGTTGAAATCGAATTGAAAATGTTTGTCTGAAGATTCATCTTCAAAATAAAAATATATATAACATAAGAATAGGTATATTTGGAAGGACATTATTTCATCGACATTTGTGACACTGCTCAAAAAGATTATAATTCATTTATAATAAGTAGATATATAGAACCATAAAATTTATAATATGTATTGATACGATGAACCAAATAGAATAATCATTATTGGACAACTGTAGTTGATTTCATCAAAATCGCGAAATATTGAGTTGCTGGTTATTTCAAGTTTGCGCATGAACAATATCTAACGTACAGGTTGGGCAAATAAGCGAGGTTAGCGGCTATATCTCAGGATCCACTCATCGTAGAGACTTGCGGTAAAAAATTTTACGACTAATGTTTACAAAAGAACACACTAGAAATTGTTTTGAAGTTCATACCTCTACCGCTAGGGGGCGTAATAGCTACCGCCGAGTAGAAAAATGAATTTTACTCGAAAATGTTTCATATGAAGTTGACATTTGTGCCGTAAGGGAGCAGGTCATAGTAGGTAACTTCCGCCAATCCCACCAAACACACAGCAAAACCTTCCGGGTCGTCAAATCTAGCTTGGCCACCATTTTAGCCGGCTCACTGCGATTCAACCAAGACCGTTTTTGCTTGTCAACGTCGTAACATTGTCGCTGACATAACGGTCGGACTCGACTATGTCCATGATTTCATCGACATTTTTGACAATTGGACTTCCGGTGCGTGGTGCATCTTTAACATCGGATTTATGGGAACAGAATCGACGAAACCAAAATTACACGTGATTGGCTGTATAAGGGCCATAAACACTAACATTTTCAGCCGCCTCGCTAGTAAACTAATCACAAAACTTTTAAAAAAGTTTTTTTAGTACGAAATCTCATCTTTCTAACGCCATCTGGTGAAACCCGATCGGACTTATACAACTAGATACTACAGTGACTGTATATACTACAGTGACGACACGGCTCGTCCGCGTTTTGATTGGTTGGAGCTCTGTCCGCCATTAAATGTCGAACTTTCCCCAGAGATCTCTGATTTTCACTATTTACATTCGAGTGCCGGACTGTTTCACATGTTTTGAAGCTTTCTTGTTTAACTTGTTAGTGATTGTGACTGGTTTAGGGGGTTCAAACCCTCCAAAATATGAAGATGTTATCAAAAGAAACGAGCGGTCGACCAATCTTCGCGCATGTGCAGTCGACCAACTGAATCTTGAAACACCTGTTAACGTTTGAATCTATCATTTCCCGCCAACGTTTAATGGCGGATGGCCGAAGTTGTAGTCACTGTTGTGTAAACAGTCACTGTACTAGATACAGATAACTGAAGCCATCTGTTGGAAAAAAAATGAATTTTTTTACTAGACCTAATATCTGAAATCAGCTCGTAAATATCTTGCTTCGATCTCGATTTACAAGGCGTTTCAAAACTTCACTTTATCTTGGTTTCTGTTCGAGATATTCGAGAAATTCTAAAACGTTTTTTTCAGTAATTTTTATGGTTTATTTGGTACTCATAACAATTCATAGAAATTGATTACTGTCAGCTGTCTATGGAGAGAATAACTTTGATGGGGGGTACAAGAGACCATCAGGTCGCAGGGAAACGAAAAATCCCTTATCAAATATTAATTTTGAGCCAAATTTTGACAGGCACAGAGACTGTGTAATTAGTACTTACACAAATACTTTTTATCGGTATAAACCACCGTCTAGAGCCGGACTCATTACTTTCATTGAGATGGAGCAGTACAAGGATAACGGCCATACTGCGAAAGAAATTCAGAAACTTACAGTTTAAAGTTCTTTTCTCAACAAATGGGATTCCATCTCTGTTGCTCCCATTAGATATCAACAATATCAAGACGTATCGTTGCCATTAGTGTATACAGAAATGACAAAGTTTGATGTGAGCTTCATAAGAAACCAGTGATCTTACGATCTTAGGTGGTCAATCTTATTTGAAGCAGATTGATCCAGAAGGCTCAAAAGAGAATAAATCAATACGAAAGCCATAACAGTCTGCCTGTTCTCGAAAATATGGATGCAGTTTATGAAATGATTTTCTCAAACTGTCGAATTTGGCTGAAATGAATATTAAAGGCACTCATTTCAGTATTCACGTTATGAAAGAATAACCTTCAAATGTTTTACTAGTATTGTGCAATAGTTGTTGACAATTCAAACCCTATTGTACTTCTTTCATGAAGAAACAGACCAGCAATCGATTAAATGGAGACAAGACTTAGGACTTCAAGTCCTAAGAGGATTACAACAATTTGATCGAAATGAATTTGTCTGAGTGCGATCCCAGGGTGGCGTCAAGGGGGTCATGACCCCTTCAAAATGAAATCACCTAACACTTAATATGCGTTTCAAGCAGACAAGGTACGAAATGGAATAAATAACAATATCAGTTGTGAATTACAAAATTCACATCTTTGCCGTCGAAGAGTACAACAATTACCCAATTGGTACACAAACATGTAATGGCATCAATATAAACAAATCATTTCGTCGAAGAATTAATATCTGATCAAGTTTACATCATCAAATAGATAAGAATACAAATAAGGGTAACACAAAAATTAGTGAGTAGATCGTAGCAATAGGTTTACAATCCTCATCGCTAAAGAACGTGTTTCAACTGAAATTGCAGGTGAAATGACTGTTGGCACGTTCGAATGTTTGATGATTTTATTACCTTTGTTGTTGCTGTTATTGGTAGACCAGAAAGGGCATATTTTTTGGAATTTTTTTCGACATTTGAATAGGAAAAAGAACAGGCATATGTTTCGTATTGTGTTTCAAATGAAATTGCAGAAGTAATTACGGACGTAACTGTTAATGTCGGCTCTTTTGATTATTTGATGATTTTATTACCCTTTGTTGTTGTTTGGGCAAATTTTTCTGAGATTTTTTCTTGAAGCCCATAACGCCCTTGGATTCGATAAAATTATCTATTCGTATCCATTTCTGATCCTGACTGTACTTAAAATGCACATGCTTTCAGGAATAATTCAGACGTTAAAAATTTCCCCATGAAATGCCAACACTTTTCTACCTCTTTGAAGAGACTTAACTGAAATTAGGGATCTCTCACAAAGTTTTTGATGAACATAACCTCAAACATTTCTTCGAAGTTTGCAGCTCTGCAATAAGCTCTTGAACGAACATCAAAAAAGAAGGTTAAGAGATCAGCTTAGTAAAAGACAGAAAAAAGGCCCAGTATAATAAGGAGTTAAGTAATCAGCCCAGAAACAAACACGAAGGAAGCCAAATTTAAAAAGGGGTTTATTCACAGATGTCTGGCACCATTACGTCATACCTTTTTTGACGCCACTTCCAGGGCTAATTTCGGAACGGTGAATATTGAACAATTTTACATTTTTTACAAGTTATACTTGAATAAATATTTTTTCGTTCGTAATTTTTGAGAGATCAATATCACATTTTCTAATCCGATTCTGACAAATAATGCAAAATATCTTATATCACTTCAAATGAATAATCTCTCTGCAATCAATTTCTGAGAAAACAAACAAATGAAAACAATGCAAAATTTCATCTTCTGATCACAATATTTTCACTCGTACAGAAAAAAAACATATTTGTAAGTATCATTTAAAAAATGAAAAGATTGTGATAATTTTGGATATTTGGGGTTTTGAAATACAGAGTATTCACTAATACACAGATAATGGTTTTAATCGTTTATTCTCAAAACACTCTCGTAAGTCTCACTTTTTCTCTAAGCAAGTTCTAGAAGGTTGAACGAAAGGGAACCTTAACCCAGAAGGGAGCTCAACCCAGTTCAGCTGTCTGAACGCAAGGGAGCCCAACCCAGAAGGGGGCTCAACCCAGTTCAGCTATCTGAACGCAAGGGAGTTCAACTCAGAAGGGGGCTCAACCCAGTTCAGCTGTCTGAACGCAAGGGAGCCCAACCCAGAAGGGGGCTCATCCCAGTTCAGCTGTCTGAACAGAAGACGTGACAGAAGGACTAAAACATTCAGGTTATGTCACTGACGTTTGCTCTCGATCATCGAAGATCTATATTTGTTTTCTCTCTCGATGGCCGCGCCACGTGCAGACTCGCAGCGCAACCTACGACGTTGAAGTAAAACTTCAAGTGTATGGTTGGTTGTCTCTCTCGAAATTTGTTCGGATGAAGTAATATTCTAACAGATAAAAAGTATTGTATTATTATGTAGAGTTGTAGCAATCCATGTTTTCATGTATGTAGTTATATTTTCGATAAACGATGTTTTTTTAAATATATTTTTCATAGTGCCATAATAGTTATTTATAATACAAGTGCAGAAGGCATTGATATTCTTCCACGAGTTCAAAATTCAAAAACGAGCCACGAAGTGGCGAGTTTTGGAATGAACGAGTGGTAGAATGAGCCTTCTGTACGAGTATTATACAATATTTTCTCTAATTCATTGCATTTTCATTGAAATAAATGAAATATTTCCATAAATATAATTTAGTGATTTTTGCATTGGAAAATGTTGGTTGGCAGAACTGATTTCTTTAAGGCAAATTGATGAATTGACAGATAAAGCCGTGGCGGAAAGTTTGAAGTGCCAACATAGAATAATAAAATATAACCATGAAAACTGTGCGTTTCTGATATATTCTCGCACGATTTTGTTCTACAAGATGTGGAAGAATGAACGGAATAACCACAGAATTTGAGAAAAACATTCTTGTTTATTATGAATATGCAATATCGTTTAAAATGTCCTATTATTCTGAACAGTTTAATATAAGACAAAATGAGCAAGATATACCATCCAATATTATATTTCAGATTAATCGAAGAAACTTGAAATTTAAAAAATCAATTATCAAATTCAACAAATTATCAAAGGTAATATTACCAGTGGTTCTAATTTTATCGATAATTTCCTCTTTCACATAAAAACTTGTTCATTTGGCAAAAATATTACCCTTTTATTTGAATGTTTTTGCCTCTAATAAACAAGTTTGAGTAATTAAAATAAAAAAAATTGTGATAAAATTTGAAGAACGAGTTGTATTTGGGAAATTTTTTTTCAACATTTTAAATGTTCAATATTTTCTTGGGTGATGGCGCTGAATCAGTTTATGTTCATTTTTCAATAAAATTCGAAGCACTTTAAGCTGTCTATAATGACAAATTCGAAGTAAAATTTTGGCGTTTTAATGTAAACAAGGTATTATCGATTAGGAAGCAGTTTTTTCAGTATAATCCCGAATGATTGGCTAGAATAAGGCATTACTATCAGTTGAAACCACCAAAATGTCAGAATTTGACATGTGAAAAAATAATCAAGAATATTCAATAATGTGTGAATACTGAAATTAAACTCAAGTACTGATTCACCTTCTACTTGTTTTTATTTTGAAATGTTGTGGTTTTATGTATTTTTATTTTATATTTCACGATTAAATGACCCTTGTGGGGAATAAAATGTCAATATCCTAAGTCCTTCTATCCTCCCTATCTACCTCTCAATTAAAATTGTTCTAACCCTTCCTTTTTTAGGTTTTACCAATATGCAATGTACTTTTTGGACGAAGTCGGCGTTGAGGAAGAAAAAGTTGGAATCAAAGAAGAATCGGAAGATTCAGATACAACCGAAACAATCTACATTGTCAATTCCGAATACAATTCGGACCTCGTAATCAAAACCGAAGCAGACGATTCGGATTTTTTCAGTCAAAAAGGAATTCGAAGGAAATTGACCGAAAACGATGAGTCTGAAAAAACTGGACTGTGTCACGTGTGCGGAAAAACTGTTTCTAGAATGACTCCCCATATGAGAAGGCATAATATGTCCTACAAATGCAAGCAGTGTCCTATGGGCTTCAGCAACATGAAAGAGTTGAACAAGCACATGAGGAACCATGAACATACCATATATTGTTGCATTAGCTGTTCTTCATACTACAGCAACCCTTTGGACCTGTGCCGACACCAAGTTAAACACTTCAGCGAATATAGATGCATCTTCTGTGACTTCTCAACCGAACATCTGTCTGTCATTACGTTGCATCTGAACAGACACGAAAAGCCCGTGGTCTACGAGTGCGACCAGTGCGGACGTGGTTTCAGCACAGAATACTTGATGAAAACGCATCAGCAAATCCATACGGGCATCAAAAGGTACCAGTGCGATTTTTGTCCGAAGAAATTTGCAACCGAGAACTACAAGAACTGTCACATGAAGTACAATCATAGTGAGGAATTGACGGGGGTAAAAAACATTTATAAATGCCGGGTTTGCTATCGGGAGTTTAGTTTCGAGAAAAGCTTAACCCGCCATCTTAGTGTAATCCATAATATAGGTATAAGCAGGAAAGTCGAATGTCCCATATGTTCGAAAGTGATTGCGAACTCTTTCAATTTGAAAATGCACATGTCAATACATACGGGGGAGAAGCAACATGTTTGTGAACTATGCGGTAAAGCGTTCAGAGATAGGGGTCATTTGAAAAGACATAATAAAGTTCATTTGAAGAGGGGCGAAGAGATGTACCTGTGAATTTTCTTACTATTAATGTTATGTTAAAGGTTGATTTTGTCGAAATTTGTTTTTATGTTACTGAGTTGACCAGAATGAATGTTACCAATGAACATTTGTAAAATAAAGCTTTATTTTTTCAGTACACTTGTTTTTATTTCATTTATATATATTTAAGCTCAACTTGAATTGCAGACAGATTTTCTTCAGTATAATGGGAAGTTAATTGAAAAACTAGTATTGGGGGGCTGCCGACAGGACCAGCATATCGAAAATATTTGCCGGGGTGCCAAATTTTAATGGAGCAAAGTAATGAATAAAACAAAACATACTTTTCGACACCAATCTTTTTAGTGAAATAAAAAAAAATTTAAGCGCCAATTTGTTGAAATCGAATAGACGATCCCAACTAGTTAGGAAAATATAAATAGGTACTAAACTGCACATTTAGCAAAATGCAAATGATCAGACCTCTTAATAGTTTTCAGATTTTGTTCATATATGTAATCCCAAACCTAAAATGGTCCAACCAAATCCGATCTGTATTGAGCAGAGCGGTGAATTTTCATTTTGCCGGGGCGCCAAAATGTCTGGCGGCGGCCCTCACTATTGATCTTAAGAAGTCATGGCTCGTTATATTTGATTTTTTTCTTGGTTGTTATTCTGCAGAGAACGAAACATAAAACTAATCCAAAGAAAACTTTTTGATACAAATATTCTTCCAGACATTTATTATTCTCGATCCCAGAATATATCAGCCCATTTGCAATTAAAATCCAAAAAAAAGCAAAGTAGCTGAACCCCCTGAAAAAAACATTTCAAATTTCATGACAGAATAGATGCTAAGATTTCGAGAAAAAATGTATCAAAAAAAACTGTTTCGAAAAATTGTTTTTTTGAAATTTCATTCCTCGAATTCAATCTTCAATATGCCAATAAACTATTTTTTCTATTTGAATATTTAGAATGTCGTAATTTCCATAAAAAATATATAATTTAATAAATTAATTTTAGAACATTCAAAAAATGTTCTCTCTATCCCCCTTTCGATATATTATTACATTTTTCATATTTCCTAACTTTTTTCTGGAACGATCTTCCTGATGGTTGGCCATCATATAAAGGGTTTTTCAATAGAAATGATACAATTTAAAATAGTTATAATGGCAACACAGGGTATTATTTTGAAATTTCCAATGTTCAAACTTTGTAAAATAAGTATCCAGTAATAAATAGATTTCCATCAAGTGAAGACCGAATCAATCCAATATCCAGTAATACTCATCTGAAAAAGCCATGTTATAACGAAACATGTTTCGAAATAAAAATAGCTGAAATATTAAATTGTTTTTATTTATAATATTAGTTGAATATAATTTTTTCTGCTATAAATTAAAATTTGAATTTTGTATACAAATTAATTGATACTAAAGCAACTTGGCTTGACTCTAAATTAAGTCAAGTTCAAAACAAGTATTAGTTTTTCAGTATCAAGTACTTGAAAATCTAGTACATTCTATCAAGCTACTTGATTTTTAGCAGTTTTATTGTGTAGTGTGCATATCAATAACAAAAATTATGAAATGATAAGGAACCTTGCAAAATCAAATTTATTTATGAAACTTATTGTATAAAAGAACCAAAAATCAACTATTTTAAAATGGAAGCACAAATAAAATCACTATAAAAAATAACAAAATATAAAATATTGAAAAATATAATTTCTTGATATTGAGAAACCCCCATGCTCTATCTGATAACATAATTTTTCCACCCAGGATTTAGACATATGAGACATGTTATGTATTTTTTGCATTATCTATTGCGGGTTTTTGCATCAGTCAGAGCAGCTCCGGAAAATTGTCTTTCAACGTTAGATCACGATGCTGGTGTTGATGAAAAATCTTTGGCCATTTTAGCCAAGCTTGGCAAGAGATTTTTTATATTGTGTGTATTAAAAATATTCTCGCCTCAAATTTTCCACGAAAAAAGTTGATACATATTATGACTTGTGCTAAATATGGCAATACCCACGGATAAGGCAACTAAAACATATAACTTATTCAAACCAATATGTTGGAAATAGGTTGTCATACAGTGAAGTAAAAGACATTGAATATATTCATTCCAAGTGAAAACTTACTTCGTGAACAATTTAAGTCCTTGTTAAGACCTAATGTAACATTGCATTTTTCACAGGAAACTTGTGCCTTTGCTAGGAAAATGTGCTATATTATCGCATATATTTCTGAGGCAGATACCTGTGACCAAGAATACTTATTTTTTTTCAATTCCAATTGTGGCCGTAGTGAGAAACTTGGTCGGCCGCGGTTCTTATAGGTGTCACGCAAGATCTTGTTAGATTTCTGCTAGACCAAGTTTGAATCCAACCGGTGGTAAATAGCCACAAGATTTTCTGGCTAATAATTCTCCTCCCCAATATCCAACTATTCCAGCACACCATATCCAGGAAATGGAGAAATGTTCTCAAGTAAAATTAACAAATTTAACAGATAGCTATGCCTTTATTGCAATCTGTTCCGAATATGGTACAAGTAACAAATGACTCTCAAGAAAAAAAAAAGGGAAAAGTGGAAGGTATTTTTTACAGGAAACGAAACACTTTCCTCTACCGTATAATGAATATCTTTTGTTTCACTAATATACTATTTTTCAAAGTCTTACGATCACCAAGATTTTGTGAATAATACGTAGTAATAGGTGTAGGCCGGCGGGCACACTAGAATTGGTCTTACTCACAAAATAAGCGTCAGTTGGCGGCAAAAGCTACTGAACACTGAGGAGCGAGTGTGCTGAATATGGAACATGACTCGTTTACGCTTTTGATCTGTCAAAAAAAATGTTGAAAATGACATGTTCCAAATTTGGCACAGTACGTGGTACAACACTTTTAACTAAGTTTTCTAACGCTCGTTTCCCGAAAGGAGCGCTTTGTCATTTTGAGCCGGAAAATGGTCCCAAATGATATAGTTCGAGTCACTGATGACGACTCAGCCCAATCGGTTCGTCAACACGATAACTCCAGAATGTAAAAATTTCAGTAAAATTAAGTATGTTAATCTTGAATGCACAGATTGAGTTCGTTAATCGACAAAATCAGACTAGTGGTTCTGTAAATATGGCTTTTCGAAATTTTGACCTTCTGCTAATTTAAAAAAGGAGAAATGAAATGAAATTTTGCTATTCAGATGTAAAATCCATGCAAAAATTCAAATTCATCGCTTTACCAATGCCAGAGAAAAATAAAAAAGAATATGGAAAAAATTTTAGTGACAATATTTCGTGTGGACAGATCTGACCTAGTTGAAATTTTCTCGACTTCCAAAACAATCCTAGAATCTTTATAAATTGCCATAAAAACATAAGATACAGAACAACTATATGAATAGTTGCGAAAAAATTTAGGTGCTGATTCCTTGTCATAAAATAGGGTGGGTCTTTCATATAAACTGTTTTTTTGATCCCCCCCGCTTAGTTACCTAAAGATGGCGGACGAAAAGCAGTTTTTGATTTTTTTCCTTAAAATCCAAAAAATTCACGAAAATGAAATTAAGTTGACATTTTATGCGGGCAAGAAAGCATGGAAAAAAATTTTTTGGGGTGTTCGTCTATGTTTCCAAGGGGTAGAAAAAGCTACCCCTCAATCTTGTTTTGTTGCAATAATTTTTTATATTCATATTTCACAATAAGAAAATTAATTTTGGACTGATCAATTTTTAACAAATTAGGTCTCTTGTAATTTTTTGCTAAAATTCACGGTTTTTGGAAAAAAAATTATCAACAGATAATACGCCGTAGTTTTGGAGGCTGGAATTATGTTCGACCTTAAATTTATCCAATAGGCGGATGTCAAATCGATATTTTTATTGAGGACTGGTAGAAATATAATATAAATGTAAAAAAAAAATTATGAACCCTTCACAAATTAAAAACTACTTTTCGGGCCCCATCTTCAGGGGGCTGTAACTAAGCACACATTTTGATAATATAATGAAGTTCAGCTATATTCAAATTTTCATATTTTATTTTTAATTTAATGCCTACTGATTTCCACAAATTAAACAATTAGATAGGATTCTAGGAGAGACGTCAAATGCCCAGAATGCTTGATTGAAAAATTATGGGTTTCTATTGGTTAAAAATCTGTATCGTTATGAAAAAAAATTATATCATAATGAATTTCATTATGAAATGGATTATGGGCATGTAAGTGTACGAGTGTAGAAAAATAATCTAATATACTCATAATCGGTGTGTATTGCGTCTACAAAAATGCAACTTTATGATATCTGTTTGATTTTGGTCTTATTGAGTTTGAAATATTTCAATTTTCTTCTTCTTTCTTGAATGAAATTACCCTCATTGTTTTTTTAGCCACCTTTTGGTCCTAATTCGTTTCCTTTTAGGTTACGTCTTCGAAGAAAAACCGTTGTGAAGGTTGAAATCAAATCTGATGTAGATGATGAGTCAGATTGGTTGAGCCCTACCAAGAAAACTCGACGAAAACCTAGAACGAACGTAACATGGCCTTGCAAAAAATGCTTGGAAGAATTCAGCACGAGGAAGCTACTCCAAGCTCATAAAAAGATCCATGTAAGGGAGGAATCTCCTACGACACAAGCCTTGAAGAATTATAAGTTCGACAAGGACCTAGAATTGTACATTTGTAACTTGTGCTCGGCTGAGTATCAAGAAGAAAACGAGATAACGAAACATATTAGCAATAACCACATAGAGAAGTTCTCCTGTCAAGTCTGCTATCAAGAATTCACCGAACCTTATAAGTTTTCAGTACATTTGCAGAAACACAGTGGCGGGGATTTCTTCTGTCCCTTATGCACTTATCACACCCCTCGAATGACGTGTATTCAATCACATATAAATCGGATGCATCTTCAAAAGTTCATTTACACCTGCAAGACTTGTGGTAAAGGTTTCAACGACCAGGCCATATTCAGGGAACATGATAACGAACACCTTGGTATCAAACCATTCACCTGCGTAGTCTGTAATAAGAGTTATGTGTTCTCAAAGTATCTCTTCGCACACCAAGTGAGATACCATGTTGTCAACATCGAGGGTAGATTGCAAAACAACCAGTGCGGCATCTGCATGAGGATCTTCGCTAAAGATTCCACATTGGAGAAGCACATGAAGAACCGCCATGAGAATTACGGAGTTCCAAGGGAGAAAAAACTGTTGTGCGACATTTGTGGACAAGGGTTCTCGAGAAATGACAAACTGAAGATCCATTACAGGATACACACGGGTGTTAAGCCTTACGTGTGTTCCTATTGTCCCAAAAGTTTCATCAAGAAAGAGTACCTGGTCATGCATGAAAGAGTGCACAACGGGGAAAGGCCGTACTCTTGCGAATATTGTGGTAAATGTTTCAATCAGAGCGCGCCTCTGAGAATCCACGTCAGAGGACATACAGGAGAGAAGCCTTACATCTGTCAGATTTGCGAACAAGGTTTTATTTCTAGAAGTTCTCTCAATTTTCACAGGAAGAATTATTGTGCTGGTAGACAAGAGGACCTCATGTGAAAGGCTGACCTCGACACACTTCATCATCACAAAAATTATTGATTACATACCTTGTAATGGTCTGAAGGTTGGAGCCTTTCACCAATTGTTTTAAAGCTATCAAAATGAGCATCACTTTATTCAACTCTAGTTGAAATGACGGTGGAATTAAGACCTTCAGTTCTAGTGAAACAGCAATATTGATTGAAAGCCTTCGTGGATAATGCACTCGATGCAATCTCATTTACATTTTAGATTTTCATGGCTTATGGTACAACCCCTCCACGAAAAAATGTTTTACTTTTAACAAATACGGACAATTATTTTTTTTTATGTTATCTTAATTCACATTTCACATATTTAAATTATTCGTACCTTCTAATATTTCATAGAAAAAATATTCCGTCATACTCCCCTGCTATGTTTATCGTAATAAATTATGCAATAAAGAAAGCTAGGAATCGAATATTCTGCAGGACCTGCAAAATTTCATTTATCAGTTGTACATATTTAAATTGCAAAGCAATGTATTCATAAAATATATTTACTTTTAAAAAATATAGATAATTAGGTTATTACTATTATTATTGTTATATTAATATTCTATAAGAAATTCATTTTGTTTAAGTTATTGTTTGATATTATATACATTATATTTGATAAAGTCATTACATGATGATTTTATATGAAAAATAATGTTAAACTTCAATTTTTCACCATTAGTGAAAATTAATGTTTAATCATTATCTTTGTTTATAACTTACTTTAATTAATAGTTAATATATCATATTTGTTGTATGAGTTTGTGTAGAAATATAACTTTTAATTATAATTCTAGCAGCTTTTTATTATATCTGAAGCGCCATTGGAAGTAATTCATAATTGAATATACCTATCTACTAGTGTATGATTAGAACGTAAGTATAAGTTCCAAATAAGTCCAAAAATATATCCATGACATGATTTCTTAGTAAATGATAAGTATATTGAATATTGAGAATTCTGTCAGTCAACTCAATGATCTAGCGGGTTATGATTATGACCAAATGTCTGTAATTTTTAAAAATTTAGCCGAAAGTATTCTTAACTACTCCTAAGAAGATGATGATGAAGAATTCTAGGTCGAAATGAATTGTCGCTGCCGATTTCTAATGGAATATATCGAAAGGGGAAAAACCGAAGGGACCTCTCAAGAATGAATTCACTATTTTATATGCGTTTTTGTTTCCTGAAGAGAATTTCCAAAAAAGTTAAAAATGTTGAAAGTGGAAGCAAAAATCTACACATGAAATTCCGTGAAAAAATTAGATTGATAAGAATTTGACCAAGAGTGAAAACGCTCCTGATTTCAAGTACTTTTCTGATTTTTATTTCAATTCTTTAATCATGTATGTCGATCGACATCGATCACCAAAAGTTTGAGTTTCCCACGGCAAATCAATCAACTGTCGTATCTATGCTGATGAGTGAAATTTAGATAATTTAAATATTCGATGGCCACCAAGATCTCCGTATTTGACCGCGTTAGATTTTTTCCTTTGGTCACATTTAATGAACAACATTAATCAATTTGAAAATGTTGGAAAAATATAATGGTGTTATATTCGGAGACCTTGGTGGCCACCGAATATTTTAATTATCTAAAGTTCACAGCTCATCATAGTTAGGCACTTGGTTGATTTGCCTTGTGAAACTGATACTTTTAATGATTTTAATTGTTTGATGAGAAATTTATATTTCATCTTTATTTTTGAAAAGGGAAGATGAACAATTTTATTTTTTACAGACATTTTTATAGTTTACATTAAGAAACACAAGTTTGTATTACAACTTTCAAACTGATTGTAATAAAAAACAAAAATGATTGAACCAATGGATTTTACCGAAAAAAGTACCTGTAGAATGTTTCTGTTTCATGTTTATAGCACCAGTAATGAAGAAGTTATGAAAACTTTTCATTTCACGCCATTTTCCATTTTTCTCTTATAACTTGAATTTATGAGATTGCGGTTTTCACTGAATTAAAGGCACCCACAAACCAACGCGGAAATCGTACCGCATATTCGGTAACGGAAATGGTGATGGAAATGCATTTCGGATATCCCATTCCCGATTCAAGGGTAGGCAGCGCCCTCTTCAGCATGCTTTTTCTGCTAAAGGTAAGATATTGTAAACAAAAATATTTTGAGTGTTATTTGTGAAGAAAGAAATATGATGGACAAAGAAAATAGTGTATTCCTCAGTTTAACTGAATATTTCCGGTATTTGGAAGCAACTCCAAATAATAGGAATGTGATAGAAGGTGAATTCATTCTAATTTAAGAATAATCGTCCATTATCTAAAAAAACAAAAAAAATATATTGAGAAAATGTTACACCATATTTCTAATGAATAATTGAAAAATTAATATATTTTTTGAAATAAAATTACAGTTATTCTATTTCCACTTATTTATTATTTAAATAACAACTAACCCATACACCGAAAGGTAACAAATGGGATACTGATTATATATATATATATATATATATATATAAATAACAACTGTTTCGCTACACAGAAGATTTAGATTTAACATCTATATTGCTACTCGAAATAAAGGCAAAATACAAAAATATTCAGAAATTATCTTCAGAAAAAATGGGGCTGGACAGGTTTACAATCGCACAACATATAATCATTATTTCTTCTATTTAAGGAACCAGGTTCCACGGTAAAACATTACTCAAAATTTTTATTCTCTGGTTCACACGTTTGATATGGACTCTTGCTCTAGCTATGAATATATTTTGTTCAACCTCCTGAACAGACATTTGTTTTCTGTTTCGCATGAATGGTGGGCGAATCAGTTTTATTCCGTTTTCCGGAAAAATTTCATCAATTAGAAAACTTCGATCCACCATAATGGCATCCTCATTAGGCTTCAGGGAGGATATGAGACCACTCTGCTCAAAAATTATTTTGTCAGATGCTCTTCCACCATAAGCTTCACTGACAAAACTGATCAATCCTGCAGCATGTCATAAAAAATTTCTTTTATACTTTGGGAACTGATGTTTCCAAAGAGTAAAGACAATACAACATAGCTCGTGTCATTCTTTAGTTTTGTAAATGTATTTTTTCCCTAATATTGAGGGATGAAACAAAATTTTCTCTTTTTATTCTTAATACTAAAATTTCAATAGTTTTCAGCATTTCGAAAGAATTCAACCCTGTCAAGCTTTTGATTTGTAGTAATATTGTCACAAATTGTCCTTATTGATAAAAGCACATAGAGCTTCAGCAGCCAACAATTCATCAGGCCTGTGAATCATTTCCTGAAATTTCAATATCATCATTTGATTCAACTAGAATATCTCAATACTTTACCTGAGCATGAAGTTCATTTTCATCTTGATTTTGTGTCATTACTTCACAGTCAGATTTCAACTGAAAATTTTGTAAATATTAGATTTATTTTCATTTAAAAGGATCATTATATAATTACAATTGGTTGTTGTACAGGATCATATCTAGTTAAATTCCGTCTTTCTTTCTTCTTTATGTTCTCATGAGTACCTGTAGGAAGGTTTTTTGTTGGGACTGCATTTCTTTTCAAATTTCGGCGTCTTCAAGTTAGTTTTTCTCGGTCTCAAACACAAATTTGCGTGTCTCAGCTCCTTACCTGAATATTGAAAAATATTACTACACATGGAGCTCCATTGATACTGATATTTTTACAACTTACTTTGTGTATGAAAATCAGACTCTTCAAAATGCTTTGAACAAACTTTCATATATATTAAACTCCTCGAACACTAAAATATAAAAATTTAACCTGCAGAAATGCACGCCGTCAAAGCTTTCACTCCTACCGTACCTTAAGCCGATATTACAGTTTCTTCCGATAGGTGGCTTGGGGATGAACTTGAATCGCTAATAGTTGTATTATCTTAACGATGACAACTATTCTGATCGGAATAAAGAACAACTATTCTATGTTTTGAGCCTGTCAAGTGTCAACAGTTTCAAAAATTGGGGTTATGTTTTATTTATTTTGATTGATAAATTAAATTTTAATTTTTTTTTTTTTATTTGGAGATATGGATTTGGATTTCGAAACAATTCAATTGATACAGGAGGAATTCCAAACTGACTTCCAATTACCACAAAGAGAAAATATTTCTGATTCTATTCTAGCTCGTCGATTGCAGGAAGAATTTCAGAGAGAATTACTTTCACAAAGACCTTCCAACAATCGGAATGAAACGAACGACCTGTTATTAGCACGTAATTTACAGAAGCAATTTGAACATGAACAAAATGCCAATACTTCTTTTGGGGATCTAGTGTATGATAAAAAAATTAAAAATAGAGATGTAACGAAGAGTCTTATTGATCCATCATGGGAAGTCATAGATCCTACTCCTGATATACATGTACTATTCATGGCATTCAACAACAAGTTTTTCTGGGGAAAACTGGACTCTGTTTGTGTATCTTGGAGTAAAAGAATGAAAAGATGTGCTGGGATATGTTCTTATCAAGGACGTGGAGGATTATGTCATATTACACTTAGTGAACCTTTATTGAAACTGAGACCAAGAAAAGATCTGATTGAAACTCTTTTGCATGAAATGATACATGCCTTGTTGTTTGTTACACACAACAATAAAGATCGTGATGGCCATGGCCCTGAATTTCACAAGCATATGTATAGGATAAATAAAGAAGCTGGTGAGTAACGTTACTTCAATGAAAAGTTTCAAATTGAAAATTAAGTATGAACCTAAAAACTATTTCTCTACAAACAAAAAAATATTTCATCTTGTATCAAATTCTGTGATAAATATTCAACTAAAATCATGCAGCAAATTGAAAGAAATATGTAGAATTAATTTAATGAAATTTCCCTATTCACAGGTACAAATATTACGGTTTATCATAGTTTTCACGATGAAGTTGAGCTTTATCTTCAACATTGGTGGAGATGTGATGGACCTTGTCAAAAATGGAAACCCTTCTTTGGAATTGTGAGGAGATCCATGAATAGGGCTCCTGGACCTAATGATAGATGGTGGGGCCAGCATTCCAGAAGCTGTGGAGGATCCTTTGTCAAGGTTTGTTTTTGGAGTGCTCTTTCATCAAACCACTCACTTCGTCACAATATTGGTAATTTTCAAATTCCCTGATGAAGAGTCCGTTCACAGTTTCGATTCTGTCAGGCTGTAAACATGTTAAATTTCAAACGGACTGAGAAACTTCAAATTTGCAGGATAGGTATTATTGGAAGCCGCTGTTAGCTTACTTGATGGGCATAATTTTACTAGGGGTTCTGTAAATATGGTTGTTCGAAATTTTATTTTTTCGTTGATTTCAAAACTATAGATATGCAATCGAAATGAAAATTTGCATTTGCATGCCAAACAATAATCCTTGTGCACTATTTCATGTCAATTATCTAACACTGGAAATTCAAGATGAATATAAAAAAAAATCACCCAATATTTCAGTGACCACAAAACTGACGCAATTGAGATATTGAGTGTTGATATGAAATGACGATTTCAAGCTCCATGCAAAATTTCAAGAGCTGATCACATAATCAGAACCAGAATTTTAAGAAGAATATTGGAAACATACACAATATTTCCATGATTGATGATTCCAGATTTCGAGTGTGTAAATAGAATAACCATTTCAAGCTTCTTGCAAAATGTTGTGTGTATAGCATAATCAGAACTATGGAAAGTTCAATAGAATATCGAAAAATGAACATTTTAAATTTCAGTGACAGTAGTTCGATCGAGTTGAAATTTTGCGTGTATTGATAGAATAGCTATTCGTATTAATAGTCACGTGAGAACCATAAAAATTCGAGCAAAATATCGAAAAAAATTAGGAAATCACTGATGTGAAGTCAGTAGCTTTTTAGCGCTCGTCATTCATACGCCAATTGCACTCTCGGAGACCACAGAAGTTTTCCTTGATTGGATGAATAAACTAATATTAAACATTAATTCAATTCAAAAAATTTTGATGAAGAAAACAGCAAAGTTTCAATACATTGTTTCATAAGGAAGTTTTAATTTACTAAACTTTATATAATTTTTTCATTTGTATGTTCATATCTTTTTATTACCTCTGGACTAAAATCATAATTTATTAATCACAACATGTTCAACATTGCTGCTTTTAATTCAATGTTATTCTTTATCTTCCATAGATCAAGTCTCCAGAACCAAAAGTAAAGGAATCGAAGAAAACCAAAGAGGTCAATTCTGTTGAAGATATCAGAAAATTCATCCCCTCTTCTACCAAAAGTGGAAATTTAGGTAACAGCCGTTCAAAGTTGAGCAATCAAACTACAGTTAAAGCCAGTTCATCTAATGGTATAACTTCCAATATCCATAATGTTTCAAAATCAAATTCTGGACTTTCAACTTCTGTAACTATAACATCAAAAACAAATAATATACATGGGTTTTCAAATTCTACCAGTAAAACATTTGTCAATGGAGGAACTAAAATGAATACGAATTCAATATTTGTCAATAAAAAAGCAACCACAGCAATTTCTCAGGAGAAAAAGAAAGATAATGAAATGAAAAATAATACTTCAATAGCAAATCAAAGTACACAAAATAGTGGTAACGGTAATTCCATTGATTATTCTACTGTAAGAAATCATTGGATTAACAAATTTTCAAACACAGAAGTTAGCAAAAAGCCAGAAACATCTTTTTCTAATAAAAGGAAATCATCTGAAATAATTCCTGTAGTTGCTAAAACACCAAAACTTAATGATAATTCTTCTCAGGACTCCATAGATTGTGATAGTGTGCAATGTCCTGTTTGTGATATTTTCTATCCGATTGATGAACTGAACATGCATTTAGATATTTGTTTGAGTAAACCAAAGAATCAATGTAGGGAATGTATTGTGTGCTTAAAGAATGTAAATGAAAGTGAATATCAAAAACATGTGAACGAATGCTTGGAAAAAAATTTCAAAGATACACCAGAAAAGAAATCGCAAAATGGTAATAGTATAATAGTAATCGAAGAAGATACTATGGATATCACTTTTATAACTTGTTCAATTTGTAAAAATCGAGTCGATATTGAGGATTTTGATGACCATTTAAAAATATGTGAAAATAGAACAAAGTGTCCAGAGTGCGGAAAAAAGATTAATTCTAGTAGCTTTGATATCCACCTTGCTGATTGTCTCATGAAAAAACTTGATGCAATGGATCAATATTTTGATGATGATGGTATTAAGAGGAAACCAGAGTGCACCAGTAATGAGGAAAAAATAAACTGCCTTGTTTGTGGTAAACATATACTAAAAATCAATTTATATTTACATTTTGATGAATGTGTAAAAGAAGTATTTGACAAAGAAGGAAAAGAAGAAGTAGATGCTGATGACAATGATGACAAACTTTACAATTGCCCATTTTGCTTGAAACTCTTCTCAGAAATAGATATGAGTAGCCATATTGATCAATGCTTGAAAACGGTAGATGGTGATGCTGAGGCTGAAAAAAATAAGACTCTGTTTTTGAGTGAAATAACTGAATAACTGTGAATTTTATACTTTAATATGTATTCTATAAGTTATTAATTTGGAATAAATTTACAAAGAATTTGTTAAAACTTAAAAAAAAATCATATACTTCTTGTTAGAAAGATGTTGGCATTATTTTATCTTAGGAACCTCAAGTAATCTTTCAAATTCATGAATATCCATATTCGAGAATATGATAACAAAGGAGAAATGCCAATTCGATAGTCTAATAAAAACCAATCTTTGTAGTTACCATACAAGTACCAGTAAGAGTTCACACCAAGAGTCACAGGACGATCTGATCACCGTCAGAGGCAGTACACTCCGGATTGCTTTCATGGTTTTCCAATTATGTTATTTCCACTCACAGGCAAGGTACAATCACTAGCTATCCAATTGCTCCGTGGGCGATGAAAACTGTGCCTTGATGCCACAGTCAGTCAAGTTCTTTCAGTGGTTGAACCAGTTGAATTTTTGTCTCTTTCGTTTATTATTGTCCCTTTTGTTCTGATTTTCGGTGGAAGACAAAAAGATTAATACATATAGTGCATTCATGAGTAGAGATTACCAAATTAAGGAAATCGCGATGCGACATACGAAAGTATTGAATGAATTTTGTTGTGGGTTCAGTTTATAGAAAATGGCCTTCTTCTCTCCTTGACAAAATATTTTGGGTACCCACTCTCAACAAGACCACACTTATTTTTGTTCTTCTTTCGAAATTAACGCTATTTGGTAGAGTGTTTTTTTTCCTTGTACTCTTGATATCATACCACTTGTTGCATGATGTAGACTGACGGTGATCTGCCTAGTGTGTGTGAATGGTTGTCCCTTGACTTGAAGGTGATTTGACTGTGATATGATCATGACTGTTAGGTATGAATCTACCTTAAAGGAGTTGTTAAAAACTTCAAAAGTATAATATTTTCAAGCAATAGATAATGAGTCACTATCCCATAGGTATTAATAACCTATGCTATTATAGTGTTTACAGTTAAGATTTTCCGAATCATGAAAATTATACCAAAATCCCAAGAAAACATTATTCAATCATGAAATTGAAAATGTACTGTAACTCAAATTTGGACCCTCAGAAGATATTTGAGAATTATCAAAATTGTTTTGCCATATCGTGGAACAACCAAAAGGATGTTATTTTCATAGGGGATGATTTACCCCCTGACCCATTCTATTTTTAAATGACTCATGATATAATTATGTCAGATTTCTTGTTATTCACTTTTGGAATGCAAAGACTAGATAAAACTACTTCTTAAATTATGAAGAGACAGATATTCTGTTGTGTTGAATTCAAAGTAATTATCCAATGACAACCAGTCAAAGTTTGATTTGTTGAGAGGTAGTATTTCAATGCCTAAATTGCGATGATAGCCATCCAAAATTATCTTGAGCAAATAATATGAAACTTGCGAAAGTTTGTTCAATCATTCTACTATCTTCAAAAATAAATAACAGATCATGTATACTAACATTGATTTTCGTAGAATCGAATATATTGATTGGGATTAATGGTACAAAATGTTCAGGGACAAAATAATAAAATCTGTGAGTAGTGAGGATAAAATATGTTTCAACGAAAAAGGTGAGTTTCTGTTTTTGTTTTTTTTGTGAACTTGATCAATTTTTTTTTTAAATTCGAAATAACGTTTTAGGCTTTCAGTAGGATTTTCAAACTATTAGGACCCAACCAGAAATGTTTGTGCATTTTTGGCGAAATATACAAGTTATAGTATACCCAAAGTCACTTGAACCAGTCCATACAAAAGGTTGGCCAGATTTCCCTTTAAAGTGGATACCGCGATCCGCTAAATACCGGGATTCATTTGAAAGTATTGTTAGGCAAAAAATTCATTGGCCCTAAAGAATTTCTGGAAACTTGGACAACCCTTGTATAATCGAAATATTCAGGCTACCTCCAAGTGACTTTGGCAATACTATACACTAAAATCAAAGAATACCTAAATCTCATAAAAAATGTTACTATACTAAATATAACGCTTGAGTGCTCGAACCGGTGGTTAATCGAATAAAATTAATCAAATCATCATGAAAATTGATCTACAAAAAAAAGACGAAAATTTTAAAGGGTAAAAAAACAAGGAATTATATTAAAAAAATAATTTCCCGAAAAATGAGTTTTAAAAATAATGCACGATAGTACATATTGATTGCAATAATATATTGTTGTTATAAATTCTTTGCTTTTGGAATCTGCAGGGCGCTTCATATTTATTGAAATATATTTTTCTAGTCTTCACGATATATCGAAATATGTATTTAAAATTTTTTTATAATTATTTTGAAAGAAATATATGATGATTTGTTGAAATAGTTTGTAGGATAGGAAGAAAAAATTACTCATTTCTTAGAATATTTTGTCATATATCCAGCGAATATATCTGCTATCTGCCTATTTATAAGATAGAAGTTCGGTCAGAACTTGGGGATTATGTATTTGGATTGTTAATTTCAATTTGTTCGGGGCATTCTTCATTTAATTTTCTATGGAGAAACTACTTATAGATCGACTGATTTTAATGTATACTAACTGACAAAAACCCGCGACACAAAAAAAGAGCTATTTGAATTTTAAATTTTTTTTTGGTAAAACATAGATAGTATAGCAAGGAGTGAATGATTGAAATTTGGAGGAAAAAACGAAGGATTTACCATTATTTTTAATAAATTTGTTAATAATGCATTTTCCACCACGATTGTCTATACACTCCCAAACAAGTCTTAGCATTGGTGCAATATAATTGTCTTTTTTTTCTTGACGGATACCATCCCAAGCTACCTGTACTTCATGTCTCGGAGCCGCCAAATTCTGTGGTGGCTGGGGTAAATTTCCAAGCCTTCTACCCATGATGTCCCAAACTTGCTCTATGGGCGAAAGATCGGAGGATCTGGGCGGCCATGGCAAAAGATTCACGTGGGTCGCTTCGAAAAAGTTTGAACTAACTCTGGCAACATGAGGTCGGATATTATCTTACTGAAATATTGAATTATCGATCCGATTAAGATAAGGGAGAACATATGGCTCCACAATTTCTTGAAGGTAACGCAGCGCTGTCATGTTGCCTCGAATAAAGGTCCACTAATTGCATGTGCAATAGCACACCATACCAAACGCCTACTGTCCGGTATACATGACGCTCAACATAAACTGAGGTCCACCTCTTTCTCCCCGTTGTCATCTAACCCTTCTTCGGCAATCATGTACACCCAAGGAGAATCGAGATTCATCAGAAAAGACGACCTGATGCCATTCCACATCCCTATGTTGACGTTCTCTGCACCACTGTAATCATTGCCGGCTATGCTCAACCGTCAGAGGTAACTCAAGATGGAGTCGATAATTCTGTAGTCCAAAAGACCTCATCCGGCGGTAAACCGTTCGGACAGTTACAGGATGCCCTTGTTCTCCTAACCACTCATCAGCCAAAGATCGAGTTGTCGCAAATCGCCATAAGTCTTAGACGTCGATCTTCGATTTCATTCGGGCCCCTCCGACGTCCGGTGCCTTCTTTTTTCGATTTTGGGCATTATCAAACCACGCTTGACAACATCTCATAACAGTGGATTTCTGTTCGTACGGCTAGCGATTTCTCGAAATGACAACCCCGCCTGCCGTAAACCAAAATTCGACCTCTTTCAAATTCATTTAGCTGGCGATAAATTCCAAGTACACGTGCATTTTAACAACAACAAACATCGACTTTAGATCTCCTCGAACAGCTAGTTTGTTGTAAAATTTAAAAAACTTGCAAAAAACGACTACAATATCTAAATAACAAAAATTGTTTACATGAAAAACCTTCGTGATTTTTTTCTCCAAATCATTCACTCTTTACTATACTATCTATGTTTCACCAAAACAAAATTAAGATTTAAACAGCTCCTTCTGGGTGTTGCAGTTTCTTTGTCAGTTTGTATTTTATTTGAAATATCTTTGGAATCGTGGAAGGGAAAATTTTTACAAATCTCCCTGATATTTTTACAGTCCACATTTCGAAATTTGTAGAAAGGTTGGTATATTTCTGTGTCAAGGCAAAAATCCGATGCGAGTGAATCATTCCGATTACGAGTCTGAGGAATCACGAGCATCAGATTTTCATTCTAGTCGAGTAACAGTCTGTACTTTTTCCCCAACTGTTGAAGTAAAATGAAAAAGAATACGTTTATTTTAATAAGGAACAATATAGACAGTTATAGATGATCATCAAAACTACAGAATGAATCAATAATAAATTCAATTGATTATACAGCATCCCTTGGACGGACAACCATAGTATAGTTCGAAATTTAAGTATGATTATTTCGAAAACCAATGGATCAAATAAGGAAAAAATTAATATGCTGATCTCAGGATAGAAAGATCTTTCAAATGAGGTATCATTTACCTCATCTTTCCTATTCGAAATTTAGGGGTTGGGGTTGTAACACTAAGGGCTGAAATGATATGGATGTGAATTTCATCTGATAAGTTATCCCATTTGAATTAAAAATCGACGTGTCCGATCATTTTTTCAAAATGTTATCTCGTCTGTTTCGTTTTCAAAAGCCCATCCTGTATATATCCTTTGATTTCAGAGGTAGGTAGTATAATTGTATGGGCGGATTCAATAATTTTTGGTGGAGTATTTTCAAATTCCAGATTTGATTCGCTCGATGCAACCATTTTTTTTTTTTTTTGTAAAAGAATATTGGTAAATATTGAACCACGTAATTCAAAAATCCATATGGCGTTTTAAAAACTTCAATAAATACTAGCTACAATTAAGATGTCTATATTCATAACTCTGAGAAGAATTAAAATCCCTCAAGCAAAGAGAAATGTATGGCGTCTTGGTCAAACACAATTATAAAACTCCTGGAATGAAAAATATCATCATGTTTCATACAGGATGTTTGGTTACTAGTAGCACAATGCTCAGGCCAAGAAATAGAACAACTGTACGACTTTAGAAATTATAGGAAAAATAAGGACAGCTGTTATACTCACTAGAATATGCGCGCAAAAATTGACTTATTGGCGTTCACGTGGTCAAAAAATTACGATGGAAATTTGGTTCATTCGATTTGATAGATGAATCTGAAGCATTTTTTTCCTACTAAAACTTTACTATCTGAAAATTGTCATCATGCCTATTGTGTTTTATTGCTTCCAGAAAAATTGAATTCCTTATTGTGGACATGGAATTCCGAAAATAATTTTTTTAGCACAAATTTGACTCTCTAATGCCACTAAAATCGGTTGACTTTTTCGAAAATTAGAGCCGTATAAGATTCTCGAAAACACCATATAGGTATCTCGAAAACGCCGAGAGTTCTGCCTTTGAATATCATTTCCCGAATCACACAGATGTCCTCTTTCTTCACTTGGACGTTTATCAACCACCTTTTTTAATTTTCATTAATTTTTTTTTGAGATAAGAGGAAATAATGAAACCCCTAGCTGTGGACTTCAGTTACGCCTATGGTCTTGTCATTATCTAATCACGTTCCTTCTTAGTTATACATACAACAAATAATGTTCTCAGTTGCAACGGATGATAACCTCGAAAATATAATGCAATGTAAATGATTGGGAAAACCTTTTTCGAGACAAGGTTATAGGTTCTAACCAAGATGTTGACCCTATCGTTATGAACCAAGTAGTGCCGGATGTATCTTCGTTAACACCCAGATTATCTCCAGATATCGATGGATTTTGTGTAGGAGACGAAAAAACTGTAACTTTAACAAATACTTCCCTAAATGTAGAAAATTCCACAGTTCACATCGGAAATGTAATCCACCATCATCATCACGTCCCAGTTTCTTTGTGTGACGCGCAGGAAGAAGAGACTCACACATCACAGGATAGTGAGTGCTTTGAATCATGTTTAATTCATCAAGTATTAATAATATTTATGATCAAACACTATTCAATTTGAAAAAAATTCTAGTTGAAATGATAATTTAAACTAAGAGAGCAGGCGATAAGCGTTTCTGTGTGCTTTTCTCAATGACTATTGTTTACTTTCTATATCGCCCTAATTTCATCACATTCAATGTATTTAAGGAGAATATAATATAAATTGAAGAAATTTTGTTTCTAGCTGACTTCTATCGGTAGTTGGAAACTGAATTTCTGATATATTCAAAAGTAAGTACTAATTCTATTGCGATGAAATTCTATTTTCAGTTGTAGAATCACAATTTCAAGTTTCAAACGAAATTTCAAATTGATTTTCTAACCGAAGAAAATTCAAGAAGAATATTAGGAAAGAAGCTAAATAGCTGAAATTTTTCGCGCGCAGATAAAAAAAAACCGGTTACAAGTTTGATACAAAATTGGATTTTGATCGCATTACAAGGGCGTAGATCTTTTTTATCTTGGATGAGGTAATCGAAACAAAATTTTTGACAACAACGTTTACTTATATCTGTAATGTGGGAAAAAGAAGTTTGATAACGAAGTTTGAACCAAATCACCCGAAATAATTTTTTTTATTTCCAATTCGGTTGTTCTTACCTTATACTGGGTGTTCCTAAATTAGAGCTACGGAGGAAAATGAGAGATTCCTTGGGTAATTTTAAGAATAAAAAGTCCCATTAATATGAGCCCACAAACGTTTTGTTTTCGAAATATAGGATGTTTCTAGTGTGTTGTACTTTTTAGTGATGCTTACCTATATCAGTTCATCAAATCTTCATTACAGAGTGGGTAAATAAGTACCAAAACTTATAATTAATTAATTCATTACAGCTTTCTAGCTGGATCTCTATAATAATTTGGATTTTCCTGAGGATTACTAGAGAGCTGTTTGAAATTTTTTCTCGAAATCGATAGCAGATACGACAAAACTGTAACAAACCAAAAAGTGTAGTACTGAACCATAGTTCTTTTTACATTTTTTTAAACTACCAGCGGTTCACTAAAAAATAGTTCTGGAAGAAAACAGCAGGCACTTTCCACAAAAAAATCAACCTGTAGATTTGCATTCAAAATTAGCACATCACATGATGAAAACTTCAAATTGGAATATCTATGGGCAATTCAAATTAAATATCTTGTGAAGGGAAGGTTCTATGAGAAAAAAAAACTTGAACTTTAACACCTGTAGGTATCTCAAAAACAAAGTGTTTGGTTACTCATATTATAGGACTTTTTCCTTGAAATGATCCGAAAAATCTGTCATTTTCATTTGTACCTCCAATTTAGGAACACCGTGTGAATATAGTCAATTAAAACTGATGTCTTCACAAATAAATTGCAATTTGAATAAAACACAATAAATTGTACAAAACATTCCAGAAAATTTTTCTATGCGATTTACTGAGTTCAGTTCTTTGATAACTACAGTATTGAAATTTTGTGACGAAAATGATACAAAAAACCGAAAATAACGAAAGTGTATACCGATGAAGGATGCAAAAATCACAGATGGCAAATAAGGAGCCGACAAAGTGTATAGATAAAGGAAAATAATAAACCTCGGACAAGGACGTGCTCATAGTGCAATAAAAGTACTCATCTTGAAAGCGATAATAAACTCATAATCCGTGAAAGGGTCCGATTTCTCACTGCCGTGTGGATTTCAAAGGAAAGTAAAATGATTATTATTGGTTCATTTTATGGAAAAATTTCCGTTCTTCGTCTTCGCGAGATTTCGCAATTTTATATTTCGGAAATCTTGGGGGTTTAATTACCACCATTATCCCCCCTCCCCCATTTCTACGCCCTTGAGTGCCACTCCTTATCTCGAATTTTTCGTCATGCAGATTCTAAACTCTCCTATATAAATCTCTAAATTAAATTTCAGGCATTGTTCAAATGTGTTTTTTTTATTACGTAATCACTATTCAATTAAAATCGAACATTCTATCTTCCAATAGGTTTTCAACAGGTGTTTTAGTTATTATTTGTTGGTTGCAACTTTTGTTATCTTTCATTCAGTACTTAATTTCATGATTGAATATTTGTTGACATAATCCTCTACCTGATAATGAAAATCTATGATAACCAATATAATATTATTCCCAGAAAATGAGAACGTGGGGATGTGATTATGTTGGTATCAATTTCGCGATTCCCACTTTAGAGGATGTGCAACAGATTCAATAAAATGATTTCGAAACATAGGTTGTTTAGAACAGTAGATAAACGGGTATAAATTCCATATCCTATTTTCAACATTCTCATTGAAACCTTTTTATTAATATGCCAAAAATTGAGAAAACCACTAATGTGAAGTTAATAGTTTTTGTTTAAATTCGTATTCAAGTAATTTTCACACGAAAGTTAGTTAGGTAATAGATATTTTTTTCCAATATTCGTAATTCTTCTGAACACAAACAAAAAGTCGAATCTTCCTATTCTGTGACATATCACGAAAACATTGACTTATCAGATACTTCCAACAAAATGTCATTTATCACTTTTTTGGAACAATTTTCTGTAGAAAACAAAAAAGCGCATAAAAATAATAAATGCATACTTGAAAGATTTAATTTATTCCCCTACGATGATAAATGCCACTTTAATATATATCGCCACCAAACCAGAAGAAGTTTTTCTATTTCAGATGAAAACGATCTTTTTACAATAAATGCTGAGTCTTTTTCAAGGAAAATTTCTTTGAGCACATAACTGAGAAAAATTTAAACAAATCTCCGAAAGATATTCTATGGCTCGAAGGTATCTGACGAAAGGCACATGATAACTTTTCCCCTTTGAAAACTATATACCTATTATACCTACCTATAAAGCTGAATTATAGGATAACTCAACATTTCATCAATTAATGTAATATACAATAGATAATAGATACCAAGTTTCACTGAATTCTGACGAATAGATTTTGAAACATCGAAATTTCATAAATGAATTGTTTTTATCTCCCAAAGATAAAGAAAAGTAAATGTCCACTGGAATCTAATAAAATAACAGGTTATGGGCCCAGGGCCCATGTTGATCAACGGAGGAATTTGAAGATATTATTTGGAATTTTGAATTGTTTGCACAAGAATATCAATACCATTCCGATCCGACATTCACTATCTACGTTCCAAATATATACACAAAAACTAGGAACCCTGGAAATTCGCCATGAAAATGAGTTTGATACTGGAAGGCATCCTAATGGTCCTAATAATGCAAATGCCTCAAACAAGGACCAAAGGTAACAAGAAGAATTATGCGATAATTCGTTTAATTGCATAATCTGAGGTTTTTGTAGTAACAAAAATCGAAAAAAGCATTTTCACAATCGAGGCCAGTTTTTTTGGTTTATGTACCATCTGGTACCTATGCATTTATTTGTCTTGTACGTGAGAAACTAGCATAACTAAGCAACTTTGGACTTTTTTGGATGATATCAATGGGTATATTTGAAGTTTTTCCATAGTATCGATAGTGCGTCTCATAGAAAATTAATATATTATGCTGCAGTTTTTCATTCGATTTTTGAATTCCAAGATATACGGGATAACTGTGAATTTCCAGGGGGATTGGGATTAAACCATGGCAGTGTTATTAAGGGAAATATTAAACCAAAACAGATTCAGCTCATCGTTTTCTTTTTCCTTTTAGTCTCAAACAAAATAACTAACCAGAATTCATTATTATTTTTTTTTTCAGATGAATTCGGTCCTGAAAAATCTTATACCCCTGAGGAAACTGCAACGAAATATGTTATACTTCGTGATAAAAAAATATGTTCCGTTATATCCACAATTTTTGTAGTGACTTTGGTGGCAGGTGTTGTTCTGTTGCTATATTTCACTCAAATACCCAATACTACATCCAAAGAAACAAGTCCAGAGAAAAGTAATGATGACGATGAAGATTCTGATGCTAAGCCCTCTCACACATTTGGCAACCTTACGCATCTTTCTGGCTGTAAGATATTCGAAGAAGAAGAATGGGGTATTAAGCGTAATTTAGGGGACATCGTATTGATACACCCTGTTCCTCACATTATCATTTCTCATTCTGCTACCCCTTTCTGCAATACCACTAAGAAATGCAAGACAAGAATGAGTAGTATGCAGGAGTATCACATATCGACTGGCAGCCCTGATATAGGCTACAACTTCATGATAGGGGGTGACGGTAATATTTACGTAGGAAGGGGTTGGAATGCAAGAAATTTCCACTTGGGAAATCATTCCATAGGGATCAATTTTGTAGGAAATTATTTCAGGGATGAATTAACGCCAAAAATGATAGACTGTGCACAGAAAGTGATAGCTTATGGTAAAGAATCTAAGATATTAAAAGCTGACTATAAACTTCTATGTCATAATCAGACTAACCCGAAAATGGTGAGTCCTGGACCCAACGTTTATGCGATTGTTAAAAATTGGCCAAATTTCATGCCAGGAAGTGTTAGTCGAAATTTTTTGTATGAGGTGTGAAATTTTCCTTGCCTTTTGGTGAGCACTCGAATTAATGTATGTTTTTGTAAATTTGTAATTTTATACTGATGAGGAAATAAATGTTAATTAGGATATTCTATATTTATTTTCAATGAATTTGAGTTTCAATTAGAATGTTGAAGTCCACACACTAAAGGTTTACGGTTTACTGAATATTCAGACTTTCATAATGAGTTCAAAAAACTTTATTACCTTAATGAAAACCCTAGGTTTTATTTGAAGAAATTTCCATAAATATTTTATTGCCTATGACAATTGTTTCTCCAATACTATGGCTTCGTCAGGCTACATTTCTGACTAATAAGAACACAGATTGTAGGAAACTCAACATTGACTGAAGACTTCATAAACTATTTACATATAGAGGTAGGACGGTAGGTATATATTGGAAAATTTACGCCAATATTTGTGGAAATAACTTCTTTATTTTATTGATAATGAATTTCCGCCAAATAAGGACCGAATCCATCAAATATTCATTAAAAGAATTAGCAGTACACATTCCCTGAATTCACAATCAAATTAATAATAAAAATTCAGTATTAGGTACAACTAAATATCTTTACCTCAAGATTTTACTTTTTTGAGAAACTTACTCAATTACATTATTTCTTCTAATTTGACTGAAAAAAGCATTTTGAAAAGTGCACATCATAAAATGAAAAAGATATCACTTTAAGTGTAATCAATCCTCACTTCAGCTCAAAATTGTACACAATAATATTTATAGTATTTTTGATAATCATGTATCTATATCTTTCTTCAACAAAAAATACTAATCGAAAATTTATTTTGAACCGTCGAATATTACGTAGAGGAAATATTTGCTATTCATTATTTTGTAGAAATTATACTAATTATTCCATTCTACTGCAAGATGATCAATTTTTTTTTAATCAATTTTTGAAAATATTCAAGATTCATCAAGTAGGTATACAAGAATTGGTAAACCAATATTTTATATATACATATATAAAATATTAGTAGTGTTTTATTTAACCTATTTATTCATTTTTGAAATCTGTTTTTTTTATAATTTCACGTGAATAATTTTTTTCGATCGAACGAATATAGTGGTTTTCAAACATGGGGTACGCAGAGACACCCAAAATTGGACGTGGGCCACCAGTTTAGTTGAGAGTCTTATACATCGCCAAACATTGTACCTATTAAAGTTGTAAATTCCATAAAAAAAGTGAGTTGGATACTAGACTTTTAAAGGCGTTTTGTGAGGATTTGAGAACGAGGATAAAACATTATTATTTCACATAGAGATGCGCTGGCTGTCCAAGGTAATATCCTGGCAAGATTGTTCGAACTTTGTGAAGAAGTAACACTATTTTTAGACAACCAAAGTGAGTTGCACCACGAATTCAAAAATCCAAATATTTGATTCGTTGAATTCTTTGAACTTGAAGCTTCAGGGTGGAGACTTGAATATATAAATCATCATCGCGATGTTATTGAGATTTTTACGAAAAAACAGCATTGAGAACGTAAAGTTAATATAGAGCCATCGAATGACTTTGTTTTCCCAAATTATGCAGTATTTCTAATGAAATGCGTTACAAGGAGATTTTTGAAGATGTTGAAACAAAAAAAATTCAAATCATTTGCAGCGACTTTCTGATGAGAAATTTATTATTACCTAATTATTATAGTTTTTTGTATGATGTGTAATTTTATTTATTATCAAGGTGTGGAGGCGCGGAATTTTTTCTTTGCCGAAAGGTGGCGTGACCTGAAAAAGTTTGGGAACCACTGATTTATTGCGAAGGCGTAGTTGTAGTTGGTAGATGAAATGGTACTTCATTTTTAATGTAGTTCAAACATTCTATTTGATGACATTACATTCAACAAGAGATTAAATGATTAGAAGATAATCAAAATAATTGAAAATTATTGTTATCAAGATACGATACCTAAATTTTCATCTGATATTGTAAAAGTTTCTACAATTCAGGTCAGTCGTATTTAAACAATACTGTGATGGAAGTGCCTCAAGATTTAGTTAAAATATTTGAGTGAGTTTTTTTAAATAGAAATAATAATTAGAATTTCTGTAAATCAAGATAGATTATATTCATAATGCATATACTATGCGTACTAGAATAGTTAACAAAATGAGAAGTGGTGACTTCCGGGGCGTACTGGGTGCGCTCCAGCGAAAAAATATCATTTCGACAATTTTTTTAGATCCCCAATCATCACTAATTGCATAATCTATACCTATATATCTTATGTTGTTCTTCTATAAAAACACACCTTCATTAATTCATAAATGTAAACTCGAATGTGAATGTAGAAAGAGATAGTAAAATCTTAATATCTGCATAATTCAAATAAGTCTTTATGATTGGTTTGTGTTTAATGACCTTCACTCGCAATACTAGAGTATTCTGGTTGATTGACTCAATAAGTCAATATTTATCTCCTTAAAAATTGTCACATTATTTTTCAGAATCCACTTAATAAATTATACTGTTTTCCAACTGTTTCTCTAATTTCTAAAAACCTTTGAGCAACATCAATTACATTTGTCATGTGTTCCAGTATTTCAATAATCAAACAATAGTTGTCCTTATCCTTATAATATTAAGTCAAGTATTTTAACAATGAGAGCTTATACAGCAGCATCAACTACCTCAAGGAACAGTTAGATGATTACTGACAACTACTTTAAATTAGTGTAATCTGTCCTGTGTATGCTTTATTTGTTTTTGTACCCCCAGCAACTGATAAAGTGCTGATACTTCATTCAGCTGATGTGGGGAGTGTACTTCCCTATATTCAAAGTATTTATTTACTTATAAAATAATTTTCCAAATACATGTAGTCTCTCTGCAATATTAATTTTTGGCTTAGCTCAATCTTTTATCAATACATATTGCCAAATTGTTATCAGTATCAGATCTCGATTTTTTGAAAGGTTTAAAAAGCCACACCTCATTAAAAATTCTCAAAATAACAAGGAATCAATGCAAAATAGACATTAAAACATTGAACTTCAGCTTTATAAGCCAACACCACCTAACTTGTGTGGCAAGGCTAAGGGAGGCTGTCTCCATACCTTCCGTATCAGCATGGCCTGAAAAGCGAAAGGATGTTGACAGAATGGTCAACTGGACAAAAGATCGTCTTGTTGCATTGGGAGTTGAGGTGGACCTCAGAGATGTTGGTATGCAACATATTCCTGGTCAGGGTGAAATACCATTACCGAAGGTTCTTCTTGGAGTTTTGGGAAAAGACCCAAAAAAGAAGACAGTCCTCATTTATGGACATTTAGATGTCCAACCTGCCGCTAAGGAAGATGGTTGGAATACTGATCCCTTTACTTTGGTTGAAAAAGATGGAAAATTTTTTGGTAAGTCAATATATTCTTTAATGTTTATTGAATAGCATCTTAAGTTTGCAATATCACAACCTACAGCTTTATAAAGGTTTGTGATGCTATCCTGTACGTATTAGTATTTTTAGTTGCACTTTTTTTAACAAAAACTTTTTATGTTGGCTGTGTCATATAACAGCAACCAATACCAACTTTCTCACTTGATACCTGTATTTATTCCCTTTTTAAAATCTCAAAATATTAGAATTTATTGATTTATGGATATTACTATAACTTATTTTATTCAGTTCATATTCTCAGTTATAATCTGTTTTATCCTCCAGGTAGAGGTTCAAGTGATGATAAGGGCCCTGTAATATGCTGGATTAATGCGATTGAAGCCTTCCAAAAGAATGAAATTGAAATTCCTGTCAATATCAAATTTGTATTCGAGGGAATGGAAGAAATGGGCAGTGAAGGTTTAGAACCCTTATTGCTTTCAGAAAAAGACAAATTTTTGAAAGATGTTGATTTTGTCTGTATTTCTGATAATTATTGGTTAGGAACAGATAAGCCTTGCATAACTTATGGTTTGAGAGGACTCTGCTACTTCTATTTGGAAATTGAAGGTGCAGAAAAAGATCTCCATAGTGGGATATTTGGTGGCACTGTGTAAGTTCAATTATGAGTACTATTTTACTTTTTTGAATGTCTTACTGACTGACTTGATGATCTGGATCAAGTTTCTAAATTTTTAGAAATATTTCACTTAGGTAGGATTTTAAATTTGTTTTATAAATTTTTTCCATTATATAGAGCAGAAGCAATGACAGATCTTGTATATCTCCTCAATACCCTTGTTGATGAAACTGGGAAAATTTTGATCCCAGGTATATATGAAGACGTTGCTGAAATTCAAGAAGAAGAAACAGCTGCTTATGACAAAATTGCCTTTGATTTAAAAAGCTACAGGGAAAATATTGGGTGTCAAGCACTTCTACATGAGGATAAATCAAAATTGCTTATGCACAGGTAGGTTAGTTCAAAATTAAAATTAAACACATCTTAATAGAATATTTAAAAAAAAATTAGATGGCGTTTTCCATCCTTATCCATTCATGGTATTGAAGGAGCTTTTGCTGAGCCAGGACAAAAAACTGTAATTCCAGCTAAAGTAACTGGAAAATTTTCCATTAGAATTGTGCCTAATCAAACTCCTGATAAAGTGGAGAAACATGTTATTAACCATATTGAAAATAAATGGAAACAAAGGAACAGCCCCAACAAGATGAAGGTAAAAATTCTTTTTTTCTCAAGAATAAACTGTAAACTACTTTGGAAATATAATTGTTATAATTTAATGGAAATTGAATAGCTTTTTGCTTTGATTTAAATTAGTCAATTAATATGTCAATATTAAAATATACAGTGGATTCTTGTTAACTCGAAACATCACAGGACCAAGATACATTGCATTGTGCCTTGTCAGCAGCTTTGAACAATTTTAATTCAAGTTTTTTTTCTGTCAATTCTTCTTTCATTGAGGTACTTACCTGTAAGTATTCCTGGGAACTAAATAAATAAAACAAAATTATGATCACTCATCATAGCAGTTTGAAACCAATTAATTCCCCTTTGCTTTTTTTAATATAAACTATGTTGAATGAATGATGTTGAATAATTTGACTGAAATTTAATCTACACAAAATAGATTTTTACATATTTGATAAGTGGCTCTCAAAAAATTAATTGATTTCCATGTACAATTGTGATGGCAGCCAGGCTAATAATAATTTTGTTTTGATCAAGGTTTAATTTTTAGGTAATATTGAATGGAGGAGGTTCTCCTTGGAGTGAAGATTTCAAACATCCTCATTATCAAGCTGGAGTAAAGGCAACTCAGTATGTCTATAATGTTGAACCAGACCTTATCAGGGAGGGAGGGTCTATTCCAATTACTCTCACATTCCAGGAAGCTACAGGGAAGAATGTATTGCTATTACCTGTAGGAGCTGGAGATGATGGTGCACATAGTCAAAATGAAAAAATTGACCGAAGAAATTATATTGAAGGAGTAAGTAGATATTTTAGAAGGTGTACTAGCTGCTGGTTATGTCAGCTTCTATTAATTTTCTAAGAGTGTATGAAGATAAAAATGTAAAGTTTTAAATAGATTCATTACACTAATACTTATCACTTAATTTTACTACACTTAATTTTTATAAATATAATAAATACTTATCACTTAATTTTAATTCCAACATGTAATTATAAAAGAAATCAGAATTATTGATTACTTATTAATTTTTTGCATTGTTTCAGTCGAAATTGTTGGCAGCATATCTCTATGAAGTTGGTCGAATTGAATGAACCGATATATATCCTACATAAAATATTGTATCAAATTTTCCTTTTTCTATATTTTCATTGTAACTCAATATAATCCAGATACTTTGTGAGTTTGAAGAAAATAAATTAGTTTCAATAATACTCTATTTGTTTTTTACACCTCTACTGTATTTTGAACAGGTCCAATAATATTGTTATAAGCCATTTTGAAAGTATGATTAGGAATTTCATTGAAGATATCAATCAATAAATTGAATAACCAAAAATATGCAAATAATTTCTTCAAACCAAATATTGAAATTTCCCATGAAAATGTGTGGAAATCCAATTAAAGAAACTCATTGAAGCAAGTAATGGACAAAAGTTTATTAGTTTACAAATAAACAAATCTAAGATCTAGTGACAAGTAGATTTCATTCTCATATTTTTCTTTTTGTTGAAAGCATTGTTAACACGTTTACTGCCACCTGTACAGACGGTGGCCAAGTGACTCGAAACTTGAAGTGCCAAACGAAACTGTGGCGTATTCCTCCACATTGCTATGTGCTTGTCCCACTAAATATTGAGATATTATTGTGAAACAAAAGCGCATATCAAAATTTTGAATTTGCATTTATATACAGAAATAATTTTGTATTGGTAGCCGTCTGTATAGGTGACGTACAAGACAATTTCGTATTCATATTTTACCATTTGGCTGCCAATACTGGAAATCACCTAAAATCCTATGCGGCAGTTAAAGTATTAAATATCTCTTTATAGTTTCTCCAAAAAAAGGACAGATAAGATATTTATTAAGTTCAAGATGAGCAGATTCTAATCTTAAATTTCTGATGCCTGTCTATTATCAAGAGTTAAACTTGGTAGATTTGTCAATATTGTTCATATGAATGAAAAATATTACTGAATAGAAAAACGTTTAATGAAACATATTTACAAAAGAATTTACTACTCATTTTTATAGTTCAGGACTTCAATATTTTACCTCGCACAATCTTAACTTCATCTACAGGTCTATCATTTTTATCAGTTTCAACTAAACCAATTCTCTGCACTACAGTCATTCCTGAAGATATTCTACCAAAAATAGCATGTTTACCATCGAGCCACTGTGTGGGAGCTAATGTTATAAAAAATTGGGATCCATTTGTATCTGGTCCTGAGTTAGCCATCGATAAAATTCCTGCTCCACTATGTTTCAATCCAGTATGTATTTCATCTTTGAATGTTTGACCATATATAGACAGTCCTCCTTTACCTGTTCCTGTTGGATCTCCCCCTTGGATCATAAAGTCTCGGATAATTCGATGAAATATTGTATTATTGTAATAACCTCTTCTTGTAAGTTCGGCAAAATTTCTGCAAGTTTTAGGTGCATGTTTCCAGTACAATTCTATGGTCATTTCTCCCATACTGAAAAGGAAAATATTTCTCATCAAAAATACATCCACGAATATAATAACAATTTACTAACGTTGTTTCAAAAACAACAAATGGTGGTTGCCACATTTTATCTGGAATACCAGATTGATTTATTCCTTGTACTGCTAGCATCTTGGAATTTTTATCTTGCAATAATAAATATTTTATAGAAAGAAGCTAAAATTCATTCCATACAACAAATATTTTCTAAATTGTATAGGTTATGTATTTAAAATTCAAGGTCTGAATTGTCACTAACTGAAGTGTTCATAATTTAGTATGAAAATGTTTACTTGAATTCAGATTTGAAATGTGCTGCAAATATATAAATATGGATTTATAACATAAATAATATCAGAAAAAAAATCATTACACATTTATTTATTGATATGCCAAAATCAAGAATTAGATGTATTTTCTGAACATGGTATTTTGTAGTTAATTTGCACATCGTCAATTGTCAAATGAAAATGTGCGAGAAATGAGAGGTTTATTGCTCTCCTTAGAAGAAAGTCGCAATGCGGTATATATGAAATGAATACCCTTTTAAAATTTGAAAAAACTCCCAAATAATTACTTGGAACTTTTTACTGCTTCATAGATCTACATTTGGTTCATTAAAAGTAACGAAATTATCATGCCAAGCCTAAAAAATTTAAGTGGAACTTTGCCCAAAACAACTTTCCATCATGAATTATTGCCACAAGAAGATGAAGAAAGATTAGAAAAGCTCTTCAAGAAGTTGGATAAAGATGGAAATGGCAAAATTGATATACATGATCTTTCTGACGCCCTCAAGAAATATGGGGTTCATCAACATTATGCTGAGGTTAGTGTAAAAGTTGTTCTAGTTTGCTCCATATTTCTGATGCAATTAGCATGTAAGGCATTCACTGAACTTGGTAGTATTAGATGTCAAGGATTCTGTTTAAATGCATGTGGTACATTAATTATATCTTGTTAAAATTAACAGTTTCATGTCCTTTTCTCAATGGAATGTCATATTTTTGATTTGGAAAAATTAATTTTTATTTGTTGAATATTTTGTTCACATAAGTACTTCTTGCATCATTATGTGTACAGCATTTAGTTTTGCTCTTTGGAGTTGACTTGAAATAAATTTTGTTTATGCACGTAACATAAACAAATGTAGAACTAAGATAACTCATTTGTTTACTGCACCTATATTATTCATATATCATTTTGGATCTTTTTTATTCAAAGGTCAGGAGAACATACTGAGTGATGTTAAATTTTGCAAGGTTCATAATTTATTTATAACCATCCCTATTAATTTTATTAGAATTAAAATCTTTAGAAATAATTTTGAGTTTGGACAACTGAATCCACAACCTAGGCAATTACAGTTCCAATCAAACAAAATTTCCTCATTACTAAAGTGCAGGAGCAAGAGTTCGTAACAAATTCTTGATTTTGTAGTTCAAGCCAATACCTTTGTTAAATGTCGGATTTTTATTAGAATAGAAAAAAAAAATTCATTTAGTGATTATATCTGAATAATTGGCTTATATTTGAGGCTAAAGACTGTTTTGAGTTTCAGAAAAATAAAAAAATTTTGAATACATTAGAATATAAGCGTAGCCAATATCTTAAGCATTTCATGAAAAGGTAAAATGATTGTTAGGTTACTACTCATTTGTAAACCTAAATTTTAAGAATCTCATGAATTAAATATGATAAATCCAAAACTCACATTGCCTGAATTGGTGGAACTAATCTGGCATTTCTTTAGAAATAAATTTTACTTTAATTTTCCAGAAATTTCTCAAGAGTTCCAATTCAAGTGAAGATCAATTTTCTTTAGCAGACTTTATAATTTATGTGAGAGAACATGAAAAGAATTTGAGATTACATTTTTCTCATTTGGATCGTAACCGTGATGGTAAGTCTCATAATTCCTTGAAAAAATAATCATTTATATTTTCTTTGTGATAAATATTCTAAAGAAAATCAGAGCATAGTTCAATTATGATGTAACTAGAATTAGCAGAATTAAAATTGAAAACTGATTATCAGATGTTTAAATTAGCAATTTGATTTTGTTTAGCCTTTTTGTATTGAAAATAGAGATAATTTTTATCTGAAGATTAATTTTTTAGGCAAGATTGACTTGGAAGAATTGGCAGGAGCTTTCAAGGATCTTGGAATTCCATTGGATAGATCTGAGGCCAAGAAGCTTTTGCAAAGGTAATACTTCCATAAATTCATTGTCCTTATTTTACCAATGAAATATAAAAGAAACGATATTTTTATTGTAAATTTTTATGGATAAACTAAATATGGAAATTGAATTTTTGGTGCTTAAATATAAATACTTTGATTAATTATTTTCAAAATTGAATAATAAAACAAAAAATCTTTACATCCATCGTAAATCATTCAAAGCTCTTGGACACTATTAGCACTATTTGCATGACATCTGTCCAATGTACCTCTAAGCAAATTTAATTTATCAATTGAGAGTAGAAATGTAAATGCAGTTTAGGCATAATCACCAGTTTCGTTTGTTCTTCACAAAATTATTTAATTCAGTTCAGAGGCATCATTTATCCTTTTTTCATTATTATTCTTCATAATAACTCTACAGTTATTAATAAAAACAACTAGCTTCCGGGTGACAGATTGAAGGATATTTTAAAATATTAATTAATTAGGAGGAACCATTACCTATATCTGTTCTAACTAAATTATTGCCTGATATTAGTGGATAAAAAACTGTGTTTTTGGTTAATCATTCTTCAATTTATTTATTTACTGGAACTGAAATACTGACTGATATAAATAACAGCCTAACACAGTATTTTTCAAAAATAAACAATATTCAGTTGCACATCAGCAAACTGAGCTAGTTATAATATTTCAAATAATTGAACAATATAATACTATATTATATTATTCAGTTGAATATGAATTTTGAATTTTCCAAATTCCATCAATCACCTTAAATTTGATGAGTTTTACTATATATATGTTACAGAATAGAATTTCTAGAATTGTAGATAGATGGATTTTTCATTTGTTTTTTGGAGTTTATAGATCCTGAAAATGTTAACTATGATAATTAATGGGAGAGTTAGGTTGGGTAATGGGTTTTCCTACAATGATTATTATTGGGTAAATTATTGAGATAATGAGGGAACTTGTTATTCGCTAATCAAAATTCCTCAAATTTATTTTTAAGAGCAAAAATATTCGTTTATGTCATTACTTCTTGATCTATTTATTATGATTTTTTGGCTCAATGAGAAATTATTACTATTTCTTAGGATGGATCAAGATGGTAGTTTGAATATAAGTTTTGATGAATGGAGAGATTTTCTGCTACTTGCACCAAGCCAGGACATACATCAGTTGATCAAATATTGGCGTCATTCTACGGTAAGTTCTTTAGCTATTCTTTATTAAATATGTAAGCAAAATTTATTGAGATATTCTATGGAGTTATCAATATTCCAAAGATTCAATTGATCACTGATCTCTGAACAAAAGGTACAAATCTTCCTCCCTTCACAAACAATGACTGAATTGAATATTTATCTTCATTCATTTTTTATACTATCAAAATATTGAATAGTTGATAGAGAAATGAAAATATGTTTACAGTGCCGGTTAAAAGTGAAATACGTACTTCAGAACAACTAATCATTTACAGACTTTGGACTTGTTCATTTCTTATCATAGAGGAATCCCTTAAGTTCAATGATGAGAATTAAACTAGTTTGACCTTTGAAGATAAAACATTTCCATTATCATTCAAATGCACTTATGAAGGTAGAAATGTAAGGAAGCATTGCAGTGAATCTATTATTTTTTCTTAGCAAGCTGATGATGAGAAAAAAAGGAGTTTGGTAAATATCTGGAATAATCGTAGAACCGCACATTTCGTTTTAGATTATTAGATGTTTGATTTGGCTTGAACATCAGTGGACAAAATAAATGTTGAATTTCTGGAAGATTGTAGGAGGACAGATACAGGGTTAGATACATGACAAATAATATGATTATTATTGATTGAAATCTGTTTTTAATTAAATTAGGATACAAGCTCAGTAACATCATACTTAACTCATATATGTAATAAGTTCTGGATAATATGACTACTTCATATTTAAAAAGCTTTGAAAACCTTTTATCTGTCATCCTTCCAACTTTCATGCGAGTCTTTTTTGCACAGTGGGAATTTTTGATAGCCTCCAACCTTCTATGCCATCTTATTATTAACCAGTAAGGTTTCCTATGTGTTTTCCCTTAATTAAGTCTTGAGCACTGAATATGGAAATGAATAACCCTTATAGTATTTAAGCTCGGCATGGTAGACAATCTTCAATGACAATACATTTTTCACTTTCATCATATTTCAAAGAAACAAAGCCTAAATGTTGTTCTAAGGTGTGAAAACTACAATAAAATCCATGCAACAGAGTCGGAAAGGCAGATAACATTTTCGAAAAATGAATTAGTGTCTTCTGTTCTTTTTTATCGCCCACTCTAACTTTTTCACGAATTTATGTAATGTACAGGCACATTGGCTTCTACTGCTTTATTATATGTATGGATAAAAACACTTAGGAATCATTTAAGATAAATATATTTTCCCCTCTGAAATTCTTACAGTTTGCATTTTAGGATTTGTTATAAATTGCAAATTTTATTATTTCGGAAGAAGCCTAATATGCAGGAAATACAATAAACATCTATGAATAATACTGATTTTGTATTACATTGAACAATTCCTGCTGCATTCTTTACACATTGTGGTATGAAATTTAGCACAAAAGCCGTTGCTATGTCGACCAAGTTCGAAAACCTGATTCATGAGTTTTGAAGTAAAATCAAATTAAAAGAAAACATAACTTGAATAAATCGTTATCGTTGATTGGAACGAGCGCCCAAAAATACATTAGAAAACCTATCTGGTCGGTGTTTAAAAATGAAATAATGAATTGAGAAATAGCAAACTTTCACAAGAAATTACAATTCAGTTCATATCGAATCTATAATGAAATTATTGGCATATAATGACAGACGGCTATTGGTCTATTCAGAATATAGAAGATTGCTACTAGCATAGTACCTATATGATATACAGGGTTGGAACTATTTAGATGGACACTACAGGGATATCGAAAAACTCAAGTGATGGTTTCACATAACAACTGTCAACAAAGTTATTTGACAATTCTGGCACTAGCCTACTACTTAAACAAAACAATTAAAAAGGAAGTTCAAATTTGCGTAGCCAGACTCGATATTTTTGTAGAGTGTGATACATTGTTGAATTTCTAATTTTTTTTCTTTATCACCCCATAAGGAAAAAATTGACTATCTCGTCCCTGAAACAATGGAAAACAGAAAAAATCTGGAGATACCATTAGAATCTCTTTATTGGATAATGGCTACAAACCGAATTTCGTGAAGTTATCCCCAAAAACAAATGAGTTATTCAGAAAAAAGGAAAATCACGATTTTTAGTTTTTTCGAGATATTTCGGGAACCGTTGGAGATATTTTGAATCTGTTTACACCAACTCTCATCTTAGTCCAGTAGATAAATACATTTTACCTGGAAAAAATTCCGAACTTAATGAAACTTCTACAGGTTCTTCTGGGATGCTGTGTCATGACCCTGTCAAGTTATCCAACACGAGGACCCTGTGCTAACTTGAGGAGGGCCGAAGAACCTCAACATTCTCGGATTTTTTTTTTGCTCATAACTTCTAAACTAAGTAGTTTTCGACCAGAACGTTCATTTTTAAAGTTGAAGACCATTAAATTCTCTACAATTTTGTATTCATAGACTTTTTCGTAAACCCAATATCAATTGAGATACAGTCGATAAAAATAATAGTCCAGTGACAAAGCAAAAAAAGTAGGGTCTGCTGGAAAAAATTCAGAACTTAATGAAACTTCTACAAGTTGTTTGGGGGTGCCGTGGGATGATTCTGTCAAGTTATCCAACACGAGAACCTTGTGCTAAATTGAGGAGGGGCTGAAGAACCTCAACATTTTCGGATAACTTGACCTCGTGTTGGATAACTTGACAGAATCATCCCACGGCACCCCCAAACAACCTTTTGTAGATGTTTCATTAAGTTCGGAATTTTTTCCAGCAGACCCTACTTTTATTGATTTGTCACTGGACTATTATTTTTATCGACTGTATCTCAATTGATATTGGGTTTACGAAAAAGTCTGTGAATACAAAATTGTATAGAATTTAATGGTCTTCAACTTTGAAAATGAACGTTCTGGTCGAAAACTACTTAGTTTAGAGGTTATGAGCAAAAAACTGAAAAAAGTCCGGAAATGTTGAGGTTCTTCGGCCGCCCTCAAGTTTGCACAGGGTCCTCGAGTTGGATAACTTGACAGAGTCATGCCAGGGCACTCCCAAACAACCTGTAGAAGTTTCATTAAGTTCGGAAATTTTTCCAGCAGACTCACCTTTTTGTATTTGTCTACTGGACTATCCCTAAATAAAGCAACTTTTTTGTAATTTAAGCGACCCTGTAGTTCTAACGGTTTCCGATATCCCTGTAGTGTCCCCCTAAATAGTTCTAACCCAGTGTTATTCTATATCGGGTGTCCCAAGGCGAGTGGCCTATTAGATTATTATGGAAACTATTGATGGTAAAGATTTCAAATTTCGTGGATAGATATTTGGCCATGTTGGGTACATTTTTAAAATAATTTCACATTTCCAGTGTTGCCGGATGTACGACAATTTGGCAACAACTTTGTTATTTTAAATGGGACATCCGGTATTTCTATTTTTTTTATGATACTCCATAAAATATTAAATCTATTCACTCTTACTTTTCCATCCCTATCTTTAACGGTTTTTGAGATATCAATTATTTTTCGAAATTTTAGATCAAATTGGCGTATTACGAAAATGACTCTAGTTCGCTCAATATTTGAGATTTAAGTCAGAAATTTTGCAAGTCGTTAGATATTGATCATATCTGTGTCACTGCTTCTGAATTATGGTTGTCAATAATACAGGACGGACCAAAAAAATCATCATTTGCCAAGTTACAAAATAGTAAAAAAGTCTGTGTAAGTGAATAAAAAAATTGTAGAATGTGTTGTACTGATTCCAAAAATTGAAAAATATACTAGGTGTCTAATTTGAAAAAATAGACTTTTTCACAATTTTGTAACTTGGCAAATGATGATTTTTTTTGGTCCGTCCTGTATTATTGACAACCATAATTCAAAAGCAGTGACACAGATCAGATCAATATCTAACGACTTGCAAAATTTCTGACTTAAATCTCAAATATTGAGCGAACTAGAGTCATTTTCGTAATACGCCAATTTGATCTAAAATTTCGAAAAATAATTTATAACTCAAAAACCGTTAAAGATAGGGATGGAAAAGTAAGAGTGAATAGATTTAATATTTTATGGAGTATCATAAAAAAAATAGAAATACCGGATGTCCCATTCAAAATAACAAAGTTGTTGCCAAATTGTCGTACATCCGGCAACACTGGAAATGTGAAATTATTTTAAAAATGTACCTTAACTGGCCAAATATCTATCCACAAAATTTGAAATCTTTACGATCAATAGTTTCCATAATAATCTAATAGGCCACTCACCTTGGGACACCCGATATACTCAAAGGTCACAAGGTTTTTAGGCATCTTATATGCGATCAACTTGAATCGCTTCATCATTTTACTTACAAGTGCAAATTAATTGGAACCTACCCTGAAAATTTCAAGTTTTTACTTATCGTGTATACGGACAGACAGAATAGAATATGAGGATAGTTTCGACATCAGTGGTTTGAACCTTATTGTTTGAAACCATTTCCTTCTCAAAAATCTAAAATTAGAATCATTGTGATGAAATGATAGAGGGTTTGGATAATGAGCCCTCAAAAAATAAATAGAAAGAACTGCGAGCCAAGTTGTCACTAATTGAGCCAAACGAATCAAATTTCTAAAAATAGCGAACGCTTGAAGTTTCTTGAGTTTGGTTGAAGAGTATCAAAGCACTTTATGTTGCGATTTTCAATGACGTTTTAAAATACGATAATTGAATGCAAAGGGATTCTTACCTTAGCGTCTCCGTTTATCATTTCATAACCTTGACTTATCCCGGTGCTATTGACCTCGCCACCCGTATTTTTTTTATAGAATTTCGCAACATTTCACACATCGAACTTTTTCACTGTTATCCGTCCTCGAAATGCATCCGACGATGGAAACCGCACAAATCTCCGTTTCACCTGTTCGACAATCCGATTAATCTATTAAAAGAAGCCCGCTTATGAAACTCGAATTGGCATTACCTACATCTATCCTCGTCTGTTATCTCAAATAGACGACACATGCAGACGATCTGATGTAACGCTCTTTATCTATCGATAACCTCGTCTCGGATTTATTATTTTTTTTACTCAGTATTCTGTCCATCGTGATCTTTGAGAGTAGCGGTTGGTCCATGTGGCTTTCGAACATGCGGCCGAATATTTTGGCGGTATTTTTTTCCGGTGAACAATTTTGCGGTTTTTTCTGTTGGTGCTGAGTGAGTTTGGTTGCCGAAAATGTCGCGGGTTGTTTTGGTAGTGAAAGATTGCAGGGGTGGCGTCATGGCCTTCAGTTTTTGGCTGGTGCAGGTAATTTGATAGCAATTTGATTTGTGTGATGTTGATCTTGTTTAAATGATAGCCTCTTTAGGAGACAGCTAGTTTTGGCACGTGTTGTAATAGTTATAATCGAATCGCTTGGTCACTAGTTGCCTTTCCGCAATTTTACTTTTTCATCCCAATGGTTCCCTTCAAGAAAAAAAAATAATACAGGTCTAAATTTATTGTATTCTTAAAAAACAAATTTTGAGATTAGTGCTGGAAGATTAATTACGATTCATTCAAGCTCTTACGAAATATTACGACAATTGAATCGAAAACAACCAAAACTAATTTTTATTATATTAAATTGAGGCTCACAATGAGAATAAAGTACATTTGTATCGGGTGTCAGAAATTCGTTGTCTAGCGTGGGGATCTCAGAATCCCTTTGAGCTAGGAAAATATGAATGGCACATTTTCGGGCTCGTTTTTCGGGAGAATTAATTTGGTGAAAACCGTGCCTCCATAAATTCAACTGTTTTCAAGCTATAACAGAAAATTGGAAAATGGTGTGAAATGAAAAGTTCTCATAACTTCTTTATTATTGGTGCTATTAACATGAAACGAAACAATTCTACAGGACTTCTTTCAGTGGAATCCATTGGTGGTTGAATCCGGAGACTTCGGTGGCCACCGAATATTTTAATTATCTGAAGTTCACATATTATTATAGATAGGCACTTGGTTGATTTCCCATGTCAAACTGAACCTTTTGATGATTTTATAGTTTGATGAGAAATTTATGTATCATGTTAAATATTTTTGAAAAAGAAAAAAAAGTTTTATTTTTTGTAGAAGTTGTTATGGTTTACATTAAAAAAAACAAGTATTATAACTTCAAAATTAATGGCAATAAAAAATGAATGACAACACTAATGGATTCTACTGAAAAAAGTGCCAGTAGAAAGTTTTTGTTTTGTTAATAGCACCAATAATAAAGAAGTTATGAGCACTTTTCATTTCAAGCCATTTTCAAAGTTTCCCTTATAGTTTGAAAACAGTTGGTTGCGGTTTTCACCAAATTCATTCTTCATAAAATCGAGCCCGAAAATGTCCCATTCGTTTTTTTCTAGCTTGAAGGGGCTTTGAGAAGCCCTCACCCGTCAACGATTTTGGGACACCCGATACATTTTTTCAAATGCATATGGCTGAATTTATATTGAATTGTTGATCATGAATCTCTAAAAAACTCCACTAACAGTGAATCAAATAAAAAAATATTGCCTTGATGAAATTGATTTTAATTAGTGTATACTTGTCACAGTTTTTTGTGCGTTTTGCTTCCATCTCGTATTATCCAGAGGCAAAACATAGTACCTAATGTAGATTTTTTTGCAATCTGTCGACTTAATTGATGTACTCGTATAATTCATTATTGTATTATAATTCAAATTCATTCGCCATGATCGATGAAATAAGGGAATTAATTAATTTATTCGCCTACTAGACTTAAAATAAATCTGAAAGTTTTAGGTCTGTTGGCTCTTTCAGAAAGCTGCATAGGTATTATATGGCAGCAATCATCTATTCATCAAATTCATATTTCTCGGCTGTTCTTGTATTTATACAATTGTACTCAAATTCGAATTTTTGTCATCCGAGAAAGATTTTTTGCTCTTTGGAGTTGACTTGAAATAAATTTTGTTTATGCACGTAACATAAACAAATGTAGAACTAAGATAACTCATTTGTTTACTGCACCTATATTATTCATATATCATTTTGGATCTTTTTTATTCAAAGGTCAGGAGAACATACTGAGTGATGTTAAATTTTGCAAGGTTCATAATTTATTTATAACCATCCCTATTAATTTTATTAGAATTAAAATCTTTAGAAATAATTTTGAGTTTTGACAATAATACAGGTCTAAATTTATTGTATTCTTGAAAAACAAATTTTGAGATTTGTGCTGGAAGATTAATTACGATTCATTCAAGCTCTTACGAAATATTACGACAATTAAATCGAAAACAACCAAAACTAATTTTTATTTATTATATTAAATTGAGGCTCACAATGAGAATAAAGTACATTTGTATCGGGTGTCAGAAATTCGTTGTCTAGCGTGGGGATCTCAGAATCCCTTTGAACTAGGAAAATATGAATGGCACATTTCGGGGCTCGATTTTTGGGAGAATTAATTTGGTGAAAACCGTGCCTCCATAAATTCAACTGTTTTCAAGCTATAACAGAAAATTGGAAAATGGTGTGAAATGAAAAGTTCTCATAACTTCTTTATTATTGGTGCTATTAACATGAAACGAAACAATTCTACAGGACTTCTTTCAGTGGAATCCATTGGTGGTTGAATCCGGAGACTTCGGTGGCCACCGAATATTTTAATTATCTGAAGTTCACATATTATTATAGATAGACACTTGGTTGATTTCCCATGTCAAACTGAACCTTTTGATGATTTTATAGTTTGATGAGAAATTTATATATCATGTTAAATATTTTTGAAAAAGAAAAAAAAAGTTTTATTTTTTGTAGAAGTTGAATTGAATCATGGTTCACATTAAAAAAAAAACAAGTATTATAACTTCAAAATTAATGGCAATAAGAAATGAATGACAACACTAATGGATTCTACTGAAAAAAGTGCCAGTAGGAAGTTTTTGTTTTGTTAATAGCACCAATAATAAAGAAGTTATGAACACTTTTCATTTCACGCCATTTTCAAAGTTTCCCTTATAGTTTGAAAACAGTTGGTTGCGGTTTTCACCAAATTCATTCTTCATAAAATCGAGCCCGAAAATGTCCCATTCGTTTTTTTTCTAGCTTGAAGGGGCTTTGAGAAGCCCTCACCCGTCAACGATTTGGGGACACCCGATATATTTTTTCGAATGCATATGGCTGAATTTATATTGAATTGATTATGAATCTCTAAAAAACTCCACTAACAGTGAATCAAATAAAAAAATTTTGCCTTGATAAAATTGATTTTAATTAGTGTATACTTGTCACAGTTTTTTGTGCGTTTTGCTTCCATCTCGTATTATCCAGAGGCAAAACATAGTACCTAATGTAGATTTTTTTTGCAATCTGTCGACTTAATTGATGTACTCGTATAATTCATTATTGTATTATAATTCAAATTCATTCGCCATGATCGATGAAATAAGGGAATTAATTTATTTATTCGCCTACTAGACTTAAAATCTATCTGAAAGTTTTAGGTCTGTTGGCTCTTTCAGAAAGCTGCATAGGTATTATATGGCAGCAATCATCTATTCATTCTATTCATATTTCTCGATGTTCTTGTATTTATATTTATACAATTGTACTCAAATTCGAATTTTTGTCATCCACGAAAAATTAAATCTCTTTCTTTTTTTTCAATGTGGCGTAACGAAATTTTGATGACAAACATCAGATTCGGATTCAGCATCCCAAAAACATGTTGAATTAAAGAAATCAAAGCTACCCCAAAAAGTGGGGTTTTGCAGAGGCAGATGAAATATGCCAATTTTCAACGGTTTATCGGAAAAAAACTGACTATAGAAATTTGTAGGGAATTTGATATATTTTGTTTTTGTATAGGAAGGTCATTCACGAAAATTATGTTAAATCCCGAGCTACATAGATGCAAAAAACCGCCAAAAAATCAAATGTTTCACCTTTTTTTGCATTTTTTCAATGTTCCATCACGAAATTTTGGGGACAAACGTGAGATTCAGATTCAACACCCTATAAAGCACATATAATCCAACAATCAAAACTACCCCAAAGGGTTTTCCAATAGGTGGTTTCATTTTGAATGTCTTGCTATCTGGGTAGATGTCAGTTTTGAAGCCTTCATCTTCACCATAAAGTGGTGAAAAATTTGCGGTCGCAGTTCGCCAAACTAAAGCACTTTTGGATCGTTGTGGAGCACCTTCTCTGTCGACAATAGTGAAACTGGTTGAAAAATTTGAGCTGTTGGGACAAGTTAGTGATGTGAAGCATCGAAACCGTGTGCGTAGCTCAAAGACGACTAGGAATATTGCTTCTGAAGACCGCATTGCTGACACAAACGACATTACACCGTATTTTGCATTAAGGTTTTTCAAGTTCAGTTAATATAAAAACTCAAGCCGGTCGATAACCAGCAACGTTGTATTTTCTTAATTTTGCAAGAAAACTTTCCTAGCCGTCTAATTTCTTGAAGAGGTTATCACAGTTGACTATCGTTATTTTTCGAGTAATTAATTAGAACCACCTCGTTGCCCTTTGTTCATCTTTTAAGTAATTCCGTTTCCCAATGAGGCACCTTGTATTTTATTATCAAAAATGAATATGACAGTTTTCTAATATGTATATTCAACATTCCCAATCTGTAGATAATGAAATTTTAGGAAAATGCGATAAAATCAATTGAAGATTAATTTTCACAAAGGCGTGGAAGTATTTCAATTATTTAGCTAGGTGTTCTGCAACAGATCTCGTTGATGTTTCCCCTATAACCGTTGTGAATGAATGGAAAGTATTGAGTAGTCGTATAGATAAAATCGTGTATGTCATAGTGTACTTCCCCAAATGAGAAGGAAGTTATCGTCTGTATAATCATTGTCGTTATTAATTTAAAAAATTGCCTCTGGATAGAACCAGTTCGAATTGATGTGTGATGTATATTTTGTGCGCTCGTAATCATGTGCAAAGTTTATCGAGGTTAAAGGACCGATGATTAATAGAAATCAGCTGACATGAGTCGAATATCTCCACAGGTGAAGATGCATACTATTCTTTATGTACATTCAAATTTTAAACGGAGGTATTTAAATTGGGTCAGATCCTATAAAGATAAGTAGAAGGTAGAACACGGTAAATGTTATCCATACACTGAGACTATTCCAAACACTCCATTCACATTTCTCGATTCTTCAAAATATATTTCTTGAGAAAACTTTTTGAATTCTCGATGTTAAGGCTTCATACTCGATATCTATTCGCAAATTTGAAATGACAATATCGAATTCTATCAGATCCTTTAGGTTAAAAAGAAAGAAGATTAATATATCTTTTATGGATTTTCATACTGAGAATTTCTTATAGTTATAAATACAAGATGTTTTATAAATGTTTTGTGTATCATGATAAATTGTTCTGAAATCTTCACTCACCGGGTTTTGTAGATTTGATGTGATTTGGAGATATCTTCAGGTTAACATTATAACATGATTCAATAATCGCAACTTCCATTTTCCTATTGGCAATTTCCTCTGTTATTGAAATAGAGGAAACTGAAAAGCGATCCTAACCTCGAATTATCGCTTTTAATATCTGAATGATATTTATCGAATAATATGAGACCTATTCTATATCTTTTGTTAGGAATGAAAAGAGGACTAGGCCTCTTGTTGTTTAAATATTGCAAAATGTAGCGTGGTAAAATTTTCTGTAATGTCAAAAATGCATATTCGATTAATATTCGGGCTATATGGTTGGTAGATATTGCTAAAATGCTTGTATCTTGGTGAGTTTTCTTTTAATTTTCTTCTGATATTAAAATGACTTTTGATTTAAAACAGTTCAATTATATTTCGAACCCTCCAACCTAGTATTATGTTTCAAAATTTCATTTTCATCTCATGAAATTTCATCGATTTCAGAAAGAGCCTTGCGCATGCGCAAACTTACAATTCCCGTTACTTGAATAATTCGAATTCTAGTAGTTTTACCTTGATATGGCTTTTTCAAAGGATTTATTTTATTTCGAATATGATGTGCGCATTCGCTATCTTATAATTTTCGGGATCTCAGTTTTTCGCGTTCAATTTATTTCAAATGAATTTCACTATCAACTGCTGAGGTCAATAGTTGTTAACGATTGATAGACATATGCTGAATGTAGACAAAACCACAAGAAAGATAGATGAAACAGTAAAAATAAAGATGAAACTAAAAATATACATATAGATGAAACACGAAAAATATAAATGGAACCAAAAAATACAGGTAAAATGTAAGAATATAGGTAAAACTCCGAAAATATAGATGAAGCAATACAGAAATATTAATATATGAAAGAATAAATGAAGAAAGTACTGATGTGAAGTTAGAAGCTTTTGAGCGTTCTCATGCAACATTTTATGTGAATTAATTCGACAATTGAGACCTTGGAGACCACTGAACTCCAAATGTAGTCTCCAAGGGCGCAATTGTCGCGCTCGAAAGCTTCACGTTAGAGCTTTCTTCATTTTTTTCGATATTCATCTTGAATTTTGTATGATTTCAATGCGACAGGAAACATTTTGCCAAACTAATGGCAGACTGATTTTTATATGAAATGATTAAATCAGAAAAAAAAATCCACCGAAACTGTGATATATCTATGAATTAATAAAAATGACAACGACAGCAAAAATACAATATTATTCACCGCAAAATCTTACTTTTTATCAATGATCATGTCAACAAATTGCAGATAATTGAGCAGTTTACGTTTGACGAAATTCCTATTTTCGCTTACCATACTCATGAAGAGTTTGAACGTCAATTTTTATTTAGATTGTTGTTACAGTGGGAAATTTTGTCAGTTCTCTAATGCGTTAAGTTTCAATTGATAAAATAACTGAACGCTCTAAATTTTGCATTGTCTATAGATTTTTATGTGCCCCAATGCTGAAGTTGCATAGTTCGTCGAAATAACTAGATTTCTAGAAAGAAAATTTCTACCCACAAATCAAGAAATACACACTGATATACTGAGTGATTTTTTTCTCTGTTCAAAACTCAAATTACCACTTGGGGGTAACCTGCTAGAAGTGTGATCTCAAATTCAAATTTTCGAATGGAATTTTCAAAAATTCCTATATTTTTGAGGTTGGGGTTATCGTAGTTTCCGCTAAATGAAATTTTAGGAGTCAATTCGTGAATTGATGGCCTTCAGAATGCAGAAATCGGAATTTCAAGTTGAAAGGATCACCAGATTTTTTGCGACTTCAACAATTTTGGTGGAAAAGTTGGACCGGCGAACAAAAGGATTGTTTTTATTTATTTTTGGATTCATTTCAGAACTTGAACATTAAAAAATTCAGCTTGCTTTGCCTTACGATGTTATTTATAAATAAAACTGTTCAAAAGGATCACGGGATGAAAAGCTGATGAAAATTATTGCCGGTATTTGAGGCTAGAAAAATGTGTATTTTTACACTGTAACAGCTGGTCCTAATTGGCTCATTTTTTCAACTGAAAATAATGCGGTGAAACTACAATTTTCATATTTCTTTTCATTGACGCAGAGTCACTTGTTATAATATACAGGGTCTTTATAAATTATTGGTAACATCGCAGTGGCCTTTAAAATATTTTTAAACACTTTTCACTAATACTGTCAACTATTCTTTATGATAACATTTCGAAATAAAAAAAAAGCAATTTCTACTAGATCACAAATAATCTTATTTCAATTGATAGGTACATATTTTTCAATTAACGAGGAGTATTTTGAACGAAAAACAATAATTTCGCCAGTTTTGAATGACCAATGCCAGTACATGTACTGAAAACAAACAGTTCAGCAGAAAATGTAAGAATTTCATGTGAATGATTGATGGAACGGGTACGTTAATGTCGTTCAGATGGAAATTTCATACTCGAATAGAGAGCCATCTGTATCTTATACTTTAGAATACGTAGAATCTTATACTTTAGAATACGTAGAATAAAAACGAAATCCTAAATTGATCCGCGTAACCCTACAAGTCGGAATTAAATGAAAGATGTTCTGGCATGAGTAAACTTCCCCCTCAAATCATCAACCCATTCAAAACATTTTTCCGTAAGATTTTTTCTTTTCGTGATTTTTGAAGGATTGAAATTCAAAAAAAATCACCCGGTATTTATTATATTAATGGCATACTGTATGCTGAAAATTTAGCGATTCTATGAATCTTTATTTATGTTTCCACCTCAGAGTAATTACTCTATGGTTTCCACGTTAATAATGTCATAATTCTGAAGGTTTGGTCAATAATAAGTTTCAAAAATTCCGTTTGCAACAGAAGCGAATGCAATTTTGTTGGTTTAAAATCGGATGGGGAATGAATACGCCAAGGTCCATAATCCCCCCGTTATTCCAAAAAAAGTAAGTTATAACTTGTTTAATCGAAAATTTATTAATCACTCTCAACCTATTATAGAAGATTGCTTACATCCATGAGGAATATATCCTACGTTCTCTCTTTATTCTCTTGAACAGGTATAGATATAGATGTGTAGATGCTTGGTTTATAATAATGAGATTGATAAAACTAAAATCGGTAATCGATTAAATTCCACTATAGAGAAAAAAGATTCCTATTGCACAGAAGATATACAGGATGAGTCCGAAGATATCAAGTTCTTCAGTGATCTCCAAAAAAATTGAGCGGTGGAATTTAGTTCATTTTCAGATATTTTGTGGGATATCTATTTCTCATCAAATTGCATATACAGGGTCTTGGTCAATAAGTACGACAAACGGTAGGAGGTGATTCTGCATGGAAAAATAATGACATTATGTTATATAACTTTTATCTACAAATGCTTCGTTTTTTTAAAGAAAAAAATTGTACGCCACTGAGATATTTCAAACTAACAATCATTATTGAATTCTTCGTTCAATTCGAAACAAACAATCTCACCTGCCCTTTTTTCGTATGGCGCTCCATTTTTATGCCAAAAAATAAAATAGTAGCCCACTAGCGTCTTAATGTGTTAAAGTAACGACAAGTACGCGTTGAGATGTTTAATTTTTTACATAAAAACGGCGCCCCATACGAAAAAAGATTTTTGTCAAGAATTGAACAAAGAATTCAAAAATGATTGTTAGTTTGAAATATCTCAGTGGCATACCATTTTTTTTTAACTTGAGATCATCACCCGTATGCGCGCCAATGATGAACATCAAATTCTTAATTGCATGTCAGTAAATGCGTAATAACTACCTATTGAATCCCACCAAAATTCATTCTCATATCTCGACCGGTTTCAAAGCAATAAATAGTCAGTTTTTAAGTAATACTTTAACACCCCGTATTGCGGACAAAAGTTATATAGCATAATGTCATTATGTTTTCATGCAGAATCACCTCCTGAAGTTTGTCGCAATTATTCACTAACACCCTGTATGTAGATGACTGAAATTCTGGAATAGTCGATTACCAACTCGATTGTTCGCGGTGAAAGATCACTCGGCAGTTAGTTACATAAAATATATAGAGTGGATCAGAAAATGGTTTCCGCTACTGATAATTTCCTCGAAATAATTACGTTTGAGTTCAATGTTATTGAAACATTTCCACAAATATGCGTTCGACGTAACTATTCCGAGGAAATTACCCCTAAAGGACACCATTTTCTGATCCACTCTGTATATTCTATGTACCTAACTGCCTAACAAAAAATCTACAGGATGATCCAATTGATACAACAAAGTTTCATTATTATTCCGAAAAAAGTAAATATCTGACAACAGTTTAAATACCACCATAATATCGGCCATATAACAAGATCCCTGTATACCAAAATCTCTAAAAATTTCCGAGATAAGTGAGGCGTTCCATACCAAAACTCACTCTTTATGCTATTATCCTACACATTCCAAAATGTAAACTGTGAAAGTTTTAGGGTAGTTTCAATCATTTTTCCTCGGGGGATTCCTAATGTTTATTACTGGAAATAATAATAATCCAACGCTTGCTTACAAGGAGGTAATGCAGTACCATGACCTCGTACATTGATACCTATAAAAATAATGGCAAAAAGTAACTGCTTAAAACCTGTGTTTCTACTGTATGTTTAACGAAAATATTTTTCTCTTGCAGTACCTCGACATCGGGGAGGACATGAATGTTCCCGATGATTTTACACAAAGTGAAATGCAAACTGGCATGTGGTGGCGCCATCTGGCTGCGGGCGGCATAGCTGGCGCTGTATCACGGACTTGTACCGCTCCTCTAGATAGGCTGAAAGTTTTTCTCCAAGTAAGATGAACAGAATGTATTATATAAGTGGGTTCACTCTGTCGAAATAGCTATTGATATCAATCAAATCTAGTTTTCACAAAGTGCATACCAGATAGAACTTGCTCTTATTAATGAATGTGAGTGGGATAGATACAGTGGCGACTCATAACATTTTTAGGAGGCAGTGGTGTAGAGCGTTAAAAGCAGTAAAATATAATCAAAATGCGATTTTCAAAAAATAAATCGACAAATTATCCACCAATCTCCTAAAAATTTTCTTGTGTCACATGGGACCTAGTTAGTTCGGGATTTAGTTTTTTTAAGTTTTCACTTAAATTATATTCAACTGTTTATCACTTTTCTTTTCAATTTTTCTTGAACACAAGCCAATACGTTCCAGAACGATTTTTATTTTCCAGCGACATCCACCCGTATTTTTTATGAAAGTTTTTTTTTTAATTTTCTTGTATTTTTCATTGTTTGTAGAATACGTTTGAAAATGAAAGTAATGTGTCAATTGCTCATCTATATAAGTTCCTATATTTCCGAATTAAAGCCCTTTTGTTAATAAAATCGCAATACACTTCCAAACTGGCTCAATTACCACAATATTCACAATTCTGGTCACACTCTTTTTCGGAAGATGGTGGACAGTATTTCAGAACATCTTAAATATATTTGATTACAATTAGAGAAGTAAAGTCACTTCTTATAGTCTAACATTTCTGAAGTTTTGAATCTACCAACATTTCGATTTCATCAGTACTGTTTTCGTTTTTATAGGTACAACCAACTAAGCAAAAAATCATGGACTGTTTGAAGTGCATGCTTAAAGAGGGGGGTGTGAAAGGCTTATGGCGAGGTAACGGAATCAATGTTTTGAAAATAGCACCTGAAACAGCGATAAAATTTGCTTCATATGAACAAGTGAAGAGGTTCATCAAGGGTGATTCTAAAGAAAACCTCAGTATTTATGAGAGATTTATTGCTGGTGCTCTTGCTGGTGGTATAAGCCAAACCACTATTTATCCTATGGAAGTTCTGAAGACAAGGTGAGTGATCAAGTGTTTATCAATATTTGTATAATGATTATGAAAAAAAAAGCCTGAATTTTTTATCAACATTCTCCTTAACTTGAAATTCAAAATTAAACCTTTCATCAAGATTTTAGTAGAAAAACCTTTATCTTTATATTACTTTATTGTTACAGTTGTATGAATAAATTATTTATTTATTCCTTTGAATGGAAACAATTTTTTTCATAAGTTCATAAAATATATAAAATTCTGATTGCTTGTAATATATTTTCAAATAAAAGATTAACATCATACAGAACTTCAATAAGAAAAACCAAAAATCCATCATTGTTACTGGTAAGATTCAAAATAATAATTATGAAAACGAAAGCATTAATTAGTTGAAGCATTAATCTAATTGAAGTCTTAAAATTTGTCTTGCCTAATTCACAGAATTAAATTCTTGAAGAAAGATAATACATTTCAATATCAATTAACTTTAATGTCTGGTAATTGCTAGACTAGTTCCTGTAATCAACTGGGTAATGGCGAGGTAGACTCATAAATTGGTGTCTAAATATATATTTCTATGCCAGAAACTTATTGGAAATTGATCAATGAAACACAAAATATGTATTATTCTTCCGAATTTTTGATACATTTCAGCCTATCATCAAAACATTCTTAAACGCATTTTTGAGAAACAACTTCAGTACTTCCAACATGGTGTTTAGTAGGGTAGTTTCGTTGAAGGCGCCAACAGTGGTCCGCCATCATATTGATATCCTATAATCCTTGATATCGATTTCCATAGTTTTAATGTCCTGATTGAATCTTCCCCCTGTTCTCCTCTAAAATCACCCAAGTTTTCTGGAGAGCGATCTAGATGGCAGCAAATTTTGATGCTCATGTTACAACCAGTAATATTAAAATTTGAAAGCATTCCACAAATTCTACGTAATTCTCTGGTTTGTGATTCTTCTTCATCTTTTTGACGATGAAATGTAATATGAATAAAGTGGTTCTTTTCTTTCAATGTGGAGCAAGTATTTCAGCAGACTCCCTTGATAGGGTTCAATTCTTTTCAATTAAAACTCTGCAGAGTTGTTAAATATACTCCAAAATTACTGCCATCATCAGATTAAATTCTTCGAACTTCATCAGACCATGCTTCTGTATCATTGTATTTATTTATGGCTTTAATTTTAATGAGGCAAAAAAAACAGTCATCATAATGGTTTTGTGGTTTTCTCCAACCGATTAGTATACCAAACATAAAGCACTAGCTCTTTTCAAGTGTCCACTGTCACAAATGTTCAACACATGTTTTATATACAAGTTATAAATAAAAGTTATAACACAGATCTCATAGGGCAATAAAAGAAAACACTTAAGTAGAATTTCCTAATTTCGGTACCAATATAATAAGTATCTCAATCAGGAATAGTTGTAGTGTAGTAGTGACTTGTTTACTGATTTTTTGTTATTGTTGATCAAGAATTTCGTTTCTCATTTTACTATTGTATTCCAGGTTAGCTCTCAGAAAAACAGGCCAATACAAAAGTATTGCTGATGCTGCTTTCAAGATCTATGCAAATGAAGGCATGAAAAGCTTTTACAGGGGCTACATTCCTAATATTCTCGGAATCATTCCTTATGCTGGCATAGATCTTGCAGTGTATGAGACACTCAAGAAAAACTACCTTAGTACACATTCCACAGATGAACAACCAAGCTTTTACCTGTTGCTAGCGTGTGGCAGCGCTTCTAGTACTCTTGGTCAAATGTGCTCGTATCCCTTAGCTTTAATTAGAACAAGATTGCAAGCAACAAGTAAGTATCATATAGTTTGTGTTGAAATAGTTTCCTATCCTATGTAGTAAAAGAAATTGTTCCTGTACATATATATTCCTCAGTCAACAGAGAACAAACAATGAAAGCAATGACAAAACAAAGAACCTGCCAATGTTTCTTCGTTCTTTGCTCCAAAAAATCAGCCTTACACAATATAGGGTGTTTCATAATAGCATGTCTAAAATGCAGCATTTTCGAGATAAAGGGTATTGAAATTTTAAAAAAAATATCTGTTTTGTGAATATCTTTGGAACCTTTATCTCAAAAATGATGAGTTAATAGAAACTTTTTTTCATATTTTTGGACGAGCTATCACACCCTGAAGTCCTGCGCATATATTATGGAACACCCTGTAACCTGCTATTTTCAACTTTGAAATAATATCATTTCAAAAGAAGTTCTTATTTACTCAAGTGGGACATTTTTAAATATTTCATTTCTCATCTTGGTTTCTGTTCAAGATATTTTAAAAGGTTTAAAACGTTTTTTTCAGCATTTTTTCTGGTTTGAATGATATTATCAACAGATAATAGAAATTAATTACTGTTTTAGATACATAAAGGAGATTTGGCGTTTTTTCAATGGAACGCCTTTATTTTGCAACAGTTTTTTTCAAAAATCATCCGTTTTCTTAGATATTGAGTTCTTCGACTTCATTGTTGGAATGCGATGCTTTATATATAAATTTTTTTCATTTATTCGAATGTTTAATTCATTTTGTGTATATTCTATAATTGAAATCAAGTAATAAAAAGAGCACTTACTCTCCTCTATATCTCTCAAAACGGTTATTCTTCAGAAACACCTTGTAACTCTAGAACGAACGTAAATAGTTACGATCTGATTCCTGAAATCTTATTATTTCGAAAAAATAGATGTGGGGTGCTTGAAGATTTTTTTCTCTAAGCCTGACATCCTGTACTTTCAAAATACTTCAGAAGTGAAATGGTGTTATTTCTAATAGCATGCAGCTAGCATCTTGAAACTTCTCATTTATTGACATACCATCCTACCGAATGAATATGGAAAATTATGAATTAATTTTATTTTCAGCGCTTCATCCTTCCGCAGATGGTACAGCTGTAAACATGACTGGTTTATTCAGGCGGATTGTTCAGACAGAAGGAGTAACTGGACTCTACAGGGGGATTACTCCAAATTTCATTAAAGTGATGCCAGCAGTCAGTATTAGCTACGTGGTTTATGAGTACTCAAGCAGATTACTTGGTGTGAACATGACATGATGAAGTAATTTGTCTAGGAACAAATTTTTCTTTAGAAGATTGACTATGTATTGCCAAGGGCTGGGCCCTTACGATTTGGGGTTGGTGGAAAATATCCTCCCTGATCATTTTTCTTGTTGATGAATATTTAATTTATTTGTACAGATTGATTATTATTTTAAGCTCAAACTAATAAGCTTCAGTGGCTGTTAATGTTATACCTCGTCAAAATTTGATCACACAAAGTAAGAATATTTTTAATGAACTCATTTCTGTGATGGTTTTGGTTTATATTTTCAACAGTTATGTGTATTCCAAGTTAATATGTTTTTCAATGAATGAAAAAAATTACTGATTGTTATTGTAATCCATGAATTTTGTACATTGTATGAATAGTCAACTGATTTGCAAATCATTCTTATTATGCATAATATTCTTTGCTTATCTAAAATATTTTTATTTTTTTTTAATACATTGGATATAAGTTTTCAAATGGTTTATTCTTTTCCAACCGATCAATTCATTCTTTTTAATTTCCAAAAGTCTTCCTTTTTGATGCATTTAGCTCTCAGAAGAATTTGAATCATTATTCAACTTCAATATGGGAAACATTTTCCTTACCGAATCATGCTAATACTTTTAGAATTTGATGAATAGTTTTGACATCAGTTTTTCAATCCAAATAAATTTAAAAATTACACATTTTTTTTGGCTCTTTATTCATTTTTTCCAGGTAAGTACTCCATATTTATGACTGAAATTCACATTGAATTTTTGTTTGAATTATTAACAATCCAAATATTAGTCATGAAATATAGAATAAATTATTCAGAGGATCTGTTAAATTTTGACGAGGGGAAAATGTGGTGTACAATTTTTCCTACCAAAGATGTTTCGACAGCATTCACTCTCTTAAACTTGTTACGTGATAAATATTTAAAATTGTATCTAATATTCGAGATTCCACCTGTGGAAATGTGATGATGTACTTAATTAATATTTTAATAAACAATATTTATTGAAAATCCTATGTAATTTATAAAAATAAAATATTTCAAATTCTCTATTTTATTTCCTTAGCAGCTTCCTCATCTAAAATCCAATATACTTCACCATTTGTTGGGTTCACTTGTGTTGCTGGTAAATCTTCTTTATTTTGTAGTATTCTCTGAAAAAAGACTTACCAAATTGGAATTTTTCTTATTGCATTTTTTTTTAAACAAGTAGAAACAACCCAAAAAAAATTGACCTTGAAGCCCAAATAAACAAGAAAATTCTTGAAATGGTCATTTATTTTTCATGGGTATATTTTTTTCTGAATAACTTAGATCTAAAATATAAAATATGTATAGAGGGTTTTTTGAAATAATAAATAATTCAATAATATTCTTTAAGATTGAAATTTAATAGTGGTCTCATAAATATCATTTGGGTAATAGGTGTATCGACTATTTATCTCTATAGTCGAACACATTGTGTACTTGGTATTGACCTTCAACCACCTTTTATTGGAAATAATAAATTATAGATTTTTATTTTCTTATATATTATCTTTAATAGATTAAAAAACTTACTTTGGTCATTGTTGCTTTTTCCTTGCCACACATGGCAAAAATACAATTTTTGGAATTATTTATCACTTTGAAAGTCATTGTTACTCTTTCTGGTGGAGATTTGGGTGAATCTGTGATTGCAGCAATACATTTTTCCTTTTCTTTGAGAAGTGGGTGATGAGGGAATAGTGAACATGTGTGTCCATCAGGTCCCATTCCGAGTAATAGAAGATCGAATCTCGGTATCTCTCCATCAGGAAAATGCTTTTGCAGTTGTTGTGCATAGTCTTCTGCAGCTTCATTGGCTAATGTTTTGAAAACACAATTCTTGATTCCATTTGAATAATAGTATGTGAAGTGAAAACAAAGTAGTAGATTCAGTAAATGTATAAGTTTCTCAAATGGTGTTTGGAACATAAACTATTACCTGACACTCCTTGCTTAATTTTTATGAATTGCTCTTCTTTCAGTTTAGTACTGCCTAGGAGGGCGGTCTTATAAAAACCAAAAGTGGAGTCATTATTGTCTTCAGGAACTACTCTTTCGTCGCAGAAGAATAATTTCCATTTGGAGAAATCAGACTGTAGTTTTGGTAAACCAGTAGCTAAAAAACTACCAAGAGACCCACCTTGATTAATTGAAAGAAATATTTAGGGTGAGCCAAATTTTTGGAGATGAGAAAATACATAAGTTGTTATTATTACCTGATAAACCAACCGTGAAAATCCCATTACTAGTTATCGACTCTTCAGAAATGTTTTGAATTAGATTCATTAATTTTGAGATGACATCATCTCGATTTTTCACCACTATAATCTGCATATTCCTTTAGAGAGTATTCTGAATGTTTTCGAAAGGAAAACCAGCAGATTTTGATAATTCTCATCAAGAAACGAATATTATCTCAAGACCTTGAAATTTGTAATTTCAATTTGACTTGAATGATGTATGCCTGCGTAGTAACAGCTTTGGATTCTAACCTAAAAAAACAATACTGATAACAAATTACAACATTCTTTGGAAAATATTCATGGTTACCTATAATGTATAATTTGATTATCTTCATTAATTGTTTGAAGGAAATTAAGGAGAGCAGTGACGTGAAGTCAGGAGCTTTTGTGCGCTCGGCCATTCCTGCGCTAATTTCACCCTTGAGTACTATTGAGCTAAATGAAGGTACAGTGGTCAGTGACTAATAACAGTAATTAACAGTGACTTAATAAAACCCAGTGGCGACACTAGTGGTCTTGTTTTTGATTGGCTGCTGGTTTCTGAGCCTAAATATGGCCGCTTTTTGTTTACATTCTCCATTTACCTGATGATTATTGGGATTTATTCGAAATTGTTATAAGGCCCACTTTATTAAGTCACTCTATGATGTAAACAAATGTTAGTGATATGGTACAAGCTAAGAGCTACTTGTAATCACAGAAATAAAATTCTAATTTTTCCACACCACTCTTGACCACGAATTTATTATTATTATTGTGGGTTGTGAGTTTGAAGAAGATGATATTTAGATCTAATCGTTTTTAAAGGGTCGCTGGACACTTAGGTCGTTGCGGCTCGGTCGCAGGTACTTTTTCGCCGGTCTCGGGAACATATGTGAAAATCTTTACTCTTCTCGTTGTCGGTGCAAGTGTTGCACATATGTTGTAGTTGTAGACTGCACTGAACTCAATTCAATTCTTCGCCCTGTAATGTCGATTTTTATGGGCATTCAGGTCATTTTCCATTCGACCGTTAGCAAAGCCTTTCTACGTATCCCTTAGGGGTGTAGCTTTGATCATTCCAAGTTTTTACACCGAGTTCTTCTGTTTTTAGCATTTTGGTTCGAAATTTAACTCAACTCGAATATTTTCGAGGGAATCGATAGATTCCCTACATTATTATTATTATTTGAACTGGGGTTGTTGTGGCTCGGTAAGCCTTCCGGGAACTGCGACCGCCGACCATGTACCTAGATCTTTTGTTCTCTACCCTACTCATTCATGAAAACTCAAGGAGGTCGTCAATGACGTTGATAAAACTGACAACCTCCTTAGGGGCTTTGGCTATTATGAATAAACGCCATTATTATTATTACCTCTCGGGTATCCAGGACCGGCTTCCCTATATATGAATGGTTCTTAGGCCAGCCAGCCCTGAACACTTGCATACCATGTGTTCTGCTGACTTCCCCATACCAACGATACTCTATGCCGACAGTGCCCCGTCAGCAGTCCAACCATCACCCGAAGCTCGGCTCGTGACAGCTTCAAGAGCTTTCTGGCGTAGGCGAATTTAAATGAACGCTCGTTATATACAAATCTATCAGGCCCAATAATTATAATTTTACGTCAGTTCAGTTAAGTCATTCGTTCATAATAAGTTCTATGGTTAAGCCCCATCATTCGCAATTTTTAGGCTCAATTTGAACGAATTGTAGCCACTGTTTTTTATTAAGTCACTGTAAATAAAGGTACTGTACGCATGAATGAATGAGCGCTAAAAAGCTCCTGACTTTCCAAAATTTTTTCAATATTCAACTCAAATTTTCTGGAATTCTGATAAAATAAAGATCTTTAAATAATGATGCTATCAAAACGAAAATTTGCACGAAGCTTGAAATTGTTATTTTTATATATAGGTTGGTAGAGGTACACGCAAATCTCAACTCGATCGGATCTATCGTCACCAAAATATTTTTTTTCCAATATTCTTCTTTAATATTCTTCTGGTTCTGATGATGCTTGATTAGCTTGAAATTTTGTAAAAAGCTTTTTTATTCATTTTTTTTTCCGCTCACGCTATATATTTTCCATTAATTGATATATGAAATGTACAGAGGTACACATCGGTGTCTTATGCCTTATTCGTATTCATAACTCTGTTATTGAATGTTTTCAAGCAAAACACACGGACAGGTCGATTTAAGTTTTTAATTAACGATTTATTTTACGGTGCAAGTTGCAAATTGGTACCGTAGACAGGTAATATTTTTTTTTTTTTGTTAAGAAAATAATACATTTACTGTGAGAGTTTTCATGGGAGAGAGAAAAAATCTTTAATCAACCCAAAAACAAAACAAAATTTAGCGCACATGTTCAAATTGTGTTTCGTTAATCATTTGGCACTGACAGATACGAGTGTAAACACTTTTTACACTTCGCTCAAGGACTTCAGGAGTGATCTGCTCCAATACAGTGTGAATTATTTGCCCAACTTCTCTAAATTATTATTAGAATAAACATTTGATTTTAAATGACCCCATAAAAAAATCAAAGGGGCCAAGTCTGTGAAAAGCGGTGGCCACCCAATATGTGCTCGACGGTCTATCCAACTTCCAGGAAATGTGACTCAAGCTATTGATTTTATTTTTTACTCCAAAGAGCTCCATTTTGTTGATACCAAATATCCTGATGGTGTAGGCAAATCAAACCGCAAAAATTTTAAAGAACGTTCTGCTATAAGGTTTTCTTACAAAAAATAATGCCCTATTGAACGCCCTCCGATTATAACAATCTAAACATTCAATTTCTCGTGGCGTTTACTGTGACATTTTTGAGTCCAGTGTGGATTTTCTCTTGACCAATACCTGCAATTGTGACGATTTACTGTTCCATTCAGGCAAAACTCGCTACGTCAGAAAATAATTATTATTCATAACATTAGATCGTTAACTGCAAATCAGTTGAATTTAATTTGTTTTTTCCTGAACAACTTTGCGACAAAAGAGATGACCTACGTTATGATTTAGCACTTTAATGCTAACTGTCTTGTAGAAAGGTGAGAATTTTCTTCAGCTTATACATAAACACCCAGTTGCAGGAACGTTCATTAAAATTTAATGCCACCATTAAAATTTTAATCCTTCAGTATACTCATTTGCCACCTGCAACTTTTAACGTAGGATAAAACTTTTAATGCGGCTTTAAATTTTTAATATACTTCGGCGAGACTTTTTCGAGTCAAGTTACGAGGTGCGCCCTCTCCCAGGGGTTCGGTGTTTTTCCAGACCCTCTTACACAATCGTGGAGAGGTGACTCTGTTGCAACGCGATGACCTATATAAATCCGCCGGGGTCTAGTAAGTGTGGCGCGAAACCCATAACGCCATCTGCCAGCAGACAGAGTCACTAAAATACTTTCCTGCGACTGGCTGAATATGTTTTTTTCGTTTAGTCGTGGTCGACCAGACGACCAAGTGGTAGTCGTAGATGTCATACAATAAGCTTAGGTATTTGTTCACATAACGCAACAAGCCATTTCGAAACGTCTGAAAAGCATGGGAATGATTCAGAAACAAGAAAATTGGGTGCCGTACGAGTTGTAGCCGAGATATGTTGAACGACGTTTCTTTGCTTGTGAACAGCTGCTTGCAAGGCAAAGACGGAAGAGATTTCTGCATCGTATTGTGACTGGGGACGAAAAATGGGTTATTACGATAATCCCAAGCGCAGAAAATCATGGGGGCATCTCGGCCATGCAGCCACGTCGACGGCCAAACCGAATATTCACGGTTCCAAGGTCATGCTCAGTATTTGGTGGGACCAGCTCGTCAAGACATACTTAGAAACGTTGAAATAGGAAGTCCTACCCCACATGCCATATTCTCCAGACGTTGCTTCCTCGGACTATCACTTGTTTCGATCAATGGCACACAGCCTGGCTGACCAGCACTTCCGGCCTTATGAGGAAGTAAAAAATTGGATCGATTCGTGAATCGTTTCAGAAGATGACCATCTTTTCAACGCGGCATTCGTACTTGCAGATAAACATCAAAGGAACCGATGTACCTACTTCTTTAGATATTTATTTACTTCTATAATTATCCAAATTTTAGGTATGAACTTATTTCACATGCAAAATGAGGAATTTATTTCTTACAGAAAAACCTTGTTCCTATTTAGGGCTGAAAGCATCTTTTCCGCAATTTATCGCATGAATTCTATCGTGTCTGGCAATTGCGTGTTGAAAAGTAAACTTTCCGCACGACAAAATCACGAACGTTTTGATTTATATTTGAATTGATATTTGTATTGAAATAAAAACAATTGTTTTCATGCGGTTAAGTCTCGAATGGTCTTGAAAATTTTAATTTTATTTGAATATGAGTAAGTACATGTACTTTTGCGATAATGGTGGTAATAAATTGGTTTTCAAAGGGCAAGGCAGCAGCTTGATGAAAAAATTTGTCACTGGTTAATTTTTCTGGATTGTTCGCATTTCGACCCCCTGAACAGATCCAACTCAGATTCAATGACTAGTTTTCGAGATACACGGTGGTGTTGAAGTTGGAAAATGGCATTTCTTTGAAGTAACATTTCCCCACAACAATTCCGAACTTTTACAGGTTGTTCGGGGGTGCTGTGGGATGACTCTATCAAGTTATCCAACATGAAGAGCCTGAGCTATAACGGCCGAAGAACCTCAATATTTTTGAAGTTTTTCTGGTTTTTTTGCTCAACTTCTGAACTAAGTATTTTTAACCAATACGTTCATTATAAAAGTTGTAGAGCGTTGAATTTTGTACAATTTTGTATTCACTAACCTTTTCCTAAACCTTATATCAACTGAGATACAGCCTATCAAAATTAGAGGAATTTTCTCAAAATGGCAAAAACAAGGATTTTGGCCTTCTATCTAATCTGAGATTAGCTAGTAGCTACTACAATTTATAAAAAGACTTGATGCAGCCACCAACAATTTGGAGCGTTAGGGGGTTACTGCACCATCCTCGTTGTCGTCGTAGTCCATGTTTTCGGAGTCCACTGACATGTCTGGTATAGGTTTAAGAGAAAATTTTCCACGTAGTTCTCGTATACTGCGGAGCCTAACAGACCCGTCTTTTTACAGCTGCAGTCAGCAAGAAAATCTCTCCAACGACAGCTATTTGAATTGAAGCTACCTAGGGATCCTTGAAAACCTCCAACATTGGGGAGATGCCGTGGTTCTTCTGATACATCTGTATTACCTTCTTCCTCCCAATACTGAAAGGTGCTGAGGTGGTTGGGGTGTTACCTTTTCACTTTTCTAGAACTGAATTTTTGCTTTAGAACCCCAAAGCATTTAGCAGCTCTAGACGATCAATGTCTTCCCCCGTTATGACTATACTGTCGTACTTCCCGGAAACTGAAATAGCATCTGTACGATCAGAACATTATTATTATTATTATTATTATGATTACATATAAATGAAGGCTGAGGACTAAGTCCTATGTAAGCCTAAATTTATTATAGTCTTCTACTGCCTGCTTGATCCCATTGATTTCAAAGTCACCCTCAGCACCGTTTTAACAATCTTGTTTGTGTCGTGGAAGAGAAATTTTGCCTGAGTAATGGTGCTCACTAAGGTTGTCTTGGATAACACAAACTTTGTAGAGGGGTTCAGCCAGGAAGGCCGATAACGTTCAACTTTAGTGCTCTGCTAGCTTATCCCACTCGTATTGGTGATACTGGGACTGGTATTGTTCCTAAAGAGTATTTTTGATGTAGTCCACGTAGTTTTGGCAGATTACTTGGAATGTTGCTTCGCTTGACCTCGTCCGAACCACCATTTTGAGAAAATTCCTTTTATTTTGATCGGCTGCATTTCGGTTCAGTTAGGTTAAGGAAAAATTATTTTTTCTCTTCAACTTTAGAAATGAACGTTTTCGTCCAAAAAACCCGAACAACCAGTAGGAGTTTCATTAAGTTAGGAATTTTTTTTCAGCAGACCCCACTTTTTTGCTGTCTATACGGAACTATGAGCGCAGAAGCCAGATTGAATTTGTGTGAATGAAATCCTCACCTTTCTACAAGACACTAGCCTCAAATCAAAACCTAGAATCAGGGCCGTAACTAGGGCGTGGCAAAGGTGGCACTTGCCACAGGCGCAAGGTCCACAGGGGCGCCCAAAAATGAAATTGAGCTGATATTCATGCGAAGAGCTAGAAGGCATTCCACAAATTCTTGGTGGTGTTCCTCCATGATTCCAAGGGGTAGAAAAAACCACTCCTGAAACTTGTTTCGCGATAACTTTTTCTTTATTAATATTTTACAATAAGTGAATTAATTTTGGATAGACTGATCCTTACTTAACAATTGAGGTCTCTTGTAATTTTTACTTAAATTCACGGTTTTTTGAGCAAAAACAACATCAATAGATAATACTCCAGAGTTTTGGGGGTTGGAATAATTTTCGACTTCAAATTTATCCAATAGGCAGATTTCAAGACGATATTTTTATTGAGAACTGGTACAGATATAAAATTAATGTGAAAAAAATAATAATTATAAACTTCTAACAAATTAGAAACTTCTTTTCGGGCGCCATGATTAAAGGGCTCTAACTATATTTTTTATTTTTTCTTCTTGACTCCTAAACAATATTGTCGTAAGAAGTCGAATTGCAGGTCAATTGAGTATTCTATGTTATGAAAGAATATTACGCATTTTTTCTTTCTTGCAAATGTAATGAAGGCGCTTATTGATCAAAATTTGAACGTGTATATATATGTAGTTTGAAAACCAAGAAATTTTAAGATTTTCTAAGTGTGCCTACCTACTACACCCTACTCCGAAATTTTCCAGACGATTTTCAAAACTTATTTTCTCTGTTATTTCAATATTTATTCATGAAAACAGTAATAATGGGCTGAATAACGACCAATAAAGCGATGTACCTACCTATCTAGCATTCGTTACATAAAATAACGAATCTTCGATAAGACTTAATAACCTGTGCAAGAAAATGAAATGCGCCTGCGCTGAAAAGGCGCGTAATCGCGACTTTGCTGTAGTCAATGAAATCGCCTACCTTCACGTCTAGTCTGGCAGCAGCTTCTCCGGTCGGGAAAACTGACGAAAGCGCCCCTAACCCAATGGAAAACCCACTATGCTATTATTGATTTTCCCTGAAAATGGCGCCCGCTGGAAAACATATGGACGCGAGCCAGTGAATTTTGGCAATATGAAATACACGTTCTGGTGTTTTGTCATCGTGTTAACATGTAGCTATTGTGCTTCCGCTGATATGGACTTATATCCGGGTGAGTAGGACCAGTCTGACTTTCGTGGTTGTGATAGAAAACGGGTTTGATTGGGGGAGGATTTTGTGAATGAAACTGGGATGCATTCTAAGATGTTTGATTGATGAACACTTCGAAGTTCACCTATTCGATATTTTCCGGTGGTAACGCAGAAATGACGATGAGGCCCACCAGGAAAGTTTTAGTCAAAATTTCCTTGGTTTGTGGATTCATTTTTTTCTTGATTTGAAAATATATATTTCAAGGTTGGTTGACCCTTTCATCAACAAACACTTTTGTTTAATTGTTTAGCTGTTCTGATTTGAATTAAATTCAAAATAATTTTATTAATTTGAGCTTATTATTCATATATACGAATAGATTTCATATTTGTATTTTAATTTTTGAACATATGGTTTATTCTTCTCATAAAACGATGTCGACTTCATTATTTTGCAGTCTCATGACAACTTCGTTCTTTTTACAATCTATAAACAAAACGGAAAAATTGAATTCAATTTCCTATAATCACTGTTCTCACTTCGATTTATTATTTATAATCACATGATATGCCATATCAAGTATGCATGTGTGCTATAAATTTCTTCTTTTATTTATTTATTATTCACAATTCGTTAAAAGTATTCTTTTATTTCTTCTTCATAATTATCTGTTGGAATTATTAAAGAACGCAAAATAATAATCCATGAAATATTCCAAACTATTGTTCATAAAAATCGAAACGAAACAATGATTTCAACGATTGATGTTTAGAATTCCACAAAAAAAAAACTAAGAATTGATCATGTAAGCCTGCTTAAAACGATTGCCTCTAAGTTGACACAACTGTTTCTACTCTCACTCGGCATTTGAGTTTCATCTGTCATTCAGTTTGTTTACAATTCCCCATATTGTCAGTTCATCTCAATTTTTTCATAACAAATTTATTTTGCCGAAGTGAAGAGAATGTTGCATAATCTGTAAAAAACACCAGATTTGAGAAAAGGAACCTCATGGATATGGCACCACGATAACGAATTTTCGGACAAATCTGAAGAAAGATTTATGTATTCCTCTTTGCATGTCGACTTGTTTCTGTTTCCAAAATTCAAATTACCAAGACTCCCATTTTCAGTCAATAGAAAACATACCTAAAAGATCATTCGCTGATGTGGGTACTTGGGTACATTTCTGAAAATGGTTTTAAATGCGTTTTCAAAACTCAAAAAATTCAAACAAAATAGTCTGTGACTTGCTTCTGGGTGGCTTTTTCATTCAGAAAGGATTTTTTTCTTTCTTTTTGAAGACCATAAAATTTTTCTCTAGTTATGTCTTCAAACTGACTCAGTTCCAAATTGGCTGTTATCGTTTTCATTGCATGAAACCATTTGAGATGCAGATGGATACTAATAGTAATGTATTTCTTCAAATGAAGATTCGTGATCGTTGTTTGATGTGTTATCATTGGTTTTTAAAGAAGGGATCATATAAAACTTCCCAAATATCCGAAAACTCACCCATGCGTTCATAGACTTGTAATTCTTTTATGCTAATATGCCGGCTGATCAGGTTTCTTTTGCCTGATCGAATAAACAAGGCGAATCCTCTTGGAAATTTTGTTCAATGAGCCTTAACCATTGTGCTAAAGGAATTTCATCACTTTCCTCATATTCAATTGAAAAATAAAAACCTGCATGTTTATAACAATCTCAATAACAATTATTTAAGGTATTTGAAGAAATGAGGTTCCCTGCACTATTCGAACCAAGTATAGCATCAAGAAGGGAAAATTTAAATTCTTCGCCATTGTCTAGGTAGGAAAACAATTTACTCAGATATTTTTTTTATAATGAGATTTCAAACATCTATGATCCCTTGATCTATAGGATGTAAAATTGCGGTCATATTTGGATGCATAAACACTTGTTTTATACTCCTCAGATCAACATATGGATGAGCAAGACAATTGTCAACAAGGAAGATTATGTATCTTTTCTTTTTTGATAAATCAAGATCCTATTTTCTGATTTCCGTCTCAAAAATCTCGGACGTGATCCATGATTTGAGATTTCTTATTTGATTTATAATTAACAGGTGAAATTTTGAAAGACTTGAAAGAACTAGGTGTTCTTGATTTCCCTATAACTAATAACACAGACTACTTAGTATTTGATAATAACCTCTATGATGATGATGATGATGAATTATTTTCTCAGTTCTTAATTTCAGCGTTGAAAATATCTTTATTTGGATAATTCTTTCTAATGTCGGGCCAGAAATTATTCAACCAATCATCTCTACTTTCAATTGAAGCACTTGCAGCTTCTCCATGCATTTTACTTGAAGTTATCCGGTATCTTCTTTTGAAGCGATCTATCCAGATTTTGGGATAGGATACGATTTCGTTATCCGCGGGGACAATAGTCTGGAAAAATCTTCTGCTTTCTTCTGCAACATCGGGCCACAAATGGTCACATTTTGAATCCTTTTTTTTCAAACAATCTAGCAATGCTTTGTTAGTTCCTATATTGATGGGTTTTCTCCGTCGACTGTATGATCAGATCTCGTTGTAAAAGAAGCTGTTCTATCAAATTTATAAAAATTGTTTTCGTAATATCCGAACTGTCGTTATAACCGAACTCGTTATATCCGACTTGAAATTACATTGAATTGAATGGGGGCCGATTTGTTCCTACAGAAATTCTTCGCTAAAACCGAGCTCTCGTTAAATTCGACACTCGTTATTGGTGAACTCAACTGTATTTTTATTTTTTCAAAAAGATTAATATCCGGCAGAGAAAAATGTTTATTCCCTATTTTAAAATGTACTTGACCTTCAAATCAAACTCCAAAGTCACAATGAATATCTGCATTCGATGTCTCCTCCCTGAAGACTAAAAAACTTTTTTATAAAACATTTTTAATCCAGGCTCTTCTCAAGGAATTATTAAAGTGAATCTTTCAAAATGGGTCACCCTGTGTAATGAATATTATATATCGTGGTAGAAATACTGTCGTTCAACCAGATATGATATACAGAGTGTTCCTAATTTAGAGGTATGTACAAGTACAAGCAAAAATGTTCCTTGGATAATTTTTAAGAAAAAAAGTAATTTAAGCATGGGGCCGCAAACGCTATGTTTTCGTGATACAGGGTGTTTCTTGCAGTCCTACTTTTTGTGATGATTATACGAGTTTATCGAATCTTCATTAATCCATTGATGTATCTAGGATATATCATTTTACCGATCTGTAGATCGGTAAAATGAGCACCAAAACTAAAATTTAATTATTTATCACAGCTCACTAACTAGATTTTTATGATAATTTGGATTTCGGGAGAAATCTTTTCTCGAATTCGGTAGCAGATACAAGAAATCAAAAAGTTTGTACTAGTTCAAAGTTTATTTTTAATTTTTTAAACTGCTCTATTTTTTTTTAAACTATCAGAGAAAGAAAAAAAAAGATTTGGAGGATCTATTCGGGAGTTAGAGAATATCAGTGAAGTCATACATGGGCGCCCGCAGGGGGGGGCCAGGGGGGGCCATGGCCCCCCCTGAGATTTTGATTGTCTCATTTTTCAGCACAACACCCTCAATATAACTTACTCAATCCAATCATGGACGCCTTATCGTTTTTCAATAATTTTCATTTTGCCCCCCCTGAGAAAAATTTCTGCGGGCGCCCATGAAGTCATATAATAAAACGCACATTCTAGTTCGATGGGCAATTCATAAATATCATAATTCTTTCAGCATACCTACCTTTCGATAAAATGAAGACGAAAACATGAAAAACTTTCTTGGCATTCCAACTTTGCTCGAAGTTAAGAAAGAATGCCATGTAGAGTCTTATACATTATTATTAGGTACCTTGAAAGGGACTAATACGATAAATTTGGATGAATAATATGTATTACATTAAAAACTATAGTTTCGGTCACATTTTTGAATCTCTTTGAAGTATAGCATTGTTTAAAAAAATTGCATCGGAAAAGAACAATGTTTCTCTATTTCAATATCGTAATGAGTTCATTACAGTTCTAAAAACAGTGCTGTAATGAACTCATTACATCATCGTTTTCAGTTATATTTTTCGATTTTTAGTTGTCTATACTGACTTCCAATCCTATCAAAATTCAACACACGTCAAATTGTCAATATAATATAATTTGGATTTAGTGAAATGATTTGCAACATTATATTCGCAATTTCTCTTAATTCTGTTGGTGTTTAACCGATTTCGTCAGACATAATTGACGAGTTTAATGCTTAATTATAAATTATTTCAAAATTCGAAACGTACGATTCAAAATGAAATTCCGTAATCTGTCAATTTTCGTAACAGTCACACCGCAACTGCCAAGATACAATACAAATGTCACTAGGATGTATTATCGCAATTTTTCATTGAATTTCGACAATATTTCACAAAACTTGACTGAAATAGAGAAAATATCGTCTAATACTCGTTGCAGAAGGCAATTCCAACACTCATGCGTTCCAAAACTCGCTCCTTCGTCGCTCGTTTTCGAATTTCGCATTCTTGTTGAAATAGGAGCCCATTCTGCAACTTGTTTTATAATATACTATTTCTGAATCGAATTCGAATGACTACATTACAGTACCTATAGTGGATGTTAATCTTTCTAGTTTGAGAAAATTATTGATTAGAGATTGAAATCAATGATAAAATCTAACTATGTGTTTCAATGAGAAATATCCAAACGAGTATGGAACGATTAATTAATTAATTAATATTTTCGTATGAAGGTTTATCTGGAGGAAAAATAGGAATCGAATAAAAATAAAAGATTCGCTTCTAAAAATAGATCATAATATTTTTATCATAAAGTCCTTCTACTGATGAGTTCGAATTTGAACATTTGTTTGATTTATGAATAAAGAATAAATCTAATAAATACATATAATGAAACTTTTAATATTCTATTCTATCTACCATATTATCATATTTAGATAATGAATATTCATGAGTAACATATATAGAATTGTTTCGAATCGTATAGTGAAAATATCCATATAATTCGGGAGAACTGTTTAATAGAAATAGTACATTTTGCGCCTCGATTTTTGCTTCGTCCTACGGACGTTGATGGTTTATCGAATGAAAAAATCCGTCCGTCCTCCGTCAGAGATTTTGATGAATGAGAGCTATTCACATAAAATTTAGTAAAAAAACCGTTGATCTTCTGCATTGATCCTTTCATCTAGAGAATATTCAATTTATAATTTAAAGGAATTGCAAATTTCACACTATTGTATAATATATTTTAATATTACCGAATAAGTCAACGCGTATTAATTATAAGTTTAATGAATGATAAATTAAATGGTTAATTGAACGAATAAATAATTTAAAAAAGAAATGAATCAATGAATCGATGAATAAATGAGTGAATAAATACGCAATTTGACAAATAAATGAACAAATGAAGCTATAAATAACACAAAATCATCGATAAAGGAATGAATAAATAAATGAATGAATAATAAAAAAAATAAAAAAAGAATGCTCCAGGGATGTATATCGGGTGTCCCAAGGTGAGTGGCCTATTAGATTATTATGGAAACTATTGATGGTAAAGATTTCAAATTTTGTGGATAGATATTTGGCCATGTTAGGTACATTTTTAAAATAATTTCACATTTCCAGTGTTGCCGGATGTACCACAATTTGGCAACAACTTTGTTATTTTGAATAGGACATCCGGTATTTCTATTTTTTTTATGATACTCCATGAAATATTAAATCTATTCACTCTTGCTTCTCCATCCCTATCTTCAACGGTTTTTGAGTTATTAATTATTTTTCGAAATTTTTGATCAAATTGGCGTATTACGAAAACGACTCTAGTTCGCTCAATATTTGAGATTTAAGTCAGAAATTTTGCAAGTCGTTAGATATTGATCTGATCTGTGTCACTGTTTTTGAATTATGGTTGTCAATAATACAGGACGGACCAAAAAAAATCATCATTTGCCAAGTTACAAAATTGTATTAAAGTCTATTTTTTCAAATTAGACACCTAGTATATTTTTCAATTTTTGGAATCAGAACAACACACTCTACAATTTTTCTGTTCACGTCCCTATACCTATCTCAACTGGATTCCGAGTTATATGCGTTTATTAGATTTCACATTGATTCAATAAGTGTTAATATCTTTTGTATTGTTATGTTCTCTATGTGGTTCATAGATCGATATATCAATGAATCAGTTCAATCCATAAATGTCAAAATAAACAATAATTGCCTAACAGGTGTTTTGTTCCGAGGTTTTTCTATAAATAATGGCTCAAGAAAGATATACACATATAACGCATATAACTCGGAATCCAGTTGAGATAGGTATAGGGACGTGAATAGAAAAATTGTAGAGTGTGTTGTACTGATTCCAAAAATTGAAAAATATACTAGGTGTCTAATTTGAAACAATAGACTTTTTTACAGTTTTGTAACTTGGCAAATGATGATTTTTTTTGGTCCGTCCTGTATTATTGACAACCATAATTCAAGAGCAGTGACACAGATCAGATCAATATCTAACGACTTGCAAAATTTCTGACTTAAATCTCAAATATTGAACGAACTAGAGTCATTTTCGTAATACGCCAATTTGATCAAAAATTTCGAAAAATAATTAATAACTCAAAAACCGTTGAAGATAGGGATGGACAAGTAAGAGTGAATAGATTCAATATTTTATGGAGTATCATAAAAAAAATAGAAATACCGGATGTCCTATTCAAAATAACAAAGTTGTTGCCAAATTGTCGTACATCCGGCAACAATGGAAATGTGAAATTATTTTAAAAATGTACCTTACATGGCCAAATATCTATCCACAAAATTTGAAATCTTTACCATCAATAGTTTCCATAATAATCTAATAGGCCACTCACCTTGGGACACCCGATATATGCCTTAAAAATACGACACTTTCGTTATTTATCAGTATAATAATATAATAATAATTTGTAGAAATTTAAATATGTTGCAATCACTGTTATAATCATTATCTGTTCACTGGTTAGTGTGAGTACTTCTAGTCTAAGAGGGTAATAAGAAGGTAACGGAAAAGGTCAGATTTACTTTTTATATACTCAACTGTGTATAAAAATAAACTTATTGCAAGAAACAGTGCTTAGTGTTAACCTTCTTTTTTTTTAATGGAGGGAAATCCACCTTATGGACACCCAACAAATCTCAACGAGTGTAAAACACCTATCGGCACCTGCTGGGTAGTGTGAGGCTCTCCTGAAGGACATACTCACTAAAAACCTCCATTACACCTCCGCCAAACCCGTAGAGAAAGGTTCCAAGCAGTGTGACCACATTTAGTAGAAATCTACTTTTTTAGTAGATTTTTCGCATTTTCATGGAGTTTTTAGTAGGAAGAAATCCTTTGGTAGATTTTAGTAGATTTTGGTAGTTTAAAAAAATATAACCGAGACGATTGGGAATATGGAAATTCGGATGTCTAGACTGTTTCTACGAATCAATTCATTGTTCTTTCTCATTGAGGTTCTACGTTCTACGTGTTTCTAGAAGAACGTACCTACTTAAACATAATGAAATCATAAAACTTCTTTGGTGGCTGTCGGCTGAGAATGAATACGAAGAATGATGGAATATCCGAAGGGTGCCTCATTGAAAACAGATGGTGTGTAAGCTTCCGTTGAAAATATACCATTATCTCACATTTGGTATTCTATTTAGTGGAAAAAAATATGTCTAACTGGAATTTCATCGACAAATTTGGGTGGCTGCATACTTCAGATTTCGAATGCCAAATGCAAGAGAATATTTTCGGCTATTAACCGCATCAAAACAAAAAATATAATAATATAATAATAAATAAAAATATAGCATTATTATAGGTAACATGCTAAAGAAGGACTTAAAGAGATAGGTGAAAATGTTGTCGTTTTCAACCTACAAAAAATATGCTCGATTCGATGGATAGTGAAAATTTATATATGGATGTAAAGACGATGATTTGACTGCAGATTGATACTGATTTTTCAATTATTTTTTTTATGTTCAACTGTAGTATTTCATTTCTACATTTAATGTTATTTTTATCCGAAAGATTTTAGTTTTTATTTCTATTTATATCCTTTTGTTTATTTAAATATATAAATTTTTTTGTTTATATTTGCTATTTTGATCCTATTTGTTTTTGTTCGGTTTTTTTTTCCTTTTTTTTTTCGTTCAAATTTTGAAATAAAATCTTGTTTTATTTTCGAATCTGAACGCATCTGTACTGTATATCCTATTCATGAAGAAAAATTTAACCATAAGAGACATTAGAATAAAGTGTATTCTGAATAATGTTAAAATCTAATGCAATCTGTGAAATTTTGTCAAAAAATATGTAAGTAGATTTTTAGTAGATTTATGAACGGTGTTGGTAGATTTTTAGTAGATTTCTGCGGCAAGTTTAGTAGATTCACTATATTTCAATCTGGTCACGCTGGTTCCAAGGACGTCAACCTTCCTCTCACGCATTCAGCCTCAGTGCGGCCGTCTCACCAAGGGTTTGGTACTATACGGCGGAATGCCTGTCTTTGTGTAACGCTGTCCTACCCTAGGGAGTGTGGAATAGGGTGGAAGCAATTTGTTTCTGGTGGTAGAGCCATTACACAGGTAGTCTAAAAAGCGTGAGGCAACTACCCGTCAATGAGCTCCCTCGTTTCGTGGTTTCCCCCATAGTTTTGATCACGGAACTCAAGCCTGAGGTAGTTCCCCGCAGGGACTTGGTCGGCAAGCCTCCTCCCTTCGAACTTAATCTTCTACGAGGAGACGCCTCTTGACTCTGATCTTGCGACCTTTGCGAACTTGCACCACTTACGCAAACCCTAAGTCCTCACAGCATATGATCAGTCTCAGTTTGTTCTGGGAAGTTATAAGGATGGGGGTTTTTAGAGGGAGTTTAGTAGTTTTGACTGTGAGCAGTGGGGTTGAGCAGAGTACTAACATACTATTTCGTTATCCTCGTTTCATAAGATTGGGGTGTATTTTAGTGGTGTATATAGTCACCTTTGCTATAACGTGGTTCTGTGGGGTTCATCCCCATATGCTGGGCGTGTATTTGTTGCACAGAAGAGAGTACTTCGTCTCATTTTCAACCTGAGTCCTCGAGACTCATGTCGCCCTATATTCAAGGAAAATAAAATATTATCATTTCCTTCTATATACATGTTCAATTGTCTAATTTATGTTCACCAAAATTTAAAAAAACTTAAAACATGTACAGATTTTCATAGCTACAATACTAGGCATGAGGATATTTTATGTATTCCCAAGCATAACACTAAAAAGTATGAGTCGTCACCTACTTTCACAGGAATTAAATTATATAATCACTTGCCTAAACATTTTAAGAGACTTGGTGAAAAACAATTTAAGAAAGAAGTAAAATCAATGTTGATTGACAATTGCTTTTATAATATTCAAGAGTTCTTTACTAATTCTATCATTTGAGACTTTTTTAATACTAACTTTTGCCAACATTGTTCTCTTCATATTTTCAATATGTTGTTATTTCTTTTTTTCTTGTTGACTATTCCTATACATTGTATGATGTCTTAAAGGAGGAATAAATTATTAAAAATTATTATTATTATCGAGGTCATTAAAGTCATAGTTACTCCTCGAATAGTGTACCTAGAATTACACTTAAGGTCCTAAACTGGCGCCCGCGGAAACATAAGTAACCTCTATTCGACCAAGTAGTACTCTTGTGTCTCCTTCTGCTAGACCTGTCAATGATTTCCACCTACCTTTATGGCCTCTGTCTGGTCGGTTCTGCGCCTCTCTGGTGGACCCTGTTGGTCTACTTCTCTTCTCGTGTGCTCGTTCTTGTTCGTGTTCTCGGTTCTTGGTGGAACATGGGATTGTTGAGCTATGATGAATGTAGCAGGCTGAGATTAGCCACGCCACATTTTTTGGTCAGCCTTAGTTTCACTGTCTACTTTACAGCAGGCAGTTACTACAAGCCCTCCCACCACGACAAGGTGCAGACCACGGAAGAGCTTAGTGTTATCCTAGACCTATCCTTCTTCACTTCGATTATCTCACCGTAGATAATCACACAGAATCGGTGTTTATATCTGTGTTGTGGCCATACCAATTGGTCAGAACTGACTTAATCCCAAAGATTAAGTTGAAATACCGCTAACTAATCGTTAATCCGCAACATTGCTTATTCAGGAGCCGGATTACAATAGCTAATCCGCAACATTGGTGCTTCAAATACTTAGTAAAAAATAGATGTCAGGAATGTACGTAAAATTTTCCTCGTAATCGAAGGACAAAAGCCAAAAAGTCAAGAACGGTGACGTATCGAAATTTAGACTTCTTCTTCAACAGTTCGCGTTACCGCAGCAATATTCTCTCCGGTACGCACACTTTTTGTCTTGTTGATTCTTTTGAATCGAGAAGAGTGAAATTGGTGCCAAAACGATGGATAACGGCACGAATTGCTTGTTTACTAAGTCGATTATGAGGACCGTAAAACAGACGACGTGCTCTATGAACTTTGCGAACAGATTTATTTTTTTCAAAGTAAATTTATACAACTTGGAAGCGTTGTTTCGGTGTTAAACGATTCATGATGAATTTCCCAACCTCACTGAACAGAAATGTCAACACAGTTTGACATTATCAACTGTCAAACCATAGACAACAACCGAAACTTATCATGCAGCTAAAAAAAACACCCGTTATAATGATTTATGCATACATAAGCGTCACATGTAAATAACACTTTATGCGTAATAATTATTCCCATAAAAAATTTCCATTCATATCGAACATACATATTAATTGCCTACAGAATCCAAATTATGGCCATTGTCACGTTTTCTGCCTCATGATTACCAGTTATTAATCTGTGATAAATTCGATAATCTAATTGATTATGTGACAAAACAAGTTTTGTTTTGTTCCCTACGGACGAATTAATAGGAATTCTAAATGCTGCAGATTGAATTCATTGTAGTTATATCAATACCTAATTTCTTTCTTTAGAACCACTTTATGACCCTATGCAATGTTGAACAATGAACTAATTTTATAATACCTGAGCAGGTGGTTTTACGCGAGGAGAATAATTGATTCAACCTTCAGTGAAATATGGTTTGTTTTTATTTCCAGTGAATTTCAGCTACCTCCATGCTTATTTACCTAAGTTTTAAAGCCTTTGAAAGTTCAAACACCTCAAAATGAACACTTCTTTATGATTTTAAGTTCAAACGTCTTATTTTTCAAAACTAACTGAATGGACTTGTGCATAAATGATACCCAATCTAACATGTACTTATATCAAGAATTTATTCATTGGCAACTGAGTCAAAATTTTTGAGTGAAAATGATTTCAATATTACGATTTTTTTTTTATATTTCGGATATTTTTGATGTGATGATTTTTATTCCGAATGTATGGATATTGAAAATTCTTTTAATGTATATTTATTGAACTGTTGATGATAATGCATTCAGGATTGATATATTCATTATAACCAGTAGCCATTTCTTTACTTCAATTCATTGATTTTGCTTAATCCACCTCATTCTTCGGCTGCCTTATAAAAAAACTACATTTTTTCTCTATTGTTGAATAGAATATACATTTTACTTTAAAAAATGTTTTTTGATTAACTAAAAACATTTTGTCTCTTTCATTTTTGCCATAAAATCAAGTGTTGTGGAGATATGAAGTGTTTTATGCCTATTATAATGGTTATGATGAAAATCTACACACAACAACTACTTCATTATTTCCCATTTTAAAGCAAAACATCTTAACAAGTAAAAAAACATAAACTTATAAGAATAAAAAATTCTTATGAATATGTAGCGATGGGATTTGAAAACGTGTTGATTCGGGTAATTCAAAAAATTCATAACACAAAAATTATGACCGCTAAAAAATAAAGAATTTTAACTACCTATTCAGAGTAATTTAAGGAACTCTCTTTTGATCTCGAAAACCCCTTTTCTAGTTTCTTTTTTTAAATTTTTTTATGACATCAAGTTCACGACATTCAGTTTATATTGTTCTTAAAAAATTGAGAAAGACACTGACATGATGTCAGGAGCTTTTGAGTACCTACTAGTCATGTATGCGCTAACTACGCCCTTGAAAACTACATAACTGCATTAAGGTATATCCAAGGATGACATTTTTGTATGATTGACGAACGCTTTCTTTATTTTTTTCAATATTCGCATTCAACATGAAGCGTTGTAAAAAAAATGTAATTTTATATCAACTTGCAAATTCTCAACTAGGTCGAATCTGTTGTAACGGCATTATTGGGTAATTTGATGAAAATTTACTCCGTATGTGGGCCAAAATATCATATGTGAGAAGAAACACCAAAAGTTCATAGCGCCCTGTTACCCGCAATGGATCGAACCTTCAAGAACCCAACCTATCAGAAACGAATGAGATGAACCAGATAGCACACTAAAGTATAAATATGGCATCCGAATATAATCGACTTCAGGTCTGAAACTAACGTTTAAAGTATAATATGTTACAGAAAGAAATCACGACAGATAATAGTATCGTATTTAAAAAATCGATCGTCTTACGTCAAGATCAACGAAACCAAGTCAAGAGACGAACTGATCGAGGCAGGGGTACCCCAGGAATCTTTATTATACCCGATATTCACGAGCGACACATCAACTAGACATGACACCACCCTAGAATTGTACTCAGATCACATGGCAGTTCTTGTCTCCGAAAGAACTATAGAAAGCGCTATTAAAATACTGCAAAAACACTTGGATGAACTAGCACGCTGGTTCAAAGAATGGAAAATCAAAATGAACGAAGAGAAAAGCCAAACTATCTTGTTTGGATACAAAAATGAAATAGAAATAGAATAAACCACAAAGAATTGGAGAAGGAATGGAGAGACGAGATTAAATACATAGCCACAACTTTTGACAAAAAAATTATATTTAACAGACATATAAAAGAAATAGAGATAAAAGTAAAATTATTCAAGGGTTTTCTATACCCCCTATCAGCAAGAGAAGCAAACTTAAGAAAGAACTCAAAGTAAGCATATATAAATCAATAATAAGACCGATCAGGACCTACGGAAGCGAAGTACTCGTCATGAACTCGTCGCAAGAACGAACTCCAGAAAGAATCAAAAGCAAAGCAATTAGGAAAGCCATTAACGCCATCAGGTACACAAGGAATGAAAAATTAAGAAAAATAAAGAGAACACCTAAAAGTTTCCATCATCGGCCTGGCCTATGAAAAAGCAGAAAAATATCAGAACTAACAACTGAAAGAAGCAACCAACTGCGATTCAGATGAAAAAAGGAAGACAAAAAGACTAAAGAATCTCATAAAAGGAAAAATACAAGCAAAGTCCCAGAATTCGAATGACAGAAGCAATGCAAAACCGACCCATTATCACTGTATATCACTGAAGTGACAAATAAGCCAAAGGAAATTGAATAAGATGATAGTAGCAAGAGAATTTTAGTCTGCAAATTCAACTACTACAATTCGGAGAAATTCAGCGTCGAGCTACAATTTGCGCCTTTGAAAACTCGGAAGATGTCTGCCGAAGTAATAAGTGTCTGGTGGGAAATCTATTAAACTGCGGTTAAAATCCCTGAACTTCCTAATACTGCTGATGCTCTTATCCTTTAAAAATTTCACCTCAATATTTTACTGCTCATGATGCGTCCGTTGTAAATTATTTATCGTATATACCTCCGGTATTCTCATAGATCTCCTTGACATAAAAATTTGTGGGATTACAAACCTACACTCCACAACTATAAAAGTTGTCTGGAAAAACAATTTTCATAATTCCGGAATGCAACCATTAAAGTGGAAAATTTTATCGGATACGCTCATAGAAAATTAATTCGAACTTTAGTGCTCATATATCTCCTCGAAATTGATATTAGCATCGTAACTTTATCATTACCTTGGCAGCACTTCTAGGATAGCACTTCCATACTGCTTTTAGAATTATCGATTGACTAAGGTTATTCGATTTTCTAATTTAACCTCCCTAAACAACATTCTTCCGAAGGAAATTATTGAAGTTGGTTGAATTTTGATCAAGTTATCAATATAAATCAATATTTCGTGAGAATTTGCAAGTTTCAGGCAATTGAATTGATGTTGCCTTCAATTAATATTATACCTTTGGTGAAATTTTTGGATAACTCATTTTATCGATGTAAGTATTTTTTTTTACTTTTTTACCTTTCGATTAGATCTGATGAATGTATTAATAATTTACAAAAAAAAAACTCCAGATAATGAGATCCTACCCAAATTATACATAAATAATCGTTTCAATATTTTGTAATCGATTTCTGAATTTCAGTCGGATCGGATGGGTATTATACAATGATCTAGAAAAAATATTATATGATATGGGTACCTAGAACTTCGATTCCATTGAACAGATTTTGTCTATTAACGAACTTAACTGAGATATTTACACCCTGAACCTACCTTCAAAGTTTCAAACATTCTGTTCGAGACTTATTGCAAGTGCAGAATTGAATCATTGTCGGCTCAAAAACCGACAATTACAGCGCAAATGTGTAAAAATACTGACAGGATATCTTGAAACTCCTTTAAGAAACAGAACTGTAGAATTGGTTTGGTATTATAAAAAGATATCCATTTTTTTCCTATAGATGACACTAGTTATCTGTATCTAGCATTGTATGAATCCCATCGGGTTCCACTGGATGGCTTTAGAAAGATGAGATTTCTTCCAAAAAAAAATTTTCTGACAGTTTTGTGATTAGTTCACTCAATTTAGTCTCAGCACGCGTCAAAGATGGACACTAGCAGAGAGAAAACACCTTATTTTTTAAGGTTTTTCTTCGATAAAGACGAAAATGCAGGTCACGTGGCTGCAAATGTGAATATTGTTTAAGGTCTTGATACTGTAACAGCCAATCATGCGCAATTTGGATTCGCCGATTGCGTTCCGGTAATTTCGATAACAAATGGAAGGCCTATTGTCGAAAATGTCGATAAAATTATAGAGTCCGACCGCCATGTAAGCATTGTTCCGATTGCCCAAGAGCTAAAAATTGCACAATAAACCGTTTGGAACACTATTTGCATAAGGGTGGTCTCAAGAAGAAGCTCAATGTATGGGTACCACACGAGTTAACGCAAAAAACCCAATGGACCATATATCCATCTGCGAATCGCTGCTGAAACGCCACAAAATCGACCCATTTTTGAAGCGGTTGGTGACTGGTGATAAAAAGTGTAAGTATCAGTTACGACAACGTCAAGCGAAAACGGTTGTGCGGTCGAAACGCGGTGAGCCGGCGGAAACGGTAGTCAAACTTTATTTTATAACAATTCTTCAATGCTGTTTTTGAGCATGATGCCTGGATACATTCGATGTGAACTCGTCCCATGAAAAACTCTCAAATGCTATATTTAGTAAGCAGCTGCTTTAAAAAGTTCAGTTTTTGAGCTGTTTCAAATATTCATGGAAAGCTGGGTAGTTATCATTTAATTTAATGCTTCAGTCGAAAAAACTTTTGATTTTGATTCTGAGGAAACAAATGTATTTTTTATATTAGTGTCAACTAGTTTCAAACATTCCATTTCACTTCCTAATGATGCAGAATTCAATGATGTAGACGAAAATTCAATGAGAAGGAGTATTTTGATTGCACAAGTTCCAGAATGTTCATCGAGGTGGAAGTACATTGAAGTAAATTGAAATTCTCTCCTGTATGGAGGCAGACATATTTACTGAATGAGGTTTTTAAACTCGAAAGCGGACTGAATTTTTCTTTGGAATTTCACCACTTCAGTTGGTAAGGTCCTTTTTTGTAGGCGAAGCTCGAACAAAGCAGAATTTTTTCGCGATATTACAGAACATCGAATTCCTTTGGTTACATTCAAATGGTAGAAAGTTGATTCAGTCTGACTACTCCTGAAATTTCAGGCTTATTTGGATATTGCATTGCGAAATAAACTGAAAATAATTTACTTCTGCTTGTTACACAAATGCTTTCTCTAGATAATACGCTGTAGGTAGTAATGCATTGCCTATATGATTTTTCGAGTTTTGTTAGTGTTTCTCTAATGCCTTAATGAATATATTCTCATATTTTAGAATAATCTGCTGATTTTCTATGGGAAATAGGAAAATAACATGAGAATAACAGAAGAGTATGATAATATTTTCCCAGAAATTCTCCTCGATATTAAAATTATCAACCGTTAGTCAGATGTCGTATCATGGTAAAAAACATCGATATATAAATTCATTTTATCCGAGTTTTTTAAATAACGCGGAAGTTTTCCAAAGGTGAATTTTCAGCGAAAACTAAAGTTTGTCATAAATTACTCGAAATAATAGCATTTTTTTGATAACCGATTCGATTGTTCTCGCCTTATACAGGGTGTTCCTAAATTGGAGGTACGAAGGAAAACCTTGGATAATTTGAAGAATAAAAAATTGTTTTCGAGATACAAGATGTTTCTTGTAGTCCTACTTTTTTGTGATGCTCATAAATAAGTAAAAAAATAATTAATTCATTCATCACAGCCTATTAACTGAATCTTTACAATAATTTGGATTTTCCTGAAGATTACTAGAGAGCCGTTTGAAATTTTATCTCGAAATTTGTAGCAGGTAGATTCGACAAAACTACAAGAAACGAAAAAAGTTCTGGAATGAAGAAAAGAAACGGGCACTCTTCCAGAAAAATATAATCCTGTTGATTTGCATTCAAAATTAGCATATTGCATGATCTATGCCAAATTCAAGTTGAATATCTTGTGAAGGGAAGGTGCTATGAGAAAAAAATAACTAGACAAACTTTATCAAACTTTAACACCCTGTCTCTCGAAAACAAAGCGTTTGCGAGCCCATGTTATATAGTACTTTTTTCTTAAAATGACCCGAAAAATTTGTCATTTTCGTTTATACCTCCAATTAAGAAACACCCTGCAGAGTCAATTCGAAACTAATGTCTTAACAAAAAAAATTGCAATTTGAATGAATTTAAATTGTAGAACACAGCACAGACAATTTTCAATACGAATAACTCAATTCAGTTCTTGGATAACTCTAGTATTAAAATTTTGGGACAAAAAAACAAAACAACGGGTAGGTTAGTTTACACCGATGACGAATGCAAAACGCGAGGCGACGCTGATAAAGCAGATAGATAAAGGAAAATAATAAATCTCGGACATATGAGCACCTATATGTCCGAGATTTATTATTTTCCTTTCAGTGCAATGAAAGTTATCATCTGGAAAGCGATAATTAACCCATGACACTCGTGAAAAGAAAAGATTTTTTTCTGCCGTGTCGATATCGAAGAAAATTAAAATGATCATTAGTACATTAGATGGAAAAAATTTTGTTTTTCGTCTTTGGGAGAATTATAAAATTTTATATTTTGGAAATCTCGAGGGGGTAATTATCCCCAGTACCCCCCATTTCTAAGCCAATGAGTAATCATCGAATTTAGAACGCTCTGTACAATGGAGTGCTGATCTTTTAGTAGTGAAGAACGAGGATGCATTGTACCACAGTCCTTGGCAGAGTTTCATATATTCTCGATATACATATTTCTGAAAACCCCAATTTCAGCCGTATTCATCACTATGTGTGGTTGGTATAATGCCTCACTTCCGCTTTGGAGTTAATTTTATTAATCGATATCCTCTCAACCACAAAGATAACGTATGACGTACTTACCTAAAATGTAGTATGTACAATGTTTTCAACTTTATTACTTAAGATTGAAGTAATATCTCTAAAAGACTGGTGTGCTCACTAACTATTGTAGTAATGACTTTTGAAGGGACCAGCCTTCTTGTATTTTAATAGTTTTGTTTCTTCTTCTTTTGATTTCCGTATCGTTTCTTATGGTGCTCACGTATACTTTCTGCCACGGTCGGTTGAGGTTAAGTGGCCTTTCATGTGAACAAATGCTTTTAGACCATTCCTTGGAAAGTTATACGCTTCCAAAAATGAGTAAATAGTATATTTAAAAACAAGATGCAGAATGGGCCTCTATTCCAAAACGAATGCGAGACTTGGGATAGAAAACAAAACACATAACGAAACTATTTGATATAACAAATAGTTTGGTCCATTTTACTATCATATATGATAATAAAACTTTAGAGAGAGTTCTTAGGAAAACGTTGATTGTCTTGTTGCAAAAGCCACGTCCTTTTGCAACAAGACAATCAACGTTTTCCTAAGAACTCTCTCTAAAGTTTTATTATCATATATGATAATCTTGTTGCAAAAGGACGTGGTTACGACCTTCTAGGTGAGGTAGTGATGTGATTTTTAGGGCGTCAACGTAATAACGCTCATCTTAATATGATACCGCTTTGGCGAGGAGTTCTCGAGCCAATTTCGAAGGTGCGCCTTCTCTCTGGGGATTGTGATGTTTCATCCCGAGATTACTGATGGAATCATCTATTTGGCACTCAGTCTGCTGAATATACCCTATATTTTCTTGGCTGAGCATGACAACTCTACCTTAGCACGAGTTTATAGAGTGATGCGATGCTCACGACGCCATCTCTCTAGAAAGTACACACTCACTTCACCTCTAATAAGAGGAAATGGTGATCAAAAATCCATAGGCAATAGTCCCTTAAATTATAACTCCAATAGTCTTATGTCATTTCTGACAGCTTAGGTAGATAACTCAAAATCAAGCTGCTATTTTTGACGGTGTATTATCCTTCTATGTCCATCGTTCATATCTGAATACAATCGTGATTTTTGGCCGAACACAACATTATGCTATGTTGCTTCCAATCCTGCTGTTCTCTGAACAAGTTAATTTCTTAACGATGAGGAACCGAAGCCGGAGGAAATACTAATAGTGAACGGTGTGAAAAAAACAAAGAAGCTTGTATGTGGTAATTTATTGTAGTAACAGGTATACTCGTAGATACTTCATTCTCCTAACTAGTGATTTGAAGTGTAGTATTAAAACGATCTCGTACTGCTAGTCTGGTGTCTAGTGGTCTTAAGACTTTATGGTATAGCTCAGTTCTTCGTGTTCATCATTAAAATATAATTAGCTTATCACATCCGCCAATTCGCCATAAGGCAAGCTAACATTTTGATAGACTCTAATTTCACTTCTGCTTAAATAGTTAATATATTTTTACCACTTAAAATTCGAGGCATTTTGAAACGTTAGTACTTGAAGTACCTACTAGTTGTTAGAAGATGCAATTACTAAGATATCTGTATATCAGTTTTTCGTGATATGTATTTTTATCTCTGTATAATTTAAATTGATTTCAGGACCGAGGTATCCCCAACTGACCGATCCAAATATTTATGATGACCTTCCCATTTCAAGTAATAGTTATAACTCCCGTTTGGAAGAGTATGAGGACAACACCAAGTCAGATTCTGTTTATGATTCGCAGAAATCGGATGATGAAGACCAAGTCTCGGCAAGAAATACCCTGGATGGAATCCTGAAATTTCTCTATCGGAAGCAAAATGGCAACTTGGACAACGTGGATAAAAGACGTGTCTTCCCCAGATTACTGCAAGAAGTACGACAAAACACGGATCCTGAAGGTTATGGAGATGAAGGTAAGATACCTACATTCCATTGAGTGCTGTTGTCATTTCGAACAAAGTACAAAGAATGAAAATGATAACATTTCTGTGTAGAGAATGAAGATACCTTCCACAAAATGTATCACAAGCGCATACTTTCCATTTGAAAAATTGGAGGTTGTATCTTTCTTTCGAAGGGAGTTAAAGGTTCGGTTCGTATAGCAGGCCAAATGAAAAATCCCCGGTATACCATAGTAACACATTTTTTTGGCAAAATTCGATTTTATTATTCAACATAGTTGCCTTCGAGGGCGATACAGCGATTATAACGATCTTCCAACTTTTCGATACCATTTTTGTAGTTCGATTTGTTTTTCGCTTCAAAATAGGCCCCGGTTCCGGCGATTACTTCTCCATTGGCGCTAAAATTCGTTCCAGCGAGCATTCTTTTGAGGTCTGAGATAGGAAAAGATCTGACGAATACGGTGGATGCAGAAGCAATTCGAAGCCCAATTCATGCAATTTTGCCATTGTTTTAATTGATTTCTGACACGGCGCATTGTCTTGATGGATCAGCACTTTTTTCTTCAAATGGGTACGTTTTTTAATGATTTCATCCTTTTAACGATCCAATAACGCTATATAATAATAGTTGTTGATGGTCTGGCCCTTTTGGAGGCAATCAATGAGTATTATAACTTGCGCATTCCAGAATAACCTTGCCAGCTGACTGTTGTGTTTTTCTTCGCTTTGGATTCGGTTCATCGTGTGCAGTCCACTCAGCTGACTGGTTATTTTACTCCGGAGTGAAATGATGGAGCCATGTTTCATCCATTGTCACAACTCGACAGCTTCAAACACTGCTCAGAATCATTAACACGTTGTCGCTTTGGATTCGGTTCATAGTGTGCAGTCTACTCAGCACCTCGATTGAACTCCGGAGTGGAATGATGGACCCATGTTTCATCCATTGTTACATATCGACGCAAAAATTCAGATTTATTGCACTTAAACAGCTTCAAAAACTGCTCAGAATCATTAACACGTTGTTGCTTTTGATCGATTGTGAGCTCGCGCGGCACCCATTTTGCACACAGCTTTCTCATGTACAAATATTTGTGAATGAAATGATGTATAGTATATCCAAAGTCACTTGAACTAGTCCATAAAAAAGCTTGGCCATAGATGTCCCTTTGAAGAGGATACCGCGATCCGCTGAATACCGGGGTTTATTTGAAAGTATTTTTAGGCAATAAATTCACTGGCCCCAAAGGAATTTCTGGGAACTTGAGAAACCCTTGTATACTTAATCGAAATATTTTGGATTCCTCCAAAAGACTTTGGATATACTATACACGTTCAGATGATATCTTCACGATGTCTGCTATCTCGATCAACGTCACTTTACTGTCATTCAAAATTATTTTGTGAACTTTTTTGATTTTTTCGTCGGTGACAGCCTCTTTTGGGCGTCCAATGCGTTCACCGTTTTCGGTGCTCATTTCACCACGTTTAAACTTAGCATACCAATAAATGATGGTTGATTTTCCTGGTGCAGACCCCGGAAACCTTTCATTAAGCCAAGATTTTGCTGCAATTGTATTTTTTTCTGTTCAAAAAGCCATATTTTATCAGCACCCGAAATTCTTTTTTTCCATCTTTTTTCAAATAACAAAAGTAGCTTCATTCACAACGCGATATCTCACAAACTAATGATCGGACTGCTGTCAAATTTTGACGCGTATCGTTTGAAGGTTGGTACTAACTAAAAATCATATGGATTCAATACTAGCACCGCCATTTGTGCATCAGACTGGACCGGGGACTTTTCAATTGGCCTAATATTTATAAAGAAGAATGACAATTCAAATTTGACATATTTCGGGATTTTCTATAAATATGTACAGGAACCAAGATCATGAATTCATTTCATTTGGATTTTCCACACTGTATAGGTACGCACCGGCAAAATTAGGGGAACAGACAAAATTTCAACAAAGTTTGTAGTTCCTTTTTTCTTGTACCCTTGGGCCAATTTTAGTGATTTTTTTATTATAGTTTGAGTCCTCAAGAACATAAATGTTCAAATACTGTCCTCAATTATTTTATTTTTGGTATATCCAGGGGCGAACAAAAAAAGTGAAAAGTGAGCTTTTATTCAAAACACCCTGTGGAGTGAATATTTGACAGACGAGGATGTTTACGAACGCTCAGATGTTGCCTCATCTTTTCTGAACATTTTCTTTTTTCATTAATTGAGATATCTTAATTTTGAGAGGAATTACAGTAGATACTTCATATTGTTAAAACGAGAAATTAATGTTTTCGCAAAGCTCTTAAAAAGCTTAAAGTAAATTTCAAATAATACACTGAACCAAAAGTACACGTAGGTTAATTTTCATAATAAATACTCATTCGTTTTTTTTTATTTTTCACAATCAGATCTCGCGACAAGGTTTCATATCATATAAATTTCATAATGGAAAAGCATTGATGGATTTTCTTCGATTCGAACTTTATTTTCTCTTTTTAAGAGCATTGAAATTAAAGCTTATTTTTGAAATAATTTTTCACTATTTATTTATCACAAGAAACGATAAACTTCATAACGAAGGTTATGAAGATTTACTTAAACATTATCATGAGCGAACGCATACGAGTATTTTCGCGTTACATTTAAATAAGATAAAAAAAGTGGTATAATTATTCTTTTTTAGGGAATAGTATAGACTTATACATACATTACACAAGGGTTTTCAAAATCTGTCATCTAGTCTGTTATATTATATTATTTGATTGGATTTTCGTAAATTCGTAATTATGTTTTTAGGTCATAATACATTAGCGGAAGACCCAAGATGAACTGTTTATTGGCTCTATCTACATAACATATGAACGAATTATAATAAAGGTCATCATACATAAACCGTCTCTAGCCTAGCATATACAACATAGCTTATTCGAAAAAAACCTCTTGTTTAATTTTTTTTCTTCTTAATTTCAGATTCCGAAGGAGACTTTAATCAGAAATGGCTCAACGAAGAAATCGAACGCAACACGCAGAGGATTCTGGAGAAGTGGCAAGAGAGCAGCAGAAAAAAAATAGTTGATCATCTGAAAAATTCATACTATCACGATTCAATGAAAACACCCAAGTATGAACCGCGGCATCAAATTGTAGAAGAAGACCCTGCGCACTTCGCCTATGTCCCTCCGGATCCAAGATACTATGAAAAACAGGGCGAATCAAGTGAGAAACCCCTCATTACAATAGACCATAATATATACCATAGATTACTTAGACCAGACCAGGCATGTCAAACTCGATTTCGGTTATGCGCAGGTTTCCCATGTTGCCTTCATTGAAAATACCTAAAATGATGCCCAAAAATCCACCAAAATCCTGATATTTATATAAAATTCCCCCAAATTTTCATAAATTGATTTTTAATATTACTGCGAATGTACTAATTATAACATTAATTAATTTTCGTTTAATTAAATAATTAATTAATGCATGTACACACAGAATGTAATAAAATAAATATTTAATTACTCTTGATACAATAGGGGACTACTATATAGTGATAAACATAGATAGAGGGTGTATACGCAATTTTTACATCTCCCCAACATGGTTAGCTTATTATTAGATATTATTATGATTACGTTGTCGGATTGTAATATATTTTCAAATCCACAATTTTACTATATCATTATAATAATAATCTGTCTTTATGGAAGTTGACAGAGAAAAAAAATACATCATAGTGACTGAAAAATATGGCAAAGGGCGAGGTTCAGTTCACTCCAAGTGAAGTTCCACCTAACCCATAATGCATATTATATTGAATGAAATATATTTTTCTACATTCATGCAAAAAGCAAAACTTTATTGAACTATATTTAGTGGAAAAAGAAGTTCTTTATTGCACTAGTGCAATAAAGTTTTTATTGCACTCATCTGTCATTCTACTTAAACGTGCTGTCATCATGACAAACAAATATTTCAGCCTGAAGGAAATAACGATATACAGTTACCAAGTACTAGTACGTTTACAGCAGTAACAAATCAAGAAGTGGATTTAAAAAGTACTTCACTACGAAATATTCATATTGAAAATTGCACCAATTTTATTGTTCATTCACTTTCAACATTGACGGTAAAAATAAAGTTTGAGTTAAATTGTTCGTAACGTATTAGTTCCTGTTTCAATGCAAATCGATGTTAATAATAAAATATTCAAGTTGCGCTTTTCATTTTCCTACACCTAGTGCCGCACCTCAATAAATCATTTTTTGCTTTTTGCATGAACGTAGAAAAAATGTTGTATGCAACTCGTGCAAAAATTTTTTATTGCACTCGACGTGTTGTCCAACTCGTCCTAACGGCCTCGTCGGACAATTTCACGTCGAGTGCAATAAACATTCACTTTTTGCACTTGTTGCATAAATAACTATTATTTGATTGATTCCCGATTAAATATGCAAATTTGAATATTTGGAATCCGATATTTTTCCTCATTGTCCAATTTATAAAAAGCAGAATATTTATTATTTTCTGTATCTACCTGCTAAAATCCAAGGTTTGGCAACTTTTGCTCTCCTACTGTCATCGGTTGTTTCACGTCGTTTGGCTCGCATGAAATTTTTTTTCTGAATTTCTGATATATTGAGGTATTTATTTCAAATATTATTTTTGAAATAATCTTTCACTATTTATTTATTATAAGAAAAGACAAAATCCGATATTTTTCCTCATTGTCGAATTTATAATAAGCAGAATATTTATTATTTCCTGTATCTACCTCCTGAAATCCAAGGTTTGGCAACTTTTGCTCTCCTAGTGTCATCGGTTGATTCACGTCGTTTGGCGCGCATGAAGTTTTTTTTCTGAATTTCTGATATATTGAGGTATTTATTTCAATATATTTTGAGTTAATATGCAACGTTGATTCACTATGGGACATAAGAAGTGCGTTCTTTGTGGAAAAACTCGCGAATTGAGTGAAATATCGTATCACTGATGTATTATTATTTCCGCGCGCTTCATGTCAAATTTGACAGTTCATGTTGGGGACAAAATTTGCTTACTGAAAATGACATATGCTACCTCTATTTAGGTTTATTACATTGAGGGGACTATCTAATTCTCTTTTTTGATGTCTATCAGATTGATATTCAGTATTAATAACATCTAAGCAAAAATTTTCATTGATATAATAATGATTAATTGATTAGATACCTACCCTTTAATGATAGTAATTTAAAGGTTTTATTTTTACCTTTACCAAACAAAAAAATTAATAGAAAATTTTCAACACAAGAGTAGTAGTAATTTCAAAAATTATTACAACAAATTATTGAGCTTTTTTCAGGTACTTGACATCTTTGATCCTTCTGAAAGTTGTCCATTTGTCCAATATTTTCTGGTTATTTCAGGCCTCAGGAAAATGCTGAGGGGTCCACATGTTTGACATGCCTGGACTAGACCATAGTTTTGACCTATAACTAACCCTATATTTCGCCAATAATCTTAAAACCCCTATAGTTAAGCTTTCTTGAGAGAGATGAATTCCTTGAAAATGTTATATATTTATATTTATGTACAGTTGACAACTCTACAACGAGTATGCCATTTGTGATAAAAGACATAGAATCAGTGAAACCCCTGTTTTAGTATTAATTAGAAGGTCTATGTGTAAGTACTCGTTGTCAAGACTACTAAAATAGTGGTTTTTTAGAAGTCAATAGTTTCTACATATTTCAATATATAACATAAAAAGTTACAGTGTTTATTTCTATTAATATTCATTGAAATACATAACAGAAAAAACTTCAGATTCTTTCGAATTTCGGTTTCACCGGAAATGCTTACCCAGTTTTTTTTTATTCATAATCAGATTACTCATTGAATTCTACATTGATTTAATGTATCATTTCCATATTTTTTCCTGAAATGTTGTCTGGAATCTGATAATAATTTTTTCAAATAGCTTCAATTCAACTTCCGACTTTGGGAAAATCTCATGAAAATTCCTAATTTTCTAGCTTTTATCAGAGTACATACCAATAATTATCTTCCCTTAATCAAAAATGAAATTGAACAAACAGGTTCTTTCGATGTCAAAGTTAGCCATGACAAAAAACTCAAAATTAATTTTTTTGAATGAACACATTTTTTCTATTCGTCAGGTGGAAGCTACATAAAAAATAGCGTAAATAGTTTCACTACTACCTCTACAAAAGGTAGTTCGTTAGTTATCTACCCAATAACTCACGAATTTGGAAAAATTATACGTTGATTTAAGTTTCAGTAACAGAAGCTCAACCTATTGCTGTACCAATACCACAAGCTAATAAACCCTTACATTCGGAAGTAATCAACACATCTGGGAAACCTATAGATGCACCACTGAGAAGAGATCGCACTTATCCTGAGAATTCTTCTAAAATCCAGTACCGACATCAAGATATGCTTAATGGCAGAGCTGCTGGTGAAGTTCTCGTTCAACCTAAAAATCCAGATGGCGATGGCACTGGTCTATACATTATAGCCATCGTGGCAGGAATCAGTGCTGCAGCAACTGTTGGTCTAATAGCAGTTGGTATAGGATGGTACAAGTAAGTATTCACTGAACGAACTGAAAATGTACCTATATCAGAATTCATACGACATGAAAAATTCCATTGAATTAATTTTGGTGGAATTAATTTGAGGTTGGAATAGCACCATTGATTATGCTGGTAATCCTCGACTTTTCAGCTTCTCGTCCCTAATTTTAATGAAGTTCTGGAGGTAATGCAGCCTTAGAATTACTCTTTAAGCCTTCATCATGTCACATGTGCTATATTTATGTTCGCCTATCAGAGATATCAGATATTGCTCAGTTTTTTCAATAGAAACTTCTTTAGCCATGCTAGAGTTAATTTGTTCCATCGAATTAAAATGGGAAACGCCTAAATTTTTTTCAACCAGCAGTTTAAAAAGTTCTGCTAAATACATTGCACATGTCTGTCCATTCTGTATGCAGCAGTATGTAGAGGAGAAAGATTCCTCTGGATAAGGGCACTGACACATATTCCTCAATTGATTACTAAAATCAATGTCGTAACTCGTAGATATATAAAAAGTAGTGCATCGTGATAAAAGCTGAAAAAAAATTAAATTATTCAATCATTAGGCTGAACAAACTAACAGGCCAATTGAAAAGTCCCCGGTCTACCATAGTAAAACACATTTTTTTGGCAGAATTCGATCTTATTATTCAACATAGTTGCCTTCAAGGGCGATACAGCGATTATAGCGATCTTCCAACTTTTAGATACCATTTTTGTAGTGTAGTTTGTCTTTCGCTTCAAAATAGGCCTCAGTTTCAGCGATTACTTCTTCATAGGCGCTAAATTCCTTTCCAGCGAGCATTTTTTTGAGGTCTGAGAACAGAAAGTCGCTAGAGGCCAGATCTGGCTAATACAGTGGATGCAGAAGCGCTTCGAAGCCCAATTCATGCAATTTTGCCATAGTTTTAATTGATTTGTGACACGGCGCATTGTTTTGATGAAACAGCACCTTTTTTTCTTCAAATGGGGCCGTTTTTTAACGATTTCATCATTTAAACGATCCAATAACGCTATATAATAATCGCTGTTGATGGTCTGGCCCTTTTGGAGGCAATCAAGGAATATTATAACTTGCGCATCCCAGAATACTAATTGCCAGCTGACTGTTGTGTTTTTTCTCGCTTTGGATTCGGTTCATCTTGTGCAGTCCACTCAGCTGACTGTCTATTGGACTCCGGAGTGAAATGGTGGAGCCATGTTTCATCCATTGTCACATATCGTCGCAAAAATTCAGGTTTATTGCACTTAAACAGCTTCAAACACTACCCAGAATCATTAACACGTTATTGCTTTTGATCGATTGTGAGTTCGCGTGGCACCCATTTTGCACAAAGCGTTCTCATGCACAAATATTCGTGAATGATATGGTGACAGCCTCTTTTGGGCGTCCACTGCGTTCGCCGTCTTCGGTGCTCATTTCACCACGTTTAAACTTAGCATACCAATCAATGATGGTTGATTTTCCTGGTGCAGACGCAAGAAACTCTTCATCAAGATAAGATTTTGCGCTTCAATAAGCATCTTTTTTCAAATAACAAAAGTAGCTACACTCACAACGCAATATCTCACAAACTAATGGTCGAACTGCTGTCAGTATCGTTTGAAGGTTGGTACTAACTAAAAATAATATGGATTTAATACTAGCATCACCATCTGTGCATCAGACAGGGGACTTTTCAATTGGCCTAATAAGACTGCTTCAATTAACCACTCACGTGCGAAATGGAGCAATGAAAACAATAAGCTGCTTTTAATTGAATGTTACTTTCATCAACATTCATAAAGGAAACTAGGGTTTCCAGAAATTGTAAGCGTGAATTAATAACTCTCTCCTAGTTAATTGAGTCAATATTGTACACCAAAGAGCAGACTTCAATTATTAAAAAAAGGCTTATTAAACTTCAGGATCTAATTCAAAATACAATTAATTTGTGGAACAAAGTATATTTTATGGAATAAATGAGTCAAAACAACATTTTTAATTGATATTAAAATATAAAACATCGAGATCTTCAATCGTTCCATTAGACTTACAACTTTTTTCACCCTATAGGAAAACAATGAAATGAAATATAAAGAGATATTCAAAGAAATAATGATCATTTGAGGTTTCTAGTTGTGGGTTGTTCTCTCAACCTCAAAGCTGCCAATTCAGGAGAAATATCTCGCTGATCTTGGGCCAACAATTCGTAAGCAGCCTTGAATTTCTTGACAGTCGCAGAACGAAGGAGTGGAGGGTAGTAAACAGCATGTAATGTCCAAAAAGGCATATCAACTTTAAATTGTTCTCCAGTTGGAGCCCCGTGGAACCCCATTGAGTAAGGAAAAGCGCAGTCGAAAAGATTGTCGTATTTAGAGGTGAACTCTTTGAACATTAACGCAAGGTACTTCTTCTGCTCATCATCGAGATCAGACATTCTTTGCGTTTGTCGTCTTGGGAGGACCATAGTCTCGAAGGGCCAGAATGCCCAAAAAGGCACTAGGACGACCCATTCCTTATTTTCGTATACGATTCGTTCTTCTCTGATCAGCTCTTTTTCGAGGTAGTCTTGTAAAAGTGGCTTCTTGTACTTTTCATAATACGATTTTAGATTTTCGTGCTTTATTCTTGGTTCGTTTGGGAAAAATTCCGAACACCAAATCTGACAATGGGGATGAGGATTGGAGCATCCCATCATGTCGCCTCTATTCTCCATTATTTGGACCCAGAGAAATTTCTTTCCTAAATCTTGGTATTGCGTCAACCATTCTTCTATCACCAGGTGGATGTCATCGAGTTCCATGTTGGAGTAATGAAGGTCAGAATGGGGGTGGTAGCACATCACCTTACAGGTTCCTGCAATTGATAATTAGTTAACTTGATAAGTTTGCTTTCAAAGGAAAACTTTGTGAGCGCTTTAGAGGAATTGAAAAATTTTTGGGTATTCAGATCGAGTCATAAGTGAATTAAAAAAAAATTATCTTTTGCTAATTTCCGATGTGCATTGTGTATTCGCCAAAATGAAATTCAATGAACTTCGATATTTCGCGTTCTGCTATCCCGATTATTATGAAATTTGTTATAGGAGTATTTGACGAGTAAAAAAATGGTTCCATATAAATTTCAAGACCTTCAGATACAGTACGCTAATTAGAATTCTCGGGATAAAATTGTGTTATTAAAACGACAATATCGTACACTGGAATACTTTAAATATCGTTGTATCTTAGAGTCTAAGATTCCAGAGCCGTAAAACATAACTTATTCTCAAAAGGATGAAACCCTAGGCTCTTTGTAGTTTTCAAGGTTCAACTGGCCAGCACGAAGTCCTGACTTGAATCCCATCGAAAATCTATGAGACCAACTGGGAAGGCGAGTCAGAACTATGGTTTCGTTGCCAATAATTTACAAGAGCTCTGTGAAGCCCTTCAACATGAATGGAAAAATATTCCACAAGAGAATATTCGAAGACTCATCACTATTCACTATCATACGAAAACGTTTGGAAGCTGTAATCAGAGCTAGGGGAGTTTCACAGTTACTATAATTTTTACAATTTCGAAGATTTAGTTTTTTTCAAAAAAAGGTTTTTAGTTTAATACAAATCGAATGAAAATGTTCATTTTTATTTGGGCAAATCCCTTTTCCCCCTACCTTATCAGAAATTTCATGATTCTCGTAAAAATTTCAAGTAAGAAAGTTATTTGAATAGTAATCATCAAATAACCCGTTTTTTCTGCTCGCCAGTGTACTTTAAACTACTAGATACTTATATTATATCAAAGGTGTCTGACGCTTTCCATGGACCAAAACTTTAGTCAGGCCCTTTATAGAGCTGTCATTTGGTGCCAAAAAGGGAGTTACCTGGATAGTATTCCAATTGAAAAGTCCCCGGTCTACAATAGTAAAACACATTTTTTGGGCAAAATTCGATCTTATTATTCAACATAGTTGCCTTCGAAGGCAATACAGCGATTATAGCGATTTTCCAACTTTCGAAACCATTTTTGTAGTAAGATTTGTCTTTCGCTTCAAAATATGCCTCAGTTTCAGCGATTACTTCTTCATTGGCGCTAAATTTTTTTTCCAGCGAGCATCTTTTGTGGTCTGAGAACAGGAAAAAGTAATTTGGTGCCAAAAAGGGAGTTACCTGGGTAGTATTCTAGAAGTTTTGAAAATTGGTAATTTTATAGATTTCGAAATACTCTTTCCGAATTCCAACTTGGAAAATTGGAGCCAAGAATCAGTTTTTCGATAATATCTCATTTCCTACTGATTTAATGATAAGAACAGTTGTATACAATATTGAACAAGCGAATATTTTCAACAATTTTTGTATTTTCGGCTTTGGGATCTTACCAGGGACCCAGGGAGTTATACCAAAAGTGGATAACAAAAACATACTCAAGTGATAAAAAAAGAAATGTAAAAATGTGGAATTTTTGGGCATGTTGTGCTTACCTCTAGCTGGTTGCATTTGAAATAGAGGGTCATTGCTTTCTGGAGGCAGTGGCGTATCGGGCATCAGGGCAGGAAAATCGTTGATGAATACGTGAGTGTGTTCATAATGTGGATTAACCTCCCCGTTCGCTCGCTTGTTTCCGGGACATAGGGGATTGTTTGAATCATAGCGTGGAATGTCTGCTTCACGTACCTTCTCGATCTGACCAGCCCATGGCCGTTTACCTCTGTGTGGACATACCAGGACCCATTCCCCCCTCAAGGGGTTGTATCTGTTGTGAGGGTGATCTGGAAAAAATCAAATTAAATTTATTTTCATTACAGATTTTTTTTTTTAGTGCGTTTGAATTTTTTGAGGTACCCAAAAATGTAATTGTGGTTTTTCCTACCTATTGTTTTTATTGATAACGCATGTTTACATACTGCCATTTATTTCTGTATAATTTTCATTTTTTTTTCATTTTATTCAAGCAAATAGTTTCTAAATCAGGATAATGACCATAGCAGTAGATGCCTTCATTCAAAGTAAAAGAAAAATAGTTTTAAACCGCATCACAATTTGATCAACCATTTTTTCTTATAGAAGAAGATACATTTTGGAATTGGATATGAGACAATATGAAACCCGCATATCTCATTTGTTGATATAAATAATGAAATTCGTGAAGAATCTATTTGATTCCGTATTCAATCAATGACTGGAGATAACAAGATATAATATATTATTTAGGTGATGTATTTCTTTACATTCAAGTTCTCGGCCTCTTATTTTTGGGCGCTCGTTCTCTGAACAAATTGCTCATCAGTTAGTCTTAAAAAATAATTAATGTTCCAGTTCCAAAAACGTTCATTAAAATTTAATGCCGCATTTTAATCCTTAATTAAAAGGTGCAAGTAGCCAATAGGATCCTCTTACTGGAGGATTGAAATTTTAATGATGACATTAAATTTTAAGAAACGTTTAATTCTATAGGTCATTCGCTTTGAGATTCACCAAGTTTACAGCATTTGCGGACGGACGCCCAGCATTGTATTTGACCAACACCCAGTTCCAAAACGTTCTTTACAATTAAATTCCGCATTTAAATTTTAATCCTCCATATTTAACGGTGCAATCGGCCTCAGTTTAGTTTTTAGTGGTGTTTCTGAATATTAAAACAGATTTTCAAATTTCCGATGTACAGGGTGTTGTTTCGAGGATTCAAACTATTTATAATTTTTTATTAACCCGGATCTGGATTTTCAAGGCGGTTGTTGCATGATACTTTTGGGCTCTCAATTAGGAACATATTTGCCAAATATGAAGAAAATATGTGGTTCGTTTGATATGGCCCCAGAAAGAAACGGGCAAAATTCATAAAACACCCTGTATCTCGGCTACGAAGACAGTAAGACCCAATTAATGGGGTATCTCCAGAACCGCCTTGGTTCCACCTATGCACCTGTGAAGTATTTCCGTTTTCCAATGAAACACCCTGTATATTATGTTTATCCAGTTTCTAATGAAACACCCTTTACATATATTTAGTGGCTCCAAAGGTACAATTGGCGCATGAATGTGCAATAAAAAACATCTGACTTACAAAATTGAGGAAAAAAAAACAATTTGATCGCATCAAAATTTTGTGCCAGCTATAACATCTATGGTGTATGGAGTGCTTTATATTTATATCGATTGAAATTTGGAATCAGTGTTGCCTTCAGCAAATAGAATTTACCTGATGGATTGAAGGCCATAATTTCAGCTGTTGTTCTATTTCACTATTATGGTACAAATTGATTGATCATGAAAGGTTGAACACAGCACACCGAAGAAATAACTGAAATGTTTTCTAGTACTCAAAAACAAACTTTTTGATAAGAGATTACGCGGTCGAATTGTTGCGTCATTGAAGGTCAAACTGATGTAGGATTTGACATATTAAGGTGAGCTCACTTCAATGTTTCACACATTCTAATAAATATGATTTTCCTAATGGCATTTTTAGATGAAATTCCTAATACATATAAATACGGATGATGGTTTTAAGTGGAGATATTATATTTCTATGAAGTTACAGGTATTGTAGAATGAAGTTTGAGGAAATCGTTCATTTTTAGATCATTTATGTATTAAAGGGTCAACTACACGCTCAGATTCACATATTTAACCGATTGAAATTTCAATTCCATTTTTTGTTTTCAAATTGTTATTTACATTTGCTGAGAGGCCGTATGTCAAAAAGTCCCAACCAGTGGCGGATCGTGATCACGAGAGCTGATAATAAAATTATATTGGAAAATCCGATATACATACAAATATCTCAATCAAAGACATTGAACATTTTTATAGAAGCTTGAACAAAATATTGCTCCGACAAAATTAGTATTAGAAGATTTATTTCACTAAAAATTTACATTATTTCTATATTTTTAAGATGTTCGTTATTAATATTAATAGGTACATTGCATAAACAAAATTAATTATTTTACCGAATATAATTAATTTTTTTAGTTAGAGTAAGTACAGTATTATTTGCAGTAGGTACTCAGTTAACTTAGCATGTGTTTGAGGCAAAACAATCGGTTCAGTTACAACCTTTTATATAACTCAAGAACGGCTTGATCCATTTTCATTATCTTATCACGAACAGAATAATTTTCATATCATAGAAAAACTCCATTATAAAAAATTGAATCAAAATAAGGAATTTGTAGAGTACCTTGATATAACCATTGTTAAAAAAATAGATTTTCATTCTTTATACCTACAAAACAGAAAATTTATAACAGACCCTGATTCCAACTGATCTCGTGAAGTGTTTTCAATTGCATATATCTTATCTTTCAAATAAACCCACAGAAAATAATCGAATGGAGTTAGATCAGGTGACTTTGATGGCCATGCCATAGGGCCACAATTTCATGAATTGAAATATATAGCTTAAAATTTTCTCAAGAATTTAATTTTAAACATTTATTTTTGCTATAAAGCAAATATGATAGTTATAATCAATATTTTACGCAACGTGTTATATCACGCAGTAGGTGCTGAGTGTCTTAGAATGAAGAAAAATTAACCGGAAAGCTATGAAATTGAAATCATTAGCTGATAACAACAAATATCGTCACGAAAGAAATCAAAACAAGGCTGTATTTCAAAAAGTTACCTATAACATGAATTTTTTCATGTGCTACCCTTTTGAAAAAAGTGTGCCATTCAAACTAAATATTAAAATTACATGAAACGTTTTGAAGCGTTGTATAAAGTGAACAAACCCACAATATTTTAAACAAAATCGAACTGCCGATTTCCAAATTATGGATATAGAAATTTAGGCCAACTTTAAGGTATCACATTATAGATATCTCCGAAACTAACAGTCTTATGATACACAACGAAATACTTTCATGAGAAGCCTGGATTAACTGCATTCATCACTTGATTTTGACCAACCACTCATGTTACACCCTGTATATACAGTTATGTGGTGACCTAGAGTGCAATTGACGCATGAATAGCGAGCGCTTGAAAGCTCCTTACATTTATTCTCCCAATTTTCTTTATTTCTATGTTATTGTGCGTATGTAATTTACCTATTCGAACCATAATGAAATGATATTGTTTAAACAAAGACTGTCTAAAATCGATATTTCCTTTTATATTCAGGACGTGCAGTAATTCGAAGAAATTTCAGACTCATTCTATCCCAAATATGTTTTAATAAAGCGAACTTCTGCATTCCTTCCCATGCCTGGAATGTAATAAGTAGTCGGGAAATACCAGGAACGAAATCGATTGATCAGGGAATTGAATTTTCAGGAATAAATATTTGAATTCAGCGTTTTCTATTTGATTTGATCTATTATATGCTTAATATCATTGAATTTCCTATGTTAACGATATACCTCATATGCTTGTCTCGAATAGAAATTCAGATCTTCAGATTGATACCATTTTTTTTGTTTCGCGAAAAAATCGCTCTATCATTTCGTAACTATACAGGTGTTCCTTAATGATATGCTTTTATTTAAGGAAGTCATTTCAAGAAAAAAACTTGAAATGAACGTACATATTTCGTAAACGTACTAACTTTTGAGATACGGGTAGGTAAAGAAAAAATCTTTTTTCTTAAAACCACAGTGATGCTATTGCAGATATGTCTTTGAAATTTGGTACACATTTTCACTGCATCTAGATACTTTCTCTGATGTACAAACAATTTCATTATTTTCATCAGTTGTGTATTCGTGTTGCATTGAATATTTTTGGAGAGAAAGATGGTACGACACCACTTTTTCTCGAATAAATACTTATTTTTGGAATTCAAATTCATTTCTGAATGATTTCTTGATTTTACTTTGTCTGGCGCATGGTTTTCGATGAAAGAAATCGTTTTACTTCAGGGATAAATTGCTTGCGTATCGGCTAAAGTTGAACTAAGAGCTAGAATTGGTTCGGAAAGCAATAAAAATTCTAAAAAAATTATTTTCTTCGTTAGTTTCCTTGATAAAAAATAAAATTGAATGCCTTCAAGCAACCATCTGTCGCTGAAGTAAATCGATTTTAATTTTTTCAAGCGTAAACTATGCGGTGAACAAAGTAAAATCAGGAGATCAGAAATGAATAAGAATTTTAAAAATAATTTTTAATTTGATAAAAGGAAGTGTCATATAAATTTTCCTTCAAATGTGTTCAATGCAAAACACTCGGCAAAATCCATCCACTAGTAAAAATAATGAAATTGTTCGAACAACAGAAAATGTATCTTGATGCACTGAACACTTTTGTACCAAATTTCATAGAAATGTTTGCAAGATCATCATTCTGGTTATATAGAAAAGGTTTCTGGAAACTTTACCACCCTGTATCTCAAAAGTTACCACGTTTGCGCTATACGTTAATTTGAATTTTTTTTTAATGGCTCCCTTGTCCCCTTAAATATGAACATATCAGAATCGAATAGAAAAGGACTATCGCACATAGTTTAACTTTTATTATCTTCACTCGTATGTTCGTGGTAGATTATGCAAAAACAATGCATGACTTGCCTTCCGGTTGTCACATACATTTTTAAGTCCGATTGTAGGACGCACTGCTCTTGTATCCGAGTCGGACGTCCAATCCGATATATGATCGTAGGTGTGCGGTATGCTCGTATAAACTTATAGGTATTTGAGCCTCAGATTCCCTAATCCGACAATCGTTTCAGACAACCGGATCCGATATCAAGAAATGTGCGGCCGGCCTAAAAGACATATTAGGCCAATTGAAAAGTCCCCGGTCTGATGCTCATATGGCGGTGCTAGTATTAAATCCATATGATTTTAAGTTAGTATGAACCTTCAAACCATACATGTCAAAATTTGACAGCAGTCTGACCATTAGTTTGTGAGATATTGCGTTGTGAGTGTAGCTACTTTTGTTATTTGAAAAAAAAAGGAAAAAAAAAATTCGTGTGCTGATAAAATATTGCTTTTTGAAGGAAAAAAAATACAGTTGAAGCAAAATATTGGCTTGATGGAGAGTTTCCGGAGTTTGCACCAGAAAAATCAACCATCATTGATTAGTATGTTAAGTTTAAACGTGGTGAAATGAGCACCGAAAACAGCGAACGCAGTGGACGCCCAAAAGAGGCTGTCACCGATGAAAAAATGAAAAAAAAAACACACAATAATTTTGAATGACCGTGAAGTGAAGTTGATCGAGAAAGCAGACATTGTAAAGATATCATCTGAACGTGTAAATCATATCATTCACGAATATTTGTACATGAGAAAGTTGTGTGCAAAATGGGTGCCGCGCGAGCTCACAATCGATAAAAAGCAACAACGTGTTAATAATTCTGAGCAGTCAGTGAACCTGATTTTTTGCGACGATATGTGACAATGAATGAAACATGGCTCCATCATTCCAATCCGGAATTCAATAGACAGTCAGCTGAGTGGACTGCACACGATGAACCGAATCCAAAGCAAGAAAAAACACAACAGTCAGCTGGCAAGGTTATGGCATCAGTATTCTGGGATGCGCAAGGTAGAATATTCATTGATCACCTCCAAAAGGGCCAGACCATCAACAGCGATCACTATAAAGCGTTAATGGAATGAAAGAATGAAATCCTAAAAAAACGGCCCCATTTGAAGAAAAAAAGGTGCTGTTTCATCAAGACAATGCGCCGTGCCACAGATCAATAAAAACAATGGCAAAATTGCACGAATTGGGCTTCGGATTGCTTCTGTATCCACTGTATTCGCCAGATCTGGCCCTCAGCGACTTTTTCTGTTCTCAGTCCCCAAAAGAATGCTCGCTAGGAAGAAATTTAGCGCCAATGAAGGAGTTATCGCCGAAACTGAGGCCTATTTTGAATCAAAAGAAAAATCGTACTACAAAAATGGTATCGAAAAGTTGGAAGATCGCTGTAATCGCTGTATCGCCCTCGAATGTAACTATAGATAGATAGATAGATATTTTATTGGTGAGTTACAATAGAATTGTTTTCACAAGTCGAGAAATGAGTATAAATAGACAAAGTCATACAATACAGTGGGAATGTATACATAGGTTAAAAAGCAAACAAATATATATACAGGTAAAAAAAGCAAATAAATATATAAACATATAGGTTAAAAGGCAAATAAACATACACACATAAAAGGTACATGCCTACTAAATAAATATTTCACTATCAAAGTATCATAAAAAATCTTCGTTGTCCATTGTCATCTTATTAAATTCGTCAAGTGAATAAAAAGCTCTAAACTATGCCAAAAAACGTGTTTTAATATGGTAGACCGGGGACTTTTCAATTGGCCTGTTACCCCATTTGTCTCCGATTTCGATTCCGATGTCTGTTACGATTTCTATTCCGATTCCGATAAATCACAATTGAAAACTCCGATTTCGACAGTTCCGGTAAATCGGGTAAATGTTAAATCTAGATACATTCGTCACATCAACAACATACGTATGTTAATGGCCCTATTCTAAAGTTTTTGTTGTAAAGAATGCGCACTCAAAAATACTGATGGACTTGTTCGATAATTTTCTAATTTAATCCAGGAGCCTCAGTAACGAATATCTCCGACTTGAACAACTCTAGGCGTTTCGACTTGGTAAACAGTTAGCGTGAGGCCTGTTCAAATCGAGTTTGAGAATCCATCCATGTGCGCTATCTTGAAGCCAAGATGCCTAAAAAATCACTTTCGTTTGCGAAAAGTTTCAAAGTCACGTTCACCACAAATGATGTTGAAAAGTTTCGTCGAAAATCAATCGTTCCAGATAAACGATGAGATATACATGGGAAAGGCATCGGAAATTTGAGATGAGGTGAGGTCGAGAATCTCGATACAATTTCGTGGAACTTCAACAAGGGATTTTTGTTGTTATTTTATCTCCTACTTTCATCAAACGGCGTAAAAAATACTTTGGGAGGCTCTAAATCAACCGAGTAAAATTGATTCGTTGGTCTGTAGAGGAAAACGTTAATATTATAGATTGAATTCATGAAATCGGAAATTGGTTAGAAAGAATCATTGGGTCACGTTGTTGTTACTGCTTCAAATCTATTATATAGGGTGTTCTTAAATTGGAGATACTTCGGATAATTTTAAGAGAAAATGTCGTATAAACCTAGGAATTGCAACAACAAGGGATTTTTGTTGTTTTTTTATTTCCTACTTTCATCAGACGGCGTAAAAAATACTTTGGGAGCCTCTAAACCAACCGAGTCAAATTTATTCGTTGGTCTGTAGAAGAAAACGTTAATATTATAGATTGAATTCATGGAATCGGAAATTGGTAAGAAAGAATCATTGAGTCACGTTCTTGTTTCTGCTTCAAATCTATTATATGGGGTGTTCTTAAATTGGAGATACTTCGGATAATTTTAAGAGAAAATGTCGTATAAACCTAGGAATTGCAACAACAAGGGATTTTTGTTGTTTTTTTATTTCCTACTTTCATCAGACGGCGTAAAAAATACTTTGGGAGCCTCTAAACCAACCGAGTCAAATTTATTCGTTGGTCTGTAGAAGAAAACGTTAATATTATAGATTGAATTCATGAAATCGGAAATTGGTTAGAAAGAATCATTGGGTCACGTTGTTGTTACTGCTTCAAATCTATTATATAGGGTGTTCTTAAATTGGAGATACTTCGGATAATTTTAAGAGAAAATGTCGTATAAACCTAGGAATTGCAACAACAAGGGATTTTTGTTGTTTTTTTATTTCCTACTTTCATCAGACGGCGTAAAAAATACTTTGGGAGCCTCTAAACCAACCGAGTCAAATTTATTCGTTGGTCTGTAGAAGAAAACGTTAATATTATAGATTGAATTCATGGAATCGGAAATTGGTAAGAAAGAATCATTGAGTCACGTTCTTGTTTCTGCTTCAAATCTATTATTATAGGGTGTTCCTAAATAAGAGGTGCAAACGAAAATTGGAGATACTTCGGATAATTTTAAGAAAAAAGTCCCATATAAACATAGGATCGCAGATGTTTTTTTTTTCAAGATACAGGGTGTTGAAATTTGATTTTTCTCTAACCTTCTGCATTTCACAAGATATTCAATTGAAATTTGGCATATATATTCAAATCTTTGAAAAATCTGAGAGGATTCTTTGATCTAGTATTAAACTTTCTGTTTTTTTTTTGCGGTTTAGTCGTATCTGCTATCGATTTCGAGAAAAAAATTCAAACATATCTCGCAAAATCCTCAGAAAAATTCAATTCGTAAGCTTCTGTGAATAAATTGATTTTTAATTTTGAGGCTTATTTAACCGATGTGTAGTAATGATTCATAAAAATGATTCGATAAAGTAGTATAATCATCAAAAAAGATTAGAATTACAAGAAACACCCTGTATCTCTAAAATATGTTTATGGGACATTTTTTCTTGAAATTATCCAATGAATTTTCGTCCAATTAAGGAACACCCTGTATATAATAAAAATTTGAAGCTTCTTTTTGAAATTCGTGTGAATAGCCTAACCAGGACTCCAGAAAATTCAAGAAGAATATCGAAAAAAAATTAACCCATATTTCCGTGACCACGTAACCGTTATAGTTGATGTTTTCAGTGTTTAGATTTCAAATGTTATAATGAATTCTAGTACCGTGCAAAATTTCAAGTTGATAACATCATCAGAATCATAGAAAATTTGAAAAAAACATTAGAAGAGAAATACTAAATACTGAATATTTCTGTGATTACATATACAGGGTGATTCACCGCGGTGGCATATTAGAAGTTTATCGAAAACCAATCATAATTTTTGTGGTGAAAATTTGCGTATAGTGGTTTGAGATAATGATTTTTTTCCCTAAAATATTCTCAGACCTGTGCAACTTCCGATTATACTGGAAACATACTATTACTTTCTTATTTAAAATGGCACACTCAGTATATTTTATGCATCATTAGACAGCTTATTTGACAATGTTATCAGTATGCCATAGCTAGAGTAAAAACACAACAGTTCTTATGAAAGGAATGGTGGCGACCAGTACTCAATTTTTTTTTTCATTATTTCTGCCGAAATTTTTTTTGTGAAAATCTTTTTCATTTCCGATTCTGGAAATATCATATAACTGTTTACGGTTTGGATCAATTATGTACATGGTGTTTATGAAAAAATCAATAACTTGGACAAATGAAATTCATCAAAAGTCAAGATTTTCAAATTACTACCCACAATTTTCATTCTTTCAGTCAATGCCCGTATAAAAAAAAGGGGTTATTTGACCAAATCCTATACCTGAAATTGAAACGTTAAAAGTTATCGAGGAAGAACTTACACTAAGGAAAAACCGCAATTTTTAACTGAGGGGAGTAGTCAGAGTCAGGGACTTCCGGAAAACACAGAAAGAAACTAAAAGTCAATGTTTCAATAACTAAATTTGACATTCCATAAATTATAATTTATTATTCCTGATTGATACTTTTTATTGGTTTATGTCAAATTTCTCGAAACACCGAATTTTGATTTCTCTCTAAGTTTTCCGAACTTCGCAGATTACTTCCACTCAGTTGAAAATTGCTGTTTTCCTTAGTTCATGTTCTTGCTAGATAACTTTTGAAGTTTTCATTTTAGGTATAAAGTTTGCTTGAGTACCCCCTCCTTTTTATAAGTAGAATTGACTGAAAGAATAGAACATATAGGTTGTAATTTGAAAATCTCAAGTTTCGATGAATTTCAGTCATCCAAGTTTAATTCTTATAATCACCCTGTACATTCTTGGTACAAACCGCTAAAGGTTTATGTATTTCCAGATTGAAAAATGAAAAAGGTTTTTTCGAAAACTTTTTTGCAGAAATATCGAAAAAATGTGAGTCCTCGTCACAACAATTTTTTTCAAAAGAATTCCTTTACCCGTCGTTGAATTTTTAAACAAAATAAGGAATATTGCTGTAATTTTCATCAAAGAAGCTATCTAATGATGCAATAATATCTATACTGGGTATGCCAATCGAAATAAGAAAGTAGTAGTATGCTTCCGGCATAACCAGAAGTTGTAGAGATCTGAAAATATTTTATAGAGAAAAATCATTGTCTTAAACCCAATATTCCATAAATGCCTAATAGGCCATTCCGATGAATCACCCTGTATGGAATAACCATTTCAAACCCCGTACGAAATTTTGTGTCGATGTTTCTTTCAGAATTATAAAAAAATCAAGAAGGAGTCAGGAGTCTTTGAGCTCTTATTCATTCAAGTGCCAATTGCATCCTTGGAGGATGCAATATATTTACCTACATTCAGTTATGTGGTCTCCAAGGGCGCCTGAACGAATGAGCGCTCAAAAGCTGCTGAGTCATCATCATTCATCCTGCTTCAAGATATTCATAAAAAAAAATATTTTTTTGTGTATTGAGTTATTTTGTGTTGATAGATGAAGTGATGGACCATAGTGCAAAATTTGCAAAGTTTATCATCTATGCATATCTAGGCACTCAGTATTTCCTCCCTAATTAACCACCATTCGCACACTGAACAGGTTTCCCATCACTCAGGTATGAATGTTCCCATTTCACGTATCAACCCCCAAACATTGAAAATGTTGGAAATACGTGTGCGGACCGTTTCCATAACAGAAGACCCTTCTAGTATATATAAATGTCCATCCCTCTCATCGGGATCCAGTTTATATCGGCCGTCGGAGGGGTGAAGTCGAAAAGTTAGTTTCTGGACGAGTTGCGCTCTCAACTTTTTCGACAACCACCAATTCTTCCATGTTTCAGAATGTTAGAGAATTCATGATATGTGTTAAACTTGGAGTTATCCAGTTATCGCAGGAGTTGTGAGTAGAGAAAGGATTAGTGGAAATACACTAGTGGAATAAATTAAAGAAAGGATCAAAATAAAATTCGGAATTTTTAGCGGTTTTTCAAATAGCTGTATTTTCGATATCAATGCTCGTATCTCAATTTGAAAAAAACTCTTTGAAGCTTGAATTTTATAATTTAGAGACCTCATGATGAACAAATTTTTCAAGCAACGTGTGCCGCTCAATCCTAATGAATACTTTATCTAAAATTTCTGAGAATTTTTTTCAATTCTCATTTTTGGCATACAGACTTGGAAATTTTTTTCCAACGTAACCACTATATGGATGAGAGAATTTGTTGATTCAGCTTCAATATCCTTCTTTCAAAATTTCGATGCGAGCACTTCCCGCTGAAATATAAAACTTTCAATTGAAAAGGACCTTTTTTATTTAACCATCAATATCTTGAAAAAAGGATATTGAAGCTGAATGAACAAGTTATCTCATCCATATAGTGGTTAAGTTGGAAGACAGTTTCAACTTAGACCAAAAATATAAACTGCCAAAAATGAAAACTGAAAAAATTACGCAGAAATTTTAGATACTGTATTCATTAGGAATGAGCTTGAAAAATTGATTGAAAAACTTTTCCATCATGAGATCTCTAAACCATAAACTTCAAGCTTGAAAAAGTTTTTTTTCAAATTGAGATACGACCATTGTTATCGAAAATATAGCCATTTGAAAAATCGCTAAAAATTTCGAATTTTATTTTTATCCTTTACTTTATTCCACTAGTATACCTATATTAGCCTTAGAATGGATTGTGGATGGTGAATATTCGAAATCAGAAAAAAGTTTGACAGTTCAGGTTTTGAATTGAATTATATTGAATTTGAAAGCTACTCACTGCTGACTTGAAAAATTATGGGAAAAGTGATGACGTGAAATTGATAGATTTTGCGAAGTTTCATGTGAATTTTGTTCATGAGATTTGCTAAATTCCTGCTCCAATACAGACAGGGTTAGAACTATTTAGAGTGCCACTATAGGAATATCACAAACCTTAAGAAAGTCAGGGTGGCTTAAATTACAGAAAAGTTGCGTTATTAAGGGATGAGTGTGTTAGTGTGAACAAATCCCAAATATCTCTATTGGTTCCCGAGATATCTCGAAAAAAATGAAAATCGAGATTTTTTTTTCTGTATAACTTCACGAAACTTGGTTTACAGCCATATCCATTATAGAGATACTGATGGTGTCTTCAGATTAGTTCTGTTTTCCATTGTTTTAGAGACGCGATAGTCAAGTGATGATTTCACATAAGAACTCTTCAAATTTGCGTACCTAGACTCGATATTTTTGTGGGGTGTGATACATTGTTGAATTCGTTATTTTTTCTTCATCACCTCATAAGGAAAACCAATATGGCGTCCATAAGAAAAAAAAATGACTATCGCGTCTCTGCAACAATGGAAAACAGAAAAATCTGACAACACCATTAGAATCTCTATATTGGATAATGACTACAAACCGAATTTCGTGAAGTTATCTTCAGAAACAAATGAGTTATACAGAAAAAAAGAAAATCTCGATTTTCAGTTTTCTCGAGATATCTCGGGAACCATTGGAGATATTTTGGATCTGTTAACACCAACACACTAATCCCTAAATAACGCAACTTTTTTTGTAATTTAGGTTACCCTGTATCTTTAACTGTTTTCGATATTCTTGTAGTGCCCCATTAAATGAATAAATGAAAAACTTTTTTTGCCCTTTCGATGAATGTTTTACTTTACATTCTGCATTCAAAGGACCACGCGACGCATCAAAGGGAAATTAGCTTTAGGTGAATTTGTTCCAATTTTTAAATATTGTAGAACTAGCGATGCTGATCAAATATCTTCACCGCTCAAAATTTAACCGTTTAGATTGTAAAGGGGGCCAAAAATTACTTTCAAATGGCCATTATGAAGACAATTTTTCGAATTTATTAACCAACTCGAGTTTTCATCTATTTTTCATACAGCTAATTTAAGTCCTCTATAGAGAAAAATGATTCCTGCATGCACAGAAGATATAAAGGCTGAGTCCAAAATATCAATTTCTTCAATGATTCCAAAAAAAATAAGCTATGAAAATTTATTCAATTTCAAATATTTTGTCAGATTGATGATGTTAACATCTCCTGACTTAGATTGAGATATGTGTTATGTAAGTATTTCTTATCAAATTGCGTATATCTTGATTTGTGATATTCCGTATTACCAACGGTGAAAGTTCAGTCGACAGTTAAGTACAAATAATATTTTAGAGAAAATTGTACAAAATCTCTGAACAGATGTTTGTCGAACACATATTAGTGGAAAAGTTTCAATCAAATCAAAATCAAATGAAATTACTTCGAAGAAATAAGTAAAGGACACCATTTTCTAATTACGCACAAGTAGAAATAAATACCTCTGTAATTTTTTATATTTATTTAGAATAAATTTATTTGTATTACTATTATAATTATTTTCTGATCCACTCAGTATATTTTATGCAAAGTGAACTTCAACCGTGAACGATCGTGTTGTTAATCGATAATTCAGTAATTTCAGGGATCTATACAGGGTGAGTCTTTGACTTGTACATATATTTGAACCGAAGATTCCTGAAGTCAAAAGAAACACTTTTTTCCTTTATAATTTTTTCCGATTCGGCCCGGTTACAAAGATACAGGCTGTTGAAAATCGATTAAAAAATTTGATTTTCGGCTATATCTCGTAAACGGTTTTATCGAAGGAAATTATTTTTGGAATATAGCTATTCCTTGATGTGATACATCTTTTCCGAACACAAGATTCACATATTTCACATATTTCAGTTTCTTCATTATGAACATAACACCCCATAAAAATACCAGAAATTCAAAGAACCCAACTCTCAAAAGTAATTTGAATGTTCATTGAACAATTTTTGGCTAATTTGAAAAATAAAAGTATTCTTCATATTTTCTTGTCCAAAGCGCCGTTTTCGAGTAACTTGATCTTAAATAAAAAAAATTATCTGTGAACTTCAAAAAATTGGGTACTTTGGCTAAATGCAACTCTGTTCTATTGTGGAAAAAATCCACAGAAATGAATATTTACTATGATGTCATGTCCCAGGTTTTAGAATTGAAGTACTAGCCAACTTAGTTTGAAAATGAAGTTATTTGAATAAGCTCACCTCAACTCCTCAATTTGATTACAAATTACTGAGCTTTGGCATAGCTCTGATAATAAGAAGATACTTCATTAAAATCAACATTCTTTTTGAAAAGTCCAGATTACCCATAAAGCCCATGTTTAAGAAAGTTTTCACAAAATAGTCCCATTATAATGAAAACCATCAATATCCCACTAAAGACTGCTGCTATCGAACAACATTATATTCTTCTTCGGGCCATTCAAACTCACATCGAAACATACCACTAGGTACATACTAGACAAATTTTCAATTGATTGAGATTGAATACTTTTATTCTTTTGCTATTCCATAAATTCATCCTAGAGCATATGATTGACATATTTCCGAGAGTGCCATAATTGTTTTAATGTGAAAACAAATAGTTGAGTTGAAAGAAACAGGCAACAGAAATTGTGGATATTTATATTGAATATTTCTCATTTATTTTCAATGGCAAAATCAAGATGAATCATGTAGTAAGGTTGGGTATAATGTAGGTACATATTATAGTACAAATTTGATTACAAGTGGAGTTCAACATTTTTCAATGATTACAGAGCCATAAAACTTTATTTCCATATTTTCACACTGATGGCTTCAAAAATATTGATGCAGATCAATATTTTTATGAGATAGTTGGAACAAATTAAATGCTTCATTTCATAATGGTTTTTCTAATTTAGTAGCTTATTTCCAAGGTTCAAATGGTATATCTTATACTTGCAAAAACTTCAGTGTTCCGGTTTCCAGGGGTGAATTAGCTCATTTTATGAAAATTTTAAATGGCTATATCTATTTAACCGGGCCGAATCGGAAAAAATGGCAAATGAAAAAAGTGTTTCTTTTGACCTCAAGAATCTTCGGTTAAAATATATGTACAAGTCAAAGACTCACCCTGTATATATGCAGTTTGAGAAGAAATACATTATAGATATGTCAGTTTGATCTAGGAGATGTTAACATAATCGAAATTGATATTGATATCCCAGAAAATATCTGAGAATGAATAAAATTCCACCTCTCAATTTTCTGGAAATCACTGAGAAGAACTTGATAATTTTGGACTCACCCAGTATATCTTTTGCACGTGCAGGAATCATTTTTCTCTATAATGAAGCTGTATGAATCATGATGGGGATTTGAAATTTTAGAAAAGTCATTTTTCGCACCCTACAAAATCTAAACGGTTGAATTTAGAACAGTGAAGAAACGTGAGAAATGCATAGTATACTGTCAACAAAGGCGATTTAGAATTGAATCAGGTACATTACTTAAATTATTCAAATTTGTGCAGTTGTGGAAAAAAAATAGTGTGCAACATTTGGAGAAAGTCCTTTTTCACACTTCTGGGAAAAGTTGGACTCTGCCCACTTGTTGCACAATATACTCTTTAAGCGTTTAAAATAATGAATGCATGCTTCAAAGCTTCGATTTTTACCCTCTCGATAAATGCATTCAAATTTGTCTGTGTATAATAAATCAGTCAGTGAAATCTGTCGGATATCTGAGATATAAAATGTTGCATGAACATTTTATGTTTTGATATTCTGCAATCTGATTTCTGAATGTTAGTCCGATTGGATTTTTTTAATGACTGAGAAAACAAAATTTCATACATACTCAGGTGCAAAAAAACGCAACAAGTCGCTATTTAATAAAATTTTCCCATAGTTTTCTTATTTTTAGCTGAATTTTCAAACATTTTTTCAGTCATCTGTCGATAAAACTATTAATTTCAATTCGCATATTCAATCTTTCATTAAATGCTGGCTTATGAATCACTATATAGGGATAAACCCTAATTTTGAAATATCCTGTGGAATAATTTCGTAATCAAATTTTCTCAAATTACTAAGTTTCATCAAGATCCATTTCTTTTCAACATTTTGTTTTTTGGTTCATAGATTCAAGTGCTCTAGTTCATTTACAAGAGAGGAATGAACTCGTCATAAACGGTTTATTTTAAGAAATAGAATTTTCCTCAAGATGCTATTCGAAACCTGATCGACAGTATGAGCCTACGTATGCAGGCAGTACCTAATGGAAAAATATTAATCTGAATTGAAAAGAAACAACCTTTTTTTTTTGTTCACGCTACAGTTGAATTGATGTGTTTTGATTTTCCACTGATTGATTATCATTATAACTGAACAACATATTGTTGCCTACACAAAATTTCCGTTTCAAAATTAGGGATTAACCTTGTATAGTGACTAATAACCCAGCATTTAACAATATATCGATTATCGAATATGCAAATTTGAATCAATATAATAATAATAATAATTTTATCTACACTCTACAGTTCACTGAAAGAATTCCGAAAATTGAGCTGAAAATAAGAAAACTATGAGACTTAAAATATTACCGAATGTCTGCTTGTTGCTTTTTTTTGCATCTCAGTGTATGTATAACTTCGCACTCATCAAATGTAATTCGAGAGTAACATAATTGATTTTGACCTCTAGTTTATCATTCAATGGGAACCAATGGTTTGAGAACACTTTTGTTTCAAAATCTTTGTGGGTTGCAATATAATATCTGTTCTCATATTTATTGTAAGCCCATGTTTCATAACAATAGGATGAATCATTCTTTCTCATTTGTCATATGAACGTCACATAAAAAAACAGATCGAAACATTTCATTTTATGGAATAATATATTATATGTATATATTTACCTTTTTTTCTTTTTAACGATGATTCATTTGGGTGATTTAAAAGCATGCTGTTTCCTTGGTACAAGCGCCCAAAAAAAATTGGTAATCGATCCATGAAGCACTTATATTATTCATGCGAATTACTTATTTTTATCGCCTACAATAATGGCCCCTACAATAATAAACTTAGGTACGCCAAGGAATAACACAATCATCAAAACATTTTTGAGAAGTCATTCCCTTAATAGATCGTTCTATCATTTCGTTACGATAACAGGCCAATTGAAAAGTCCCCGGTCTACCATAGTAAAACACATTTTTTTGGTAAAATTCGATTTTCTTATTCAACAGTTGCCTTCAAGGGCGATACAGCGATTATAGCGATCTTCCAACTTTTCGATATCATTTTTCTAGTACGATTTGTCTTTGGCTTTAAAATAGGCCTCAGTTTCGGCGATTACTTCTTCATTGGCGCTAAATTTCTCTCCAGCGAGCATTCTTTTGAGGTCTGAGAACAGGCAAAAGTCGCTGGGGACCAGATCTGGCGAATACAGTGGATGCAGAAGCAATTCGAATCCCAATTCATCCAATTTTGCCATTGCTTTAATTGATTTGTAACACGGCACATTGTCTTGATGAAACAGCATTTTTTTTTCTTCAAATGGTGCCGTTTTTTGAAGATTTCATCCTTTAAACGATCCAATAACGCTATATAATTATCGCTGTTGATGGTCTGGCCCTTTAAGAGGTTATCAATAAATATTATACCTTGCGCATCCCAGAATACTGCTGCCATAACCTCGCCAGCTGACTGTTGTGTTTTTATTCGCTTTGGATTCGATTCATCATGTGCGGTATACTCAGCTGACTGTCGATTGGACTCCGGAGTGAAATGATGGAGCCATATTCCATCCATTGCCACATATCGACGAAAAAGTTCAGGTTTATATAAACAGCTTCAAACACTGCTCAGAATCATTAACACGTTGTTGCTTTTCACTTCAAGGTCATTCAAAATTATTTTGTGAATTTTTTTGATTTTTTCGTATGGCGTGTTACTTCTAAAATCGAAAAGTATTTTTTTCTTGAAAAACGTAATTTAGTACTAAAAGCTTCGACAACACTTCAACATATTAAAGCCTGTCAAGCAGTTTCTCAGTGAAATTTAAAAACTAGAGGTGTAAATTTTTGCCCTCGGCAATTTAAAACGAAACTCTAACATTTTAAATTAGATTATTCTCAATAGTTCGACATTTGGAATAATCTAATTTGAAAAGTATACGAATAATCAAGAACCTTCCATTTCTCATTCATCATTTCAAATTTAGATCACCTAAAAATCCATTAGCTTTCGTGAATAAATTAAATACTAACATGTAGGTTCCAGCCCCGCAACCAACATATTGGTTTTTCATTACGATTTACTAATCCACTTGACGGTCATTTTCAATTCTGTTCAGATGAATGTATACTGAAGTTTATTGAATTGGGTCGGGTCAGATGAAACTTGCTGCATTTGTCACAAATATCTTCAATATCGAATATCCTTTAGGTTTTGAGACTCTCCCTATCAATATTGTATCAAATAACGATAGCATTTACATGACGTAACAAAACGACAATTCATAGATATATCGAATAACAATGTAGGTAATAAGAACACCTAAAGTATAGAACAAATTCATTTTCAGCTAAACAGACCATTTTAAGAAATAATCCTGAAACTCGTCGATTTTTGTTTTAATTTACCGTATTTTAAAATAATAATCTAATATACAGGGTGAATAACATTCGAGTAATGACGTCACCGTCATTTTTTTTTAAATGGAACACCCCTTTTTGTCTCAATTTACTGATTACTCTAGCTGAGCTGATTCCAAAAATGTATCACATGTTGAATCCAATTGGTACCGGGTGGACAAAAACTCCATTTCTACTTCAAATTAAATCTAATCAATAATCAAAACATTCACGAATACTAAAAATATCGTAGTACTAAACTGCCATTGAATACCAATAAATTACTGAGCAAATAATGACATTTCACAAAAAACTATAATACCTACTATGTTTTTTTTAAATTGATAAGAAATAATTTCTTTCATATTCTGTCTGCTAGACCAAAAGTACCAAACATGTTTGGAAACAGATCATTTTTATTAATCTAAAAATGAAACAAACTACAGGGTGTTACATTCAAACCAATTGCCGCTAGAAAATAGGTATATTTGATAATATTGTTAATTTAACTAATAAAGAATGTTATGCATTACTTTATGAGCACACACAAAACTATTTTATTTTTGTCCCCCCTGTACCAATTGGAATCAACATGTAATACATTTTTGGAATCAGCTCAGCTAGAGTAATCGGAAAATTGAAACAAAATGGGTGTTCCATTTAAAAAAATGACGGTGACGTCATTACTCGAATGTAATTCACCCTGTATATTAGATTATTATTTTAAAATACGGTAAATTAAAATAAAAAATCGACGTGTTACAGAATTATTTTTTAAAATGGTTTGTTCAGCTAATAATGTATTTGTTCCATAATTTACGGACACAGTGTATATCTTGAGAACGGCTCATCTTATCGAAAAAACAAGATAAACTTATTACGTGAAATTTATCGGATATTGAGAAAAGATTGTCGAGATGTTTTTCGATTGTGGGAAAAAGATTGAACAGGAATTGTATGCATTACCCCTTCATTTTTTAGAGAAAACTACCCCAAAACTTTTTTTGTGAAGGAAATACATAGGCGTACAACTTTGCTTCCGCCGTTTTTTTTCCGAAATTCAAAGCTTTATTGTAAAAAACCGTATATACATTTATGATCCAAAGTATAGTACAATGCTGGCCGTTACCTTCTTACACTATCGGCAGCTTATGAATCCCGCATTAAAAAAACTGGTCATCTTTTGAAGCGATCCACGAATCGATGCAATTTTTTACTTCTTCATAAGAACCGAAGTGCTGGCCAGCCTGGCCGTGTGCCATTGATCGAAACAAGGGATATTCCGAGGGAGCAACTTCTGGAGAATACGGCGAGTGGGGTAGGACATGGACATGTATTGCGGCCGTTTATCTGTCAATGCTCGGTTCAAACGCATTAATTGCGTTCGATAACGATCACCTGTGATTGTTTCAGTCGGTTTTAACAACCCATAATACACTACGCCGAGCTGGTACCACCAAATACTGAGCATGATCTTTGAGCAGTGAATATTCGGTTTGGCCGTCGACGTGGAATCATGGCCGGGATATCCCCATTATTTTCTGCGCTTGGAATTGTCGTAATGAACCCATTTTTCGTCTCCAGTCTCAATGCGATACAGAAATCCCTTCCGTATCTGCCTTGCAAATGCTGTTCACAAGCAAACAAACGCAGTTAAACATCTCTCGGCTTCAACTCGTACGGCACCCAATTTCCTTGTTTTTGAATCATTCTCATGACTTTCAGGCGTTTTTGAATGGCTTGTTGAGTCACTCCCGATGATCCTGCCAAACTTCTTGTTGCGTTTGACACGAGTCTTAATCGAGTAATGCCTCCAATTCTGCATCTTCGAAAACCTTTTCTCTGCCACCACCATGCTGGTCTTCGACATCAAAATCACCGTTCTTGAAACGTTGAAAATCTCGGCACCTTCCTTTGCCTACTAATAGTGGCCTCATTATAGCTATTTGAGAGCATTCGATGAGCCTCATCCGCAGATTTCTTCATATTAAAGCAGAAACTTAAAACCTCCTGCAAACGTCGATGGGAAAAATTATATTTTTCAATCTTGCCTAACGGTAAAAGTCCATAGACGTTAGGTCAGGTGACCTAGCCGACCACCTGTTGGAAATTCGAACATGACTTTGAAACAATATCAATTATGCTATATTTTGGAATTGTTAATTTTGAGCTCTATCGAAATATGTAGAAATATTCGGGGTGTTCCATTTGAAAAGAAAATTCATAGCGATATCTCCTAAAACATCAGTTTGTTGAAAATTCAATCAACGTTATTGAATTCTACGTAAAATATTGCCACGAGAATAATTAACAGAAATAAAAAATTGCAACAGAAAAAAGTTACAGCAATATTTCGAAAATGAACATTTTTGTAAAACACCCGGTAACCATGTAACAGTGATAGAAGTAGTAACAGAGTGGAGGTTTTCGCCAAACTGCCGCCCTAGGCAGAGACCCATTTTGCCGCCCTAACAGAAGCTTACTCTGCAGAATGCTAAAAATTATTATTGGATAATCGGATAATAACAATTTATTTTAAATTCGAATAGATGTTACAGATATTCACTATGCAAATATGTTTAAGATTAGTATATTTGATAAAAAAAATCATTAATGAAATTCGTTTAAATCAAAAAAATAATTTTATTCGTTCTTCCAGTAATCCAGATTTACCAGAAAAAGTAGATAATACCGCCCTCCATTAATTGTCACCCCTCTAGAGTGGGCCCTGCAGTTTCAGGTTCCTAGCTCAGTTTTGATTTTAGAAAAAGCAAGATTATCGAGTAAAATAATTGAATGATGCGGATGAACCATTATTTAATTCGAATGCGCCCCCTCCCAACACTAGATAATTTGATATAAAAAATGAATATTATAAAATAATGGAATGTGGTATGAAATAATAAAACTTCTTATATTTCTTAAGAAGGGTCAGTTGAAAGTGATGAAATGGAATTGTTTTCTTATATTTTCAATTCAATTCAAGATAGGGAAAATTGGAAAATTCAGGGGGAGGCCTATGTCCAGGAGTGGATGCAGACAGGCTGTTGAAGAAGAAGAAGACATTCAATTCTGAGGAATCAACATTTTGATTAGAAAATTGAAAAGAAAATAATTCAGAAGCCCAAATGGCAATAAAATTCGGCAACTTAAAGCGGACGCCGACAAGCCTGATGGAGTGCATGTGTTTTTGTTAGCATCAATAACTCGTAAACAGCACTATGAGGGGATCACGCCACATCTGGATATTTTATGAGTATTATGTATAATGCGGCATCTTTGATGGTTTTTGATATTAAATTTGTCTATATTCTTTCCTGTTGTTGCAGACTGAATTAAATCTCATTTCGTACTTTGAATTTCTACACAATATGTAATTTTTGTTGATCAAGCTTGAAATGCCGCCCTTGAATTTTGCCGCCCTAGGCGACCGCCTACCCTGCCTACCCCCTAGCGATGGCCCTGCTCAGACACCGACATCAGGTTTCGCCTAGGGAGAAATGGGACTTCCCCTTCGAAAATGTCCAATTTGGCCCACCCTGAAACATTACCAAATTTTTTTCATTCGAAAAATAAAATGATCGTCATTCTACCAAGTAGATTATTTTTTGAAGGAATTATGTGACAACTTCATAAAAACCGGTGGTTGTAAGAGGAAAAATCTCTAATTTCATTTTGAACCGAGCAGTCACGTGGTGGTATTCCCTGGAAAATAGATTAGACCACAAATAGAAAGCTCGGCATCATCTAACTCTGTTGAGTATGATTGGTTAATATCTCAAACCATAATCCTTGGTTTATGATTGTGCCAATGTGGGTCTCCTTTCCCCATTTCTCAGATATTAAGTAGACCTCTTAAAAAATTGTTATAAACAGATTGAACGATGATGCAGGACGGTAGTGATATTGAGCATTATCATCAACACATCAACCCTCGATAATTATCGTTTCATTAGTAGCAATAAATGTGCTCGAAGTCTATAAGATTTTAATTGAAAACGTCAGTCGACAGCCATTATTTGATACAGTTCCTTTGATATTTCATAAATATCCTTCCACGGCGAAAAATCAGGATGGGCAATTCTCTTTGATCCTTATGGGAATTTGTTCAGTGCGATTACATTCTTTGATGTATTATGATGAACGAAAACAGCATAATTCTTTCTGAATTGAGTATCGAATTTCGGTAAAATTGAATTAGTCTTTATATCCTTTGTACTCTACCTCTGTGTGGAAAGGATTGCTATATAAAATAAGAATAAAAATTCAAATTTACAATATTCAATGATATAAGTAGTCAAGAGCGTTGAAATGGGGTGGTAATTCCCTCCCTCCAAGATTTCCAAAATATAAAATTTCAGAATTCTCTCAAAGATGAAGAAGGAAAATTTTTCCATAAAATTAACCAATAATCTTTCTACTTTTCTTTGAAATCGACACGGCAGTAAAAAATTCAACCTTTTTACAGTTTATGAGTTTATTATCGCTTTCAAGATGATTACTTTTCTTGCACTACGAGCACGTCTATGTCCGAGGTTTATTATTTTCCTTTATCTGGTCGTTTCGTCGGCGTCCCCTTTCTTGCCATCTGTGATTTTTGCATTCGTCATCCGGTATATGCTTACCCGTTGTTTCGGTTTTTTGTTTCATTTTCGTACCAAAATTTTAATACTGCAGTTATCAAAGAACTGAACTGAGTTATTCGCTTCAAAAAATCGTCAATGCTGTGTTTTACAATTCAATATGTTCAATTCAAATTGCAATTCATTTGTGAAGACATCAGTTTTGAATTGACTTTACAGGCTGTTCCTAAATTGGAGGTACAAACGAAAATGACAGATTATTCGGATCATTTTGAGGAATAAAGTCCGATAACATGGGTCCCCAAGCGATTTGTTTTCGAGATGAAGATGTTAAAGTTCAAGTTTTTTTCTCATAGAACCTTCCCTTCACAAGATATTCAACTTGAATTTGACATAGATATTCCAATCTGAAGTTTTCATCATGTGATATGCTAATTTTGAATGATATTTTTTGTGAAAGAGTGTCCACTTCTTTCCACCAGAACTTTTTTTGGTGAAGCACTGGTAGTTAGAAAAATGTAGAAAGAAACTCTGGTCCACTACATCTTTTGGTTTCTAGTCGGTTCTTGTCAAACAATTTTTCAGTAATCCTCAGGAAAATCCAAATTACTATAAGATCCAGTAAGCTGTAATGTTTAAAAAATTATAAATTATAAGTTTTGGTACTTATACTTATCCAATCTGAAGAGAAGATTAATAAAGATTCGACAAACTGTTATAAGCATCACGAAAAATTAGGACTACAAGAAACACCGTGTATCTCGGAAACAAAGCGTTTGCGGGCCCATGTATAGGACATTTTATTCTTAAAATTATTCAAGGGATTTCTCATTTTTCTTCGTACCTTCAGTTTAGAAACACCGTGTATAAATTAAGAATTATCGAATCGAACCTCAAAAGTTGTAACATTTCGAGGTATTTTTGGTTCAAACTTCGTTATAAACCTTTCTTTTTCACATTGCAGATATGAGTTAACGTTGTCGTCAAAAAAATTGTTTCGATTACCTCCCTCCCAAGAAAAAAAAGATCTACGCCCTTGTAAGTAATGTTACATAAAACCAGAAGAAATACTTTCTTTGACAATGTGATAATTTCAAAATGAAACAGTGACGGATTTTAATCTCAGTAGCCAAATTGGATTCCATTATTTGAATATAGGTATGTATTTGATTTTTGAGAAGTTCTGTAAAAAAAGTTTTTCAAAAATCCAATGTTTTTTTTATATTTACTGGGAATAAAACATTTCAACGGAAATTCTTCGAATTTTACACGGTTTATCTTTCATCCTAAATATGAATTCAATCATTGATATAGTCGGCAAAGCATAAAGTGTTCCATGTTTTCAGAGCATGTTCCAGATATATTTTGAACAAGGTGGGTGATATTTTGAACAAGGTGCTTAGTCCCTGTTCTTCGGCTTACATATCATAGTTCTATTCTAATCTTTTCTTTAAATAATTTGCTCATTGCTGAGGAATGGCAATATTCGAAAATTGTCACCTTATTGTATTGTTGTTATATACAGGGTGGCCATTTGAAAACGAAACAGACGAGATTACAGACGAAATAAAGTTTTTCGATAGAAATGCTCGGACAGGTCGATTTCTGTTTCGAGGGGGACAACTTAAGATGTAGGTTACGGACGCATAGCGCATCAACCCTTGCTGCTACAACCCCCACCCCCAATTGTTGAATAGGGAAGATGGGGTGAGTGATACCTCAATTTAAAGGTATTTTTATACTGATTTCAGCACAGTAATTGTTTTTTCATTTTATGCATTAGTTCTCGAAATATTCATGCGTTAGTTAGTTAGGAAGGAAGCCACAGTCATGGTTGTTTTGAAGCTCAAAATGTCGATTTTTCACAAAACACTACAAGTGCCATGAAAACACCACTTCATTTTCAAATACTTAGTTAAGAATATTTCAAGAACTAATGCATAAAATGAAAAAAACAATTACTGTGCTGAAATCAGTATAAAAATACCTTTCAAATGAGGTATCACTCACCCCATCTTCCCTATTCAAAATTTGGGGGTGAGGGTTGTAGTAGCAAGGGTTGAAGCGCTATGCGTCCGTAACCTACATCTTAAGTTGTCCCCCTCGAAACAGAAATCGACCTGTCCGAGCATTTCTATCGAAAAACTTTATTTCGTCTGTAATCTCGTCTGTTTCGTTTTCAAATGGCCACCCTGTATATGTAATTGTATTGTTGTTATATATATGTAAGTTTTCCATGGGATATTTTCTTCATTGAGGCGCCTTCGGAATAAATCAGCAAGATATTCGAATAATTCATCTATGCCGTGTTTAAGTAGTTGATTTAATTTTTTTAGTCCTGGCATAACTTTCCAACATGATATTTGCTTCCTCTGATGGGAGATGCAGTAGGTATTAACTGCCCATTCAAGCATTCTTTTATATTAATTTATGGCTTCACAGTTGTTCTGTGATCTCAAAATGATGGTACTCTAGCTGATTCGTTAATTTCTTCTTGGACTTCGGCCTCAAAGTCAACATATCAAGATATTTATATACCTCGATAATTTGAACTTCATAACTTGTTGAATGATGTTGTCAGCTAACTTGCAATGTAAAGGTATTTTTGATGTTGAAGTACATTCAGTTTTAGAAGCTGATACTCAAATATCACCATATTTGAGTGATTTGGTTATCCGATTGAATATGTGTGAAAGTCTCTGTAGATAATCTTCGCTTTCGGCAACCATGAGAGCTGTTAGTTCGCAAACTTAATAATCAATCATCAATTATTCGTCTCGCTAAGATGAAGATTAGTATTCACAAGTTTTTTCTTATGCTGGCTTTCATCGTTAAATAATTAAAATATTTCACATATATCTAAGAAAAGTATTCTTTCATCTTCATCTGACACCATCAGTGTTTTATATCAACAAATAGACAAATAGACCAAATGAAGACATTGTGAGTTAATTCTTTCTCGGAGGATTTCATCATCTTCTAAATTGGATAGGAAGTAATATCCTCATTCTTTTAACCCTTCATCCTGATAATACTTCTGAAGCATCATTCTCACCATCGAATAACCCGACTTGATACTTCCAGGTGGGAACTTATACAAACCAGAGTTTCTTGGTCTATTCAATTCAGAATTGAATTCATCATCGTTTTTATTTTTGTGAAAATGGATTAGTGATATTACTTTAATTATGGATTTACAAGAGCTTAATCTCTCAAGTACCAATTTTATACCTACCCCTGTTTACGTCCATGATGATATTGAAAAGAGAAGGACTCAAAGAATCTTCCTGCCTGATACCTTTTCCGTCAGATATTGGTGCGGTTATTCCATCCTTGACTCTGTATTGGATCATATTTCTCTCATATATGTTTTTAATGGTTTTGATCCTGTTGTAAGGGATCTGTATATCGTAAAGAAGATCATTAACGTCCCGCGAATCGAATGCTTTCTCAATATTTATAAAACATAAATATTTTGGTTTGATATATTCGATCGATATTTCCATTATCTGCCTAATGACATAGACTGCATCAGTATACGATCTTCCTGACCCAAATCCTTATTGTTCATCTGAGTTCAATGGAGGTGTGAATTTTGTTCGTTATGATTTTTGTTGTTTCGAGTTTCTTGTGGCCTTCTTTGAATATAAGGATTGTAATACTCGTACGCCGTTCATTTGGAATTTTGTGATTGCAAATGATCTTTCAAAGTAGTAGAACCACTTTTACAGATATCGATATAACGCCAATATTTTCGACCAAAGGAACTATGGTATAATATGTTTCGTGTGAGCGAAAATTACGAAATATCAAAAAAAATCGAATTTGATACTCTGAAATAAATATCGAATATCAATAGTATCGGAATTGAAAATATCGACGATATTTATCGATCGTTTACTGAAAAAATATCGACATTTCAATAAATCTATATTTTTTTGGCCATCCCTAACATATTATTATTAACCGTTGGGTACTATTTTATCTGGCTCGATGATTCCTTCACACTACAATATAAATCAAAGAGTGGATACGTTTGGAGCATATTTGAAGAAGTTGAAGTCAATATAGAGATTGTTGATCTATTGTGGTTCAAAGCACCATTTGTCACATATCGACCTATCATGAAATGAAGAATGTGTCATTAAAACAATTTCAGAAGGATGATTCGTAACATCAGATCTCCTCAAAATGAAATCCAAATCTTCATATCAGATATTTCGTGAATTAAAAAAATATTATGAACTATTTGTAGATACATTTTGAAAAGCGCTATGCTTTTTGTAGAAACTTCGGAATTTATAGTAATATATTGAATAATCAAATAAATATTCACTTGACAAACAATCGTCAATTATTATTTTTTGTATAATGCGGTATCACCTTTGTCAGTGCTATACATAAACATGACTCAATAATTGGTAATGAGAATGAAAAGATTGCTATCTGATAAAATTTTCTAATGAAATATTGAGATTTGATTATGATCATAATTGGATGATTATTATAGAATGGATCATTGTTTGAAAATAATCCAAACATATTTTTGAAATTATTATAAATGAATAAGATCGATGTTTGTGTGCCTTTGTGAACAGGATTTCATATCGATATTCTGAGATAGCATTCATCAAACTATTCTAAGGAAGAAAATTATATACCTAAATAATACATTTTCCAATTAATGCTTTGAAAGAGTCATTGCTAATGATAGGCCAAAAAATGTGCAATAATTTGATAGAATAATACTGACCTTAGCAAGATGTCTTCCAGTCCTAATTTGACTATATTCTTATAATTTAGAATGATATATTTTGCGAACTATATACAGGGTGTTTCCTAAACATGCGGCAAAAATTCAGGGGGTTGTTCCTTGGACTATTTTAAGCATGTTTTGTCCTTGGATGATTTTTGAAAAACCTCTTTGTTTCGAAGATACAGGGCGAACAACATTTTTCATATTTTTAAAATTAATAATAGTTTAAATAAAATTGCGTACCGCACTGTGTTTACTAAGTAGGTACAATTTATTTTTAAATTTGTTCAACAACATTCCAATTACTAAAAACGGCCAGTTTTTTGACTATGGGGCCATCTAAAATCATTAGTTTATACCACTCCAGTAGAAAATGTGGAAGACTTGCGAAATCGGATCATTGCTCGGTGTAACTTAATAAGAAATGATCCTGGTGTTTTTGAAAGGGTTCGGCAGTCAATGAGGAGAAGATTGGATGCTTGTATGCTGGCTAGAGGTGGTCATTTTCAACAGTTTTTGTAGGTTGAGTTGAATTTTCATGTAATTTTTCATAATAAAATGTTATTATCTGAAATTTTGTTTCCCCTATATCTTCGAAACAAATAGGTTTTTCAAAAATCATCAAAGGACAAAATATTCTTAGAATAGTCCAAGGAACAACCCCCTGAATTTTTGCCGCATGTTTATGAAACACCCTGTATATTCTGTTCGATTTTCAAATGTCCAGATTTTGAATTCCATTCTCTCAAGATTTGTCAGTCAAATAGTTATGATATTATTGTTGTAATTACATGATATCCAAACGGAATAGTATTTGCACCCACTGTTTTGTAATAACTTTTAAGATGAATAAAATTTTTAGCCTCGGAATTCAACATTTTTACCGGAAAATATAGTTAGAGCTTTGGTTTATTCTCTGTATGTGCGTGTTTCCGCAAATCCTTGCATGCCTTGATGTCTACAATATTTATTCGAATATGGCATAGGTCCCCGGTTTGGGTCATATGGCCCCCCCGCAAATTTCAGAACATCTTATTTCTTGCGTTCTACTCATAACATTTTCATGAAATTTTGGTTCAAATGAATTTCAGACAGTGAAGTTTGAAAATAATGGATTAAAGCGTCTGTGAATTGATTACAAGGTAAATAGTGTAGTGGCATACAGAGAATTCTTGAATTCTGGAAAAAGTACCTCCTCGAGCGGGACTTGAATCCGCATCCTCCGAATTACTAGTTCAGTGCTTCACCACTAAGCCAACAAGAAAGTTGAAGGTTCCAACTGCATACGAGAAACCCCTTCTTCCAGAATCGACTAGTTCTGGACTAGTAATTCGGAGGTTGCGGTTTCGAGTCCCGCTCGAGGAAGTATTTTTTCCAAAATTAAAAATTGTATGCATGCCACTACACTACTTACCTTGTAGTGAAGTTTGCTGCTTTTTTTTGCAAATATTTACAGCGAATCATCGTGAAATTCGATTATTTATCTATGTTAATTTTCAGCCTTCAGAAACACGCTAAGAATGCAACAGACGTAGACTATCCGGCATATGGAGTAACAGGTCCTAACAAAGATGTTTCACCCTCAAACGATAGAAAACTTGCCCAGTCCGCCCAGATGTATCATTACCAGCACCAAAAACAACAGATCATCGCAATGGAGAAGTGAGTAAAATTTTCTAAAGTTGTTTCGTTTGAAACCGGATTCATATGAACGTTTGAAAATTGCATTATTCTTCCAAATCGAAAACAAAATTTAAAAATTGGAAGAGTCAGAATATTTTGAGAACCAATAGGGATGTTGCCTATATTTTGAAATTGCTTTTATTTGTTTATGAGCCCTATATAAACAAGAAAAAAAATATTTTCATGGAAAATATAGAAAGTACCAACAAAAAATAAGTAAATAAAAAAGTTTTCAAAATTACCGTGGCTCATTTACTTTCAGACGATGGTACCTGATGTAATTTGTCACCGAATGAAAGTCGACCATTACAGTTTTGTTCATGCACAACTTTCAACCCCCTCACTCCATCAAAGGGTTCCTAGGGGTTAAAAGTTGTGCATGAACAAAACTGTATGGTCGACTTTCATTCGGTGACAAATTTCATCAGGTACCATCGTCTCAAAGTAAATGAGCCATGACAAAGTGCACATACTGGAAACCTCTTTGAACTAAGTTAGTTTTCAAAAAAACTAATTTTTTCTCGACAATTTCTGCACGCCTGCAAAGAAGATACAAAGACCTTGCCAAAAAACTACCACATGAAACACTTTCCCTAGTCAAAAAATTTAAAGGTTTGATGGGGATGGCACAGGATTCAGCAAAAATCCTTCAAAAATGCATAAAAATTTGGTAAAACTGAAACAAAAATCGACCTGTTGCAGGATTTTATTGCCAAATATTTTTCTTCAGAGAAAATGAATTTGTTCCATAATTTTGACGTGCACTGTATATTCTGAGGAACGTAATTAATAATAATTGTTACATCTTGAATGTTTGAAAAACCCCATCTCTCATCCTATATTGAAGGATTCCTGAAACTTTCCTATTTTATCGACTATATTTGGGTGCACAGAATGCCATATGTTGTTATTCTGATAAAATGCTTTTCTATTTCGATTATCTTTCACTTTTGATTTTATCATCCATTTTTCCTTTTTTTAGGGCCGCAACTGGTGATCGTCATGGTTCAGTCTCAGAAGCAGACACCGATGAGGAGAATGAAGAAGGCGATTACACTGTCTATGAATGTCCAGGTTTGGCACCTGTAAGTTGAAACAGTATCTTGAAATGTACGGTGACATTGTTAATTCGAGGAAAATTGTGAAAATTGTTCATTTATATTTGTAACGTTACAATTGCCCATGAGTCTCTGAAGACTAATTTCTAGGGGTGGTTTGGCTTATTTGGCAACAAAACTCCTACCCAGGATTTTACGAATTTAATGAAATTAAAATATACAAAGATCGGTCTTTTTCACTCTAAACAAATAATATTGAAATAAAAACTTAACTCAAATCGGTTTTTAATGAATTACTCTGCTATTAGGTTAGGATGGAACATCTTCTGTGAATTATTTTCAGCCTTCTTAACACCAGATCTTATCAGGAAGCTATAGTACTCCAATTCCCATTCAGCGAAGTTGATGTAATAACGCCAGGTATTCTCTCAGTTTCAGGAACTAAAGTGGTTTAACGTACCTACGTACTATTCAAAATTCTGTATCTCAAGCAAATACTTCTTGATATTTTTCAATCCCAAGAGAGGTTTCTGTTGTTCCAATCCCACAAGAGGAGCTTTGGGAAAATGAACAACGATATTAGAATATTTTAACCTGAATTTACAAGTCCTTCTTGGATTTCTAAGCAAGATTTTTACATTTATCACAAAATAAACCTGAGAAGGAGTTTTGCTGAAATTATTTGACACAAAAAGGAATTTTTCCAAACCTGAAATACGTTTCGACAAGATGGATGACTCTAAAAAAACTACTGTTTCGAAATCAATCAATTAGTTCTGTTGAGATTATCACTTGTTGAATGCAAATATTCATGTCAACACTTACCGAGAATCCCGAAACAATTATCGCCGATAAATCAAATTCTAAAACTCAAATTGAATTAATAATGGCTGAAATCTAAAACAAGTTACGTATCTTTCCTGAAGTCTCGATCATTATTGAAATCCGCATTCGTTGGCGCTTCACCGGCGACCAATAGCATACGATAAATTGACAAATTACCCCTTCTTTGATAATTTCAGTAGCGTAACATGAATTGAAGCGTGCAAAATCGTTACATATTTTATATACAATCAAACTGTTTTCCAGACTGGTGAGATGGAGGTGAAAAACCCAATGTACCAAGATGATCCCACCCCTGCCCAAACACCTCAAATCAAACAAGGGAACAAGGAATAAACAAATTCGTGAATAATATAAAAAGAATTTTCAAGTCTATCTAGCACTCTACTAAACACAACCTTTTTCCATACAGCTTAACTTTTGATTGAGCGTATTTATCAATGTTCTGAGAAGACATTGGATATTTCATCACATATCTTCAAAATGTGTTTCTTAATTTCACTTCATATGTTAATTTTTTCATGTACATCGTACATTTGAATGAAGAAAGAATCTAGTGAATTCGCTAGCTTCAGGAAAGTTTATACCGAAAAATAACCTCTTTGAATTGAAAGATATTGAATCTTTCTCTTTTAGAGTTCTCATCTTTGAAATAAAAGAATGAGAATCTATGCTAGAAAATTATCTTCTGACACAAGATGGGAATCAATAGAACATTAACTTAGTTTCGAATTGATACATTGTAATTTCTGTATAAATGTGTAGAGAATTCAGTTAAAACATTGTGTTATAGTATATTACATATATTTTAAAAATGTTGATTATTTTGAAGATCTTAACAATTATATAATAGAATATGAATATTGAATATGATGTACTTAGAATTATATGAAACAATATATGAATGGATCGAGTAAGTTATTTTTGTCTCCTAGTAAGACTTCCCTAGAAGTTTGTAGTAATATTGTAAGATAATATATATTTATATGAATAATTGGTTTTCATTGCATTTTATCTAAAAACTGAATACATATCCAAAATAACTCTCACTTGAAATGCATAGTTTTCAGAACTGATATGGATCAGGAGATGATAAATCAGATAACATATCAATCAACTTGGCGAAAATTCAGAGAAATTCATGTTGATTGAAAGACAAGTAAAATTTCCAAAAAAAGTTTTCAAAACAATTATCACTTCATCACTGTTGAGTTTTTCAGGTGATATCACATCGGTTTCCTTGAATATTGGAAAGGTAAAGAAGGTGAGATTTTGGAAAGGACCATAGCATCGCATCGAAGTGAAATTTGCTTTCAGTGAATTGAATTGAAGCAGATCAAATGTTTTCATTGAATATTTTATGGAGTATTTATATCAATAGCGATTGATGATGATAACATGCAGGGCCGCCGCCAAACATTTTGGCGCCCGGCAGAATAAAATTTTGCCGCCCTAAATGTCTGATTGATGTAGGTACCTTCATTGACTGCTATTGAATTGATATGTTATTTGATGATTGTTATTAACCAGAAAAAAAAAATGTTATCGGCAGCTGAGGTAGGACAACGATTTATCAATAAATATTTTTCGATTTAATATGAGTTATATATACAGGGGCGGACTCAGGATTTCTTCAAGGATGGGGAGCACAGTACCGAAATCGTTTTCCGTCTTTTTCCCATTCTTCAAAAGCATATTCGCTCAAGGTTGGCGCGTACCCCCTGCGCCTCCCTGTATTTATACAGGGTATCACTGACGCGACGCCATATTACAGTTAGGCGCTGAAATTTTCAATTTTTCTCTCGACACACTACCATTGAGCTGCAGTAAAACTACATTTCCAAATTGTTTAGAAATACCAACTCCTCAAAACTTAATATTTTTGAGATATTTCGATTCTTCATAAATTGAAATGTCCTTGGAAAAACCTTGTAACTACGAAATGATTGAAGTTATTTGAATTAGATTCCATAAGATAACCATTGGAAATTTTATTGGGTGTTCGAAATGAAACACCCTATATTTAATTTTCTCAGATGGTAGAGAATTTTTCGAAGATAATAAAATTTACGACTTAATAAAATGAAATACAGGGTATCCCATTTTGAATAAGCCCGATATCAACTTTTGGATAAGTCATCAACTGTCTCATTTTGAACACCGAGTAGGGTTCTCAATGATTATCAAAAAGTCATAAGTACTTACACTTACCTCCATTCTTTCACTTTTAAAATCTCATTCAATTGAATTCATTCATTTCGAAATTATTAGTTTTTCCAATGACTGTTCATGAAAAATCGAAATATCTCAAAAACGGTTAGCTTTAAGCCATATACAAACTTCGAACAAAATTGGATTAATTTATTCCATATAACTTCGAACAAAACTTCATTCATCTATTCGATTTAATCTGCAACTTTGATAAAAAACTCTCTTATGGTGACTAATGGAGTGTAAAAAAAAATTCAAAAGTTCAGCACTTAATCGTAATAGAGTCAAGGGTGGTGACCTTTTTGAAGTACGAAAGAATTTTTATAGATAAATCACATTGTAAACTATTTTTGAGCATCAATTGATAATTTCGAAAAAAATCAAATTATGTTACGCTACTGCTAAAGTGTCCCGTCAGACAAGGAGTTACGAGTATACCTGTGCTCCTCCTCCTCTTATAGGTCGTCGGTACTGGTGGGGGAGTGTGTAATGAATCTGCATGCCCGAGAGGTGCCGTTGCTGGCTTCGCGTCACTCTAGAGAGGTATCGGTGGTTTCATAAAGAATCCCCGAATTTGTACAGAATCACCTCTCCACGATGGTGTGAGAGGGTGTGTCTTGGGCAGATATCTCTGGATAGCCCAACTGAGGAGTCCTCAGTCCACCCGTAATACCTAGAGAGAGGGCGCGCCTACGTTATTTGGCTCGAGAAAGACTCGCCAAAGTTTGTAACGGTGTAGATGTGACTTAGATTCACTGTTTCGGATCTTGTCGCCTGGTATATTTCTTGGAAGGAAACAAATATGAGATTCTCTATTTTTGGGTGTACGTCCTGGATCGGAAGTTGTCAGTGTTTTTTTTTTTGTAAGTTTATGGTTATGTTTTTACTGTCAGAACAGCTCTTCGGCTGATCATTCGTTATGTAGGTAGTGAAAAGGTGTCTCAGTTGAGTAGATTTTGGATCCGGACGATCCAGGTGGTGATCGACGGCTGTCAGCCGTCATTTTCTAATCAATCTATGTCTTGATGGTGGTGAGATTAATGACCTTGACTCATCTTTGGTTAGGAATATTATTTCATTCCCGTGAAAAGCGATATTTAGTTGATTGATTTCGTGGATTTCGATAGTATTTTGTCAACCACAGATCGCACTCTTATGAGAAATAATTATGATTATTGTCTCCGCAACTCAAGGTTGAGAACAATAATAAGAACCTTAGTCACTTGTACCATCCAAAAGACAGCGGTAACAGCATATAAGGTTCATATATTTAAAACCTCAGAGGAGTTTAAAACCCTCTTGGTCAACAGGGTTTCTTTCTTCCTTCCTTTTCTCTTTTTTTACCCTTTCGAGTTGGGTTTATTAACTCGAACCCTGACATTGATGAACCACTGTTTGCTGGGATAGTCATCGTGGAGTTCCAAGTATGCTGTAGATGTTTAGGGAAGGTTGTTTGATTTTCTTCAACTGATGTTTGAACATAGTGGAGTTTCAATTCCAGTTTTAAATGCATGTAGATATTTATTGATATTTCATTATTTGATTATTGAGACATCGTGGAATTCCATGTCAGTAGTCTCAAATGCATGTATAGATAGTTATTGATATTTCTTGCACTGATTATTTGAACATCGTGGAATTCAAGGTCAGTTATTGATGGCTTGGATAGTTATTGAATGATTGATTTTCTTGAACTGATATTAATTTAAATATCGTAGACAGGGCCGCCGCCAGGACAGGCAAACCGTTCATTTTGCCAGGGCGCCAAATTGTAGTGGCGCAAAATCACTTAATAAAACAAGGCATACTTTTTGACACAAAAATGTTTTCTAATTAGTAGAATAAAAAAAATTTCCAAGAGTTATTTTTTTCAAATCAAATAGGCGTTCTCAACTATAGCTATGATAATACAAATAGGTACTAAGATGCACCGTCACTACAGACTTATAGAGGCCAGAATGTCGTACTTTAATTCGTTTTTTTATGAAATCGACAAAACGACCTTTGATAAATTCGATTTTAAGTAGAAAATACGATTTCATATGAAATTGGAAAGATCAGATAATTGAGGCAAAGCAGAGCGGCAACATTTTATTTTGCCGGGGCGCCAAAATGTCTGGCGACAAAAATCGTGACAGTAAAAAAAAGCTGTCAATCAGAGACGTTGATCTTTCAATGTGTGGATAAGGCCATCCTCCAATGTTTCTCCCGACAAACTTGAATGCGAGAAATTTTTGCGCGATCAACTCTTAATGCTATTAGAGGACGTACCGCTAACTACGCGAGGACCTTCCCCGGCCCTCTAGATCTCCAGAAATAACCCCATGTGACTTGTACATTTGATTTAGAGTAACCCAGTGGCAACACCTGACAAATTGAGAGAGAGGATTTTGACGGCCTCCCAGCATAAGAAATACATATACTTATTCATCGCAGGTAACCGCCCCTGAAGTGCGCCATAGGCTTCCTGCCTACTCAAGAAATTGAGGCAAGCAATTTGAACAGGACTTTTGAATGATCTTCGTATTTTTTTAATATGTTTCCGAGTTGAATATTCGTTCGAATCAAGTTATTTTATCTCATTATTTAATTTTTTGTTCGATTCCTTGGGAGAGTTGATAAAATTTATACCATTTTAGGAAGCTAATAAAGCTAGACGAGATCAAAGTAATTTGTACGCCAAGTTCCATGGAGTTTTTTCCAGTAATACCTACACTTCTGATACAAAGTAAATTTAAAAAAATTAAAGTTGTGCTCACTCAACACCAATTATTTCTGATATGGTATAAGCTTTGGGCTCCAAAATAACCAGAAACATTACGCGAACGGAAAAATCCACTTTGACCTCTAGTTGATTAGACCTAACTTGTTGCAAATAACCTTTAGTATGACCCCTTCAAAGGACAACGTCAAGTTATCGAACACCCTATATAGTTGTATACCTGATGATATCATCACAAGTAATACTTACACTTTTTTTGACGGCAACAGCAAAATAAGATACCTATCTTATCCAAGGTATCTTATCAATTTGTGAAATCAAATTGAATAAAAGGAATTGCAAACATAAGATGCAAATATTTATAGTCTCGTACATAGTAAGAGAATTGAAATAAAATAATGTCTTCCACACCCAATGAAGGCTTTACCCTCGAAGAACTAAAAAAAACAGACATTGATTACATTAAGGCGAAGCAGCTGGTTGAGAATTCAAAAAATAAAAAACTAGTGGTAACCAGTATTCATCGTATTAATAATCCAAATGTAGAAAAAAGGTATGAGAAAGCATTAAAGATGAAGAAGATTGAGTATCCACAAATGAAGGAGGTGCTTCTTTTCCATGGTACTAGTTGGGATAATGTCAATTCCATTTGCAAGCACAATTTTCAAATCGAGTAAGCCATTTTCTCAATATGTAGTTGTTTCCGAATATTATAGATGATATGATATTAGAAATTCCTTAGTGATTGAAAATATGTATAGCTGTTTGTGAAAAATGATATATTGTCGATTGAAAGAAAGTTGGCGATCGACGACGGAGTGTGGTCATCTCTTGAAAAAGACAATTATTTTGCACTCGAATTATATACAAGATTTTTTTTTAAATCAAGCACTTCACTTATTTCCAAGAATTTTTTCATTTAGGAAACTTTTCACTCAAATGAAAGATGTCATTTAGGTAGGTACTAGTTGTCATTGGATACTCTGAGCAATGCATACTCATTTGATTTATAGTTAATAATTGGGAGACCGATCTTTTTTGTATTCAGTCGCACATAGGTACCTAAGACGCAAAGATCACCTGGTGTGTGCACTTTGGGGATTCACGGCTTGGATTGATATTCAAGCTACTTGGCTTGAGTTTGACTTGAAATCAACTCAAGTTCAAGTCAAATAGTAGTTCAAGTGAGTCTCATAAAACATCCTTTCTACTATAAAATGCGGAAAACTCGTATTTTTGATATAACTCCTTAGTTCTAGAATACTCACCCGAATTTTTGACGTGTGTTCAGTTTTTATTGAGATTTCGACATCGGGCGTTTTTGTTGTATAAAATCCCAAGAATTATTATGTCTTTTCAGCGCTTCAGAACACGATTATTTTGCTATACAAAATTCAAAACTTTTTCGATTTTTCATGCAATACTTGAAACCTCACCAGACATGAACATGAATATAAGGCCAATTGAAAAGTCCCCGGTCTGATGCACAGATGGCGATGCTTGTATCAAATCCATATGATGTGTCAAAATTTGACAGCAGTCCGACCATTATTTTGTGAGATATCGCGTTGTGAATGTAGCTACTTTTGTTATTTGAAAAAAGATGGAAAAAAGAATTTCGTGTGTTGATAAAATATTACTTTTTGAAGGAAAAAAGGCAATTGAAGCAAAATCTTGGCTTGATGAGGAGTTTCCGGGGTCTGCGGCAGGAAAATCAACCATCATTGATTGGTATGGTAAGTTTAAACGCGGTGAAATGAGCACCGAAGACGGTGAACGCAGTAGACGTCCAAAAGAGGCTGCCATGGACGAAAAAATAAAAAAAGTTCACAAAATAAATGTGAATGATCGTAAAGTGAAGTTGATCGAGATTGCAGACATTGTGAAGATATCATCTGAACGTGTACATCATATCATTCATGAATATTTGTACATGAGAAAGCTATATGAAAAATGGATGCCGCATGCGAGCCCACAATCGATCAAAAGCAACAACGTGTTAATGATTCTGAGAAGTGTTTGTAGATGTTAAAGTGCAATAAACCTGAGTTTTTGCGTCGATATGTGATAATGGATGAAACATGGCTCCATCATTTTACTGCGGATTCCAATCGACAGTCAGTGCAGTGGACTGCACACAATTAACCGAATCCTAAGCGAGGAAAAACACAACAGTCAGCTGGCAAGGTTATGTCATCAGTATTCTTGGATGAGCAAGGTATAATATTCATTGATTACCTCCAAAAGTTCCAGACCATCAACAGCGAATATTATATAGCGATATTGGATCGTTTAAAGGATGAAATCGTTAAAAAAAACGGACCCATTTGAAGAAAAAAAAGGTGCTATTTCATCAAGACAATGCGCCGTGTCACAAATCAATGAAAACAATATCAAAATTGCATGAATTGGGCTTCGAATTGCTTCTGCATTCACCACATCTCTGGAAAGAAATTTAGCGCCAATGAAGAAGTAAACTGAGGTCTATTTTTGAAAGTCAAATCGTACTAAAAAATGGTATCGAAAAGTTGGAAGACCGCTATAATCGCTGTATCGCCCTCGAAGGCAACTATGTTGAATAATAAAATCGAATTTTGCCAAAAAAAAAATTGTTGTACTATGTAGACCGGGGATTTTTCAATTGGCCTGTTATCAGGCACTGTAAACGAATTTAATGGGAAACCACCCATGAGTATAGGGGGTAACCTCGGAGGTAAATTTCAATTATTCCTACGATCGGGCTTTTTAAATTGTCAGTTTCTTCTTGTCTTAATCAATGAGTATTTTATACTTATTTAGTTCAACGGAAAATCAATAATTTCAAATGTTTTTCTAGCTTATGTAAAACCTATGACTGGGGAAAAATGATATACCTTACTGAAAGCAGTAAATTGGCTTCAGATTTTCCTGCGGAACAGATCCTAAATATTGATCGATGCATGTTTGGATGTCAAGTTCAGATTGGAAATGAACTTGATACAGATACAATACAAGCAGTGAGTAGAAGACAAGACAGCCATCCTGGATATGATACCAAATACAAACAATTAGTTGGTAATAACGGATATGTGTATTTTCACCATGGCATTGTAGCTAAATGGGAAACTGATGAAATATTGCCAAAATTCTTGATTAAATATATGGTCACCACTAAGTAAACAAGAGACCATGGGCGCCCGCAAGGGGGGGCCAGGGGGGGCAATGGCCCCCCATTGAGATTTTGATTGTCTCATTTTTCAGCACAATACCCTCAATATAACTTTCTCAATCCAAAAGGCAAGGAAAAAGGAAAATAATGGATTCACAAAAATTTTCCGGTTTTCAATGACAATCATGGACGCCTAATCGTTTTTCAATAATTTTCATTTTGCCCCCCCTGAGAAAAATTTCTGCGGGCGCCCATGCAAGAGACTAATCAAAATTAATTTTGATTGCTAGAAAAAACTATTCATTTCATTTTATGTATTTTTTCCTTACACCTTACATTTTTTTCGAAATAAATAAATGTCTTACCCAAAAACTATGTAACAAACATGTAACAATCAAAATGAAATAAATATGTCAACAATAGTTTATTGCAGATAAATGCTTTGAAATTAAAACAATATGGCAGTGTCTACATCAACATCGTTTGAGTGGATTTTCTGTTGAAGCATAATGAGTTTCAAATGAAAAACATGTAAACTATAAAAAAATGGGTTAAGCAGATATTCGCTGAGTTTTCCACACAATATTAACAAAATCGAATAGGTACTGTACAAGGTGTCTAAAAAAGTGGAGTTTTGTACATTTCCAAATTACTAATCGACTAAATTACAACTGAAACGTTTTAATAACTTTTGAAAAATATCATAAATGGTGAAGTAATCACATCAAAGTTCTTGATAAGAGAAATAGTTTTAGCCAAAGAAGCACTTTAATTAGCCCTCAGCAATCAATATATGATGTTTAATTTTCTCTCAGAAGCAAAGTGTTTGTGCTAACTCATAAAATCCGTTATTTCTCTGTAGGCTAGGTAACTGTGTCCCATCGCCAATTTAGGTACAGCTCTATAAATTGTTTATCCAAGAGCTAATAGAAAAGCAGTACCTAGGAAAACCTTACAGTCCGGAGCCTCACGTATACCAAAGTAATTTGAATCAAATGTTTAGAAAAGAAGCAATTTTTTGTTGATGAATTTAGGAAAACCTGTCTCAGTTTGTGAAACGAGTCCATACTAAAATCACAATAGCAGTCTAAAAGCAATGTTGCAAGTATATTATGACCCTAAGTGTTTCTTCGGGAGAAAATATATCCATATAAAATTAAACATATAAAAAACTCAGATAATAATCTTGCATTAGTTAATAATATACCGATGTGGATTCAACAATTGATTATAAATGAAATATCAATATGATTGATCAGAATCCATTCAAAATAGAAGCAATCAGATGATAAATTTAATGCCAATGATGAACTGAGAATTTTTTTAAAAAAATACTAATGGTCCAAGTTCTCATTTATTTGATAAAAATGTGAATACCATTGGACCAGAACTGTATAATGATTTCCTCAGAGAATTAGCATTATCCTACCATGATAGAGATAATACTAGAATAATTTCATTTGGCTAACGATAAAGCTGATATTTCACCTTTATTTCATTTAACTCTTCATTATCTTATCATATCTTTTGTGGACACCTTATACATCATATTATATAGTATTATTTAGGAAAGCTTTAGTCTAGATCGTCAATTGGCACTATACTCAAGAAACAAACATTTTCTTCGAGTCATTGTTATTTTATATTCATGCCAATTTATCAGATATACATATAACAAATTTCCCCTTCGTTAATCACATTTGAATTAATTCAAATAAGTCCTTGCCAACAATGAAACGGTCAGTTTCAAGCAGAATGCTAGGAAAATAAAAATATAAGTACTTAAATTTATCTTAAACAGGTCAAAAAGCAAATAATAAAAAATGAAGACAGAAGAAATTGTATTACATTTAAACAGTGGTGACTCTTTGAAGGACACCGCTTGGGAAATAAAGCCAACCATGCTGCGGCAAAGTACCACTAGTCACCGCTTTGGAAGTGAGAGGTGTATAGAGAAAGGACCACTGAATTGGCATACGATCAGTGGTCTCAGGAAGCATTTTTCTTTTTCCTATAGCGCAACCAGATGCACTAATTCATTAGGTAATGAATGCGCGCGACACTTAAGTGGTTTACGCACCTCAGCATACATGCAAAAAATATGTGCATATATGCTTAACCCTACACTGCCTATTGTATCAAATCAGATACAACCAAATAAACTTCATTTAAAGTTATCTTATTTAGCAATTTCTTACATATAACGCACCGTATCATATTTGATACATCCTTATTTCAAGATTCAATACGTTTCATAATACATTTCCGCGCGCTAATACCATCTGTGGCATGTTTATGTTTCAAAATGGTAGCTGGTTGATATCATATCCAGTGTGAGGTGATTGAGATTTGTTTATCCTTCGAATTTTCGTAAAGTTGCATTATAAAAAATGTTTTTACTTGGATAAAGGTGAGATATATCAAATATAACATAATTTCATTCATTTATACCATGTGATATTATTATATTCGACATAATTTCAGTTGTATCAAATTTGATACATAGCGCATATTTGAATTGAAAAAGAGTTGATGAAAGAACCTAGAGACTCTTCGCATGAATATATCTGCAATATCGATGGAGTTGACATAACATCTGTAGTATGGCTAGATAATGAGCCAGTTATTTTTCTTTCAACATTCAAAGGGAAAATGCCTCCAAAAGAAGTGAAAAGGTGGAACAGAAAATCAAAAAAGTATGTGAATATTGAGTGTCCAAACCTAGTCCCGGAATACAATGCTCATATGGGAGGCGTTGATGCCATGGACAGTTATATGGCAGAAATAAAATTAAAATTAGATCTAAGAAATGGTATATTGGTCTTTTTTACCATTTAGTCGACATGACCTTAGTAAATACATGGTTGCTCCACAAGAGGTTTGGTAAGCAAGAGCTCAAACAGGTTGATGTTCGGCTAGAAATAGCAGAATGACTCTGTAAGTCACAAAATGGAAACAAGAAACGAGGTAGACCATCCAAGGATTCCGTCGAAAATATGCTTGTTGCGAAAAAGAAAAAGTCCACAGTGTTTTCGCATGTTCCTCCGAAGGACGTCAGGATCGATTCTATTGGCCACTGGCCTACCTATGATGATGTGGAGACAAAGATTTAAATTTCCTTCTTGCAAATCATTCTCTCATTTGAAATGTTCAAAATGTGGTGTTCATTTGTGTCTCAACAAGAATAATAATTGTTTTGTTAATTTACACAATTCTTGAAAATGTATTCTCATATGCATTATGTATCAAATTTGATACAACTAATGTTTTTCAAAAATAAAACTTAATAAAAACTCTAGAATTTTTTTATTATTTTTTTATACTTCCTCTCAATACTATGAATCGAAATTATATTTTTTTCAACAAAAAACAAAATTCGAGAAGTGTAGGGTTAAACTGTTACGTTTCAAATTAATGTTTGAAGTTTGAGATGATAATTTTAATTTGTTCTTAAGATGTGTCATATTTTAGGTGTTTAGGTTCTTTATATTTCAATATATTGCTAAATTGAAATATAATTTGCTTAATTGTCCATTTGGAATTGTTCAGATCATTGCGTGGTATATTTCCCCTCACCATGCAAAGGAAACACAATTTAATTTTTTATTCTTTCTTGAATAGTTGATTTTATGCACAAATAATAAATAGTATAACGTTAACTCTAATAGTAGGTAACGTATGATTTTTAACAAACTGAAAAAATGTGATGGTAAATGTAAATGAAAATCAGCATTCATACTGAACTTGGTACCTGTGCAAAGTTATTTGAATATTTCATTCTTAACGTTAACCACTAGGGAACAGAATGCATGGTTTTGCGCGCATCCGTTTCCCAATGAATTAGTGCACCTAGTTGCGCTAGCACTATAGGAAAGAAAAATGCTTCTGGGAAACACCACAATCTCCCGAGGGAGGGCGCAACATGAACATTGGTTGAGAACTGCTCATCAAAAAACTAATGTGATAGTGAAAATGTTAACGTGATTGTCGAATAAATAAACTAATCAGCCTATGCCTATCACTCATGAAACAAATTAGTTTATATACACTAATAACATCGCGTGATGGGGTATTCTAGAAAATTTTTAAATTTGTATAAAAACTACAACAAATCTATTTTTGAATTTCATATAAATGTATATCTATTTCATGGAATCGAAATGTTTTACATTTAGGAGTGTTCCTTTGAAAGATAAAGAACCGACAAATGTGTACAAATATAGAACTGAAGAATTTTTAACAATCCCTATCTTGAATCAATAGATTTAAGTGAGGAAAAACAGTAATATCGTTTATCAGAATGAGTTTCTGAGATATTTCCTCCCTTAAGGGAATAACTATAACCTATAACTATAATAAAATAAAGTTGAATTTTTTTCAACAACCAATATATTACATTTTACTGTGAATTAAATAAACAGTGAATCCTAATACGTAAATAAAAGTGAAAAAAAAAGAAATGAAAAAATATTATTGTCCACACTGAAAAATGTTAATGAAAAGGCGATTATCTACCGGACTGTGTGATATTACACATGAAGGACTTAATGTATCTAGTTAAATTCAAATACAAAAAATTCTTCTGAATGCAATGAATGTTTCACACCAAGCGAATAGAAAAAGGTAACAATTCGAGTTAATCTCATATTTGGCAAAATAACTAAATCGTAAATTTACTGCACCCAAGAGGCGGGTACCCATAAGGGTTCCGTTTCAACACGACTAACAATTTGAAGGATTTCACTGAAAGCTACTGCCAAATCAGCGTTAACGATTCTATCATCGAAAAGATGATCGTACAGAAATTCAATCCTTTGCGCTGACTTGATGATGTCGTTGAACTCCTCATCCTGAAAAAAATTATAATCATTGGAATTACAACAGATCAACAAGAAGTGTGGCAAAACTACAGCTTATGTTGCTCAAAAAAATTAAAGATTGAATCATGAAAGAGAAATTTATATAGGAAATAAGTGCGATATAGTTTCAACCGTAAAGTGCAATAAAATAAATGATCACATCAGTGGATTCTACTGAGAGAAGTGCCTATAGGATGTTCTAGTTTCATGTTGATAGCTTCAATAATGAAGAAGTTATGAGAACTTTTCATTTCTATCAACTTTCCAATCTTCTATTATTGTTTGAAAACAGTTGAGCTTATAAGCTTGCGATTTTCACCAAATTAATTCTCTCAAAAACCAGGTCCAAAAAAATGCTATTTATTTTTTCTAGCTCAAAGAGATTCTGAGATCCTCTCACTAGACAAAGAGTTTGGAACACCCGATACAAATCACTGATATATTTTTGAAATATTCGTGAAAAAAAAAATTACCAAAAATTGTCACGAAAGAGGTAAAATTTTTCGTAAAAAAAAACGATTGACCGTCGTAGAGTGCTGCCCTCCACTCATTTGCTTCGAAAATAGAAAGAAGGTAAAGTAAATGTACAACTTCGTACACAGTACAAAGTTTTGTCATCCCACGTGGTGGTAATCCCTCTTAATAATATGTACTCAACCAATACTCACCGTAAAACCTCTAGAATTATTAACATCAAAGGTGGATCTTGCATGTACTGCATTCCTAGTTTCTTTTAGTTCTTCTAACGAAGGAGGCTTGATGTAAATGATGTAGGGCTTGAGATCTGGATTCCTCAGTATTTTTAAGGCCTGATAGTGAGGATTGAGGATACACACATGGCTGCTATTTATTATAGCTTTAACGCTTTCCGTAGAGGTTCCGTAGAGATTACCCTTATATTCGCCGAATTCTATGAATTTGTTTGCTTCAATGTCTTCTTCCATTTTTTCTCTAGAGACAAAAAAGTAGTCTTTTCCTTCCACTTCGCCTGGTCTTATTGGTCTACTGGTAACTGCAATCGAATAATTTTTTGAATTGATACAATTCTAGAAAAATTATATTCTCTCGGAATTTATAGATGGAAGAATTTTCCGATCCACTGACTTATGCTTCAACGTGTTGGGCATCCCTCTGCTTAACAAAAAAAAGCGAATCGACGAAAGAGCGTAGCACTGATCTGTATTGCATGTGGCAATACTAAAAAGTGACGTCTTTATCTGTCTCACTCACACTTCATCAGAATCTGGTTCAGACCTTTCGTAAATGTGCTAAACTTTGAGGTATAGAGTGTTAAAGTTTCGAGAAAAAACTTTTTTCTACTACCAGAATGATGCTATTTAAAATATTTCTATGAAATTTGGTATAGGTTTCACTGCATCGAAATACATTTTCTGATGTACAAAAAATTTCATTATTTTCAACAGTGCATTGAATATTATTGGAAAAAAAGGTACGACACTGCTTTTTCTCAAATCAAAAATTATTTTTGAAAGTCACGTTCATTTCTGAACAAATTTGATCTTTAGATTTTACATGTGTGAGCATGGTTTTCGCTTAAAAAAATAAAAATCGTTTCAATTCAGGAACAAATTGCCAAAAGTGTCATGGGGTGACTATTCCGTCGACATTGCTTGCAATAAGAGCTCAAATTGGTTCAAAAACGGTTGAGAATTCTAAAAATACATTTTCGTCATTAGATTTTATAATTAAAAAAAATAAAACTGTTACCATAAAAAAATTACCCCATGGCACTTTGAGAAATTTGTTTTTGAGCGAAAACCATGCTCAAAGTTAAATCAAGAGATCAGATATGTTCAGGAATTATTGAGACTTTCAAAAATAATTTGAGAAAATGCAGTGTCGTACCATTTTTCAATATTCAATGCAAAATCCATACGGATACCTCTGGTTAAAATAATTGAATTGTTTGTACATCAGAAAATTTATTTTCCTACAACTACTATGAAAAGTATCATATTCTTCATAGCTTACTCAATTTCAAAATTATGTATTGCTCATACTGTGGGAAATATTATTTCTCACGGCACTTCGCCCACATCTCGCTTGGTAGACCAATGAAATTGGGCTTTTGAGTTGTTTCTATGGAAACGCAATAAATTAGCACATACTGTCAACGAAGGCCATTTTGATTTAAATCAAGTTCATTACTTGAATTACTGAAATTTGTGCAGTAGTAGGAAAAGTATAGTGTGCAACATGTGGAGAAAGTCCTTTTCTCGCTCGTGTGTTTGCGTCACTCGCCTTTCAGGCTCGTGCCACAAACTTTCACACTCGCGAGAAAAGTTGGACTTTCCCCATTTGTTGCACAATATACTATTATGCAGTGAAAACTCGTACCAAATTTCATAGAAATATCTGCAATTGTGGTTATAAAAAAATTTCTGTAAAATTCAATTTGAAAAGTTTTTGACATATGTCAAAACGCTGAAGCTGAAGCACGTTTATGACATAGGTTTATATGACGCTTTTTTTAGGATACAATCAAAAAACCATATAGGTACACAGTAAAATCGTTTTCTGATGCATTTGTTTTGATGCCAACATTCGCCACTCATTGTCTGGCATGACACTATAGCAGTAGCGTAACATAATTTGATTAATTTCGAAATTACCAATTGATGCTCAAAAATAGTTTACAATGTGATTTATTCATAGAAATTCTTTCGTGCTTCGAAAGGGTCAATATTTTTCTCAGTTTAATGATGTAGCTACTGTGGAGTTATGAAAAAGTATTCCTGATAAAGTATTCAACAATCAAATCGGAATTCTCCACGCCTATGGCTCGCACAGACAATCGGCTAGCTCGATTGTGATTGGCGATACTAAACTTCCATCTCTCTTCTATTCGGGATCGAGCCAATACCTCCTAGACTACGGAGGTATTGATCGAGCTCAAATGTTTACTTTCCGTTCCTCCTATCTATATTCTAAGGCCCAGTTTCACCAAATGCTTTAATCTTGACTTAGCTCTTAAGTGAGGCCTTAGATCACGATTAATGTAATGTAGCGTTTCACCACACTCCAAAGCGCCATTTAATCGACCAATCGCGATTTAGCACTAATCGGCCATTTCTGGAGGATTATAACCTTTCAAGTTGAGATTAATAATTATTTATCAGTATGGAACTCTTGTCTATGTAATTATTTTTCCGGAAATTTCTAATTTTTGGGTCAATTTTATCAAAATATGACTATATGTATAGGCTCAATATTTCCCATTTAAAATACACGTAAACTTTGTTTTTGTGTTTTATGAAATATATTGCAAAGAATAATTCATTGATATGTTCGATTGAAATATTATTTAAGAAGCAGTTAAACTTGTTAATAAAAATAAATAAGTTAATAAAATTACTTATATAGTTTTTTTTCCAGAATGTGTGGTTTTGTGAAATGGGATAATTTCTTTTTAACTTCTGCAAGTTTCCGACATTTCGAAGCACATCACTCGACATTTTCGGCAAAAATTAACTTTGTTTTTTGTTTACAAAATGACAAATGTTTAAAATGTTATGAGTTATGAATGACCTGACACCTAGCGCCAATGGTGGTCATCACTGCTTATACGATACAGAACACTATATAACTCTTTGTTCACAACGTTGCCAAATGGTTCGACTATTTAATCGCGATTTGGTTAATCGCGATCATCTTCGGACGGGTTGATGCATGGTGAAACAGAAAACACTGTTAAGCCTGCTTTAATAACAAGCCGAGTTTAATCAATCTGGGATCAAGTGTTGTTTGGTGAAACTGGGCCTAAGGGTTTTCTCAACGGGCATAATTTATGAGATTCTGAGAGCTCCCAAGAACGCCTATGATAGGAAGGATAAAAAAATGTGTACTCACATGGTATAGGAGTCTTATATTTCATAGGGTTGGTATCTATTAACCTCCTCTTCAGTTCATTGCGGCCTATTCCTGGTGCTCCTATCAAAACAATGGGTCTGTAGATTCCGGGTCTTGGATATAGTTTGGCCACTTCTTCGTACGTCGCAATTTGTTCCCTATCAAAATCGTCATTCTCCGCTGTATCGTACATAATCTTCTTTGTTTTTGGAGCAGATGCACAGTGTGGAGACTTTGGCGATTGATTGCAGGATAGGCCTAATATCGGAGAGACGGAACAGAGAGCTAAAAAAAAAATTAATTCAAAACTGATTATGAAAGGAAGGACCAGACAGCAACATAATGGAAAAATTGCAACCGGTTAATTTTTCTGAATTTTTCTTATTTTGTAAAATATGGCCTCCTGAACAAGAAAGTCTAGGGGTCCAACTCATATTCGACTAGATTTTGAGATAAAGGGTGTAGAAGTTGGAGAATAGAATTTCTTCAAAGTGACATTTTCCGTAGGAACACATCTTGAATTTAACACTTTTGCGCGACAAATATTGCTTACTCATAAGGTTATAATTTTGGACTTGTTTTCAATAAAAATTATTCCATTTATAAAATAATTTATTATTTTATTAACGTCCTACCAGTGGCGACGCTATCTTTCAAAAACAGGGGTGACCAAGAGGGGGCCGGATTTTTTGGGGGGGGGGGGAGGGTGCAGAGTAAAGCAAAATATTAGTTCTGCTAATCTTTTAGCCTTAGTATGTCAAATTTTAGGGGGGCTGTGGCCCCCTGGTCCCTCCCTACCGTCGCCACTGCGTCTTACTCCACCCGCCATATTCCCCAGATATTGCGCCCTCAGATTATTTTATTCCAGTCGATGGCATATGATCTCTGTCATCAGCAGTTTCACTCATATGAAGACACCAAAAAATGGCTTCATTCGTGGCTCCTGACCGTTACAGTTTACGAGCTCTACCAGAAAGAGGATAAAAAGTTTTAGCTAACAATTTTTTGAAAGTTTCATTTATAACCATTTGTCGCATTATCATTAAAAAACATAATAATTTTCGTTTAGTTATGTATCAAAATTAAGTAAAAATAAATAATTAAATAAAAATATTCTGGCTATGCAGATGATTGAAGCTGCAGATCTAAGCAAATTGTAGATAACTGAAATCACTCACGTTCTGGCTCATCACTATTGGCCTGGGATCTTTCATGTACAATTCGTCGTTCTTGTAGAGCTCTGCTAGGTATCAAACCAGCTCTCATATTCCTGTCTCCTTCCTTTCTTGCTTGCCACCTAGAATTTCAATATCTACGAATGTTCGAGAAATTACTGTACTAAATTGAGTATAAATACTTTTCTACCAAATATCATAGATAGACAATATAGAAAGATTGTCTTCTCAATAATATTCTCCCCTCATCAAGTATCTTAAATCTCTTTAGATAATAACTGATGATCGAACAAACAAAATGTGTCAATAGTTACCAGAAAAATGAATTTTTTATTTCATTAGTTCATAGTGTATGCAAAGTTTTCCAACCATTCGTAAACAAAATTTTTACTAACTTTATTGCCAATTTGTTCAGTTTTGAGGTTGAATAGTTACAGTTCGATAATTACAGAAAGCTAAATCTGAATTTCAAAAACGAATTGAGGCAGAAAACGAAACAGTCATTTTTTCAAGGGATTTTCCAATTTCCAAGAGGTTTTATTCGGATAGCGCGATATCTGGGCACTTTTGAAGCTGTTATCTTTCGACATTTGGCAAGTAAAAACTAGATCATCACTAAAAATGGAATGATACGCGCTTCAACAACGCATTAAAATTGTTAAAATTTCCTACAAAATGAAAATTTGCAGTAACAGTTCGCAAAACTGAAGCATTTTTGAAAAGTTTTTTAGCACCCATTAGATTGGCAATAGTGGAAGTGGTGCAAAATGTAGGCTTTTGGGACAAAATAGTGATGTGAAAAATCAAAACCGTGTGCGTCGTTCAAGAACAATTGAGAACCCTAATTGTCGGTTTCTCGTCGATCTTAGGAATAAGACATGATTGATTAATGTTTTTTTTTATGGCTAGAATTGAAATATGTATATTGATATCGACGTAGTTTTTTCAACGAGACGGTGCTGTGTCCATAGAAGTTAAGAAACAATCGAAATTTTGCCATAGAAGAATTTTCCGGTCGTGTTATTCATTAAAGAATAAATCATAATTGACCACCGAGATCTTGTGATTTAACACCTTCAGACTTTTTTGTATAGGACTACGTGAAAGATAAGGTTTATGAGAATGCTCCACAATCGATTCAAAACCTCAAAGATGGAATTCGTGAAATTTTGCGCTGAATTTTGTTTGTTTTTTAGGTTGAAAAAGGGTATTCTTTCATGAGTTACATTTTTAACTTTCACAGTGAATGTGTTATTTTCTCAAAAAAATTGTTATCTACGTTACCAATTCTTTTACACCATCAATTAGGTAAGTTGTCTAATGAATCGGTAGAAATAATTCGGGTAGTCATTTAAAAAAATTATGACGTCACTCTGTGAAAATGGATTATGTTATAAGTGAAATTTTTTGCCATAAGGTAGTTAATTGAAAACTAAAATTGAACTCGAACGTTTGCTTGAAAACATTCAAAAACAGAATACTGAATTTTGTTCCTTACTTTATCCACATACTGATAAAATAATGTATTTCAAATAGAATGTCACGCAATTTTCACTGACAATATACAGTGGGTGCCATTTGAAAATAAAAAGTGAGGGGTAGCTACCACAGGGCTGTCAAATGTAACAATCCTTTTTATACATCATTGGAAAGGTACTATGATGTTATTCAAAGCATTTTTTTTATTTTTTCATTATCTTGTCAAATAAGCTAGATATTGCCTGTATACGATAACTTGGGAGACCCGGTAGTATCTAAATGATCAAGAGAGGCAAAAGCTTCTGATTCACGTCAGTGCTTCTCTCGAATTTGTTCCCTTCTACTGGCTCATTCAATTGAAGATATCTTTTATAAGCAAATAATATACTCACCAGTATGCATCATCTTGCGAAACAATGTGAAGAATATCACCCTTCTCGAAATCTAAACCAGCTTCTTTGCATGGAATATAAGGATCCGTTTCTGCATTATAATTGAAATGTGCTCTTACACGCACTTTACTTTCTCTTTGGTTAAGCCTACCATCGGCTGGAACTAATTTGAATGTGATTGTACCTTCTGAATTTTGCTGAAATCGGTAAAAAAATAATTCATCTATAGTGTCCTGAGGTTGGAAAGGACAGCATTAACATAGATAGATCACCGAAAAATTAGGTGCAAAAAAATGTTGCTATAAGATAAAGGTTTTATCACAGCCGTCTATATAGCCATCTATTAAGACGGCTATGGTTTATCAAGTGAAAAAATAATTTCGGCAAGAAAGCAATATTATGCCAATCTCTATGAAATTCTTATTCAGAAATACCCCGCTTTGTCCTCATGAATATGTAATGCTTTTTGACTTGAGCTACTTTTTTTCAATAAATTTAAACTAGAGATCATATGTTAAAAAGCGTTCGGGATGAATTTATGATTTTTTTATCGAATTCCCGAATATTTTTCAAGTCTTTTGCAGTTCAATGGATCATTATATGAATGGTCCGAAAGACACTGCGAATTTTCGAAAGTGGTCTTTAAAAAATTTCCCCATGTCAATTTATTCAAATAGCATGCCCTGAATTTGTTTGTTTATTGGATACCCTAATGAGTTTTCCATTTTTCCTGACGACAAAAGATACCTTATTATTATAAAACCAAGGAGTTAGTCGATAATGTCAACGAAGCCGACTTGTGGGGATTATTTTGTTTCTGAAAACTTGTGTATTTAAGTTCTTTATTCTGACGTCATTTCATCTTTTATGTAGCTTTTGTTGTGTAAAACTTGAAATAAAGAAAATTATCTATCTATCTATCTATCTATCTACATCCTCAGGAGCTTTGGCTGTTACTTCGTATAACAGGACTGACTTTCCCATATGAGCGGTTCTAAGGTAAGTCAAAACGGAGATTTGCATACTATATGTTCAGTTGTTTCTACCTCCTTTCTACAGACCCTACAAATCTCATCTGCTGACTTCCCATGCCGTACAAAAGGTATTTGCACCGACACTCAGTACCATCATTACCTGAAGCTCAGCTTCAAGAGCTTTCTGGTATAGGTCGGTAAAAGCTCCACAAATTTCTTTGCCTGAGCAAGACCAGGAGTGTTACCCCAGAAGGTTATTCTATTGTCCCACTCCCATTGTTGGACCACTATCTTATATTGGTCTTTTCCAAGCACAGAAAAAGGCTCATGACCGACAGGTGTTTATCTTGATGCTCTTATGGCAAGTTTATCGGCCTTTTCATTTCACAATGCCTCGGTACTCCCAGTAAAATTAGTCAATACCTCTGGCTAGTTGCTTTAAGGTATTACGGTACTCCCATGTTAGCAGAGACAACTGGTTATATAATTCCTTTGGGATCTCTGCGTGTCCTGGCTATCTGTAGTGATGCAAATATACGCCCCTTTGAGTTTTTTTATGGGACACTCATGAGTGCACGTATAAACAGTTAGGGTCTCGGTTTGCATGATAGAAGGCTCACTTTCCAAGTATCTCAATCATACCTCAATCATCTGAGATTCGCAGACGATAGTCTTGTTGAGCACAGACATTCAAGAACTGAACACCATGCTAAATCAGCTCAACGAACAATCTAAGCGAATAGGCCTAAAAACGAACCTAAATAAGACCAAGATAATGAGCAACAATGAAAATAACATTACCATCGATAACGTTACCATAGAAAATGTGGATCATTATATATATTTGGGTCATAAAATCAAATAAGGCAAAGAAAATCAAAGTGTGGAAATAAAACGCAGAATCCAATTGGCATGGGTGGCATTCGGAAACATGAGATATATCTTTAAAGACAAAGAGGTACCGATCAACCTAAAGAGAAAAGCTTACGACAGCTGCATCCTACCTGTTTTTACTTATGGCTTGGAAACCATGGCAATAACCCAAAAAGCAGCAGAACAACTGAGAGTTGCACAAAGAGCCATGGAGAGAATAATGTTGGGAGTTACCTTGAGGGACAGAATTAGAAATAGCCAGATACGTGATAGAACCAAGGTAACATATGTTATTAAAAGAGTAGCAAGCCAAAAATGGCAATGGATCGGCCATGTGGCGAGACAGGAGCGGGACAGATGGACCCAGAGGGTGATAATATGGAGACCAAGAGGGACAACAAGAAGTGTGGGCCGACCTAAAAAGAGATGGATCGATGACGTCAGAACAGTAGCAGGAGGACAGTGGATGAGATTGGCAACAGATCGTGTGGCATGGAAAAACCTGGAAGAGGCCTTTATCCGACAATGGATGGACAGGGGCTGAAGAAGAAGAAGAAGAAGTTAAATTTTAATATTCACATCAATAATGCAAATACAATGTAGATTAAACACTTTTGGATACGGTAGATGATTCGGCTCATGAATAATACCTACCAATATGCTGAGGACATCATTTGGAGTTTTTCCTTCGACATTGATGTTATTAACTTCAACAACTTCGTCTCCTACATGGATAAGTCCGGACCTGTCAGCTGCACCACCATGCATTACTCTTGCTATAATTATTTTTCCTGTGGACTCGTCGGTTTTTATTGTAGCTCCCTAAAGGAAAATAAAGGAATTATGACCATGCGATTCCTAACCATCTACAATATGAGAGAAACATTATTTTCTCATTCACCTCCTCTAAATATTTTCATTCAACACGGTTTAAAGAAAATATTTAAAATTCACAAAAATAAACGTTTTCAACACCAAATATATTGGGACCAATTTCTCCAACTCCGGTTCATTAGATTTTGCCAACAACGTAAATTTAGCTAGCTGGTAGCCAACAGCTAGCCGAGCAGTGAGCAACTTACAGCTAAGTTCACAGTGGCAGTGAATCTGGTAGCCGAAGGTGAAAAGAATGAGTCTTAGATATCATCAGATCACCACAAGATTTCGAAGTAGTAATCTGTTATATATAGGAAAATCAAAAACTTTATTTATTTGGAACAAGCTAAACTTAGAGGCAAGACGATTTCTGACATTGTGTTAAAAAAATATTTTAATAATCAAATTATACATTGGCGAATAAGCAGTGGCGTACCCAAGGGAGGGAGATAAGGGGGATATTTCCCCCCCCCCCCAGAAGAAATATCCATTATATGTAACAACGTTATATATCACAATCTTATTATGAGTAAGCAAAATTCTTTGGAAAACTTCTTCAAAAGAAAGAAAATATTATTTTTTTTTTCTTTATCCCCCCCCCCAAATTCTTATGTCTGGGTACGCCACTACGAATAAGTGTATTATTCCGGAAGAGGTCTACTTTGATAGCGATACAATAGAGTCCGATGAATAAAACGTATTTGGCCCTATATTCTTGTATATTTTTGACATAGAAGTATTTCAAAATAAAACATATTATCTTGAAGTGGATGGTAAAATTGTGAATCCTAGCTCTAGAAATAATAATACGCCTTTGAGTGAAGACAGCAGCAACATAAAGGTAATAAGTGATAGGGTAAAGGAAAAAATTGAATTCTAGATAGAAATAAATATCTAATCTTCTCATACTTACTACTATAGGTTCGGCACTTTGTGACCCAGTCTTTGCAGAAAGGCACAAAATAAATATTCAGTTAAAAGTACATGGTCACTGCAGTCAAAAGAAGAGTGAAAGCAATGAGATAGGAAAAATTAGAAGCTGTTTATAGTAGATGAAATAATTCTCAGAAAGCCAAATATCGGAGATTGCTCTTTTATACATATTCCTCTCAATTGACAGTTGATTTTTTTTATTGTGTTTCATCATTTAAAAATGCATACAAATTATTATGCTATTCCATAAAATAAAAATTCATCCTACAAATTCTTCCGGATATTATTACAAAAAGAGTGCCAAAAAACATTGTGGGAATGTGTCAAATCACAATTATGCCTATACGTTATTCTTAAATATCCACAAAATCATGAGGTGAAACTCAAAACAAAATACCTTAGATACGATTTTTTCCTCTTTAATTTTGATTTATTAAAAGTATGTTTGAATCAAAATACTAAGCATCGATTTTCGTTCAAATAATTATTTCTCACTACTAGTTCTTTTAGTACAGATGACACAAATGTTTGGAATCACTTCTATTTTTAATTTGTTGTGAAATACGATTAGAATACATAAATTTCCTTGAAACCACTGCAAAAATTTCATTGTACTTTCCAATATCACATTTTCATGTAAGTATTTACTTATTATATTTTTCCTATTATGAATGATTCTATTGAAATGCGTCCACTCACCAAAGGTTCGTTACTTTTAACAAGCTGCACTATTTTAACAGTTTCTTCTTCTTCATCAGCATCCGGAGGAATTTCTGGCAGATGAGGGTAATAATCTTTTTGGGCTACTGCGTCATGTGCACATAGGACACCCTGAAATATAATATGTTGAAATTCTAAAAACTAATATTTCAGTGATCATAAATTCGATGAGCTGTGGTACCTAAACCTTTAGTCTGGAACATTAATATTTCCCCATTGACGTATCCGAATTATACCATAAAATCAACATATTTTCAAAATATTCTCAAATTTAATATTTTCCATACGAAAATATTGTAATTCTACAAAAAACTAATTTAAAGAACTACTTATTTATATTTATAACGATAACAATGAAATTAACATGCCAAACCAATGGGTAAGCTTGACTTTTATTTTTTTTGGCGAACGTCCAAGAATGTTACTATGGAAATGATCCCAACATGGCAGGAGGCGAAACACCGAAACGATTATACCACGTGATCAAGGGTATAGCCACGTATCAATACGACGTAACTATGGAATATTTACGGATTCTATTGGTTCATCAGAACATGAGTTGTATAATCAGTGTTTAATGTTGACATGATTGGGTGAAAATGATTAATATGACACAAAATGATAAAACTTGATTGGTTGTTAGAACTGTCAAAAAATTTTCTACATAATAGTACCAAAAGTACCATTAATAATTCTTTGGAAACTCTTAAAAATTTGTCACTTCGATATCCCTAAAATTACCTGTATATTCGGCTTCTGAAGCAAATAAAATAGCTCCTTGCAGTCATCGGAAGCTTGAGGAATACTGGCCAACTCTTCCAAAACGTCAACCATGACGTGCATTGATGTGGACAACATTGGAAAAAATTTTCCGCTAGCACCATTGCTGATAATCTTGTTATGTACATTTACTAGGGCGTGGAGTTCTTTTGATTGAAGGAGATCGCTGAGAAACCCTATATCTTCTTCGGTAGATGGTATACTCTCACCACTGGTTTTTAGGGAAGTGAGCAGACGAGAAAGAACTGGAAAAAAATTAAATCAACCATCTTGCAACTGCGTTCACCAATGGGCATTTCCAGTTAACTTCAAGAACTCTTGTTTAATCAATTTAGAAAACGCAGTAAAATCGCGAAATTCAAATAATTGCAATAACTGTTAGGTATTACAAAAAATTTATTTGGGAGACTAGAAATACCCCTTAGATATGAAGATATAAGATAAACATAAAGATATAAAATAATTATTTGAAATTTTGAGATATCAATTACCTAGGTAATCATAATATCGAGCGCTCCTTTAGATGTGATATAAAAATTTCAAGACCCATGCAAAATTTCAGGTTGATCGTGTCACCAGAACCAGCAAAAAAAAATCAAGATTACCAAAAAGTTGAGAGGTTGGTTGTAGATATAAACATATAAACCAAGAATTTCATACTTCGTGCGAAATTTCAAGATAATAACATCATCAAAACCATAGAAAATTAAAGAAGATTATTGGAGACGAAATACCTGATATTTCCGTAATAACAGATCAGATTCGGTTGAGATTTTTCTTAGATAAAGAGTAATATATGGTTTATTATTTCCTAGTAGAATAATATCAAATCATCAAAAAAAGAGTTCAACAAAATGAAAAAGTGACGTGAACACTAACGTAAAATCAGGAGTTTTTGCGTCGTTTGTGACCACAAAACTGTATCTATAAAGGATTATATAAGAACTGATTTATTTTAATGCCCTTATTGTCGGTTATTTATATTTTATTTAGACGAGTAGTTCCAATGGTTCGATCCTTCTGAAATTTGGCATGCACATATTCGAGTTATCATTTAACATATGCAAACTATAAGTTCCAACTATGTCTGATCTCCATTTTTTTGTTGTTGATATTCTACTTTCATGTAATTTCCATTTCCATGTTTTATTCAATTGATGATTTTAATGGTTTTACTCTAGATGAGGATGTTTTTATGTAATCCTGTTCTGGGGTTATTCTTTTAGCCATTTATTTATGTCTTGGTTTTTAAATTAACCTCTACTGAGGTGTGAAAACAATGTTTCATTTGTAATGATCACAAATAAATCTCTCACATAATTCAGGTTACGTGATCAACATGAAATTTTACGAAAAATTTGAAATTGTTAATCTATACCTACTCGCAGAATCTCAACATTCTTCGCCCGATTGGTTTGTCACGGAAATATTGCGTATATTGAATGCCTTATAATATTTTTTTTTAAATATATGATTCTGATTTGTGATCAGCTTGATATTTTTATTTTATATACAGGGTGTGGCATAATAAGTGGATAATTTGGTAGTTGCGGGTAGAGGCAGAAAATTATTTTTCATGTTCAGTGAAAGCGAGATATTCGACACTTTCGAAAATTCAAAAAATTACACCCTTTTCCACGCTTTGTGATGATATCAGACTTTGAATGAAGGCATTATTTTAATCTGTTTTTTTATATTATTCCTGGATATATCCGTTATCGAATGTGATCAATCATTTTTGAGGCGCATGCGTAGTTTTTTCAAACAAAGATGTAACCCCACTCATTATGTTTTCCTAATTTTTCCTGAGTTAAACCTCACGTGGTCTAAAATATGGTCAGAGTGCCAAATTAAGGAAAAACATGCATGTTTCATTGAGATTCTCATATAATATAACTCACTGTATTTCCAGCATTTAATACAAAATTAATTCCTATTAAAATGAGTCAAAGGCTTTTTTCTTATTTACAAAAGTGCTAAAATTTACTTCATTACTTGAAATTAACTCAAAAATATTGATTACATAACTGTGGGATTAAATGATTAAATAAAACGAGAGATAATATCAATTTTACAATATCGTTTTATCAAATTAAATTTCACAAAAGGTGTTCAGAGTGCCCATATATATTTTCAATTTCATGGTAATATGTATTTGTTTTCGAGAAAAGATTTGTATTAATTCATTTTCAATTGAATCTATTACTTTTAAAAAAAGTTTTTCAACACCTCTAAAATTTTCACTGCTAACGTTTCTGTGGTGGGATCCTACTAATTTATTATCGATTTATACCTTGATAATCGGTACCCCTCCCTTACCCTAACCTCACATAGTATTTATGGTGATTTGGTTTTTGCAAAGCTAAATCACGGCATCTAATATTATTTTTCAGAGTAGAAGTAATTTGAAGAATAGGTATGAATTCATAAGAATACATTTCTTAGGAAATAGAAATCATAGTCACTGAATAATACAAAATTTTTCACAGTATAGTCCAGGACTTGAAAGTTTATAATAATATCTAAAGGATTCGGTCTTTGCTTCCTGTAAATTCATCATATTATAAATAAAATCAAGCAAAATATTTCACAAGAAAAATTTTTGTGGAAATTACTTTGTTTTACCATTTTGATAGCATTTCTGTGAAATTTATTGCTTTCAAAAAGCAACGTTATACTTATCAAGACACTGATAGACACAGGAAAGCCATGGGAAATGTGGTCACAAACATTCACGGATGTGCACATAAAGAAGAATCTTATCAAATGATTTCTTCATACAAATTCATATTTTCCAAGATATAGTTAGGAAGAAATAATGAAGAATTTGCAAGATTTTTCAGAAGACTTCGCAATCAGTAGAATTTATTACACCTATAGTTTGTCAGGTAAAGAATAAACTTTTTTCGGCAACGGGAAGCGTCTTCTTCTCTGAGAAAGTAGCATTTCCCGGCCTAGTCCGGAAAGTACGTACTTCCCGGACTAGACCGGAAAAGAATCATAGAATCCATAGCAACCGAGATAACGGGTGACAGTTCATATGAAATTAGTTGTCAAAAATTTGCATGTTTTTTATCGCAATCGCAATAAAATATGGAAAGCAGCAGCGATAGTGTTATTTTACATGGTTGCCGAAAAAATATTGTACGCAACACGCCCGAAAATGGTTTTTTGGACTCACAGATTTCCGCTCGCATACTCGCTTACGCTCGTCCTGGAATTTTGTCTATTCGTCCAAAAAAACCTTATTTTCCGGACTTGTTACGTATATTACTATTTTCTACTTCATCTTCTACCATCATATCGGAACGAAGTGATGTGAAGACGTAACTTTTTGAACTCTCGTTCATTTATGCGCTAATTGAACCCATGTAGACCACAAAATACATGAATATATATACATAATTGATATATTATGAGATCTTGAAGAGTGTAATTGAGCACTGATTTAACGTCAGTGAAAAAAAGAATTTGAATATCATTTTTTCGATTTTCTGATTAAAATTTCTGGCGATTGAAACAAAATTTGTCATTAAGCTTGATATTGTTATTTTATATTCATAATCTATTAATCTTATGAGTAACTGAAATATTCTGCATAAATTTTCTATGGTTCTGACATCACTATCAACATGAACTTTTGTATGAAGTTGAAAATTGTTATTTTTAAGATACATAAGAAAACTCATCTCGATCGGAACTATACTCTCGAAAATATTGGGCATTTCTTTCCCAATATTCTTATTAGATTTTCTATGGTTCTGATGATTTGAAAAGTTTGAAATTTTGCAACATTGAAACCGTTATTTCATTTCAAAATCCATCTCACTTCTGGGGCAACATACACATTGTTTAAGTTTTTTCGATATTTTTCTGAATTTTCTATGCTTCTAATTGCGGGATCAAAAGCATCTCTGAAAATTTTCAATTTTCTAGATCTTTTTGACCGGGAATTATCATGTTTACGACCGGAAAGATGGAAAGCATCGAATTTGAGAACGGATTAGTTAGAGAGTCTAATCTTATCGTCTGAGGTCATTTCTGGTCCAAAATTAGAAAATCACAGACATTGTGATGAAATGATGAAGCGACCTGTCCAGGGAACGAGCGCGGACGACTAGTTGCATTGCAACGATGATAAGAACGATGATTTCACAGCGAAGTAATCGGTTAAATAGTTTAGGTTTATAAGAATTTCAGAAAATTTCATCCAGTTTAAGAAACAACTAAAGTACCTACATATCAAGCAAAGGCGTAGATTTTTTCTTGGGGGTAATAAAAAAAATTGTGACTACATTGTTAACTCATATCTATAATGTGAGAAAAAGAGGTTTGATAACGAAGTTTGAACCAAATTACTCGAAATAATTTTTTTTATTACCAATTCGATTGTTCTTATCTTATACTGGGTGTTCCTGAGTTGCAGTTACAAAGGAAAATTAGAGATTTCTTGGATAATTTTAAAAATAAAATGGCGCATAAACATGAGCCCACAAACGCTTTCTTTTCAAAATACAGGGTGTTTCTTGTAGTCCTACTTTGTTGTGATGTTAACCATCAAATTTTAATTAATCTTCGCTACAGAGTTGGAAAATAAGTACCAAAACCTATAATTAATTTATTTATCACAACTATCTAACTGGATCTTTATAATAATTTGAATTTTCCTGAGAATTACTATAGGGATCTGTTTGAATTTTTTCTCGAAATCGATTGCAGATACGACCAAACTACGACAAACCAAAAAGTTTAGTACTTAACCAAAGTGTATTTTGAAATTTTTCTAAACTACCAGTTGTTCACAGAAAAACTAATTCTGGAGGAAAGAAGCGTTCACCCTTCCAGAAAAAATTCACCCTGTAGATTTGCATTTAAAATAAGTATACCTATCAAATGATTAAAACTTCAAATTGGAATATCTATGCCAATTCAAGTTGAATAACTTGTGAAGGGAAGTTGCTATGCGAGAAAAACTTGAGCTTAAACTGCTGTATTTCAAAAACAAAGCATTTGCGGACTCATGTTATAGGCCTTTCTTTCTTGAAATGATCCGAGAAATCTGTCATTTTCATTTGTACCTCCAATTTAGGAACACCTTGTTAATATAGTCAATTCAAAACTGATGTCTTCTTAAATAAATTGCAATTTAATGAAACACAGTAAATTGTACAACACAGCCCAGACAATTTTTCGATGATACTCAGTTCAGTTCTTTGATAACTACATATTGAAATTTTGTGACGAGAAGATTCAAAAAACCGAAAACAACGGGTAAGTGTATACCGATGACGAATGCAAAAATCACAGATGATAATTAAAGGGCGATGCCGAGAAAGCGGATAGATAAAGGAAAATAATAAACATCGGATAAAGACGAGCTCGTAGTGCAATAAAAGTACTCATCTTGAAAGCGATATAAACCCATAAACCATAAAGGGGTCCGATTTTTTACTGGCGTGTCGATTGAAAGGAAAGTAAAATGATAATTATTGGTTCATTTTATGGAGAAATTTTCTTTCTTCGTCTTTGGAGATTTCTAAAATTTTATATTTTGAAAATCTTGGAGGGGGGTTAATTACCTCCAGTAACCCCCCCATTCCCACGCCCTTGATATCAAGTAATGTTTTCATACATAATATAATTTTCTGAAATATACAGGGTAAGTCAATAGTGTTCGATCAGTCGATAGTTCTTAGAAATTTTAAACTAGAAGAATTATTCAAATTTTGACGGAATCGATATTACTCAGCGCATAATCTCAAATTATTTTTGACTAAACAGGCTAGTCCGAAAGTGTCCGATACCACCCTGTTTTTTTTTTTGACAAATTTCATGGATATAATGAATTAAACTGAAGATCTGACTAAGAAAACAGTTCGAGATAATTGTACGATTTTTGTTTAATTCTCGAGAAGTTTAAATTCTTCTGCATATTCACAATCACTTTAAAGGTGGTCCGAAAGACAGACCTTTTTTGAAAATGACCTTAAGGAGTTCGTAATGACTGTATGTTTTGAGCTGAAAGTCTCATAAATATTTATTGCGCATATGATCTGCAGATCATGCAGATCATGAAAAAAGTTGGCAGACATCTGAGCACGCTCAGATGTCTATCAACTTTTTTCAAATCAAACTGCACCTCATTCCAATCATATTGAAATTATTAAAAAAGTGTGCAGAGATCTGAGCAGATCTATCGATCATACGATATATACTAGTGGAATAAATTAAAGGATCAGAATAAAATACGAAATTTTTAGCGGTTTTTCAAATGGTACAGCCACTTGAAAGCTTCTTTTCAAATTGAGATACGACATACGACCATTGTTATGGAAAATACAGCCATTTGAAAAACTGCTTGAAATTTCGAATTTTATTTTTAAACTTTAATTTATTCCCCTAGTGTATATTGATGAGACTTTTTCAGCTGAAAATATATAGTAATTTCGAACTCCTTAATTCAGAATTTTTTTGTTTGTATGTGTGGTATCTATTTCATTTTGTGAATGAAATGAATGTTTCCAAATATTTCGATGATTTCTTTAATTTGGCTCATCTTTAATTGATATTGTTAGTATAGGTATTAAGTAGAGTTGAGTAATCTTATCCCTTTGAAGCTGTATGTGTGAAATGTACAAAACATAAAATGCGAAGCATTTGGAAAAATATTGATTTTGCCTAAACAAAAATTGAAGACTGCTCACCTAGTGTAAGACATCAAACATTCAGGGCATGCCATTTGAAAAATAGACTAATTGACATTTTCAAAAAATTGTAATGACTTTCGGACCACCTATATAGTGATTTGTAAATATGCAGAAGAATTTAAACTTTTTGGGAAAAAAAAATTTACAATTATCTCGAACGCTTTTCGTGATATGATATTTAGTTTAAACCATTGAATCCATGATATTTGTCGAAAAAAGGGGCCTGCATCAAAAAGTACCACAAATAAATGACGATAAGTGGGTTCTTTCGCAATCAGAATTTCATGGAGATTATGAATATAATATAAAAATTGGGCATTCCCATTTAAAAAAAATAGAATGGTATCGTGTTTGAACACTTTCGGACCAGCCTGTATAGTCAAAAATAATGTAAGTTATGCGCTAAATACTGTTGATTCTGTCAAAATTTGAATCATTATCCTAGCCTTAAATTTATAAGAGTTATCGATCCATCGACCACTATTGACTCTCCTGTAGAAAGAAAAAATTAAAAATAGTATTCAATTAGGCGAATATTTCAGTAGACTTTCAGCATCCAGTGAAATCTATCACACCTACTTAGAGGAACAATTGTGATAATAAAAAAATGACTCGCTTCACTTTACAAATAGTGAAATCACCAAAAGTTTCAAAAACGCCAGAGAAAAAATAGTTCCTAACTACTCCATTTGAAGCTATGCTCGGATTGAAAGATTTGAAATAAAACTTAGTAGATATTTATATTCACTTCCTCAAATCATTCAATTGAAGAATTTCAAACAGGAAAATAAATACGGGTGTTCTTACTAAGTTATCGAACAAAATTAATTTTATCGCAATGGTGAATCCCCCATTGTTTCGCAGTTATGAAATTTTGATTTGGAAATCGGATAAATCAACCTCGGTTCAAACCTCTCATAGTATTGATTCTCCCACCTCATGTGACCAGAATCTATTAATAAACCATTGTGTGAAATATGTACCTTTTTTCACGGCCAATTTCTAAGGTTTATTTTTATTGTAAATGCAAACTAGAGCAAAGATCTACGTTCGTTTTGAATCTGCTAGTATAAAAATTAGACGTCCTTTCAATGTTATATAGAAAGGTATGTTATGGTAGTAAGAATATACTAAATTATATAAAAAATAAAAAACGTCAGTGAATGGTCAAAATCAATGAGATAAATCGTCTAATGGCCAGCCAGATAATTATTTACATTGGAATAAAGGTGAATTATCGATTGATTCAGAAGAATCGGAAAGGATAACTAGAAAACCAATGCAATATCCATAATAGGAATGGAACAACCAGGACAGCGCTAACTAAAAAAGGGTTAGGGGTAAAACAAAAAATGCATTTTTTACTTTAGAATAAAAAATCCAACATGCAGACACCAAGCGAATCCGGAAATACACAATGCGCTCACCTGGGTCCCGCTTAGAATTAGTCCCATTTGCCATAACCTCTGACATTCTATAAAATATATAAAAACACTTTAATTTTTAGGTTGTTGACTCTTCTCCAACCAACAGAACGCTATTAGATTATTTAGCTTAATAACACAACAAAGCTACTTCCACAATCAAACTACATTGCAAATTGAAAGCTTGCAGTTTTTGTAAATAGGTATTTCTATTCTATGAAATTCAATACGACGTGAAGTCATGTGAAATAAATTCCTATAAATAACTTCCTGCATTCAATAGGTAATAATTCCAAACCAAGAAATGATAATCTACACAAGAATATCTACTTGGCGACAATTCTCTATAGGTTCAATGGGTATTTTCAGTCAAACAAAATGGCTTACTTGAATAATTCTATTCTAGCTATTCCCAAGAAGTAAGTTACATAATACTTCTTTAGTGCGAAATTTACTCTAGCGAGTGGAGAATGGTCTTAATAAACAAAGAACAATTTTTAATATCGATCTGCCTGCGTGAGATTGAATTATATCCGAATTATCTGCTCAATTATTAAACTAAACAGATGATATCGAGGACAATTGATGACCATAACCTTCGCCCCAAATTTGACGTCTGTCAGAATAATTGTCAAAATACATGCTGTCAATCATAGAACTCATAGAAAATAAATATTGTTTTCTTTTTACATCACATCAATACTCAGATTTATTAATCAACAGATCGCAAAAGTAATACTAAAGATATCCGTAAGGATTGTGTCATTCCAGAAATAATGATTTTCAATAACATTATGGTTTGAAGAAATGTAATTTGTGTTGCGTTGGGGACATAAATGAGACATGCATAACATGAATACTATTGATTAATAATATTAATATATTTCAACTGATATTAAATTGAATTATAATGCACATGATGATGAAATTTGATTCATAAACTTTTGTATTCATATTTTCTTTCAATTTTAAGAATATAGAGAGAAAAAATATATATTATGGTGGATGCGCATTTCACTCTTTTTACGCGCGTAATCCACAGAAACATCATTTTGTCTAAATGTCTGTATAATATTCGATTTCAAGCTGAGAATAGCTTGAAACTTTCAGGCTAGGTTCAGAATCTGAATGTCTCGATTAAATTCGTTAATAGAGATAATCCGGATAATTGATAGTTCCGGAGCTAGACTGTTCTCTAAGTAATTGGAAAAATAATCATTCTCTCAAACTAAAATTTAGAAATCATTGCAAAATAATGAACGAATGTTCATGCGAAATATTCTGTGAAAAGCTTTTTGGTTGTTGAATTTAAAGGTATTATCATGTTTGAACATGTAATCGAAAAAAAAATTTTTGACAATTGGAATATCTATGGCCAATTCAAATTGATTACCTTGTGAAGGGAAGGTTCTATACAAAAAAACTTAAACTTTAACACCTGTTTCTCGAGAAAAAAGTGTTTTGGAACTCATGTTATAGGACTTTTTTTTCTTGAAATGAGAAATCTGTCATTTTCATTTGTACCTCAAATTTAGGAACATCATGTAGATAAAGGGTGTTTTTTTAGAGCTATAGAACTTTAAATTGCAATAAAACAACGATGGATTATTCGATTGACATGAATTTTATTTATCCGCAAGATAATCGTGTGGCATTACATTTTAAATATGATTTCTGGCATATGACCGCCACGGCTGGCTTGGATGTAATCCAATCTGGACGTCCAATTTTCGATGACTTTTTCCAACATTTGTGGCCGTATATCGGCAATAACAAGGCGAATGTTGTCTTCCAAATGGTCAAGTGTTTGTGGCTTATCCGCATAGACCAATGACTTCACATAGCCCCACAGAAAGTAGTCTAGCGGTGAAATTACAAGATCTTGGAGGCAAATTCACAGGTCCAAAACGTGAAATTAGGCGGTCACCAAACGTGTCTTTCAATAAATCGATTGTGGCACGAGCTGTGTGACATGTTGCGCCGTCTTGTTGGAACCACAGCTCCTGGACATCATGGTTGTTCAATTCAGGAATGAAAAAGTTAGTAATCATGGCTCTATACCGATCTCCACTGTAACGTTCTGACCATCATCGTTTTTGAAGAAGTACGGACCAATGAATCCACCAGCCCATAAAGCGCACCAAACAGTCAGTTTTTCTGGATGTAGCGGTGTTTCGACATACACTTGAGGATTAGCTTCACTCCAAATGCGGCAGTTGTTTGTTGACGTAGCCATTCAACCAGAAGTGCGCTTCATCGTAAACAAAATAAAATGGACGTAGTGCGCGATACGTATTCCGCACAGAACATTATTTTCGAAATAAAATTGCACTATTTGCAAGCGTTGTTCAGGCGTGAGTCTATTTATGATTAATTGCCAAACCAAACTGAGAATAAATCACTTGACAGCTGTTAAATCGGTCGCCATCTTGAACAGTAATGCCAACTTAAAGTTATATACCTCGAAAAAAACACCCGTTATATAGTCAATTCAAAACTGATGATGTCTTCACCAAAAAATTGCAATTTGAATGAAACGCAATAAATGGAACAGCACCTCCTAGATAATTTTTCTATGCGAATCACTCAGTTCAGTTCTTTGATAACTACAGTATTGAAATTTTGTGACGAGAATGATACAAAAAACCGAAAACAACGGGTAAGTGTATACCGATGACGAATCCAAAAATCACAGATGGCAAATAAGAGGCAGACAAAGCGGATAAATAAAAGAAAATAAAAAACCTGGGACATAGACGTGCTCGTAGTGCAATAAAACTACTCATCTTGAAAGCAAAAATAAACTCATAAACCGTAAAAGGGTCCGACTTTTCATTGCCGTGTGGATTTCGAAGAGAAGTAAAATGATTATTGGTTAATTTTATGGAAAAAGTTTCGCAATTTTATAGTTTGGAAATCTTGGGGGGGGGTATTAATTACCCCCATTACCCCCCCCCATTTCTACGCCCTTGGGTTTACGTAGATCCTAGATCGGGGATGTTGGACGACTTCTCGTACGCAAAATTATTTTCGGCTTAACTTCTACGTAGGTAATGGTCTGCTAAAACTCATGGCCCCTCAAAAATTAAAAAATAATAGATACCCTCAAACCAAAAAACTATATAAAATTATTCCTATCCTATCATTATAATGTTGTTAAAAAACTAAGCATTTGATTCAACAAGAAGCATATGTGAAACAAACTTTGTTCTCTACAATAATTATTATATCTACCTATATCAAGTAGAGAGATACACAAAAAAATCAATGTCAAGATTTATTATAGATATTGAAAAAACTATCGGATGAACAAACCAATTTTAAACAGGTCAATTAAGCAATTTGGTCTTCTAAACCAATGAATCAGACAACCAATAGTACTTGTGCCCGTCAACATATAGAAAAGTACCGTTAAAAAAAGTGGACGTACCGCCAGTATAAAAATAAGAGCTCCAACAGATCTTCGATCCAATGAATCATTTTGGCTCATATCGAGAGGAAAATTCGTATAAAGAATAAATATTCCAATTGGAGTAACTTAGCAAAAAGAGGAAAAGTATCTTTATAAGAAAGGAAACGAAACGAATATTGGTACTGAATGCAATTTAAAAATTTTAATTATGCTGCAATATATATTTTTTTTTTATCGGTGGCTTCATTTAGATGAATGATTCTTATAGGTTCTATTCTACTCAATTATATGTTTCAAATAATGATCTAGTCATCACACACACTTAATTGAAAACTATTGAAATATTTTTGAGCAAAACTTAGAAAACCTTGTTTTTCTTATGATTTGCAGGTTCGAAAGATACATGTTTTTGAAGGTGTATCACATTTATGACGATTTGAGAATTTGATGTTGAAGTCGAAAATAATAAAAATGAAAGACCTGTGAATTACAAATTAAAATCAGGATCGAAAAGTAAGTCTGTCTTTAGACATCGAGTGATGAGATTCACCTGCGCTGCGCGTCTGTATAATTTGGTAGTACCTTCAACAATTCATATTCCAGTGACTTCAAGAAGGTAGCAACGTCATTAACACAAATACCTGTAACAATATTTGTTTTATATTTAAAAATACACCTATAAGTAAAATGAAAATAGAAAATCGATGAAGTTCGCAGTAAATAAATTTTTTCAATTTATCAATAATTAGTACGACAACGTAAACAGGTTCGAATTAGTTCTGAATACTTTCGTTGGAACATTATCAAGTTTTGAAAATTGCGCTGGTTGTAAAATTTCATGTGTGCGGTGGCAAATACGATAAGAATCGTTTTGATGAGACAGTGACGTGTTATCACAGAGGTACCGGTGCAAGTTCTTGCGCTTGATATAAGTGTAATCTAACACAAGACAACGGAAAAAAGTGAATACATCTAGTCATTAATTTTGATTTTTGAAATGGTGACGAATAGGAAAAGTGTCGCGAAGGCTTATGCATCTTGGTTTTTCGGAGGAATATTCGGACTCCACCTGTTTTATTTGGAAAGGGATGCTCATGCCTTCTTGACCTGGAGTACTTTGGGAGGTTACGGTTTAGGATGGCTTGCCGATGTGACAAAGATCCCAAGGTATGTTAGGGACTGTAACGAGGATCCAAGATATATGGAAGAATTAGCTTTCAAAATGAGGTACAATCAAAAGGTGAGAATTCCTTTGGTGACAGTTAATCTAGTAGACTTCATCTTAAATTATGATAATTATTCCCACACTTGATTTATACTAGAACTTCATTCCGAAAATTAATAATCTTACTTAGCCTAAGAAATAAACAGATATGATTTTGAACTAGCCGGGCTCAACCTAACCTATCTGTCACTTATATACCTAATTACCTACTTACACTTCAAAACACTGCAAATTTCACAGTAAAAAGTTTATTGTTTCCTTTTTTATCATAAAATATCTCGATTCATATAGAGAACAATTGAACAACGAATATTTCATTGATTCTTACTCAACTCGATAGATAATCATTTCATACCTATAGATAAAGAAAACTGAGGAGAATACTGGCATGGAGCTTTTGAGCACTCGTTCATTCATGCGCCACTTTTTGAGACGACATAGGTAACTGTATATAGTTATGTATGTCATGTAAATCATGTGATCTCCAAGGGTGCAATTGCCGCGTGAAAGACGAGCGCTCAAAAGCTTTTGACTTCATGGCAGTGCTATTCTCAGTTTTTTCGATATTCTGTTTGAATTTTTTATGATTCTGACTACCCTATCAACACGATATTTTGCGCGAAACTTGAACTTGTAGCTATATATACAAGATGTTTCATAAAAATTGCGAACAAATTCTGGATATTGATATCTGAGTTATTTGGAATCGGAAAGGTCCTGCAAGCCTTCCCAGATACAAGGGCGTAGAAATGATTGGGGAGTACTAAGGGTAATTACCCCCCAAGATTTCCAAAATATAGAATTTCAGAATTCTCTCAGAGACGAAGAACAAAAATTCTTCCATAAAATGAACCAATATTCTTTTCATTTTTCTTTAAAATCGACACGGCAGCAAAATATCGGACCCTTTCACGGTTAATGAATTTATTATTGCTTTCAAGATGATTTTATTTGCACTACGAGTACGTCTATGTCAGAGGTTTATTATTTTCCTTCATCTATCCGTTTTGTCGGCGTCCCCTTGTTTTGCCATCTGTGATTTTTGCATTCGTCATCGTTATACACTTAGCGGTTGTTTTCGTTTTTTTTACTACTTTCTTCAGAACTGAACTGTGTTATTCGCATCCAAAAATTGTCTATGCTGTAGGTACTTTACAATTCAATCTGTTTCATCCAAATTGCAATTTATTTGTAAAGACATCAGTTTTGAATTGACTATATAAGTTGTTCCTAAATTGGAGGTACAAACGAAATCATTTTAAAAAATGAAGCCTCATAACATGGGTCCGGAAACAATTTCTTCTATAGATACAAATGTTAAAGTTCAAGTTTTTTTCTCATAGCACCTTTTCGCAGAAGATATTCAACTTAAATTTGGCATAGATATTCCAATTTAAAATTCTAATCTTTTCCTGTCACTCAAAAAGTTGCTTTTCGATTTGGTTTCATCACTGTTTCATTTTATTCGATTTGTTTGATGATTGATTACATCGTTCAATTATTTCTGAGATTGCGAGGTCCTCATTTCATGTGGATGCTTGAGTTTAAAAATTTTATTTTCTTTCACTTCATACAATGGTTCTGATGATGGCTATTTGAGCCGAAAGCGCTATAGCAGCTAAAAATAAAGAGAAGAAAAATTATACTCGAGTTTAAATACAACTCATGTGATACCCAACTTAAAGTTTTCATCATATGATATGCTAATTTTGAATGCAAATCTACAGGTTGATATTTTTTCTGGAAGAGTTCCCCCTTCTTTCCCCCAGAACTTTTTTTTGATGAACTACTGATTGTCAAACAATTCTTCCGTAATCCTCGGGAAATTTCAAATTATTATAAGATTCAGTGAGCTGCGATGAAAAAATAATCAATTATAAGTTTTGTTACTTATTTACCTAATTTGAGAGAGAGAATATCAATAAAGATTCGATAAAACGTTATATGCATCACAAAAAAGTAAGACTACAACAAACACCCTGTATCTCGAAAACAATGCATTTGCGGGCCAATGAATAGGACATTCTATTCTCAAAATTATTCAAGGAATTTTTCATTTTTCTTCGTACCTCCAATTTAGGGCCAATCGAACGGTATGAGCAATCGAATCAAAAATATTTTTGGTTCAAACTTCGTTATCAAACATTTCTTTCTCATATTACAGTTATAAGTAAACGTTGTGTTGAAAAAAAAAGTTTTTGGATTACACCTCCCCCCCAAGAAAAAAAGATCTACGCCCTTGCCCAGATACAGGGTGGCGTGTTACATGTTTTCCAATTAAATAAAACTCAAGATTTTTTTGAATATCTGGTTTTCAATTTCTGGACGGAAATTGCTGAGAATCTTTTTGTTCTAAATCAATTAACAATTGGAGAATTTAATTCAATTTTGGGAAAAGGCATTGACTACCTAGTATAAGATATAAATTCAATGCCAGTACGCACGTCACTAGGTAGGTATTCATCAACGTATTCAAAAGATATGTTCATTTCAATTAAAAACACGATTTTAATTTATATTAATGATAAGTATATTCATTTTTACCAAATCTCGTTCAAATATCTCAATCCGTTTCGTAAATATCGAGGAATTTGTTATTTATTTGAAAACAAAACATATACGGACTTTTTTTTTTATTAGGACTTTTTCCACCCCAAATAACTCAGAGAACAATATTCTGAATTTGTTCACAATAGTTTTGAAATATAGGTACACAAAATTGCATCTCGGTTGAATGTATCATCACAAACAAAATTTCTGCAATGATTTGGAACCCCTAATCGAATATGCTAAAAACACAAATTTGTATTACAATTTTTTTTTGTTTCATGTTAACAGAACCAATAATGAGTGAGTCATGAAAACTTTTCATTTCTGGCCATTTTCAATTTTCCCTTATTGTTTGAAAACAGTTGAATTTATGAGATTGTTGATTTCACCAAATTAATTCTCTCAAAAATCCAGCCCGAAAATGTCACATTATTTTTTTCTAGCTCAAACGCTCAAAGGGATTCTGAGTTTCACAGTACACACCTTGGTGTGTACTGTACGATTTTCAAATGAGTAAAAATATCTAACAAACAGTATTTAATTATACATTGCAAATGAAATGTTCATCCATTAAATAACTAGAAATGTTACATATAGGAATGCAGAATGGTACAGTGGTGAATAGTAGAGGGTGGGGTAACTGAGAAACTGGGAAGGTTTAACGAGGAATAACTTTCTCAAAAATGCGAATAAAACAATGTTTGTTGATTGAGAAACAACTTTAGATATGTATTCAATAAACAAAACACACAAAATTAACAAAATAATAATTCTTACGTGAGAATTTCTGACTCGAAAAAAAAACTTCGAATGTCTCACTTGCCCCATATCGTGGGGCAAGTGAGTCCTTCTACTCTTCGTTCATGGAGGCGCTATATTAATACACATTATTCATTCTTCGTGAAAATTGTCTCAATATGTTTCGTTATATTGTGCTTTTTCTTCATATGATATCGTTGCTGGTTTTCCAGTAAATTTTCTTTTCGTCCACAGAGTTTATTCTCTTTTTCTCTTTTTTTATTCAAAGAACTTGTTCCAGGATTCTCAAAGTCCTTATGACTACTTTGGTACTCGCTGTTTTCGCTTTTTCTTTGAGTTGGTCTTTATAGGATGAATTTGTGATTATTTTAGTACTCCAGACTTACTTGTCCCAATGTGTCATGAGGAGTGAAATTTAACTAAATATCTAGCCTTATAACAGTGGTTTGATGTAATATGATGTATTCTATGAAATATTTAGAATTTCTATCTCATATCTACTTAAGTTTCACTAATTGTCATAAAGTTTTTCATTGTCACCACGAGGTAATTGATTCACTCGTGAATTATATTCATTGTTGCCGGATATATTGCCGGTCAAGGGAGATATTGCGAAAGACACACTTGCCCCGTATGGCTCACTTGCCCTACTCTCCCCTATAATCATCCGTCAACACGAAGCGATCGATTGAATAATAATAATAATAATAATAATTATAAAGTTTATTTGACTATAAAAACACTTCAAATAATATGGTACAAATAAACTGAATGAAGTGTAAGATCTGATATATACTAGTCACTTTGAAGAATGCGCTTTTCCAAAGGGCGTTTTAATACCAAGAGGTCAAATGACGCCGTACATGCAAAGGAGCGTTTTTTCATCAAGCGTCTTGCATGAACGCTGTCATCGCGCGCCAAACGCAACATAAACGCCAAATTAAGATACTAGCCTTAAATCTTCTATGTCTTATCATTTAAAATAATTCGTTTGGCCAAAAAAGTGTTGCTGCTCCACTGAAGCCCAAAAATCTGTATTTTCCACAAAAACTCAATCTCGTCAAGGTGGCTGACGAATGGAAATATAGGTATACAAGAACGAGTATTTTTAATGCAAAAACGCATTGTAACTGACGGTAATTTAATGAGTTTGATATGTAAATAACTAAAAAAAAATCGGAAGAAGCATCTTAAAGTCGATCAAAAGTGAAGGTGATGTTGCTTGTTGCCAGTTTATTGATTATCGTGATTTACAATTTAGCAGTTTATGGTATGACTATTTTTCTATTAGATGAAGAATAGAGGTGACTATATATGTTTTTCATTATACGCACATCGTCAAAAGTTTTGGTCCCCCTATCAACTCTCAACTTGTTGAATGTAATATGACAATTTTTTGTGTAAGGAATCTTCACTATCTTATCACTTAAATGAAAACAATAAATCAGCAAAAATGTTTATTGTTAATACAGGTGTATTCGAAGTTAATTCGTTTTTAGCGAATAACAAGAGTTGTAGTATTGAGAATATTCCGGGGACAATGCCGGGTCGTCCAATTTCTCAGTTTGACCGGGCAGGAATAGTAGGTAGCCCTACACCAAGAAGCTTTGTCGAACTAAAATATTTGAATATTCCACGGATTCCAGTAGGGCGCATAGTAGCCCTTTTCCTGGAAATCGACAGCGTTGCCCGGATACCAGTGCCTGGTCGACCCAGCCAGAGTAACATCTTCAAGGGAAGACCATTATATCGCAAATTTTTCTAGCAGGAATCGAACGGTATCTGTAACAGCCCTTCGAAGTCATTTTTTGAGGATCTATAGTCGGGTAGTCTCAACCAGTACCATAAGGAGGCGGTTGCATTTCTCAAATTTAAGGACAAGAAGACCTTTAAGAATACCTCGGCTATCACCTGGATATAGAGCTTGCCAGTTGTACGCTACGTAAAGTATTGGTATCAGCATGATTATGTAATATTAATAGGACGTTACTTTTCAAGCAGGATTAAAGTTTTCACAAAAATTAAGTGATGGTTTTACATAACAACTGAACGAAGTAACAAGTTATTTGATAATTCTGGCACCAGCGTACTACTTAAACGAAAAAATAAAAAGGAAGTTCAAATTTGGTTAGCAAGACTCGATATTTTCGTAGAGTTTGATACATAGTTGAATTCGTAATGTTTTTCTTCATCACCTCATAAGGAGAACTAATAAGGCGTCCATATAAAAAAAATTGGCTATCGCATCTCTGAAAAAACGAAAAATAGAAGAAATCTGACGACACCATTAGAATCTCTATATTGGATAATGGCTACAAACCAAATTTCGTGAAGTTATCTCCAAAAACAAATGAGTTATAGGTGCAGAAAAAAGAAAATCTTGATTTTCAGTTTTTTCGAGATATCTTGAGAACCATTGGAGACATTTTGGAGCAATTAACACCAGCACACTGATCCCTAAATAACGAAACTTTTTTCTAATTTAAGCCACCCTTAATCTAACGGGTTTCAATATCCCTGTAGTGCCCCTCTAAATAGTTCTAACCCTGTATAGAGAGTCTTTGACTTGTACTTATATTCAAACCAACAATTCATAAGGTTAAAAGAAACACTTTTTTCCTTTATTATTTTTTCCGATTCGATTTTTTTTCTCACTTAGTAGGAGCAGACATTCTGGAGTTGACCGGACTTTGATGGAATTTTATGTTCAGAAAAGATTCATTACATCAATAAAAACTATATTCCGAAAATCATTTCTTTTGATTCCATTCCATTTGCGAGATCTAACCAAATATGACATTTTTTTATGGATTTTCAACATCCTGTATTTTTTCAACCGAGCCGAATCAGAAATAATGGTACAGGAAAAAAGTGTTTCCTTTGATCTCAGGAATCTTCGGTTGAAATATATGTACAAGTCAAAGACTAACCCTGTTCAAGTAAAATTAATGAAAAATTATAAAAGCGCTAACCCGTGAAATAAGTATAGAAGCTTTTTAGTGCTTGTTGGAGACCACAGATCTATTATATCTGTAAATAATAAATGAGATGTCATTCATCAAAATGTTATTGTTGTTGGTTAGTTTATCTAGACAAGAGGTTTCAACCTTGTTATATAATGATCATCATAACTTAAAATTAGAATACAAGGTACAACTTAATAAAATAATCAACACCCAAAAATATCTGATATTCCCTTATTACCTATATATTCGGTGATTTTTATCGATATTCTGCTTGAATTTTTAAGACTATTTCCAGTTTAAAATTCAGTTATCATGAAGAAACGATTGAGCGATCCGTTTGGAGGAACGACCATCCAAAAGACTTCAAAACTAAACAATAGTCTAATAAAATGAAATTCTCAATGGTTTCCAATAAAATAAAACACCGGCAATGAATCTTGACCAATCTATAACAACATAATGATATTTCTCTTTGTAATGGGTCCAATGATAATTTGGTGTAGGTCGTTCTCAAAAATTATTATACGTTATATACAGGGTGTTCCTAAATTGAACGTACAAACGAAAAGAGGAGATTCCTTAAGTGAGTTTAAGAAAAAAAAGTCCCATAAACATGGGGTCGCAAACGTTTCGTTTTCGAGATACATAGTGTTGAAGTTTGAATTTTTTTCAAGTTTTTTTCTCATAGTATCTACACTTCATAAGATATTCAACTGAAATTTGGCATAGATATTACATTTGAGAGTTCTCACTACGTGAAATGGCAATTTCGATAGAAGATCTACAGGGTGATATTTTTTCTGGAACACTGCCACCTGTTCTTCTGCAGAACTTTTTTTTGGTGAGCAACTGTAAATTTGAAAAAATGTAAAAAGAAGCTTTGTTCTTATACTAAACTTTTTGGTTTCTTGCAGTTTTGTCGTATCTACCAACGATTTCGAGAAAAAAAATTTTGAACGATTCTCTCGAAATCCTCGTGAAAATCCAAATTATGATGGGAAGGCCACTTTGTAAGCTGTGGTGAATGAATTCAGTGTCAGTTTTTATGGAAATTTTCCTGATCTGTAGCGATGATTCATTAAGATTCGATAAACTCGTATAATCAACACAAAAAATGTATTACAACAAGAAACACTCTGTATCTCGAAAACGAAACGTTTGCGACCCCATGTTTATGGGACTTTTTTTTCTTAAACTCACTTAAGGAATCTCCCCTTTTCGTTTGGACGTTCAATTTAGGAACACCCTGTATAAATTACATACATTACGATAAAGATTACGAGTATTTTTGGAAGGGAAGTTATTAAGGAGGGACTAAAAGGTCTAAAATCAGGTGGCTTGCAATTGCACTTTTAGTGTGAGGGCAACTCAGATCTGATGATATTTTTGAGTACTCTCATCATTTGGTCACAATGTCTGTAATTTTCGGATTTTGAGCCGGGAATTATCTCAAACGTTAAGGTTCGACTCAATATAATGATGAATATCCATCCTCAAATTCAATTATGTCCGTCCATCCGAACATTTAACTAAAACATACTTAATAGTTTCAAACGTTTCTAAATTTTGTAATATGTGTTTCTTGTCCGATTTTTATAATAAATGGAAATAACTAAATGATACATAGAACATAGAAGTTTTATAATATGTACCTAGGTACATATTTCATGGTTTTTATTTCGAAATCAATTTGAGATCCTAGGTCATAATTGTTTTATTCGAGCATTTGTCATAATCATGAAATTATTAAAATATCAATAAGATGCATCTTGTTACGACCTTCATCACAGAAATAAAACCTGCCTAGGAATTTACAATTGCATTATTGATATCATTAGACTAGATTCTCCTCAAAGAATTTCAACCAATTATATCAACTCATATTATACAATTCACTTAGCAACAAACCGATATTTTATAATATCAAAATATTTAAGTATTTGCAAAGCACTCGGTATATACATAGGCGTACTACATTGCTTCCGCCGTTTTTTTTTTCGGAAATTCGAGGCTTTATTGTAAAAATCAACAACTTTTGAAGCGATCCACGAATCGATCCAATTTTTTACTTCTTCATTAGACCGGAAGTTCTGGTCAGCTAGATCGTGTGCCATTGATCGAAACACTACGCCGAGCTGGTCCTACCAAATACTGAGCATGACCTTAGAACCGTGAATATTCGGTTTTCCGTCGACTTGGAAGCATGACCGGGATATCTCCATGATTTTCTGATTTTCTTGGGATTATCGTAATGAACCCATTTTTCGTCACAATGAGATGCAGAAATCCCTTCCGTCTTTGAATTGCAATGCAACTGTTCACGAGCAAACAAACGCCGTTCAACATCTCTCGGCTTCAACTCGGACGGAACCCAATTTCCTTGTTTCTGAATCATTCTCATGACTTTCAGACGTTTTGAAATGGCTAGTTGCGTCACTCCCAATGATCCTTTCAATTCTTGTTGCGTTTGACACGAGTCTTGATCAAGTAATGCCTTTAATTCTGCGTCTTCGAAAACCGCTATGCTGGTATTCGACGTCAAAACCGCCGTTCTTGAAGCGTTGAAACCAATCTCGGCAAGTTCTTTCACTAATAGCTGTCTCACCATAGGTATTTGAGAGCATTCGATGAGCCTCAGCCGCAGATTCGTTCATATGAAAGCAGAAAATTTAAACCACCCGCAAATGACGAGAATTTGCCTCGTAAACTGACATGTTTAATCGAGAATAACTTTATGATACAGACACAAATCGCCTAATATTTCACTTATATATAGCACTTTTTCTTGGCCGGCAATAGTGAAACAGGTGTAAAAATTTGAGCTACTGGGACAAGTTAGGGATGTGCGTCGATCAAGAATAAATGAGAATATTGCTGCTGTACACCGTAGTGTTGACGAAAATGAATTGTCATTTGGTTGATAACTTTTCATCGTTAATGGCATACTTTTACAATGAAATGAAAATCCATTGCGATTTCTCTAAAAATATACTATTTTTTTTTTAATATCAAAATGAAACATCTTATTGAAAAATCCTTCATGTATTTTATTATTCAATTAATATAATGAATAGAAATTCAGTTTCAAGAGATTTTAAACTGAATTTATATTTTGCAGCCACCCCATTCAACGAGTAGATTCATATCTGCTTTGATGGTAGGGTATCTTTGGGGACAACTTGTTATGATTGCTATACCAGAAGAAGTCGTCGCAGGAATAGATTGGAATTTTATGCACTGGTTTATACCTTTTGCTGTCGCACTAGGTAGGTATGTTGGCTATTATATGGCTATACATTAAATTTATCTGTGTGACTTTTCAAAATATTAAAACTAGTGGAGAATCGAGTGTATTCTGTGCAGATTTTGTTATATGAATAATTATTTATCTTCGATGAAACTAAGCCGTTATGTCGACAGTACCTACTTCGATTCTTTCGAGTGTTCATTCTCCGAACATAACGCTTTGGCACTTCGTTGAAAGTTCTTTCATTTTTTACTATTGAGCCGAAAATGGTCTCAAAAGAAAAGGTTGGATTCTCTTATGATTAAAATTCAATTCTGTCCGTCCGGTCAATAGAATACACGATATTTTTAGAATAGAAGAACCTAGAAACTTTAAAATTGCATGGTTAAGTCAGTTAATAGGCAAAATTCGAGAGCAACCGTTTGAAATTTGGTTTTTTATTAATTTCAAAATTGCAGATTCGATCGAGATGAAATTTTGCATTCTGATGAATAATCGAAATTTAAAGACTCTTGCAAAATTTCATGTTGTTTTCTCAAACGTGACCGACGGAATTGACATTTAAAGAGTTGATATAAAATAATGGTTTCAAGCTGTATGAAAATTTCAAGCTGATCACATCTTAAGAACCATAGAAAATTCAAAAAGAAAATAAAACAAATAATATTTCAGTGAGTTGAAATTCTGCATGTGTGTACATAAAGAAGAACAATTTCATGTCTCTCGCACATTTTATGCTGATAGTATCATCAGTATAATCATAACAAACTCAAGCAGAATATCGATAAAAAAAATGAGAAAAGCACTGACATAAAGAGCTTCTGACTGCTCGTTGATTCATGCATCAATTGTACAATTATACAATGGATAGAAAATGAATCAAATTTTTGAAATAAATGAAAATTATTTATATATAATTGTCCCATAAAAAAATTAAGTCTAAAAACTCGATATCTTTGAAACATTTTCAAAAACCGGTAACGGAATGCTTTTCGAAAAATCTGCAGCTGAAAAACTGAGTTGCAAAATATAGGGTGACCTATTTAAGAACCTCAATTTTTTCTGAATAAAATAAAAGATACTTTATTCTACATATATCAATTAATTGACAACTGCCAACTTGGCAATGATCAATATCACTATATCCAGTACATCACACTAATTGCACCCTTGGAGACCACATATATCTATATGTATTTAGTTATGATGTAGTCTCCAAGGGTGCAATTGTGGCATGAATGACGAGCGCTCAAGATTGCGGTCTTCACGTCAGTACTCATTTTTATACATAGTGAAATGAGACACCTTAACATATCAGGTCAAATATTGTTCCTATTTTAATCAAGTTCTAATCTTTGTTATAGGAGTTTGGGTGGTTGGCAACATAGGACGAGAACAAGGGGGAATTTGGCCAACAATAATTGTCTCCTATCTTAGCTACGTATCCAGATGGTACTTTTATGACATCAGTACGTGGCTTACTATTGTGACGTTCTTCGCAGCTATGGCCTTCAACTGGTTTTCGAAAGAATGGAGGAGGAAACCTAGAAAACCAAAATCCACTACTAAGAGGATTATTACATTAGCCCTTTGCGCTACACTATACATTGCTCTATGGTCGTCCTACTTCTATTTCAATGGTAAAATAACAGATACCAATGGGGATGAGATCCCAGTTCATGAAGCAATTCACCACTTCTTCACATCACCATGGTGGACTGATTTGAAGCAGTCCCTCGTTGATGTCTACCAATATGCACAACACCACGGATGGTAAGTGGAACTTATGAATAAAATAACTAACTGAATTAATAAATAAAAACAAAATAATACAGAAAAACGATATGCTTTAAGCATTCATACTATCATATTCTTCAAACCCTTGAATTTGCGATAGACCGAGTCCTGCTAAATCTTTCTCAAAAGTTCAATCTACGGTCTTGGCACTATCCTTATAATAGGCACGTCTAGAATCCCTAGTTTCTATTATCTATAGACTGGCTTTGTGCAATCTTATACCACTGGAAAACTTCTGAATTCTACAGTTTTCAGGCATGGCGATGAGCTTTACACCACCATACAAGTTGTAAAGCTAATAGCTCTTTTATCTCTTATTATATTGCAGCAACCTCAGAATTCAAATTACAAAATGTAATTCAAGGTTATACTCGATCTACCTCCCTTACATTTACACGTGAGGAAATGTAGCTTGCTGGAAGCAATAAGAATATCCCGCAATGAGAATTTCCGTTTGAGAAACAAGATTTGACACATAGGGTTATGGAATCAAATAGACTCAAATCTCCTGTCAAAAACCCTAGGATGTGATGCCAATTATCTTGGATATTGAAGTAGCCTTTGAAACGGTCATTGATGACCTTCTCAGTGCGATGAACTTAGTAAATCGCTTGGACAAAAAGTCCTCCATATGGTATACCAATGGACCAAAATCAGAAAAAGGCACAGGTATTGGGGTATATGGGTCTAAAACGAGGATCTTTGGGAAGTGAGCCATTGTGATATTGAAGGGAATTAAAAAGCCGATGAACATTTAGGTCCTGAGCCCTTCGAAAATACCAATACAAGGCACTGATTCAACAATAGGAGTGGAACAATAGGCAAAGAAATTTGTGGTGTTTTCAGCGACCTATACCAGAAAGCTCCTGAGCTTTGGATAATGGTGGGACTGCTGACAGGATACTGTCCGTGCAATACCTGTTGTACCGCATGGATAATTCAGCAGATAAGATCTGCAGGTTCTGTGGAAAGGAGGTAGGAACAGCCGAACACATAGTGCGCCCATGCCCGGGGCTGACTGGCCTAAGAGCCACGCACATGGAAATGTCAATTCTGGATACCCACGAAGTAATAGCTTAGGCTCCTAAGGATGTCGTCGGTTTCGTTAACAGCATCGACTGCCCCACCTCCCTGGGTTTGTATGAATAGGTAGGGTTAAGAACAAAAGATCAATTTGGTCGCAGTTCCCGGTAGGCTAACAGAGCCGTAACGATCCCGATTCAGTGAAAATAATAATAATAGAAAATTTAATCAATGATTGTTCGTTATAATTTACTTCGATATGGAAAAAATGATGAATATGAAAATATATTTTTTTTTTGTTATTCGGTTGTTACAGACCGACAAAAAGCAGAGCAACAATAATAAATATTAATTTCACCTGATATTAACGAATTGAGCCATTAAGTCTCATCAGGTCTCTTGACTTTCAAAGATAAATTTTCCCTAATTGAGTAAATATTCATGTTTCTAATTGATATGTAATAAGTCTATTTCATATTGAATAATTTTTCAGGTACGAAATATGGAAGCAGGTTATAGAATTGTCCGATCCGCAAGGAGAACAAAATGCATACAAAATTCTCGGTGTTAGTCCTACGGCTAGTCAAACTGAAATAGCAGCCAAGTTCCGATCCTTGAGCAGGGTATACCATCCTGATAAAGTGAAAGATCCAAATCTTAGAAGGGAGGCAGAAGAACGATTTATGGAAATCAAACAAGCCTATGATACCTTATCATCGATAAAGAAAAAAAGATTAAGAAAAAATAGAAAGTCTGTGATGGACGAAGAATAAAAAATAGAAAACTGACTGAAATTAATATTAAATATATACCAATGAATGATTAGTCACTACTTTATCAAAATACTCACTGTGAATGCACCAAATTTTTCATAGTTGTAATTTTGAATTCAAAATAATCACATAATTATTTAATCGAATTACATATATGACACTCTTCAAACATAAAACTTCAGGAAACTACTGCTAACATGTATAAACCGTATCCAAAATTATCTGCATATACAGGGTGTTTCCTAAACATGCGGCAAAAATTCAGGGGGTTGTTCCTTGGACTATTTTAAGCATGTTTTGTCCTTGGATGATTTTTGAAAAACCTCTCTGTTTCGAAGATACAGGGCGAACAACATTTTTCATATTTTTAAAATTAATAATAGTTTAAATAAAAATGCGTACCGCACTGTGTTTACTAAGTAGGTACAATTTATTTTTAAATTTGTTTAACAACATTCCAATTACTAAAAACGGCCAGTTTTTTGACTAAAAATTGATAAGTGCAGATGGTAAAGGAATACAGATTAAACACGGTTTTCGTTTGAATTCGTTTTGTGATGTATTAGCAATTAACATTTTATCTTTGACTATTATGAATCGCTATACAAACACCGAGATGACTGACATGCATTTCATTTTGTGGTCATGTGGTCATTTTCAACAGTTTTTGTAGGTTGAGTTGAATTTTCATGTAATTTTTCATAATAAAATGTTATTATCTGAAATTTTGTTTCCCCTATATCTTCGAAACAAATAGGTTTTTCAAAAATCATAAAAGGACAAAATATTCTTAGAATAGTCTAAGAAACAACCCTCTGAATATTTGCCGCATGTTTAGGAAACACCCTGTATATTGCAATTATACCAATTTTGAATGGTGTAATTTTCTCATTATAATTATAGTAATTGAATAAGTTTCTATATGATAGGTGAACTTTAACGCAAATTTTACTGTTCTTCCACACGGATAAATAATTTATTCATCACAAATACAATGAATTTTGTGATAGAAGAAAAAAAAGAATAATTAATTGCTTTTTTGTGCAGTTGTACTTAATTAATTTATTTTTTGAGAGCTCGTCTCTGAACAGGTTGTTCTATCATTTCAATTTGAAATGAAATGTGGATTATTCAAATAGACAAATTTGATTAGAAGAAAGAAATTACCTAGTTTTGCAAAAAGAGAAAAAAAGAAATTATTAAATTATTGATTTTTTTGAAGAACCACAGTAAGGGCTAAACATAATTTGTAAAGTCCTCCATTATTTGTCTTTGAGGCATGGAGTATTTTGAAATGTAAGTGATGAAGTGTGAAAATCATAAGTACTGATGAGGATTTCTCAGTGTCACAATGTGAGTTCTCAACTACTTAATATATTGAAAAAAATATAAACATCCCCTGTTTTTAACTCTATTGAAGATAATATTTATATTTGACAAAAATTTTTTTGATTCTTTTTTTATTATTTGGAACAAAACGAGTCAAATGTTAAGAATTTAGATAATAATCTGTTAATTATATTGTTTGTATTTAAAATGTTTATTGACAATGCAATTTTATGAATTAAATTCCAATATGAAAGAATTTTTTCATGATGAGTTCATTAACCTGTTAATTTGGACGATCAAATAGGGAGATGGAAGGCATTTAGGAGGTTTGATTATCTGAGTTATTGTGAATTTCTCGGAAAAGGTAACAAAAAAGTTCTGCCAATGGATGTGACACTAAGTTTCCTCGTCCTCCACCCCTAAAAAATTACCCCTCCACAGTATGTTATTTTTGATCTTGTAACACTGTCTGCCTGAAAGTTTTTGTTCACGCATGCACTGTATAGAAAGCCACTAGCTGATGCAAAAAATGTGCTCTTGGGGAGTATTGATCAGTACTAGCCAGTTCAAATTAATGCACTATTGAATTACACATGCTCATAATCTAGGTATATTGTAAATACATAACCAGAAATTAATAAGTTCGAGCAAATAGAACGGGAGTTGGATCTCAGTAATTTTATGTATGCTCATGCCCAACGCATAGCCTATTATGAAAAGATTAAACTCACACCGATGATCCAAAAACGATACTCATGCGAAAATTCATTCCAATCGGATGATAATTGTAGAAGCTAAGATGTTACATAGATTGACAGACACGAAACTAAAGTTGTTCGGATGGTCTGAAATACATTTTGTGATTGGATATCGGAGAATAATTTTTTTTTCTTGAAAGTGGTCACAAAGCTTCCTCTACCTTTGATAGTAGGGAAATAAAAAAATTGTGAATGAAGATAGCAATGTAAATAAAAATAAGTACTTTATAAAAATATTTAAATTGATGTAAAACGCTATAAAATTCTCAAGAAGATAGTTGAGATGGTTTAATAGTGTATAGAATTTAATCAGATTCAATTTTTCATATTTGTAAAAAATGATAATAGGATGTTTAGAAAACAAAATCCTCAGAATAATATGTATGTACATCGTAAATTTGTTAAAAAGAAACCATATAGAAAATTTAAAAGAATGTAATGATTTAAAATTAAGCAATAATACAGAATTTATTTGTCTGACAAAATATAAATATGCCAACACAGATTCTTCATGAATCACTTCTTTTTAATAATGCCACTCAATCATATGACTTTGATGACTCTTTGGCAAAATAACAAACCAAGGATGTTGGATATTTCAAACGTGGTTCAATTTAATGAATATTTCAAACTAATAAAACAACTTTTATTTGGAATGTTTGGAATTTTTGTGTATGGCAAAAATTGTTCTGGAATACTAAAAATAACTTTTTGATTGTGATTATAAATAAAGGAAAAAATCATTCTTGATTTTTGATGAAGATCATAATTAATATGCCGTTTTTAAGAAAATTGCTCGGGACTTGCAAAACCCTTAAAGCACCTGAAATAAGAGTCCAGGAGAAGAAATAATTGATGAATTGACAAAGATATTGCATACACTTAGTTGTGCTTAGTATGATGACTATTGATTCATTCAACTCAAGATTTTTTTGACATTTTCTATGTTGAACCACTTTGTAAAAATCCTATAATTTCACACACATCCAATTTCGAACAATGGTATTCCAAACTTTTCAAAGGTCTATTTATTTGTCTTAAAGGATCGGAACCCTGAGGTTTGAACAGTATGATATGAAAAATAAATGGCTGTAAAATTTGTCTGATAAGTTTAGAATATCCCCCAATAAACTTGTTATACAGTTCCAACATTACAATATATATTGACTGTCCATAGGTAACTTACAATAAAAATAAAGGCAGAGAATTAGACATCTCTTTTTCAAACTCAAAATTAGTTCAGTCCTTGTTGTTTCGATGGGTTCTGTGTGGTACTTGCTGATGCCTGCATGTTATTATTTGAAGACTGACTTTCACAGATTGAAGATTGCATATCTGTACTTGGAAATTGAGTGCTAGTGTTTGCAGACTGTTGTGTGCTAGAGGTTAAGCTTGTTACAGAATTTGATTGTGTATTACTGGAAGATGGGTTCAATAATATGTCCATAGGGTCTCCAGCAGCTTCGATAAGTTCCTCAGATTTTCCCGCTTTTCTATCAACCAATACCTACAAAAAGGTATAATTCAAACTAAAATTTAAAAAATCCAAGTTATATAAGTATGTTGCTTTTTTGTGACCCACGGTTTAAAAAGAATATTTTACCACATTTATCGAAATTAACCACACAAGAGAAACTCTATAAAATGTCCCTTATATTTTATACAGAGATCTGTTATATTCACCTGTAAATTCTTCATATCTTTAATGTCAGAACTTAAAAATGCTGCACTACTTTCTGAAGAAGCTAAAGACACTGACAAAGGAGAGGAATGAGGACTCAAGCCAGAAACACTAGGAGTAGCAATTGCTTCATGACAACTACTGGTTTCTGGTGAATGAAGACTTCGTAATCCTGGTGATTCTATTTTTGTGAATAATTGTAGCATCTTCTGCTCCAGTGCTCTGTTTATGGACAACTGAGATTTGTACTTGCTCTCCACAGCCTAGTTGAAAATACAATTCATCATTAGTCATGATTTTTTATACTTATGTATATGCATCTAGGGAAATTAAAAATCTCAATACCAAAATTAACCAAAAATACCAAACAAAGCAAACATTTTTGTGAAAACACTAAATTTGATGACATCTTTAAACTCGCACAAGCTTTAAACTTTTGAGAGTCAGCATAGATAACATTGAAATTTCACAAACCAATTTTAATCCACTGCATGCCATATTTCTATCTATTATGTTTTATTGGATATAATGTGAACTGGAAAAATATTCTCACCTTAAGTTTCTCATAGTTTTCAGAATTGACTTCCATCAAATTTCTCTTCAGATCTGATATTCCCTCATCTTTTTGAGATAATATCAATTCTAAGTCAATTATTCTCTGCTTATATGCCTCCATTAGTGTCTTTTTGCTGTCAATATTATTTTTCAAAACTAAAAAATAATTTTTATATACTTTAACATCATAAATCACATGTTCATAAATTGTGATTTCAGTGTAGAGTGTAGCATTACCGTTTATTTCTTCTTTGTAAGATGTTTCTAGCATTTCAAAGTGGGCATCAATCAATCCAGTTTTCTCTGATTCCATCAACTTTTCTTGACATTTCATATTTGCTTCACCTAATAATAATATTTCTTTGTTCAATCTTTCTACTTCAATTCTCGCCTTTTCTCCCATAGCAACTTGTTCTTTTGCTAACTAAAAACAGATCTTTTTTCCATATATACAGAAGAATAGTATTAAAGTGATGCTTTTCATTTATTCTATGAGGTGTCACAATTAGATTTACATACTGATCAATACATATTATTTATCCCTCTGGTAAATTAAATATTGTTCAAAGAAAGATAATACAGACCAACATAATGAAAAAGGTCACCAGATTTTTTCTTCAAAAGATGTCACGATTTAAAAAAAAAACAAAACGAAATCAACGAAGCTATGGTTATAAGAGAAAAATTATGACTTCAGCCTTTCCATATTTAGTTGGGGATGATGTAGCAATTGTGAAAGCATTAAATCAAGATAGAAATTGTTTTGGGTACTTGTCAGGTAAATTTCTGCACTGAAAAATAGCACAAAATATCAGACAGGGATTCTGAAAAAAAAAATTAAAAATTCACGTTTTGAAGGAAGTGTAGCATATCTGTAAAAATAGATCTGAAAGACAGAATCTGAGGTACATTTCGGGTTCTTAACACAAAAATTAACCAAGAACCTTTGAAAAATCTCGGTCACCAAAATATCTGTTCAAGACAAAATTTAGGTAAAACTTTAAATTTTATATAGAAGTTGAAAGTTTGTCCAGTAAAGAATATTCTTTAGTAGAAAAAAAGTAGATCAGCATTAATATAAATACAATTGTCAAACCTCAGATATGTTTAAACTCATAAGTTATAGGCAGCTTATTCACTTACATTCAATTCAGCATAAGTTTCAAATAAAACTGAACATGCTTGTTGTCTTTCTGTATCCAATGAGCTGCATTTTTCTTTGAGTTCCAACAATTTCAAACATTCTCTATCTCTTTCAGTAGTTAACTTATCTACTTGATCCAGTAAATTATTAACCTACAATATTTATTTTCAATAATTATTGCAATATACTGAGGTACAACAATAAAAATGAAAAAAGTCAAAATCACAATAAAAAAAAAAATTATTAATTACTATGTATGATAATCTTTACAGAAAATTTCAAATTAATTCAGACTGTATGGTTTACACTTTAATACGAGATCATATATTGTTTTCTTGAAAAGCCTGTAGTACATGCTTCTGGATCTCCTTTGGCAGTTTATTAAATAACTTAATACCTGCTACCTGCATAATAATAACAAATTCATTATCAATAATAATGTACATATTTGAAACAACTTAATGAAGATTGTGTAGACCATTTGCTTTTAAGTTAACAATTAACAGTGCCTGAAATTGTGTTGGAATAGAGGAACCAAATCTACATAGAACAGGTTCTCTTAGATCGCACATTTCTCGTAACTTCTGATTGGTTTTACAGAGGTCGAGGGGACTCAGGATAAAAAAATAATGCATATATCCAAATAAAAATTTTCAATTGGAATTTTGAATGAAAAATATTCATAATTGTCATATGACTTCATTTCATCTATACCAGGTGTGCCATTTACTGGGCATGTATAAATGACATCAGCAGAATAATTTTTGCTTCATCACTTATACCCTGTTTTCGAAGCATAAGCGATTTCATAGTATGAATAATTCTTTATACTATGGTAAGATACAGGGTGTTTAATATCATCTTCAATCAATATTTTGTTGAGTGTGATTATTTGTGTGACAATTGGAAAATCGGTTTCTGGTAACAATTTAGTATTTTTGATTCAAATATGTTGTAGAAATCTGAAATAAAATTCAAATTATCGATTTTTATTCTCCATTGAATTTCATTGTACTCGATTTTCTAAGGATTTCCGCGAAAAAAAAATCAAAATTTGAACAACTATGTGGATAGCGAACAAAATATTACCCGAAATTATGGTTTCACTATCTTCCATCTTTAACATGAATTTGAAAACAAAATAAAGAAATATCGATCGTTTTTTAAGCTCTAGTTAGTAATCCAATGACCAGAAACCATTATTAGAAATTCCATAAATAGCAAAAATGATTCTTCTGTTATCTCACACTATACAAGGTGAGTCTCAAAGTTGTACATTTAATTTAACCATAGATTCCTGCCACACAATAAAAACTTTTTCAATTTTCATGGTGAACCACCTATAATATATTTTAAACTCATTTATTTTCAAAACTAGCGTACTGTTGATTCATGTTCTGAAATTAATCCTAATTATGTTTTAATGATTCAAAAAAATTTATAATATAAAGGGAAGGCCAAAAAAACTTTGTTCCGCAACATTATGTAATTTACCTTGAGAATAATAATTCTCAACAGACTGGTATTTGAGATTATTTATTTTTTTGGTATGTATTTGAGATTATTTATTTTTCTGTAAAAAAAATTCAATAATGGAAATAAATGATGGTCATTTTTAAATTAAGTAGCGTATTTGTTGGTTATGAAGTTGACATTATTTACACATTTTGCCTCCTCTTCAATTTTCATTTCGTTACCGACGAAAATTAATATTCGATGAGATCTTCAAGATTTTCATGTTAAACTGGAAAATCGAAGTGCAAAAGTTTCGTTGACTCACTCGGTAATTAATTCAGGGCAAATTAAAACACGGCAATTGAACATTTGAAAGTTACCTTTTCCTCAAGATGTTTTTTATAAGATATTAGCCTCCTTTCTTCTTCAAAGTGTTCCTTTTGTATGGTAGAAAGTTGCTTCCTCAAAAAATCCAAGTCCCTCTGTTGAAGCTGAATAGTATCTTTCTATGAGCAAAAATAATGAACAACAATTAAATTAATTGGATATGACTTGTAAAGTAAAAAATATGCTATGTTATTTGATTTGCAAAACAAATGGTAAATTACACACATGCTCAAAATTTTAGGGGTCCATCTTTGAACTTTAAGAAAATAAAAGAACTTTGTTCTATACAGTAAAACTCCAATTAACCAAGACGTTTTTATACAAGTTATCGGACCCTTATTATCTAAGGTTTGTGAGACTATACTTCGTATGAACTAAGCTCCGCACCAATTTCTTTTGTGTTTAGTAGTGTTTCCCTTGAAAATCGTTGGAATCCCTTTATCTTTCTTCATCTATTAATATTTAGAAAAAAAAATACAATATGATATAGAAATTCATATATGTATACCTATTTCATGCTCCTCTCAATTTTTAATTAAAATTATAAATTCCCGAGTATTGTATTTATGATATGTTCACTTAGATTTTGAGTATGTGAGTATTTTGATGATGAGTGATTTTATTTGAACTTACTAGTGCTGAGTTGTACTCTTCAAGAGCTTTCACATTTTTTGCATCAGCTAATAGTTTTCGATTTCTGGAAGAGAATGCTTCTCTTCTGTATCTTTCAAAGAGAAGTTGTTGCTGAACTAATTGTATTTGAACAGATGGGTTAGAGATGTCACCTTTGCATATTTCCATATATCTGGAAAGGTTTAATACATCATTGAAATTGATATAATTATTCAAAAATTTTTGGGATATGTTTTGCTTCCAAACTACAGATACTACCACGGAAGGTGTTCTGCTGCCATTGCCTCCATGATTCCTCCAGGGGCTCAATTTGATCGACGAACAAGGCTAGCCGATAATAGTCACCAGTTTGTCGTGCATCTTTCTACAGCTAGGACATCGGTGTATCAGAAGGCTTTTCTTTATCGAACTGCAAGGCTATGGAATACCCTACCTCAAGATGTATTCCCCCTTGGTTACAACTTACAGCAGTTTAAGACACGCACAAATCGATTTCTTCTAAATTCATCTCGGGGCGCTTGAAAGGGCGTTATAAGCTCAGTCTTTTCCCGAGAGATGCGTATAAAAAAAAAAAAAAAAGAAAAACTGTGGTATAAGGTGTAGTGAAAAGAAATCCATTATTTTTGCATGGAAAAGAAGGCTTTAATTACCATAGTTTGAATGGTCCGATTTAGGTCAAATATGCGCTGTTTTGTTCAAAAACTTGTTGCCATTTTCAAGATAATATTATTATCCTTCTCTCATAGAAGCCCTCGTCCCTATTGGCAAAAAATTGAGATTTTCACAAGCCTCTGTTGAAGTGAATTTTTCACCAGCAAATTTGTTCGCCATAGACAAAAACAAATGGTAATCAATTGGTGCCAGGTCCGGACTATAAGTTGTATACCTAATAACCTCCCAACCAAGCTCCTGGAGATTTTGTTACTGACGGAACACAATTCCTCTCCTATTGGCTAAAGCTGGTCGCTTCTGTGCGATTGCTTCCTTGAGTTGACAGTACAGTTCCGACTTAACAGTTGTGCCGTAGGAAGCAGCTCATAGAAGATAATTCCCTGCCAATCTCACCAAACATACAGCAAAAACTTCCTGGCCGTCAATCCTAGCTTAGCCACCGTTTCCGCCGGCTCACCGCATTTCTACCACGACCGTTTTCGATTGACGTTGTCGTAAGTGATCCACTTTTCATCACCAGTCACCAATCTCTTCAAAAAATGAGTAGATTGAGCAGTAATTCGCAGATGGAAATTCGGTCCATGAGGTTTTTTTGCTAACTTGAGTGGTACCTATACATCGAGCTTCTTCTTGAGACCATCCTTATGAAAATGGTTCCAAACGGTTTTTTGTGCAATCTTCAGCTCTGGGGCAATCGAAACAGTGCTAACATGAAGGCAATGTCCATGTTTTTATCGACATTTTCGACAATTGGCCTTCCAGTCCGTGGTGCATTTTTGACATCGAAATTACTGGAACGGGATCGTAGAAAACAAAATTGAGCGTGATTGGCTTTTACAGTAACAGGACCACAAACACTATTTACATTTTCAGCCAAAGTTGCATTTTGGCCTTTATTCGAGAAAAACTGTAAAATATGGCGTATTTTCCCTTTGCTAGGGTCAAACTAAACTGAGTCAACTAATCACAAAACTGTCAGAAAAGTTTTTGTAGTACAAAATCTCATCTTTCTAACGCCATCTAGAGGAAACCCAATCGGACTTATACAACGCGAGATACATATATCTAAAGCAATCTATTAGAAAAATAATGGATTTCTGGATGACCTTATGTTCAGTGATGACGAATGCGTCCTCAAATTTGATTCTGTCCGTCCGGTCAACAATGTACACGATAAATTTCGAACGGAAGGCTCTAGAAACTTAAAATTTACAGGGTAGGTTCAGATCTTGAATGGCGATTGCGTTTGTTAATGGGCAATATGCCAAATGGGGTTCCGTAAATATAACCGTTCTAAATTTCCTCTTTCTGTTCATTCTGTTAATTCGAGATGAAAATTTACATTTGGATGTAGACAATTTCAGTAACTATTGTAACTTACTTGTCCAAAACATTATGAGTAGAATGTTGGGTTTCCTTATCTCCAAAAGGTTTGACAGGCATTGGACTTGAAGATGGGCTAGTCTTGACTTCTGTACTTCCTAAACACGGAAATATATTCAGAAAGAGATGCTCATACGACATGTAACTATCTGTTTGAGTTTCACTAGTAGTAAAGCTCTTCTGATTAGATTCCTTTGTTTGGTTAGCTTCATCTTCTTCTGTCTAAAAATAAATATTTTATAAAAATCTGCCCATATTTTCATGGCTATGAGTCTTCATGTTTCGTTTGATTGACTATGGAAAATAGTGAATGAATATTATTCTCTGATTTCCAGTTATAAACTTACCTCTTCATCAGTTTCTCTAAGAGTTTTGTTCCCTTTACGAGTAACAGGACTTCTTTTCTTAATATTTGGACATGAGCTGGCCCTTCTGACGGTAGCAATTTCAGATGTTCCTAGAATTTCATTTCCTATTCATTGCATTTCACCTACTGGCAGAGACTCTTCCAAAAAATGTGAGATAAAAATGAAATTCTTGTACTTTCATGGTTGAAAATAAATTGATTGCAAGAATATTTCAACAGAGAAGAACAAAACGGAATATAAAAATATATCAATGACAGTACACTCTTCATCAAGCTCTCCTGATATTGAATAATTTCTTTTAGATCATATGCAGAAATCTTAATGAAGAACAGTAGCAACCAACTACATATTAGGTAATTTGATTTAATGGAAGTGATTCTATTGTAGTTTAAAATTATCTTACAGAAAGTGTTTGTTTCTCATGTTTGTACTGAATTATTGTTGAATTTCATTAATATATATGTATATGCATGATCAGTTCCAAAACGATGTAGATAATAAATACCTTTTTCTGGACTGCCACTTTCAGAATTTCCTGTTGAATCTCTATCATAATTTTGGCTATGGTATCTAAGACGTTGGACTCGCTTGGCAAAATCATTCATTGATCGAGAATTCGGCATATGCAATCCACCCTGAGAGCATGGTGATCCTTGTTCCAATGAATTTTCCAGCGCAGCATCAACTAAAATTGAGGAGCAGAATGGTATCATGCAGAAAAATGTAGCTTGTTAATATTAATTTGAACATGTATATGTATATAAATTTTGCATGGTCAATGTATTTGGACTGCTTTTTAATTGGAAATGAAGAAGCTTGAAATAAAATAAAAGCTTATAAAGTCTAATAGTCTAAGATATTCATTTACCATCAATATCCTCATGGAGAACACTATCGCAATTTCTATTAATCAATGAATCGACATTCGGTTTTTGTTCAACTATAGCCCTAACTTCTTCGTCTTCCCTACTTAAAGGAGAATCGTTTCGATAAGGAGATGATGTTATAAGTTTTACAGGACTTGTTTGGACATTCAAATATGACGAGCTTTGTTCCATGTAGGCTTCAACACTCTGAAAACAGAAAAATATTAAATAGGAATAAAATAGTGATAATAATCTAGGGAAAAAACAACAAAGCATCTATTCGATTCTTTTGCATGAAATCACAGTTCATGAGTCAATAATATATTCCCAAAAGCAAAGCTTATGTAGATGTAGCTTAATATATACATAACGTGCCCATTTATTTTTTGCCAGAGCGGGACATCTGCGGAATTGAATAATAAATTTTAGTGTTTCACAATTTTTGTATCATAAAAGATAGAATAACACAAAATAATCACAGTACTAAACATAAAACAGCTAAGCAGGCATGGCTAACTAAGCCCCAATTGATAGTGGCGTGACCTCCAAGTCGTATTTTTGTATTTGTCGCGCCAAACAAATTTGTTCAACAATATTCCAATTTAAAATTTTCATCGTATGATATGTTAATTTTGAATGCAAATCTACAGGGTGATATTTTTTGTAGAACATTGCCCGCCCCTTTCCTCCAGAACTTTTTTTTGGAGGACCACTGGTAGATAAGAAAAAAGTAAAAAAGAAACTTTGGTCCAGTAATTCACTTTTTGGTTTCTTTTAGTACGTTTCTAGTAATCCTCAGGAAAATCTAAATTAATATTAATATCCAGTAGGTAAGCTGAATAATTAATTGTTTTGCTCCTTATTTACACAATCTGTAGCAATGTTAATAAAGATTCCATAAACTAATAAAACTTAAATAAAAATAAAACTTAGTAAAGATTCCATAAATCGTAATCATCACAAAAAAGTAGGACTACAAACAAGAAACACCCTGTATCTCGAAAACAAAGCGTTTGCGGACCCATGTTTATAGGGTTCTTTTTTCCAAGGAATCTCTCATTTTCCTTTGTACCTCCAATTTCAGAACACCCTGTATAGACGTATATTCTGACCTTATGGAAAGATCGTAGAATAATAAACATATGTTTACTACTCTGCAGTAATGAACATATGTTTTCCTACAACTGCAATGAAAAGTAGTGTATTCTTCATAGCTTACTCAATTTCAAGAGTATGTATTGCTCATACTGTGGGAAATATTATTCCTCACGGCACTTTACCCACACCTCGCTTGGTAGATCAATGAAATTGGGCTTTTGAGTCGTTTCTATGGAAACTCAATAAATTAGCACATACTGTCAACGAAGGCCATTTTGATTTGAATCAAGTCCATTACTTGAATTAGTGAAATTTATGCAGTTGTAGGAAATAGTATATTGTGCAACAAGTGGGGAAAGTCCAACTTTTCTCGCGAGTGTGGATGTTTGCGGCACGAGCCTGAAAGGCGAGTGCCGCAAACACACGAGCGAGAAAAGGACTTTCTCCACATGTTCTCCACATGTTTCTCCACATGTTTCTCCACATGTTTCTCCACATGTTCTCCACATGTTGCACACTATACTTTTCCTACAACTGTATAAATTTCAATAATTCAAGTAATGAACTTGATTCAAATCAAAATGGCCTTCGTTGACAGTACGTGCTAATTTATTGCATTTCCATAGAAACGACTCAAAAGCACAATTTCATTGATCTACCAAGCGAGGTGTGGGTAAAGTGCCGTGAGGAATAATATTTCCCACAGTATGAGCAATACATAGTTTTGAAATTGAGTAAGCTATGAAGAATACGCTACTTTCCATAGCAGTTGTAGGAAAAGTATACTGTGCAACATGTGGAGAAAGTCCTTTTCTCGCTCGTGTGTTTGCCGCACTCGCCTTTCAGGCTCGTGCCACAAACTTCCACACTCGCGAGAAAAGTTGGACTTTCCTCACTTGTTGCACAATATACTATTATTACTTTGATGGAAAGACCTACAAATTACGTAGTATTTTAACCATAGAGTAATTTACATAGATAACCCATTCAAGGAGTACAATTTTATTAGCGCTGAAAAACATCAAATTCACATACAAAGACAATTTGTCAACTTCAGTCATAAAAGGATGTTCATGAGTGAACAGTCTCACCTGACTCCTTTCATACAACAGCTTCTGCAGTTTTTGGTTAATGAAAGAATCTCTTTTAACAGCTCCACTGCCCGATGATGGAAAATGAAAAGGAGATACTTCTTTACGCATGGGTGATGAAGGTTGTGAGTGTGTGGGCGTTGTATTTGCACTCCTGTTTTTAGGGAATGAGGTTAGCCCGCGTACGACTGATGAGCCAACGTGAGGTGATCGGATGATAGCAGGATTTCTAGTGTCCTTCAAATGATAAAATCGTATTTGCAAGTGTGAGAAAATATTTATGGAGGAACGTGGGCTGTGCCTCTTTTTTCCTGGATAATTGAATCTATAGTTGAATTATCTATAATAAACTTAGAGGTGCGTTCAATATACTGAGTGACAGAAATACCCAATCAATTTAATAAAGCCTGTATCAATCAGAGAAAAAGAATCATCTTCCAATGTAATCAAGACACTTGTAGAGTGAGCTCAACGTATATAGGGTGATTCACCGCGATGGCCTATTAGACGTTTATGGAAAAATAATGATAATAATTTTGTTATGAAAATTTAGGTTTTAGATCTTTTCCCCTAAATAAGACTAATACGTGGGTTACTATTTATGTATTAAGAATACAAAAATAAACAAGCGATTTTGATGCGAAATATTTTACTGCTTTTCAAAATAATCGCCTTTAAGACCTATAAACTTTTGCATGCGATTGAACCATTATTCGAAATATTTTTGCCAGTCAGAAGATGGTAGTTCTAAAAAATGCGTTTTGAAGGCCTCAACCGCTTCTTCGGGCGATGAAAATCGTTGTCCACGAAGTTTATTTTTAATTTCTGGGAAGAGGAAGAAGTCATCCGGTGCCAAGTCGGGGCTGTAAGGCGGATCACCCATTATATTGATTTTTGTGTGATTTAGTTGATAGAGGCATTTTTCTCAAGTTAGACCACGTCGAAAGTCATAATTGACATATCTCGAAAATTTTCTCGAGTAAATCCTTATTTTGGCAGAGATGAAATTTTCTATTTACTGTAAACAAAAATTGTGCTCGTACGTCAAATTTTACGATGTCAGTATCAGATTTCACCTGACAATATCAGTGTTACCCATTCTCAATACATAAATAGTAGCCCTCGTACTTTGTTATTTCAAATGGACTAAAAAAACGCATTCGAACCAGAGCTGAACTTGCTGTTCATCAAGAACTACTTCTCAAGAATGAATATGGAAGTTATCAAAAAATCGGAATTTTCTAACTCTGTTTCTTCACTCAGTATATCATCTCTATACAAATAATTGATTTTAAAATAATTTAACTTATTCAGGAATCCAGCCAAAATGGTGATCATGTATTATATAAATTGCTATAAAGCCATTAGCTATACCTGTCAAGTCAAACTCAATTCAGAAAAACGTGTAGGAGAAAATAAGATTTTGATCTTGAAGCAAATATCAAATGATAAAGAAAGATGAACACTCAATAATTTTTTACACAGCTACATTTGTTTTGGGTTTACTAACTTTGTATTACCATACTTTTTTTTCTATAAGCAAACACTCATCAAATCGTTTGTGTTTTGTGTAGGACATGAATATGATGAAATATCCAATTCTTTTGGTTTCAGATTCTGTTTGGTGAATCACATCACAAGGTCGTTACAAATGATTGTAACATTGTAGTGGCCTTTGAAATGTTCATTATGCAAGTTATGATAATTCGTAACAATCCTGTATAATAAACATGAATAGTGAAAATGAATCATTCATTATTGAGTGAATTTTTTTTATCAGTTAATATAACAAAATGAATAATCAAAAACAAAAATCATTTGAATTTAGCAAGCTATAAATGATACCCACTCGAACAGGTGTGGTCTCAGGAGTTGCTTCTATAGCTGCCTCGGGAGGTGAAGATCCTTCATGGCTGCCGCTACTATGCTGGAAGTAAATATAAATGAGAGTAACTCGATCAAATTTGAATTTATGATTGTCTATGTCTTAAATTATAAGACTAAAAAAAATTTAAGAGAGGAAGAATATATTAGGCCAATTGAAAAGTCCCCGGTCTGATGCACAGATGGCGGTGTTAGTATTGAATCCATATGATTTTTAGTTAGTACCAACCTTCAAACGATACGTGTCAAAATTTGACAGCAGTCCGACCATTAGATATTGCGTTGTGACTGTAGCTGCCTTTGTTATTTGAAAAAGATAGAAAAAAAAGGATTTCGATAAAATATTGCCTTTTGAAAGGAAAAAATACAGTTGAAGCAAAATCTTGGTTTGATGAAGAGTTTCCGGGGTCTGCACCAGGAAAATCAACCATCATTGATTTATATGCTGAGTTTAAAGGTGGTGAAATGAGCACCGAAGACGGCGAAAGCAGTGGACGCCCAGAAAAGGCTGTCACCGACGAAAAATAAAAAAAGTTCACAAAATTATTCTGAATGATCGTAAAGTGAAGTTGATCGAGATAGCAGACATTGTGAAGATATCATCTGAACCTGTACATCTAATCATTCACAAATATTTGTACATGAGAAAGCTGTGTGCCGCGCGAGCTCACTATCGATCAAAAGCAACAACGTGTTAATGATTCTGGGCAGTGTTTGAAGCTGTTTGAGTGCAATAAACCTGAATTTTTGCGTCTATGTGTGATAATGGATTGAACATGGCTCCAACATTTCACTCCAGAGTCCAATCAACAGTCAGCTGAGTGGACTGCACACAATGAACCGAATCCAAAGCAATGAAAAACACAACAGGCAGGTGGCAAGGTTATAGCATCAGTATTCTGGGATGCGCAAGGTATTATATTCATTAATTACCTCCAAAGGGCTAGACCATAAACACCGATTATTATATAGCGTTATTGGATCGTTTAAAGGATGAAATCGTTAAAAAACGGTCCCATTGGAATGAAAAAAAAGTGCTGATTCATCGAGACAATGCGCCGTGTCACAAATCAATGGAAACAATGGCAAAATTGCTTCTGCATCCACCGTATTCGCCAGATCTGGCCCTAGCGACTTTTTCCTGTTCTCAGACCTCAAAAGAATGCTTGTGGATAGAAATTTAGCGCCAATGAAGAAGTAATCGCCGAAACTGAAGCCTATTTTGAAGCGAAAGACAAATCGTAATACAAAAATGGTATCGAAAAGTTGGAAGATCGCTATAATCGCCCTTGAAGGCAACTATGTTGAATAATAAAATCGAATTTTGCCAAAAATGTGTTTTACTATAGTAGACCTGGGACTTTTCAATTACACACAGATTAGATGTATAGACATAATATATTTTTTACCTTAGTTTTAATATGAATGAAAATAATAGAATGAAATAAATTGGAGTAATATTCTTACGTGTTGTAATTAAAAACAATAAAATTATGTATTGCAAAAATAATTAACATAAATAATTGAAAATTCTGAAGTAAAATTGAAGATTGCAAAAAATTAATTATTAGCAATTTGTAGCATAAAAAGCAAAGGAAAGATTGTATCAACCAACTGTTCATTCAGTTATACTCGAAATGGGATTAATGATTTCATTGAACAAAGTTGAAAAGTAACAATTCAATACATACTTACTATATAAAGTGGCTGAATTATATTTTTCGGAGTGGTAGGTGGAGGAATTCGATCAGGAAATGCCAAACTTGGACTGAAAAACGCCTTTGTATCTTGTGGTGGTAACTTACATAACTCTGTCAGCTTCATGTGTGGAAAATTCTGCTTTTCTGAGCAAATGAAAAAGTGTTTTTGGTTAATTTCTTGAAAAGGAAATGTAACATTCGATCGAACATCCAATAACAATTTTATTCAACTTGAAACACTTCATTTCGTGTTGATCATATGTTGTCACTGGATTCTTGACCAGTTTAACACCATAAAATCAATCCTGAACAATTAAACATTTATATATGTATTCAATGTTACCAATTATTCATTGAATAAATATTTGCATACATCTATAAAAAATGAAGTTTTTTTATCAAATTTCAATTATCCCCCTTCAAACAAACTTTTTTTATGAATAAATCTAGGATTTACAATCATAAAAAAATTTCAAAATTCCAATTGATTTTCCTGATGAAAAAAAATAAACGAATATTTTAATCACACGTGTGTTGAAAAAGTAATCAGTAAATTTTACAAGAAGGTGAGTACTTAGATAATCACATTTTGAACTTCTGATTATGTTAACAAGCCGATTGAAAGCAGATGACAATGTGTTAGCATTTCAAATATAAACTTTTGCTTTTTGGAATCTCGGATCTAGGTGAGTAATAAGAAAGAAGGATCTATAATTTTCTGCTCAATTCCATACATCAGAAAATGCTAGAATCTATCTAGCTTTGGAACAATAAATAAATTTTGACTATTATAAAAAAATTGTGGAAATAGGAAATGAAAATATGACAATAATTTATTGGTAATGATTCCCAAAGCTGCCTTTAACAATCCATTACATTTCTTACACTATCATTTGCTTTCATTTATTATACATATAGGAATTATTACTTCAAGAAGTTCCAAAAGTAACAAGAAGTTTTAAATCATTAAAAAAAAAATGTTAATTTTATGAGCAAATGAAAAGCATGCTACAAATTACATATTTTGTTTTTTTCAAAATTTAAAAGGTTATTTTTTTGGTATACCACATTTAATAATTTTGGTACATAAATATGGTTAGTGAAATTTACCCAAAATATTGGTTATCGCTCAATTTATACATATAGATAACATAACATTACAACAACCAATAAAATTTTGATTTGAAGATTATAACAATTTCAATTGGTTGCTGTAATTATGTTCAACCCAATAGGTATATTTGAATTACCGTCGCATTGATCTTCCAGAAGAGCTAAGAAAACAAATAATTATTAATACCATACTTATTTACTTGAAAAATGGATTTTTAAATTATTGGAATATCATATTAAGTTTATATTATAAAGAAAATTATTCACATTTAATCACCTCCCTCAATGAGAATTTCATCATTTTCAAATTAAAAAAAACCAAAATTTAAAAATATAGAATGGACACTTCTGTTTTATCTATTTGATTTTTTTCAAATGAAATTATCCGAAATTCGCACATCCATTTATCAAAAGTAAATCATATTCTCAACAAAATATATATTCAACCTTATTCAATGCTATCCAGATTCACAAAAAGTGAACAAAGAGAAATACCCTTTAAATATACCTTTTTCGTCCATAATTAATGGTTTCATTTCATTACTTTCCAAAATTTTGGCAAAAGGAACACCAATTTTTATAGAATAGTTTTCATTGATGGAACCTATGATCAAATTTTAATTAGAACTATTTATATGATTGACCAATACTTCAAAAAGACTTTGAAGAAAGTGATTTTAGAGGAAAATGTCAAAATATCTGACAATTTCTTTATGTAATAACATCACAGACTTTATTTTCTGGAGTTTCGAATATTTATTTAATCATGATGGAATTGTGATCCTAATTCACTTTGTTATTTCTAGTAGGTGCTCAAGTGAAAATAGAACTTGCTCAAAATTATATTGAAACTAAACAATTATTTTCATCCTATATCTAGAATTTGAATAAGAGTCAAGAAAACCCCAAAAAACAATATTTTCTTTTCACATCAGATCAAAATTCTGAAAATATATGCTCAATGATGAAACTTCAAGCAAGATTAAAAATGAATTAAAACTCTGATTAAGTGTAGCATTAAACATTTAACTTGCCTATTATCGTTGAATTGGTTGTATTAGATCGGGATCGAAAACCAGTACTGACGTAACAACAATCATTAGGACATTTATCAACTACATCAACATAAAATTGTTCACATTCTGCGATAATTTGTTGAGCACCTTTTGTTTTCCACCTAAAAATAATATATATGTTTATAGAAGAGAAATTCAAATTAAAATTATGATTATGAAAACGAAAGTTTTATATAAGTATGATGTAAACAATGATTATTCCAACATCATTTCAGTCTCCTTGCTTTTTTTCTAATATTAATCACTATTCATTTGCAGACAGAATCTCTTAGATCTCTGTGAGATTTCTCAGAATCTCAGACTGTATAAGTTGGAATAACATGGTATGGTATACATTCTGTGTGGGCTCTGATTCTCAATATTTTTACTAAAGGGCACGGATTTTTGATGGTTCAGCAAAAAAAATGTCTTCCCTAACTGATTAATTTTAATTTGAGATATCGTGGTCAGGAACAAAATTGTAAACTACAGCAACTTTTAGCGGTTTGATTTAGTGCTTGCCTTGCCATTTTGGAATAAACTTCCGTCAATATCTTGACGCTACATTTTTTGGAAGGTGGATAGGACGTCGAGGACCTATTGAGTGGCCACCACGTTCCCCAGACTTGACCCCCTCAGACATTTTTTTGGGGGGTCATTTAAAATCAAAAATTTATTTTGATAGGCCACTTTAGAAGAATTACGGCCAAGAATTTGCGCTGAAGTGTTGTATTGTATCAGTCGGTGCCACATGGTAGCATCATTTGCGCAAAATTTCGTTTGTTTTATGGGTTGAATAAAGATTTTCTTCCATGAAAGTTTCATTTTTAATTCTCACAGTAAATGTGTTATTTTCTCAAAAAAATTGTTATCTACGGTACCAATTTTATTACATCAGCAATTAGCCAAGTCTAATAAATTACCAAAAAAAATTATGATGTCTCTATAAAAATGAAAGATGTCATAAGAAAAATTTTACGTGATAAAGTGGTTAATTAAAAACTACAATTGACCTGTCCGAGCATTTTTCCTGAAAATATTCAATAACAGAGTTATGAATTTTGTTCCTTACTTTATCCACACACTGTATATTGAAAAATAATCATTTTTGTTTATGCTTGCATTGCATTCAATGATTTCTGGGATAAAAAGCTTATTTTTATTTTACATTCCTACCTATCTGTGGATATTTCATTATCCTTTGAAGCTGTGACTAGTCTTGGATGCATTCTGACTGTTTCTAACATGGGCTAAAAATGTTGGAGTTGAAAATTATAGATTCCTTCAATTGTAATATTCTTCTCACCTGAATAGTGTGTATGAAAACGGGGTTATTCTTATCTCTATAAAATGATCTTAGGTAGGCTATGAAATTGCAAGGATACATCCCATATAATCTCAAAAATAAGGCATACAGCGAAATCTGCATGTGAATCATCATCTGCTTATCAAAATATGCTCCAGTACCCAGATTCCATGAAGCAAGACGGCTATGATTAAAAGAGCAATACAGAACTCAATGTTAAATAATTGAAAAAAATTTATATCAAATCAGGTACTATGCTAAATTTCCCATTTCAATGTATTTTACAGGTAGGTTAGTTTCAATTAGAAAACGAAAAACTCCAAATTACCTGAATATATCAAAAACTTCCTGTAGATGAAGAGCTATTAAAGAAGGAATCATAGGCATAAGGACAATTGTCAATAACAATGCACTTATCAATGCTAGTATATCATCCTCCGTCTGCAAAAAAAAGCATTAGTTCAAATCTCTAATGACAAGATACGAGTATTTACCTTTAATACCAGCAAAATTTCTTTCATGAGTGGGTGTTCATTTATTTTATAAATCCATGTTGGCTGTTTTCTCACGATGTGACCCAGTAAAGTTAAAGCTTTGACTCTAAGTTCAGTCTCCTGTCTCTTTATGGATTCGTTCAGTCTGAAATAGGAATAGAAAAATTGGCAATTGAAGCTTATTGGTATCAAGAGTTTACCTATCAAATAAATATTTATGATGATATTCATTAACATTTGCTAAAATCTCCATAGAACGAAGAGAATTTGTGTTCAAATAATAGTCATATAAGCCATTGATTAACCATGGTTCTCGTACTGAAAAAGAGATTGATTAGTCTATAAATAAGAAAAAGGCATTCATTACTACCACTTTGAAGAAGTTTATATATATCAGACTTAGCTGTTTCAATAATCTCTGTATCGTTGCATTCCAGTTTTTTGAAAATTTCTATTGGTTCGGACATAGCGACAGTTATTGGAAAATAGTAATATTAGAGAAAATGAAATGTGAAGACCTGATATTTAATAAAAAATATTGAATAAATTTATTTTTGATATAACTTATGGAATTGGTTCTATAAAAAACATAATTCATTTGGAATTTCTATCTATCCAACATTCTCAATCCATTTTATTATACTGTAGTATTAGAAAATTCGAAAAATATTTCATAATTCATAACCAAGGATCTTAAAATTTCAGACACAAACACCAGAGAAATTAAACATTTTTTGACATTTGTGTTTAAATTTTGGTTAGGTGTATAAAAACGTATCGGTGCTCATTTTCTTTTTCATCTTTAATCCTACGTTTTATTTTTAATGATTCTGAATTAAATTCATTACAGGTTTTGGCTTATCGGGGTGCCGTAACTTTTTGAATCCAAAAGTGGAACAACAAATTTTATTGGCTAAAAAAAAATATTTCCAAATTTTGAGATTACTTCTGAAAACCTTTTTTTTTAATAGATTGGATCAATATTTTTGTCGTGTGGGAATCTCAATAAAACTAAATTGAAATTAATTAATTTTATTTTTATTACAAAATCTGTTGTATATGTATATAGAAAAAAACTGTAATGAAATCTTATTTTCATGATGAATAGAAACAATGTGCTTCATTTTGAATTATTTAATTATATAAAAATCATTTAACAGGGACAAACTGAATAAGACGTTTGATTTTTCTCAATAATGCTTCAGCAAGACCCTTATCAGATTCTGGAAGATCTTGTAAAGTCTCCAATAATTGCTTGGTGAAGCTGTCGTTGAAAATTGAGACAAGACCTTGCTTCAAGTTGCTTATATCATCCGTTGATACTTTCCATGTAGCTTCAGTGGCACTTGGTAGCGATTCTAAAAAAAAAATTACATATCAATCTTTGAATGAGTTCTACAGACTTGGAAAATCAGAATATTCTGTCTGTCAGTTGACCAACATAAAATAAAGCAAAATATTGGGGTCAGTAATCGTTAATCCAACTAGACTTCTATTTTGTTGTACATTCGGGCACCCGAAATAGTAAGGTGGTGGTCGAAACCAAATGCTTTTTACATTCTTTGAGAATATCTTAAAGAATCCACATATGAACATGAATCATACAAAGCTACAAATCTTCAGGGATCAAGACCATTAAGAGTAAAAATTAAGCAGCTGTAGGGCAACATTAGGACACATACACATAAGATTTGGCAGAAAGTGGTTTACATGAAGATTTGGTACATTAAATTTGTATTTACTGCATTTGAGTTACATTTTATTTTTTAATTTTCAGTACTAAATGTTTTCGAGACCTATCTCTTTACAAACACCTAGGAATAACTTTAATATAATTTATATGTAAATATTGACTGACAGGAAGACTTCGGTTACTAGCCCTTTGAATTGTAATTGTTAGCAGTTGTTTCTATCTCTTCAGTCTCAGAGAAAATTATAAGTTCATTTTTACTGTTAGGTTTTTGATTTGTAAAATATATTTCATTTATAAAGCCCTATTTCTAAAAGAAAGCAGCACTTATTTTCAGAGAAAATATTCCTTGTTGTGCCCTTTAAATTTCCCACAACATTTTAAACAATCTTTTTATTAATAAAACAGATGAAAACCTCTTCTCTAAGATTTTTATGAAGACTGTATTTGTTCCTACCTCAAGCGCAAGACAAGAAGTAGGGTTGAATCAACTACTATCAAGTTGTACAGTTGAATATACATCATATCGCTCATTCGAAAGAAAAGTGTCACATTTGAAAAATCTTGAATTTCTAGATTCTTCCATTGAATTACCCCAAAATAGTTGAAGTTTTCACTGGAAAATCGTCACGTGAAAGTGACACATGCACCATCTATCGGTTAGTTATTCAAGTTTTCACATGACGATTTTCCAGTGAAAACTTCAACTATTTGGGAGTACCTAATTCAATGGAAGAATCTAGAAATTCAAGATTTTGAGATGTGTCATTTTTCTTTTGGATGAGTGATATATGTGTCGAATTTTTATATTGGTCAACAAGTTAACTAGTGAATTTTCCAAGCGCATTATGAATCCTACTTTCTAAGAATAATTTGTTGAATCTGTGTGTATAAAAATAATGAAAACTTAAAAATCTTTAGATTTAAAGAAAAATTGGAATTGAAATGATGAAATTCACTTAAAAAAAATATATAGGGTCATGCATTCATATACTCACCATTCAAATTGCTTGAATTTCTTGAAATCAAAGGTCCAAAATGCTTTGCCCTTGGAATAGCCTTCAGCATGTAATAATCTAAATGAACCCAAGTTAGGTAAAGGGCATGTTCGATAATGAATGTACAGTATTTAATTTCCCTCTCCTTACTCTCTAATTTTTCTCTTGTAAAATCAAGTATCTGTTCTCTTATAGATGTCAAGTCTTGAACTTTAAGGGATTCATTCACAAATTCTCTAAGGTCCATAGAACTCATTTCTGGTATATCCTTGATTTTTCTGTGAAGCCTATCTAAAGTAACTTTTTCTTGATGATGGTAGCTCACTGCGCTAATTAGATGCTGTACAATTACACCTAGAGAAGGAGTTTGTTCATATGCACTTTGGGTATTATTTACTGTATTCAATGATGGTTCAAAAATTACACCAACTCCTGTATGGTCGATTCCATGATTAGCTACAATGCTTCTACAATAAGATAATAAATTGCAGATTACTTGCATACCATAAAGTAACCTTTGAGAAGTTTGGTAGGTATTTAACATACTATTCGAAGTATTGTGGATCAAGTTTCTTATTACTGATTCAGTAAGTATGAATTTAGGTAAAAGAGCAAATATCAGTTTCTGTAGACGGTACAACTGAGCACGATTACTTTGGACCAAGTCAGGATTTTCCATTATGTTGATCAACTCATTATTGGCACTTCTTGAAAGGACAGATGTTATCAATGACAGTTCTTTCAGTGATACAGTTGATAATTCAGGACTTCCAGACCTCAATACTAATTCAACAACATCCATGTGACTAAGAACATAAAATAGTATTTGAACTAAAGCTGATTTGTTGTCACATCCTAAAGTTGTGAGTAAAGCATTGCACAGGTCAAAACTTGGTAGCCATATTTGAAGGTATTGTTCCTCCAAAGATGGTGTGAACTGACTGATATCTTCTTTGAAATCCCATGTCTTATTTATTTCAGGATGGTGCCCAAAAACTTTCATGTTACTCAAACATGATAAGAGGTTATGTTCTAATAAAAGCTCTGCACCCATTCTATTACCTGCTAATTTAATCAAAAACGCAATTTTAGCAGAATAAACATAAAGACTTTTCATGTTGGTTGAAGATGGCTCCAACAAATTCAGTAAATCATTATCACTTTCAAATATACTTTGAATAATATGTTTTATATATCCTCTTCCTGACATGAACGCTATCCAATTCATATTTCCTGTTAGGTATACAAGTTGACCCAAACTAGTCATTGCTAATACTTTGCACATATCATGAGAACTTATACAATCATGACAAAGAATTTCAACAAGTTTCTCTCCAAAATCATTGATGACATCCGTTGGCATATTAATGGTGGTGTCATCAAGCTGAGACAGATTTAACTTGGTGCTATCTAGTCGACTGACAAATGAACTATTGGGAACAAATATACCTTCGTTTTCTTGATCAATATGTGTGAGTTGGAGGAATATCATCAGACAAGCATAAATATTTATCCTTAATTTTTCACTTACAATATTTGATGCAACTATCCACTTCATTAACAGCCTCAAAATTTCTTTTAATGTATCAGAATTTGCTTGAATCACATATAGATCTTTCGGATTGTTTGATACTTTATTCAATTTTTTTTCTTGCAAATGGCACTGCTGTAAATTACTCAATAGTAGAAGAATGGTTCCAGATATTAGTTTGTTTGCTTCACTGACAATATCTACTACTGTCACAGTTTTGAGTAATTTAACCAGTAACTGTATGCACAGATACTGCTTATCAATGGGGGATAATATTTCAAATGGGATGTAGATCACAATAACATCAATGATTTGGCACCAGGCTTCAACAAACTGTACAACAGCAGCACTTTCTTCTCTACATTTATTCACTTCCAAAGCATACTTGAGTACTTTGGGTATTTCTTGGTTTATTGCCTGCATTTGCCCTATTATAGCAGTGCCTTGGAAGTTCTTCAACTCATCATTAAGTATTTGGTGCAATTTTTTTATGTTTATCAATTTAGGAGTGGCTTCAGTCTGGCAACTTTTGAGTAAATTTTCCAATACTGAATTGTTGAAGATTTCCCAGGTTGGCATCTCCATTTCATTTTCTCTAGACTCAAAATGTTCTGTCAAATTCAGCATGAAAAAATCTGGTTCATCGAAGGATATAGGTGCAAATGCAGGACCACTATCTGACAAAGTAGGCTTTGATATTAATGCAAATGTGTCATTGCAAACTCCAATATCATAAGACGGATATCCTGTGAGGAAATTCGATAGTTGTTTGAGATATTTCACTTGTTTACTTGTACTACACACTTTCAGTTCAATAGCAACTGTTTTCATTAACCAAGATGCTTGTCTCAGTGATTGCATGCTCTTCAAATGTTTATAACTGTACTTTAGGTGTGTTATAAAGAAATTTTCATTAGATTTTATAAATCTCAACACTGGACCAGAAGTTTTAGCATTTGAACATAAAATATGCAACATATTATATATAGATTCCAATAATTGATCTGAAATTGATTCCCTGACAGCAATGTTGAATAAAACAAAGATTGAATGTAAGCATGACCTTGGATAGTCATTTACACCTGGTAATAATAAATTCGACTTTGAAATATCTTGCTTGATATCAAATCCAAGTAAATAGTGTGAAAAATTTGGTGCATTGAATACCACACATTGTTTCAGCAGTTTCAGGATCTCTAATTTAGTACTCAAATTCAATTGTTCATTATCTTCAGTTTGAGCTTCATCTAAACATTCTATGAAACCGAATTTGATATCTTTGGCCATGTCTTCCATTGAAAATAGCATACTGACAAAGTGGCTGTGTGCAACTGGTGAACTCAAAACCAACCTCAAGACCTTTATAGAACTATTGGCATGTTCTGGCAGATGGTACTGGCAATTGACATACTTTGCAATGTTGATGCAATGATCTGGTTTTCCACTTTTTCTATTGATAGTGAGTAGTAGTTTCATTATTCCTGTAAGTAGTATGGGTTCTGAAGAAGCTGCTACTATGTTAGAGAATGATCCCTGAAGTAAAAGAACTCTGTGGATAATATTCAAACAATGCAGCACGCACTGTTTCAGCATATCCTCACCAGGAAAAGAAACAAACTGATTAAAATATGCACAACCATCATGAACTATATCAAGAATGAGATTTAATAAATCAGTTTTGTTGTTGAACTGTATCATCAGGTGAAATCCAGGTGGTGTGTGGAATTCTTTAGTCGTATCATCTGGTGAAATATCTGCTATTTGTGGATCATAATGCTTTAAAAATTTTTCAAACAATTTCAAACATAACATTGCAACTTCCCATCTTTCCGATGGATCTTTGTATGACCTTGCATGATATCGCAGAAATACAGAATTAACAACAAATGTTAAGTAGGGAGTGAATCCAGGTTTTCTTGGACCAGCACCTAACATTCTTGGAATACCAAGGTCTGTCAAACTGTCCAATAATTTCAAGAAAGCTTTTGTTAACGGATATTCTTCATCCCTCGATTCTACCTCTTCTAATTCAGTTTCAATACCCCTTGGGGTATAACCAGAAATCGAAGGTATTGTAATAAGTATCTGAGAGGCTTCTAAGTTCTCCCACATCTGTGAAGCATTTTCTGGAGATTTTGAGAGAGTTGCCAAAGTCAACAAAAGTTCCGCCTTCAAAGGAATAGGTATAGAACACCCCACTAATCCTAGAAGTACAGTCAGTGGTGCCCATCCTGGATGTTCACATAAAGCTAATCTCGAAAATTCGTCATGTTCTGCAACAGTTCGAATAAGGACAAGTACAGATTGTAAACCCTTTATTTCTAATGGGGAGACTGCTCTATGATAAGATCCCTTCTGTCCATAAATGGTGTCCGTCAAAGGAGGAGATTCTTCTCTAAGATTAGAATAATACTGAGCAAATGATACAAAAAAGTGATCCCATGATATGGTGGAACTGGGAAGAAGTCCAACCTGAAAAATAAAGAAATGCTTTGAAATTCAAACTTCAAGAATGTTCAATCAGTGAATTAGGTTAAATGTATTAAATTGAACTCAATGGAAAATTATTGCTTCAGTATTTTAAACTCAATGAAAACAGATTATATAGGGTGTCCCGTAAAGAATCCACTACCAAAATTTTCAATAAAAATATTTCTCACAGCCCCCCTTTAAAATGTCCGGACAATGTTTTTAATGTAAACGTTAAAATCTTTCTTCAGCAATATTTTACTGAAAAAATTAACCAAAAAGGTGTAAAATTGTACCAACCGTAAAGACAAAACTATTGAAAGGGGCAAAAATTCATTATTTAAAAAAAAAACAAAATAACTCGAAAACGGTAAGACTTTTATAATGGGAATTTTGTCATAGCAGATGGGTTATCCTCTGATCTACATTCTCCCTCGGTTTGACGTGGTCTTTACGGGACATCCTGTATATTGTATAATGAATACTTCATTCATATTTTAATTGTAAGCACAATAAATATCGCAGGACAAACCTAGGAACTTGGAAATTTTCAGGGTAGGTTCGGAATACAAATGTCTCAGTTTGTTAATGGGCAAAATCCCACTTGGCGATTAAAACAGGGTGTAGGCCATAAGACCTTCTGTTTGTCTAGTTAATGTCCTGTTTATACATATTGTTCTCCAAGGGCAAAATAGATGCATGAATGAAAGAGTGCTTGAAAGCTCCCTACACCAAGTCGGTGCTTTTCTCAAATTATACAGGGTGTTCTTAAATTGGAAGTACAAACGAAAGTAACAGATTCCACTGATAGTGTTAAGGCTTTAAACATGGGCCTGCAATCCCTTTGTTTTGAAGATACATGGTGTTAAAGTTTGAGTTTTTCAAGTTTTTTTATGATAACATTTTTCCTTCACAAGATATGTAACTTAAATTTGGCATAGATATTCCAATTTAAAGATTTTATCATGATATGCTAATTAAGAATGCAAGGGTGGTATATTTTCTGGGAAGGTGCCTACTTCTTTCCTCCAGAAGTTTTTTTTTGGTAGTTTAGAAAAATGTAAGAAGATCCTTTATTCCAGTACTACACTTTTTGCTTTCTTGTAGTTTTGTCGTATCTGCTACCAATTTTGGGGACAAAAATTTCAAACATTTTCTAGCAATCCTTAGGAAAATCTAAATTTTTATAAAGATCCAGTGATTAAGCTGAGATGAATAAATTAATTATGAGTTTTGGTACTCATTTACACAATCTGTAGAGCAGATTAATAAAGATTCAACAAAAACACACATCACAAAAAAATAGGACTACAAGAAAACGAAGTGTTTGCTGGCTCATGTAACATGTTAAGAGGATTTTTTTTGCTTAAAATTATGCATTATCATTTTCCTTTGTACTTAGGAACACTCTGTATATAGAATAGAACTTTATTAAACACACAGATAAGTTACAGAAAATATCAATACTTTCTTCAATGCAAAACAAAAAATTAAAATATTGATATAAAATGATTAGGGGAGGATTCAAAACTTACCTGTTTCAGCATATTGAAACAATTTCTAGCAGCTTGTTGACATGTAGATAGACTACTGAGAAATGAAACATAAGGCACGAATAACGTGGAAGGTAGCATATCTCCTGCAAATCTCACAAATTTAAATAATGAGACCGCTCTTGGTGGGGCATGGTATGAGTATGACTGATCAGGATTAATTTCAATGGGGCTCCAGTAGTCCAAAACATATGTATTTTTTAGTTTATTGCCCTGGTATAGTTTAGCGATTGACAGAAGGAGATTTTCAAAATGCCTTGGAAGAGAAACTGGAGCTTCCAAACCTTCACGAATGTATACCTGTATGGTTCTTGCAGATTCATCTGCTTTAATCCTCAATTCTTTCACTTTTGGATATAGATAAACTATGAAATCTGTTAAAAGGTAATGCATTCTTTTGTACATAAATTCGTCTTCATATAAGAGATTACAATCTAAGACCATATTATTCAGAAAATCAAACACATTGAGTTCGATAGCTTTATCAATAAAGATCTCCTCCTTTCCAATAAATTCTTGAAATTGCTGGTTTTGACAAAGGAGCCTTAGTGAAGCAATACAAACAGCTATACCAAAGGTAGATAATGCTTCTAGCCCTTCACAGTTCCATTTTGGCTTATTTGCTCCAAATTCTTTAATAATATATTCTAGATAATTTTTTTGTGAAAGAATAGGAAGACTTTTTACTATTTCTTCACCATCTTCCCGTGTGTGGAGAATACTCAGATCTAAAGCTGACAGTAAAGCCATCTGCAGAGTCAAATTAACAGAGTCTAATTTTCCTGAAGCCTCTTCATCCCCTAAAATTTAACAATTGTATAATTAATGATGAAAAATAGTATATATTTTATTTATGTTCTTAAATGTTTGTTATTGCCACCTTGTTTTTTTTTGTTTAAGAATTTTGCAATCCCCGCTTCATCCAGTCAATTGAAAAAGCAAGTTTTCCTTACTCCCAGTTCAGGAACTTAACTAATTGAAAAATTTGTTGACAAGGAATTATTTCATGAAAAATTTCAAATTTTTGCTACACTCAAATTTCTTCTTGATAGATTGAAATAATTTTTTTCTTAAAATGTTACTTGAATTAATTTTCTAATAATTGATCATTTGAGAATCTTCAAACTCCAAGGACTTTACTATATGTACGTTTAGATTTTTCAAAAAAAAAAAACAAGTATCAATAATTTATTTAATAATTATTTTAAACAGGACCTACCTTTCACTTCCCTCAAATAATCTATTAAACCCAATGTAGGTGCTTTGGGAAGACCACATTGTGTTGCCCAAATGAACACAATGTCCCCTAATAAGTTTCTTATATCAAGAAATAAATCTTTGACTTGTTTCCTATGTTTAGGACCTCCTAAGGCAACATTCTGATGTAACTTTTCCAGTTCCTTACTGAGATCTAATTCTCTCAATAACTCAAATATTCTAGTAAACAAACCACCTTCCATCAATTGATCTGTGTATATGGTAATAAACCTAGCTACTTCTTCTTTTATATTAACAGACCATTGAACTCCATTTCTAGCTTGAACGAGACATTTTAAAGCTGTTAGAAGAGCTTTCCGACCATCATAATATAGAAGCACAGCTACTAAACCTCGAGGTAACCCAGGATGGTAAGTAACTTGAAGTTGTGCTGTACATAATAAGTCTAAAGCTACAAATTCATTTATGTCGAACATATCCGAAATGATTATAGTCTCTTGATATAATTCCTGTGACAGTATTTGATGTCCTAAACCTCTAACAGTGATTCCTTCAGTCATACCCTTTTTTATTTCTTCTCTACTTTTGGCATTTTTTGGCTAAAAACCATTAAAACAAAATTTTAGTATAGTCCATTTGACACACGAAACTGTTCCTTACCGGATTCTTCAGTAAGGAGAAAAAACTTTGTTTGTGTTTTCGAAGTGCACTTTCTAATTCAGAGTTGCAGAGATTTGAAGAACTCTGGGTAAGATGCTTAAACACAATGTCTTGAAGGTCCTTGGAAGGATTCCATAGATCTTCAGATTTCATGAAAACTAAAAGAAAATATTTAAATTTACTGATACATGTGAGATAATCATTAGGTACCTTCAGCCATCCTGATGTCAGTTTTAGTTTAAAGCTTCTTAATTTGGTGAAATCAATATAATTATATAGATTTATTTCAATTCTTATTTTTAATTCATTTCTCATTAGAAGCGGGATAACAAGTTAAAGGATAACAACCAGTATAACCTTAAAAATTTGATTTCTTGTTTGCCCGTTTTGCCGCAGCCCGCAACCATAGACTACTTGGCCGCAAGCGCAGTAAGTCAAAACCACAGACTACTAGTCTTTGTCAAAACCTCTGAAAATGTTAAGCTACTTTTACACTTTCATTGCGTAGGTTTTATAGTACAGTAGGTCTAACGTTTTGGTTTACCAACATAAGTAGGTATAATAACAAGTATTTTTTGAAAAAACCTATACAATTTCTGCGATGGAGGAGAGCAATGAAAGATAAAATAACTCCGAATTTAATGCTGATTAGATAATCACGTCTGTTCTGGAAGAATATTGATTCAATTTTTACATTATATTTAGTAGTAGCATTATATGTGGTTTCAAGCACTTTTACGGTAACAACAAATGCATAATACGGTAGGTACCACCAATATTTAATATTTCAAGCTGGTAATTTTTCTTCTAAATACTTTCGCGTAGCTGTTGGTAGACTTTCGGGGAACCGAATATCAAATGTTACTATTAGATCTCCTCTTCTAGAAGGTTCTTTCGGGAAAGGTAGACCTCTACCTGCAATACGTCTGATAGTTTGAGGTTTTATGATATCATTTTTATAGTTAAGAGCTTCCTGCCCTCCACCAATAAGAGGAATATTAACTATACAACCGCATAATGCTTGTTTTAAGGAAATCTTAGCTGTGTATCTCAAATCACTGCCTTCCCTCTTGAAGGTACTGTGTGTTTTATCTCTTATAATGAAAACTATATCTGCAGGTATCTTGTTGACCCCCTGGTCCCCTTCTTTGGGAAATGTTATCTTAGTACCGGCTTTCCAACCAGGTTGAACATTTATTTCCAGCATCTTTTCCTCCTTTCCCAACTTGCCATTAGGAAGCAGAATTTTCTTCTGTATTTTCATCTTTTTAAGACAGCCGTGAAGAACCTCCTCCAAAGTTAGATAAATTTCGTGCTCTACCGGTGGATCCTGGGCCATTCTTTCCCGGTGTGATCCCACGTGATTTTCTGCACCTGGAAATCCGAAGATGAAGGTCGATTGGTTCATGTCGTTGTCGAAGGAATCGTCGAAACCGAAAAAGCTCTGAAATGGATTCGTATTGCCGAAGAACTGAGCGAAAGTTGCCCTCGGATCCCCGTGGAATGTGTAAGTGAATCCTGTGTTTCCATGAGGGCCAGCTCCACCCTTCAAACCGTCTTCACCGTAATTGTCGTAAATGTCTCGTTTCTTCTTGTCGGATAGAACCTCGTAAGCTTCTGCGATTTCTTTGAATTTCTCCTCGGCTTTGGGGGATTTGTTTTTGTCGGGATGATATTGTAAGGCTAATTTTCGGTAGGCTTTCTTTATTTCGTCATCTGTCGAGTTTTTACGTATACCTAATATGGAGTAGTAGTCTTTACCCATTGTTTCACGAAATGACGTTAAGAACTAACAATACAACTGAATTTTGATCGATCGTTTTGTCAGTCATTGACGTCTTGTCTTATTTCAGGTTTTAGACATAGAAAGTTTTATTGAGAGATGAAAAAATATGAAGAAAGCATCGATGTGTGTCAGGAACTTTTGAGCGTTCGTCATTTGGACGCCAATTGCACTCTTGAAGGCCACAGAATTGTATATAGCTATACAGAGTGTCCCGGTAGTAACTGTACATCCTCTTATCAGAGGTAAAGTAAGGCTAGGGGATTACGGAATGACTATAAAATAGTTTTATTCTGAAACAAGTTGCAGAATGGGCTCCTATTCCAACACGAATGCGAAACTCGAACGCAAGAGTGTTGGAATTGCCTTCTGCAACGAGTATTAGACGATATTTTCTCTATTTCAGTCAAGTTTTGTGGAATATTGTCGAAATTCAATGAAAAATATCTTAGTGGCTTTTGTATTGCATCTTGGCAGTTGGTGTGACTGTTACGAAAATTGACAGATTACGGAATTTGAATATGAATCGTACATTTCGAATTTTGAAATAATTTACAATTACGCATCAAATTCGTCAATTATGTCTGACAAAATTTTATTTGTCAGATTTAACACCGCCAGAATAAAGAGAAATGGCGAATAATGTTGCAAATCATTTCACTATATCCAAATTATATTATATTGACAATTATTGACGTTTGTTGAAATTTGATTTGATTTGATGAAATAGAGAAAATAATTGCTGCATTTCCTCAGAAAGCTACAGAATGAGTTTCCATATCATGGAAATAATGAAACCATCATCAGAACCAAACTTTCCGCCACGGCTTTATCTGCCAATTCATCAATTTGCCTTAAAGAAATCAGTTCTGCCAACCAACATTTTTCAAGCCAAAAATCACTAAATGATATTTATGGAAATATTTCATTAATTTCAATAAGAATGCAATGAATTAGAGAAAATAATGTATAATACTCGTACAGAAGGCTCATTCTACCACTCGTTCATTCAAAAACTCACCACTTCGTGGCTCGTTTTTGAATTTTGAACTCGTGGGAGAATATCAATCCCTTCTGCACTTGTATTATAAATAACTATTCTGTACGAGTATTATACATTATTTTCTCTAATTCATTGCATTCTTATTGAAATTAATGAAATATTTCCATAAATATCATTTAGTGATTTTTGCATTGAAAAAAGTTGGTTGGCAGAACTGATTTCTTTAAGGCAAATTGATGAATTGACAGATAAAGCCGTGGCGGAAAGTTCGGAGTACCAACATATAATAATAAAATATAACCATGAAAACTGTGCGTTTCTGATATATTCTCGCACGATTTTGTTCTACAAGATGGGGAAGAATGAACGGAATAACCACAGAATTAGAGAAAGCTCCTTCTGAAACTTACGTGATCTCTCAAAATCAAGTAATTTTGAATCTGAAAAATCTCCTATTTTGTCTGAAAGTTTTAGAGGTATAAGCAGACACATCAGGTTTTCTATGCATCTTATTCTCAAGTATTGTTCTTGTCACTTTTCTGACATACAAGCGAATTTGACAATAGTCTCGAAATTTTAGTATCTCTTACAAAAATGCCAGGGTATGTAGCACAATCAAGCATTATTCAATTCACTTATTCGATTAATTTGGATTCTTTTCAGCTGCTGTAATTTTTACCAGTGCTGTGCCAGGCACATTCCCAATTTCTGCTGTCCCAACTCACCCTGTGGACCACCTTGTAGCCGGTTCTTGTTTCCGCACTGTCGTCGCTACTACCTCCAGGTAACATGACTTATGGGGCCCACAGACGAGCAACTTTGTTGCCAACATGTCAAGTTGGCGACTAAGTTGCTCGTCTGTGGGCTGGTTGGTGCTTAGTATTCCAAATAGGGCTGGAAATCATGAATGAATGATTTGAATATTCGAATATTCATTGAATATTTATTCGAATAATTGCGTTTTGCATTATTCGAATATTCACTGAATAGTTGGATATTCAGTGAATAGTAGTATTCATGAATAATCAGTGAATAGTCGAGTATTCATAAATAATCAGTGAATATAGTCGATTATTCACTGAATAGTTGAATATTCAATGACTAGTTTTCTATTCGTGAATAATCAGTGAATACTCGACTATTCACTGATTATTCAGTGAATAGTTTTGTATTCAGTTAGTATAGTTGGATTTACTTTGCAGATTTTGTGAAAGAAAACAAATCATTTGAACTGACGAACCTTTCCGACATGCACATTTAACGTTCTGACGTAGTTGATATTGATATAGATGGTACACATAGATACATTTTTGCTATTTCAGACAATTCGGGGTACTTGTTTTGATTATTTTTCCACCATTCTATTGGTTTTGAATCTTTGGGTATTGGATAATCTAAGACGTGAACATCTTTTTCATTATTACAATTGGTAGGTACTATTTTTCAACGATTCATCTAAATCGTTTTTGAAGAGGAAATCTAATGCCATCTTCTTAATCGATCAGTTTCTTCAATTGAAACCTTGCTTTCCTGTATGCCATTTCTAGACATTTCTTTATTTCAGTGGTCAAATATTGTTTGATTCTGAATTGTGAACCAACGAATTTTTCTATTTTTTTAAATCTGGGGTCTAAAAATGTGCACACATCAACTGGAGTAACATCTTCTCCTAACAAAACCGAATCAGAAAAACAAAGTTTTTCGAACTTTTCATAGAATTGAACACGAAGTGTACTCTTGAAGGATTTAATGTTCTCATAATCCGTTTGATCATTCCCTTTGTACCTGTATACCTGTAATGGGTCTATGTAGATTGTAGTGTCCCAGCGATGGTTTTACTGCTATTGTATTTTATACGTTTTCATGTAATAAAAATAATTGCTGGATTTATGGAATATGACAATTTTGTCGGTAAAATCAGGGTACTGAAGCTACTCCCGACTTTTCAAGAGTAACGAACGTTTTTACATTTAAGCATTACTGAGTATTCATCGAATAATCACTGAATACTCATTGAATAATCACTGAATATTCATTGAATAATCACTGAATACTCATTGAATATTCATTGAATAATCAATGAATACTCATTGAATATTCATTGAATAATCAATGAATACTCATTGAATATTCAACAAATAGTTGAATATTCATGAATAATCAAGCATGAATATTTGTTTGAATGAATTATTCGAATAATCGAATAAATTTAAGAATGAATATTCGAATACTAAAAGGCGAAAAAGTCCCAGCCCTAATTCTAAGTTGCCAACTAGGTTGATGTGAGTGTGAGATCAAATGGGTTTGATATTCGATGGGCGGAGCCCAATGTTGGCAACTAAGTTACAGTGTTCGCAACTAGGATGACAACATCAGTTGTAGTCCAAGAAAATGGCCAATGAAATACGAATTTTGAGGTTAAAACTTGAATTTTCGATATAAGTTACTTTGAAGCATCTAAAAACGAACTGTGAAAGGTTTTTTTAAATTCACCCCCGGGAAGGGGTGAAAAAAAATAAAAAAAGGGGTTTTTTTGAAATTTTGGGGAAATGGTAAGTGTTAGAAAAAAAAGTTTCGAATAAAAGTTGTAGAGCGTAAAATTTTACATAAAAATGTTCTCACAACTTTTTTTCCTAAAATTGAAATTAACTGAGATATGGTAGCTAGAAGCTAGGGGATGATAACAGGAACTTTAAAAAATCATAAGTTGTTGAAAAATTGAAAAAACTCATAATTTTTTTTTTAAATTACTTATATGATTATAAACTTTAATTCTAGAGAAAAATTTTTTTTTTTTAATTGTTTATAAAAAAGTTATAACAATTTAAAATTTTTATTTTCAAATTAAATCAACTTTAACTGATGAAAATATATATATATTTTTTTTAATAGATTAATATTTTAAGAAATTGACCATACGCGTTGAAATTTAATTTTTACCTGTTCTTTTCAAGCAGATATAAAATAATTTACCTGGTTAAAGATATTGTGTGGCGGCCATTTGCTTTCACTACCGACTTCGGTACCTCATGCGCATGCGTCAGTTGTTCTCAATGCGCCAGTTGTTCTCTGTGTGTTTACAATATTCTCCATTTGTTTTGAGTGAATTGATCTCTGTGTGTTTACAATATTCTCCATTTGTTTTGAGTGAATTGATCTCTGTGTGTTTACAATATTCTCCATTTGTTTTGAGTGAATTGATTAGTGCTGTTAATTTGGAAAAGGTAATTATTTAAGTGATGTTCAATTTTATATTGAGAAACCGCATGGTCAAAACATAAACACATGCTTTTTATTTACTTTGTTATAAAAATCACCATCAATCATTTTATATTATTTAATTTTTTAAATACTATTGTTGAAGTATCTACCTAGATTAGTTGATAATGAATTAATTTTGTACTTTTCTTGTTTATATAGGTTGAAATTTCAACATGGATCAACAAGCATTATGCAGTATTTGTGACACAGTTTTGATCAATGACACCGACACTGTTGTTTCAGTGAAAGAGAGAGGATTAAAAAAGTTGATTGAGAAAAGCATTGAGAAGGAAGACAGAAAAAGCGAGTTATGGCTCGGAAAGATTGAAGTAAGTTTTCATGAAAAATGTAGGAAGTCGTATCCTATGTCTACCTCTTCAATTAAGAGAAAATCAAAATTATCTACTGATCCATCTTCATCACATTTTACATCATCTGTAGTTGGACCAAGTATACTACCAGCGTCAACTTCAACAAATTTGAATTTTGATTTTGTAAATCTATGTTTTTTTTGTAAAATGTCATTGGATCGCAAACATAAACGGGTCCATTTGATAGCTAATAAGTACACACAAGACCAGATACTGGATATTGCCAGGAGGCAAAATGATGAGTTTAGTACTGAATTGATTAAACGCATTAAAGACATCAACCTAGTTGACTGTAAAGCTAGTTATCATCATAAATGCTACGTGAATTTTAATAAGCTCGTGAAGGAACCAAAAATCTCTACCCTTAAAGAACAAACAGCTAGGATTTTCAATCAAATTTGCAAACACATTGAAGAAAGCTGTCAGTATACATTTAGTTTGCGGGAACTAAAAGATATCATGGGAGATGATCCCTTGAGTAACTTTGTTTTATTTCGAATGTTGAAAGAAAAATATAGAGATGATATCTTCATATCTCATCATCGAGGTAAGGAACCAATGATCTATTATAAAACGGAACCAGCACCAAAGGAGTTAATAGATAAAGTAAGTTACAATTCACACCAACTTATCTTATTTTAGTGTTATCCAATAGTAATAATAAATTATTCATTTTGCATTTTATTTTAACAGGTTTCTTGTAGCTGTAAAACGAATTGTTTATCAGCTCGATGTGGTTGCAAAAAAAGTGGTTTAAAATGCAATAAATTTTGTAAAAGTTGCCAAGGCCAAAGCTGTGATAACGCTTCTGCAAGATCGTTTAATCTTGAGGATGATGAAAATGAAGATAAAGAAGATGAAGAAAGAGATGATAGTGATGATGGAAATGTTTATGAGGATGAAAATGATGGTGAAGAAGAAACTACTGTCGAAGACGGAGAACAAGAAAATGAAGCTATATGTACAGGACGTAAAACTGTTAAAAACACTCGTTCAAAAGTATCCACACAAAAGGTATAATATCAATCAAATAAAATTCTTCTTTAGTTAATTTTTACGCTATGGACGATAATTTTTTTCTTGTATTCTTCACAGATTTTTTGTGGTTGTAGAACCAATTGTGCATCAGCAAGATGTAGTTGTAGAAAAAGTTCTCTCAAATGTAATGAATTATGCAAGTTTTGTCATGGTGATACATGCAATAACAGTATAAATGCAGGCGTTGATACCAATGAAGATAGTGAATATGAGACACATACAAAAGCTAACGATAAAGACGAAGAAACACCTACTGAAGAAGAAAACGAAGGAAGCTCAACTGTTAGAGACAGCAGTCCACTTGATGAAATTTATATTAACTTTGAAAAATTTTAATATAATTTTTGGAATTGCAAAATCTATATTTTTTTATTTATTATATAATTAGAGAATCAATTACTCTTAGGAAGTTTCTTCAAATTTTTTTAATTGTAATACAATTTTGTAATCTATTAAAAAAAAAAAAAATATTTTCATCAGTTAAAGTTGATTTAATTTGAAAATAAAAATTTTAAATTGTTATAACTTTTTTATAAACAATTAAAAAAAAAATTTTTCTCTAGAATTAAAGTTTATAATCATATAAGTAATTTTTTTTCTGTCTTCTTTTTCTGTCTTCCTTCTCAATGCTTTTCTCAATCAACTTTTTTAATCCTCTCTCTTTCACTGAAACAACAGTGTCGGTGTCATTGATCAAAACTGTGTCACAAATACTGCATAATGCTTGTTGATCCATGTTGAAATTTCAACCTATATAAACAAGAAAAGTACAAAATTAATTCATTATCAACTAATCTAGGTAGATACTTCAACAATAGTATTTAAAAAATTAAATAATATAAAATGATTGATGGTGATTTTTATAACAAAGTAAATAAAAAGCATGTGTTTATGTTTTGACCATGCGGTTTCTCAATATAAAATTGAACATCACTTAAATAATTACCTTTTCCAAATTAACAGCACTAATCAATTCACTCAAAACAAATGGAGAATATTGTAAACACACAGAACAACTGGCGCATTGAGAACAACTGACGCATGCGCATGAGGTACCGAAGTCGGTAGTGAAAGCAAATGGCCGCCACACAATATCTTTAACCAGGTAAATTATTTTATATCTGCTTGAAAAGAACAGGTAAAAATTAAATTTCAACGCGTATGGTCAATTTCTTAAAATATTAATCTATTAAAAAAAATATATATATATTTTCATCAGTTAAAGTTGATTTAATTTGAAAATAAAAATTTTAAATTGTTATAACTTTTTTATAAACAATTAAAAAAAAAAAATTTTTCTCTAGAATTAAAGTTTATAATCATATAAGTAATTTAAAAAAAAAAATTATGAGTTTTTTCAATTTTTCAACAACTTATGATTTTTTAAAGTTCCTGTTATCATCCCCTAGCTTCTAGCTACCATATCTCAGTTAATTTCAATTTTAGGAAAAAAAGTTGTGAGAACATTTTTATGTAAAATTTTACGCTCTACAACTTTTATTCGAAACTTTTTTTTCTAACACTTACCATTTCCCCAAAATTTCAAAAAAACCCCTTTTTTTATTTTTTTTCACCCCTTCCCGGGGGTGAATTTAAAAAAACCTTTCACAGTTCGTTTTTAGATGCTTCAAAGTAACTTATATCGAAAATTCAAGTTTTAACCTCAAAATTCGTATTTCATTGGCCATTTTCTTGGACTATTGGATCTGTGGATGTTTAGAAGGAATATTTCCCTCCTGTCAAAAATTCTATGTATCTGGAGAACAATTATCGAAAATTACAGCGATAATTGCATTGTAGGAAGCGAAACTGCACTGCGATAATTGTTCTGTTCATAGATGCTTAGTTTCTATGCATCTTACACAGTTCGAATCTATGGCAATTCCATTCTAAATCAGTTTGACAAGTAATGTAACAGTTTATTCGGGAAATATTCCCCCGAATTACACTCGTGCATCAAAATGACCGGATAATTTCGCATTCCAGCGTGTTTTCTTTGAAAAACTGCATTCGGTCATTTTCATTTTTGGAGAAAGAGCCCTCCACCTTCGGTGTCGGGCTCTTTCTCCAAAAATGAAAATGAACTCATGCAGTTTTTATGACAACACGCTGTCATGCAAAATTATCGGTAATTTTGATGCACTTGTGCAATTACTTATGAATATATCATTAATTGAATTGAAATTGAACTCATTGAATACATCGACAATATGAGCAATATTCCACATATTCCATTTTATATATTTATCACAAATATTCAGGTGATTCTTCAGAAAGTATCTTTTCGAGCTTTCATTTTGGCAAATTTGTTCATAAATTCTTTAATATCTAATTAATCTACCAATTCAGTTTCAATGGAGAGGATAAGTCAACCCGCTAGGGAAATCTTATGACATACTATTTTTTACGTTTCTAACAATCTAAATCGCAATCGCATGCTGGATAGGATCGACCTAGAAGAAATAATCATATTTTGTTTATCTTTGAAAACAGCCGTATAGATATTATTGAATAAATGAATTTGGTCCTTTCTATTTAGTCTATTTCATCGTCTGAAACTTCAACCATAGGTATTTTCCAGTACTGAAAAAATTAATGAAAAATAAAAATTATAAATCTTACCTTCATTAACCTAATTTGAAGTCCTCAACTCGAAAGGCAAAACGAAAAAATTCGGAATATGATAACACTCATTTTTCACATACTATACGAGAATGTGGTATGAAATAAAAAAACTTCTTATATTTCTTACAAAGGATAAGATGGAAATGATGAAATATTTTCTCGTATATTTTGCTCCTGAGGATTCAACATTCTGATAGGAGAATTGAAAAGAAAAATGATGTCTGAAACATTCAGAAGCCGCCACAAATACACAATAAAATTCGGCAACGTTTAAAGAAGGGAACGCCGGTAAGCCTGATGAGTGCATGTGTTTTTTAGGTCAATAACTCGAAAACAGTACATAATGTAGCACCTTTGATGGTTTATGATGGTAATCGAATTTTTCGGTATCCATTCCTGTTCTTTCTGGTTGAATTAAATCTCATTAGGTATTTTCAATTTCTTAACATGGAATTTTTGTTGATCAAGTGGAGACTGAGATGCCGCTGTTGAATTTTGGCGCCCTACCCTGCCTCTCCCCTAGCGACGGTCCTGACAGCAGAGCTACTCCACCTCCAATTTCCTACCCGAAAAAAGAGTGAAAGAAGTCTTTTGTTATTCAATAAACAATGTTGAATGGTTATTATGTTCAAGGTGAAGTATAAAAAAATGTTTTCTTGAAGAGTTTTTTCATTTCTATTGTTAGTTCATAGTTCAAAAATATTCTTCTTATAAAACTAGATAATGTGGAATGCGGGCTGTTATTTAAAAATTTATTCATTTTAACAGAAAGATATCAACACAAACATTTTTATTAAATATATAGCGAACCCGAAGTCATCTGTTCAAAAAGGCCAGTAAGTATTATTTTCGAAAATAAATAAACTAAAAACAGTTAAGGTTAGGACATTACTAAATTTGACTTTCTTTTTCGAATCTATGACAGTCTTCAACACCTGAATAATTTTCCGAACTGGCAGCCTAGCTACGAGTTCCACGTAACACTCGATGATTTCTCAAGGTCACTTGTAAATTCAGCAAGATTACCTTTTTGCGTTATCAAACCTGAATTTCCATATATGAAATAATGACTGTATGCCTCCATTCGTAATTTCCAAAATTTGGGATACGAAAATGATGAAAATTATATTATTATTATTGTACCTATACTGGTTATTTCTATGATGAACCACAGCAATTTTTAGTGACATTTTTGTAACCACAAATAAAGCCGCGACTGGACTTTCAAGCCCTACTTCGATGTCAATAATTCCTGAGCGATTCCTATGAGCGACATGCGTAATATGTCTCTGATCTCTAAGACATTCTATGTAATTCTTCCCCTCTCTGCACGTTTTGAACTCTTGTAGAGTAAGGTGGTGTTGTTTCTAAATGTTTACTAGTCAGTGTATTCAAATCAGTCATTTCTTCTATATTAATAAAGACTCTGTAGTTATCTCTCAGCATAATATTTTTTAATGCTCATCAGTATAATCATATACTCATAAATCCAGGTAAATACTGTTTCCATACTCACGAGGAGGTACTTACCATTCATTCTTATCTGAACTTTCCATTAATTTCTGATTCGTGGAGTAACGAATATTTTGGTGTACAAAGGGCATACACAAAATCTTTTGACCCAACTTTTGACATGAATTTGTTTTAGGGAGATACAGTTAAATATTAGGTGTAGTAAAAGGAAATCCATTATGTTTCCAATGAAAGGCATTAGTTATCTGTATCGGGCGTTGAATAGGTCGGATAGGGTTAGCAAAGAGAAAATAATAGTATATTCTAAAACAAGTTGCAGAATGGGCTCCTATTCCAACACGAATGCGAAATTCGAAAACGAGCGACGAAGGAGCGAGTTTTGGAACGCATGAGTGTTGGAATTGCCTTCTGCAACGAGTATTAGACGATATTTTCTCTATTTCAGTCAAGTTTCGTGAAATATTATCGAAATTCAATGAAAAATTCAGATTATATATCCTAGTGACTTTTTTATTGTATCTTGGCAGTTGGTGTGACTGTTACGAAAATTGACAGATTACTGAATTTCAATATGAATCGTATGTTTCGAATTTAGACATAATTTACAATTATCCATTAAATACGTGAATTATGTCTAACGAAATCGATTTAACACTACCAGAATTAAGAGAATTTGCAAATAATGTAGCAAATTATTTCACTATATCCCCAAATTATATTATATTGACAATTATTGACGTTTGTCGAAATTTGATAGGATTGGAAGTCAGCATAGGCAACCACACGAAAAATATATCTGAAAACGATGCTGTAATGAGTTCATTACAGCACTGTTTTTAGAACTGTAATGGACTCATTACGATACTGAAATAGAGAAACTATTTTTACAGTTTTTTTTTCTATAAAGGCGAACATGCAAGCCAGGCGGTTGAAAATGTAAATAGTGTGCTGATACTAAAACAGTTCATCACACGCAATTTTGGTTTCGTCTATTCCATTCTGGTAATTTCGATGTCATAAATGCACCACGCGCTTGAATGTTAATTGTCCAAAATTACGATAATATCATAGACATTGTCGAGTCCGACCGTCATGTAATCACTGTTTCGATTACCCAAGAGCTAAGGATTGCATGAAAAATCGTTCGGAACCATCTTCATAAGGCTGGTCTCAAGAAGAAGCTCGATGTATGGGTAACACACGAGTTAACGCAAAAAAACCACATGGACTGAATTTCCATCTGCGTAGGTATCGCAAAAAATCGACTCATTTTTGAAGCGGTTGGTGACTGGTGTTGAAAAGTTCATCACTTACGACAACGTCAAGCGAAAACGGTCGTGGTCGAAACGCGGTGAGCCGGCAGAAACGGTGGCCAACCTAGGATTAACGACTAAGAAGGTTTTGCTGTGTGTTTGGTGGGATTGACAGGGAATTATCTACTATGAGCTGCTCCCTTACCGCATTACTGTTAACTCGGAACTGTACCTATACTGTCAACAATTGGATCGTATGAAGGAGTAATCGCCCACAAGCTTTGGCCAATAGGAGAGGAATTGTGTTCCATTAGCTCAATGCCAGGTCACACTCATCGATAGTGACTCGCCAGAAGCTCCGAGGGCTTGCTTGGGAGGTTCCTATGCATCGACCTTATAGTCCGGACCTGGCACCATGTGATTGCGGTCTGTACCTGTCCATGGTGAAAAATTCAGTTCAACAGAAGCTTGTGGAAATCGACTATCTCAATTTTTTGCTAATAGAGACGAGTTTTTCTATAAGAGAGGTATAATGATATTACCTTCAAAATGGTTACAAGTTATTGAAAAAATGGAGCATATTTGACCTGAATCTATGATAATTAAAGTAGTGTTTTTCATTCAAAAATAATGGATTTCTTTCTACTGCACCTTATTATACAGGGTGGCCACTTTTTCAATGGGATTGTATTGGTAACTTTTAAACCATAAGAGTTAGAAGGTCGGTCAAATGGAGAAAAAGTTGCATGTCTAGAAGCATTATCAAGCAGTTTAAACAAATTGAGATTATCAGGGCCGGTTATTGAGATATCATAAGAAAAGTAAATTCTGTCATTTTGATTTTTGTTTTTTTCCCACTTTATTTCAAATATCATCAAAAAATGTTACAGGAATTTTTTATTCGACAGTAAATTGTTCTCAATTTGACGTAATCATATTTCGTATCCAACGTTTCGTGCTCTCTGGGCCACCCTCAACCTCATTTTTTTCAATACGGACCTGTATATTTTATGACACTTTTCGAAATAACTTTTAACGCTGAATTCAACGATATAGTATACAATGTCATTCGAAGTTGATTTTCAGGTGATTTTGAGCCTTATCCAAATTTCTTTGCGTCGGATCTGTATTACATTTCGGTACCTTTAGTTAAATTAACAACAAGCAATATATTTCGATGAGAAAATCAACTTACTCATTTTGAACTGAATGGAACATATCAGAATCAAATCAAGAAATAAGTAATAATTATTTACATATTTCAATACATAATAATTAAACGAATTATCATTTAATGAAAGAAAAATCGAATGATTATTCGAAAGTAAATGAAAGTGAATGAAGTAGGTAGGTAAGTGTTCGAAATGTCCACCATTTTGTAAAATGCACTGAACGGTTCTGGAACCCATACTTCTTATACATTTGCTTATTTCGTCTTCTTGAATACCTTCCAATACATTCTTTCTCAATCTTCTCGCGAGAAATCACTATTGTTGGATTTGTCATTTGTTCCAGAATCGAACTTTATTTTGATATCATTACGATATAAGTTTTGAAGGCTTGGTATTCAAATTTAAAATTATTGTATTTGCGTCTCTTGACTATTTTATTAACAGCAGTTTTTGATAAATTGCATTCACTACAGATCCGACCCAAAGAAATTTGGGGATAAGGGTCAAAATCACCTGAAAATCAACTTTGAATGACATTGTATGATATATCGTTGAATTCAGCGTAAAAAGTTATTTCGAAAAGTGTCATAAAATATACAGGTCCGTATTGAAAAAAATGAGGTTGAGGGTGGCCCAGAGAGCACGAAACGTTGGATACGAAATCTGATTACGTCAAATTGAGAACAATTTACTGTCGAATAAAAAATTCCTGTAACATTTCCTGATAATATTTGAAATAAAGTGGGAAAAAAAATCAAAATTACAGAATTTACTTTTCTTATGATATCTCAATAACCGGCCCTGATAATCTCGATTTGTTTGAACTGCTTGATAATGCTTCTATGCATGCAACTTTTTCTCCATTTGACCGACCTTCTAACTCTTATGGTTTAAAAGTTACCAATACAATCCCATTGAAAAAGTGGCCACTCTGTATAATACTGTCCGTCCTGTTGTTATGCGTTACTACTGTATTTCACGGTGGGAAATTCAAGAACTTATCCCAATTTCCAAGAGTTAACCTAAAAATTATTGCAGTATTGAAATAACAAATTTTATTTGGATTTATTGTGAATAAAACATTTACATAACATAATTCGATTTCACAGATGAGATGTTTGAGCAGACTGACGATTTTTCCTGCACCTTCTTGAACTACAATTGTCGTTTTTCACAGATCTTGTGGACATTAGTACCACATGGGAATGGTTATCGTTGTTGGACTTGGAAAAAGACTTCGAGTAATTTTGATGGATGCTGCTGCATCTTTCTCCGCAAATATGGTGAAGGATAGTGTTGTACATTTGTTTGGTACCATCCTGAAAAACACAAATATATCATTAATTTTTTCTGAAACACATTCGGTTCTCCTTCTTCAAATAGCTCTGAGCTTGTGGGAAAATCTCCCACTTTTATTGACACTATATTCATTTCTAGACTTGATCTGCCGACTTTAGTGTGACTGAATTTTTTCGGAGTTTTTAAAACAGCCAGATATAGATTTTTATTCAATTTCTTATTCGAAATTTAAAAAACTTAACAGAGGAAACTGCAGCCGTAGGCAGAGACCCAATTTGTCACCCTAATTGAAGTCAACTCTGTTAGAATGCAAAAAACTAATATTAGGTAATCCGGGTCTTCTACCGAGAAATGAAAAAATTGAAGACATCTCTTTGAAAAAATTTGAAATAACATATACAAGATTCACCGCGATGGCCTAGAAGACGGTTATGGAAAACTAGTATGATTTTTTGCTGAAAATTTGCATATTTTGAGATTTCTACAACTTTCGGTTATACCAGAAACAGACTACTACTCCCTTATTTCAAATAGCACACCCAGTAAATTATTACATCATTAGATAGCTTTTTTGATGACAATTTCATCAATATGCCCTACCCAAGCGCGGTCCCAGGGGGGCCATGAACAATTTTTATTTAATTATTTAATATTATCGTAAAAAACTGGTTATACATTTATTAAGTGATAGTCCAAGGGAGCAACGTCCGGAGAATACGGCGGGTGGAGCAGGACTTCCTATTTCAACGTTTTCAAGTTTATTTTGACCAATTTCGCAACATGGGATCGAGCATTGTCATGCTGTACAATCACTTCATCATGTCTCTCGTTGTATTTCGGCCGTTTGTCTTTCAATGCTCTGCTCAAACGCATTAATTACATTTGATAACGATCGCCTGTGATTGTTTCAGTCTGTTTTAACAACTCATAACACACTACGCCGAGCTGGTCCTACCAAATACTGAGCATGATCTTGGAACCGTGAATATTCGGTTTGGCCATCGACGTGGAAGCATGGTAGGGATATCCTCATGATTTTCTAGTCTTGGGATTATCGTTATGAACCCATTTTTCGTCTCCAGTCACAATGCGATGCAGAAATCCCTTCCGTCTTTGCCTTAAAAGCAGCAAACCCTGTTAAACATCTCTCGGCTTCAACTCGTACAGGACCCAATTTTCTTGTTTCTGAATCATCTCCATCAAGGTGTTTTGAAATGGCTTGTTGCGTCACACCCAATGATCCTGCCAATTCTCGTTGCGTTTGACACGAGCCTTGATCATGTAATGCCTTCAATTCTGCATCTCTCTTCAACCGCCATGCTGGTCTTCGACGTCAAAATCACCGTTTTTGAAGCGTTGCTTTACACTGAAGTAGAAAATTAAAACTTTCCGCAAATGACGAGAATTTGGCTCGTAAGCTGACATGTTTAATCGAGAATAACTTCATAATGCAGACAAAAATCGATTAATATTTCGATGGCGTTATATTTACAAATGCCTTATGTATTGTATGACAATCACGATCTATTTATTTCGACTATCACTAAAGCCATCTATAGCAAAACGGCGGAAGCAAAGTTGTACACCTTATACATATAATAGTAAATTCTAAAACAAGTTGCAGAATGGGCTCCTATTCCAACACGAATGCGCTCCTTCGTCGCTCGTTTTCGAAAGCAAGAGTGTTGGAATTGCCTTCTGCAACGAGTATTAGACGATATTTTCTCTGTTTCAGTCAAGTTTTGTGAAATATTGTCGAAATTCAATGAAAAATTCAGATTTTATATCCTAGTAACATTTGTATTGTATATTGGCAGTTGGTGTGACTGTTACGAACATTGACAAATCACGGAATTTGGATATGAATCGTACGTTTCGAATTTTGGAATAATTTACAATTACGCTTTAATATCGTGAGTTATGTCTGACGAAATCGATTTAACACCACCAGAATTTAGAAAAAATAACGAATAATGTTGCAAATCATCTCACTATATCCAAATTATATTGTATTGATAATTATTGACGTTTGTTGAAATTTGATAAGATTCGGAGTCAGTATAGACAACCACAAACCGAAAAATATAACTGAAAACGATGCTGTAATGAGTTCATTACAGCACTGTTTTTAGAACTGTAATGAACTCATTACGATTCTGAAATAGAGAAATAAATATAAATATTCGTTGAGTTTTTTCAAAAGTATGGCATATTTCTGAAATTGTCATCAAAAAAGCCATTGAATGATGCAATAATATGCTGGGTGTCGATTTGAAATAAGGAAGTAGTAGTCTATTTCCGATATAACCATAAGTTGTAGAGGTCTGAAACTATTTTAGGGAGAAAGATCATTGCCTCAAACCTCAACATGAAAATGTTTCATTATGAAATTATAATTAGTTTTCCATAAACGTCTAATAGGCCATCATGGATCACCCCTGTTAACAAAAAACTAACAATCTCAAACCTGTACCAAAATTTGATTTATTTTAGGATTGTTAAAAAAAAATTTACATATTTTTTTCTTTACCTTCATATCATTAGCATCATCGTTTTCCTGTATATTCGCATATTTTTGAGTGGTAGCGGCATTTTTTATATTTCGCTGATTATAACTATCACAAAATCAAATCCTAAAAATTATTCCCTGATTGTCATAATTCATTTTTTGCCAATAATTACAAAATGATTTGAGGAACACTGCGGTATATCTATACCAATCTGTTTATAAATGCCATCTATTCTACGTGGGTATTACCCAATGCCGAAAAAAAACTTAAAAATGAAAAATTATAGAGCGTACCTACTTTTATTAACTCAATTTGAAGTCCTCAAATCCAAAGGTAAATTGAGAAACTAAGAATATGATAACAGTCACTTTGCATATATATTAAACGATTAAAGAATGTTCTCTAAAATGTTATAATTGATTGAGGAACGAATAAAAACTTCTTGTATTTCTCCAGAATAATAAGATGGAAATGGTGAAATTGAATCATTTCGTTTCTCCAATATTTTGCATTTTTCTGAGGAATCAACATTCTGATTGGAGAATTGAAAATAGGAACTTTTCCTGAAATATCAAGCAACCGCCCCAAAACCGTAATAAAAGTCAGCAAAGTTTATCTAAAGAACGCCGACAAGCCTGATGAGTGCACGAATTTTCACGTCTATCATTCGCAAAAATTTTTATAGGGGGATTACGCGTCATCTGAGATATTTATGAGTATAATGCATAATGCGACACCTTTGATGGTTTCGATGTTAAATTTGGCTGTATTTCTTCCTGTTATTTCTGCCTGAACTAAATTTTCATTCGGTATTTTGAATTTCTATACACATGGGATTTTTGTTGATGAAGCTTGAAATACCGTTCTTTGGGGTCCTAGAGGTTACTGTTGAACTTGCCTACCTCCTGCCTAGCCTTAGCGACGGTTTTAGAGGAAATATAACGAAACAAGGTATCCCAAATTCGATGCTCACTGAGAACATCTCGAGAACTTTTTTTTCGAAATTAGTAGTTAGATATCATAATCAGATCGTTAATATTTTGCTACTTTCTCGACTTACAAAGTCGAAAAATGTTTCGAATATTTAGTTCTACCTTATTATTTTATCTCATTTTAAATTTCATTCTAGATCGAACAAGCAGTTTTGACATCAAAAGGAAAACAAAATCGAAAGGGCTATTTAATAGAAACCTTCGTCGAATTAGTCCCATTAACTGAAATTGAAATTGTTCATGGAAGAAGCTGATGATGCACATCAACGCAAAATTACCGAGAGCAAGCATGATCTGATTCGAGTACTCGAGGGCATCTTAGATTGCAACGAACTAAAATCTTATTTTTAATAGGCAGCTTTATCAGAAACTGGATTCACTTAGAGGATTTTAAAGAATTATTTGGACCAAGCAACAACAATCTACTATCAACGAGGTAAAGGTGAAAGGAAACATAAACAAAAAGTATCATGAAAAAATTTCAGGGCAAAAACTTCATTAAATCTTATCGAATAACCTGCATATCCACCATCTGGAATGGATTCAAGGAGGCTACATCCTCACTCTTACAAATTTCTCATCCAGAGATTTTTTCTTTGGCTTGCAACAGTGAGACATTTTGTAACCAAATTATTACCTAACCTAACCTAACCAAATTTTCAGGAGTTTTTTTCCCTATAACACAGAATTTGCACTGAGTTTCTCATAACTCTATTCTCATTAGATGCTTCTGTAAGGAAGACAGGGTGTAGATGTAGCATGTTCTTACTGAGATCCAAAGGATCCATATTGGTGTTTTCCGATTTTCATATTTTAGAATGATATTTTCTAATAACATTAGCTTATTACGATTATAAAAACGTCGTATGATTCATAGTGAAGCAGACTTTCATTAAGTTTAATAATTTTTTGTCTCTCATTCACCTCCCAATGATTTTCTGTCCGGTCTATAATTCATTTTCAATAAGATCAAACGGATCAAATTTTTAGAATTCTATCCGAAAACGATCCCAACAGACCCCTTGAGTTGTTTCAGGCTGGTGGAATACAAGTGCAAGTGTCTGATTTCTTCAATATTACCCAAATTATGATATCACATTTTCTGGCCACTGGAATTGTTCCACAAAGATCTCGAAGCGGTATACCACGTACTACAATAAAAAAACGTCTTTTAACTCTTTCGGTGAGAACACTGCCTTTCAGCTTTGTCAGAATCCTAATTCAACGCCAGGGATACTTCAATTTCTGAACACTGTCAGAAGATGTATCCACGATGTCTAAATATGGACGTTTTTAGGATAGTCGACGAGTACAGATGTGGACACATCATATCCACTAAAATGTCTCAGAGGAAGAAGTGCATCCTTTTCGAGGAGGCACATTAAAGTATACACACCGCAAAATTAGGGGAACTGACAAAATCTCAAGGAAGTTGGTAGTTCATTTTTTCTTGAATCCTTAAGCCGATTTTAGGAAAACCCTTTTTTTGAATTGTAGTTTGATTCCTTGGTAACATAACTGTGCAGATGCCGTCCCCATCAGTTACTTCATTTTTTTTTTATATTGAGGGGCGAACAAAAAGTGAAAAGTAAGCTCTTATAATGGAGTGAATCATTGACATCTGATAATGTTTACGAATGCTCAGATATTGCCTCATCTTTTTTGAACATTTCTTTTTTTTATTAAATTGCGATATCTTAATTTTGAAAAATTACAGCACTGGTTTCAGTACAAAGAAAAAATATGTTCATTAGAGAATGGCAATCATTAACTTGATTCAATTCATACAATGTACTTTTTTATCATCCTGAGACGGACCAATTATTTGGTTCTGAGAAGAACCGTTTGCCAAATTCGGTCTCTCCAGACTTGAACGCACCATACTTTTTTTGAGTTCGTATTGAGGGGATCGGGTATCTGATAGAACTTTTTACGTGATCAGCTCTCAATGCTATTGGAGGATGTACCTTTGGCTAAACGAGCCATTCTCTAGCCCGTCAGATCTCCAGAATTAACCACATACGTCTTCTTACATTTGAAGTCGCATGAAAAGATTGATTCAAATAATCCAGTGGCGACACCTAAAGAATTGAGGTAGAGAATTTTGACGGCATATAAAATACAATTTCATCGCGCGTTACCGTCACTGAAGTACGGCATGATACTTGGCTGCGTAAGAAATAGAGGCAAGCAATTTGAATAGGAGCTTTGAATGTTTTTTGTATTATTTGAAAATGTTTCTCAGTTGAATATAAAAGTTCAAATCATGTTAGGTATTTTTTCTTTTTCTTTAATTTTGTCCGATCCCGTGAACAGTTGTGAACACTTATACCTTTTTTGAAAGCTAATGAAACAAGAAATTGATGTACGCTATTTTGTACATTCAATTTTCACAGTGTAAGTAATAATTTTACAATCAATTCTTTTTAGAAATTCAATTTTGACACCTATTTGACTGGGCTTAATTTATGCAAATGAACCCTTCAAAGTATCACGTCGAATTAGAAAACATTCTGTATAACTGATAAGATCTTGTTGCTGTGGGATGGTTTCTTGATGTTTTATTTGTCAAGAAGATAACAAGAACTTGCTTTAGGCATCAAAACAGACCGCACTGTTCCTAGAATTCAGGAGCATCTGAGCGCATATTAATTCATACGTCAATTGCGCGTGCGCCCTTGGAAAACACAGAACTGTATGATGTTGTCCCCAAGGAAGCAATTGGCACAAGAATAAACGACCGCTCCAAACCACCCTACTTACATTAGTGCTTTCTAATTTATTATGATTTGAACAATGGTATGAGTATTTGCTTTATCTATAACGATATGTTCCCGATATCTGATTCATTGTTCTTTCTTTGCCTCCAATAAAAATTCTTCTCCTTTATGTCCATCGTTATCTACGATGGGGGTTGGAAATAGCCCATTCCCATCAACAAACGCCCGGCAACGTGTAAAAGATGTTATCCGTCGTATCCTCACTACTTCTCCATTCATAAATTAGACTCGATGGGAAATGTATGAATATTCAGTTTATTAAAGGAAGTTCAGAGGGGTATTTAGAAACCTCAGCACGCTAGAATGAGTTTCACTGAACTGGGATCAAATGAAAGTTCCTGGTTCTTGGGGCTATTTAATAACATAAGACGGCAAGTTCCTCGAAAACATTCAGCCTGTGCAAAGCTGGCAAACTAGAGACCTTCCATCTATGTTTACATGAGTTCATAAGATTAATAGATTCAGTTTAATTGAATCACAGTTTTTCCGAGAATAAAATTTCTTCCTATATCACAGAATAATATTCAATTAAAATCATCATCACAAAAAGCGCCCCATACTCATTCAATATACTTCGTGTTTTCCAAACCACGGTTTTCCACAGGTCATGAGTATATTTGTTAATTAAAAGAATATAAGAGTTATTGTGAAGTCGGCCCATCTGACAAAAGATTTTTGTTCAGCTTTGATGCATTTTGAAGCTATTGCATTTGGAAAAGAATGAAACACAGCTAAAAAATTTAATATGAAATGAGATATGCACATTGCTCTAATAAAAAAGTTCTGAGTCAAACACTGCAAGGCATTGTAGATTTCAACTTAGTACAGTGGTTGAAAAAATTTGGTTATGAATCCTTCAATAAGATTATCGTTTCTGCCCCTTTCAGACAATTTTTTTTAAGGAAAATTTTCATAAAAAAAGTTGTAACAAAAAATATTTTAGAGGTACGCTATTTCAACCCCTAAGTATATCGCAATATCTTGGTTTCTTTTCGGAATATTCAAAAAATTTTTCAAGGTTTTTTTTCTAGTGATATTTTTGGTTTATATGATACCCATAACAGATCATAGAAATTAATCACATTTTTAGAGATATCCATAGAGGAGAGTAGGAGTTTTTTAAATCAACATCCTACACGCAAAAAAATCTATTCTCAAATTGAGTGAATAATATTTGGTTGAAGTATATGATAGATTCATATATAAGCAAGACTATAATAAATTTGGGTCAAGTATACTTTATTCTCCAAATTTAAATATACCAAGTATTCCAAATAAGTATATGATATTCTTGAATTTAATAAAGTCGGTATTATTGGTCCAAAGAAAATTCTTATATTTGCTGTGAGTAAATGACTCTACTTGAAATGAGTGGTTGATAAATTTCGTTTGAATATAAAATATTTTCAAGACAAGATATTGAATTCCTCAATTTCAATCATTTCTTCGTTTGAAGGTAGTGAATCATATACTCGAATGAAAGAATTGATATACTCAAACCAAAATTAAGTAAGTGTTAGAATAAGTATGTAATATGATAAATTCAAAATTAATTTTATGGTTGTTCCGAAGAAACAGTAAACTCACTTGAAATGAATATTAATTTCAAATCAATTCTTTGAAATTATTCGAAAGAATAAATGCAATTATCTATCCAATCCATTAGATTTCTTAATCTGATTAATAAATAAAATACAGCATATATAAAAAACGAATTTATTTCTCATATCATCATAAAATAAATAAAAACCAACAAATAAACAATATCTACATTGGAAAAAAATTGTATTACATTTATACAAATACAGGATAAAACATTGTACTATACAAATGATTAAAGGAACATAGTTATCTCCTAAAGAATAAATTATTTAGGTGGAGAGAATTCGAGATACATACTTAAAAGTTCATCTACATCTATATACAACAATTTGGAAACTTTTCGGCTATAATAGATTTTCCCCTGATACCAAAAACAAGTTGGGCTTGGCGGTTTGATTCCTCTGTGTTGATCTATTTTTCTGTTCTTGAATGATTTGTCCAATATCATTTGAGATCTGCAAAGAAAGAAGAAATTTGTGATTAATGAATTTTATCGTGGACTTTTTCGAATGAAAAATACTACCTGGTCCTGAAGAATTATTCCAAAATTGTATCTCACTCATATCGATAGATATCTATTGATTTGCATTTTCATCAGCAAATGATAACGTAACTCCCAATTGTTCATGAACAATTTCCATATTCTGCAAAAGAATCAAATTCAATTAACATTAATCAATTATGAACAGGAAGTTGTATTCAAAAAGTGCATTAATATTTCGAAAATAATTAGAAATCTCTAGAAAATCTTTATAACAGACCCTATTAAATATTAACGCATTTGTTCTGAAAAAGTAAGAATTTTGTTGAAAATATCAATTCAAAAATACCTAATCCTCAAAGAAATAATACAAAGATATCAAGCTGAATCACAATAGTAAAAAACACCAAGAGCATCATGAAAAGGAAAATGAAATCCGAATTAATGAAAAAAAATTAAATGAGTTGAAATTATTTCTCAATAAAAACTTACCTTGAAATTTTCCACTCAGACACTCCATTTATCCCTAATTCCTAATTAAATTTTGCTTTTTGCAGTATGTATTCAGTATCTAACACTTATAACACAATTAAAACTTCCGTAGACCGATCAGTCCTATCACCTAAATGAGACTGAAGGGGATCGAAAGAGATATTTTCTAATGCAAACTGCACAGAGGGCGCATTTTAGTATATCTTCGAATAATATTCTTGAATCTAGTGGATGAAAGCATTTATATACTTGTATTTCGATAAATACTGCCAACAGGTGGATAGGAACGTTTTCATTGGCGCGGCATATCAAACGAGTCGAATCATGTTGACGAAGATGCAGGGAAAAGAACTCGCGTTTTAGTATATTTCGGTATAATATACTCAGATCTAGTACATGCAAATATAATTCAGATTATGAATGGTTTATTCTGAACTGGATAATTTGAATTTTTCAAAAATTCATCTTATTCAAAACGAAATCCGTGATCAAAATATTTCAGTTCATTAGACACCTCTCAAAGGAATTATATTTTGTAAAATACATTTATATCCATTAAATAATTTTTGGCTTATTCTATATCACACATATAACGTAAACTGTTAACGATTATTCCCATGTTGTGTCGGTCACGAGAACCTTGCTATCTGGGGCAATCCCAGGTGTTTAATTGCTAGTATACCTCATCCATTTTTGAATGTTGAAACAAAAGTTATTTCAAAAGAAAATATGTGTTTTTCTTATCATTTTTTAGGTTCATTATTGCTCACCAAAATCAATTTCACTTATATTTTTATGTATTATTAACACATCTCAAAATATCACATAACTTACTTCAATATGGTACCGCTATGACATTTTTTAGCGTCAGAAACTAGATGTATTGTGAAACGGTATATTAACAAATTATCTAGTATGGCCTTTATTGAGTTGGTTAGCTACAATTAACATAAAAAGAAAAATAAAATTCATATTATCTGCTAATTCAATCACAGGGTGGATTTTAGATGAATTATTCACTCCCCTTCTAACACTCAAACCATAATATTTAAATATTAAAATGAAATATGTCTCACTATGACGAAATTTTGTCTACAAAATTTCATATTTTCATTTATTATGATTAGTCTCGAACATGAAAAATGAGCAAATAGGTCTCCAATTCATCTTTGTGACTTGGGCATATTCTAATTACAACTAAAATGTATCACTCGCAATAATTATAATGTGTAAACCAATTCTTCAAAAATATAATTTGGAATGAGTATATTTCAATTTTCATAATGAGTAAATGATATCTTCGAAGTCGCAATATCGTATGTTCAAACAAAATGTAGCAGTATTCTTGAATCAATCAATTTATTCCTTCATTTTGAATACATCATTTACTTGTATGAAGTATTATATATTTCTATGAAGTATATGTATTCGGTATTCTGTTTATTCATTCCAAGTATACCAAATTTCTTACTTTACTTTTTCCGATTCAATATATACTTGGATCAAGTTTAATATTTCAAGAATATCCTATTTCTTGATTTGAGAATACATTTTTTTCCGTGTATATGTATATGACTCAATTTCGAAAAATGAATTGAATATGGAAATAAATGAATAATATTTAAATTTAAGGTGTCCCATTTCAAGCATGAAGTCGAAAAATCAATATCTTTGAAACAGAAGACGCTTTTAAATAACAGGCAACGGGATGCTCTCCGACAAAACTGCGGTTAAAACACTTCTTTGAAAAATATAGGGTGTCCCATTTAAAGAAAAGCAATCTTTCTCTATATCTCTTACACGATAATCAATTCATATAATCAGTTATAAGAATCCTATAATACTTAAAAATCACCAAAAAAAACGTTCTAAATTTTTCCAATATTCCGAATAAAAACCAAGATATATATAACTGAATAGTCGATGGATCATTTTTCGAGAACGACTGAAGTTATTCAGTTTTTGCTTTCTGATATCTTATCATTGAAAAAAAAAAATTTGGAACTGTTTGAATATTTCTTCTTCAATTCTTATTGTTCTCCAGCATCGAATTTGGGAAACCTTGCACAATTGTGCCTATTAAGCAGTATTAAGGGATAAACTCCCTGTCATTTCTTGAAAAAATCTATAGAATGGAAATATACTGTACCTTGATTTCTCTCATCCTTATGCTATAAATGATTGGATTTGCAATCATCTTTAAAAGAAGCATTTCGTTGTCGAAGCATCGAATTATCAATATGTGACGTGGATAATTCTCGCTGAAGTTCTTGAGAAGTTCGCCACTTATCAGGCAACCTTGGCTACAAGTCATCGTGTACAGCAATAGCGCGGGCATCCAACCTATCACACAAGAACCTAAGATTATCAAGGTGGTATAAACAGCTTTCAGGTTCCCCTTGGTTTTATTCTGTTCGTGAGCCTTCTGTTTGTTGGCATGCCTGCAATTGTGCCCTCTCCACACAGTGCTGCCGGTTCTGGAGAGGTCTTTCCAGATTTTCCTCTGATGTCTGATCATTATCAATATCAATAAATAGCAGAGTACGATGAGGAGCATTGATATGAGAATGAAAGATCCGATTATCATCCTGAACCTGAAACTCTGGAAGAAACTTATATTTTCTTCCTCTATATCACTGTGGTGTTCGCCCAACTTGAGATACATTTGGTACCAGTCAGTTTCGTTTAGATCTGAAGTGGTGTAATTTAGAGGAAGGGTGTAGTTGAAAATTCCCAGGGTTTTGTTTTCAGGGGCAGCATCAATTATTATGGCACGCCAAAAAGAAACACCGCCTTCGACTGTGTACAAGGCAATGGTGAAAGTAGTAGGTATCAACCATAGCAGAAGTATGAGCCACGATGTTCCTCTTTGCGAGAATCGGGAGTTGTGATGAAGGGGTTTCCTGATGCCTGGATAAAAAAATAAAAGTGAAATTATAAAAATTGGAACAGTTCTCAATGAACATTTCGAATTAATTGAAAATATCTCATGTTTGATTGCTTCGGTCTTTACTTGATTGAAATTCATCTTGAATTGATTAAAAGTTAAAAGACATTATTTCCGCAAAATTTATTCAACACACAATTGTTTCGTCAACTAAATGCTGATTTAACCAGGTGAGTATAATTAGTACTATTAAATTAAATCAACTTAAATTATAAAAATTTTTTTCTTATATTTATTTATTTCCATTGCTTCTAAAAAGTTCAATCTATTGACTTTATTTTCGATGGAAAGAACTGTGAAATTCTGGTACAAACATTGTCCGGATGGATGGAATTCTTGGAATTTCATTTCTCATTGGTAAAAAATACTAATGTTGTTTCATCCAATGTTCGAAAGATCTTTCAGTTTTGTAATAAACTGGCCTGTAGTTGGGTGTTAAGGTTTAAGAAAAAGGAACTTATTAGAAGAGCGGCTTTCTAATAATTCCAGCCAGTATAGTTATGTTGAAATTAACTCAATTTCTCTTTTACGAAAGAACCTTTCGTGCGTCCGGCTTATGCACTAGGATAAGTCTTATATTTGATCTTTTCTAGGAGGTGTTTCACTGAATGAGACCAAGTATTATTAGATAACAAAGTTTAATAATATTGAAATAATTCATGAGAAAAAAATACAATCAATAAATTTTGCACATCACTAGCCTATGACAAAAAATAAGAAAAAAATTATAACCTTCGACAATCTTGGACTATTTTGGTAAATTTTTTTTATGAGGAGACAAATCATCAACCAATATTTATAAAATTAAATTAAATGTCCTTACCCTGGATATCACAATCACTGTTCAAATAAATCTTTCAACAAATTCCCTATCTGTAACTTTCCTGAAAACCGTTCCCGCAAACCGACTTGAACTTTATTCAACTAAGAATCGAACTTGAACTCCGAAACCAAATTCCCCTTTTGGTCCCACCTTCCAACCGAACCCCGAACTTTTACTCTCTACCCTCGAACTTCTAACTCTAACCCCCTGACTCCAACTTCTAACTGCCTACCGAATTGACAAACTGTTGTTTTTATCGTCACCCTCCTTCTACCAAATTTTTCTAAGCTTCTATTTTTTTTTCTTTCGTCCAATCAGAGTGATTGTCCTTATGTACCTAGATTATTGGTTCCACCCCATGTTATGTACTATTGACATGGGGTTGTTCCGTTGGTACCGCCTAAATTGGAAACCATTTTGTTGGACGCGGACCACCGCATAGAACAGATTTTTATGTTCTGTTTATGTTTAAACCTCCCTAGAGTTTTTACGACTACATTTTTATTGCCTTTGACATCCTGTACTAATCGTGTGAACTTGGAACCTACTTGTTGGATCGTGGGATACCAACAGTGCCAACTACCCTGGGGTGTTTATCTTAAGCCAGGATGAAGGATTTAATGCCTAATAAAATGTGAGGGGTGACAACGACTTCGTTTGCGTTCACTCTACTGGGATAGAACCGGGAATTTGTTGAATATCCTTTCAATGAGCCTGTACTAATTGTAAATTATTATTCACATTCATTACATTACTTTCCCCTTTGAAAAAGTTTTGACATCGGTTGTCATAACTTTTCCCTTACTACCATCAATAATCCAAATTTATCATCCCTCGAACACATGCATATATCCAATAAGTATATACCTATAATAATGCAATAACAATCAAGCATTCTCCAACATATAAAAAAAAAGGTGAATCAACATATCTAAAATTTATCCCTAAAAAAAAATCTCTTATCCCTAAGGTGGTATGTTCTTTTCCCTTACTACATATCGAATTCAAAAATCTTCAACAACAAAAAAAACAAAAATCTACAACCTAAAATTAAAGGCAAGATTCATCTATCATTTTTTGTAAAATTCTTTCCTTGACCATTTCACTGTCTCCAACCTGGAGTGCTGTGAGTTCACTGTCGGATTTCGTGGTACATACTGGTGTCGTCATGCCGGCTCCTAGTGTTTTCGAAAATTCAGGACGATATTTCGTTTTCTCCTGGACCCAACCTTTGTTTCAGGAATAACCTCCAAAGATAGATAAGGGACATAGTGTCACTTGTCCTTAATGTAACGCAATAATTCGTGAAATTCGCACTATCATTACACATATTGTATTTCGCGATTCACTTCTTGAGCGTAAGACTTGTAGTCTGCTTCTTCATCCATTAGGGTGTAGTTAAAGTACTATGAAATGTTGTTCTAGTTCGATGGTTTCGCTCGGTATCAATCTTGACGATTCTCTTAGCATCGTTGATGTCTTCTTCAGTATATTCGTAAATCGTAGTGTATATCTTGGTCGGATTTGTACGAAGTTACGGTTTGTGTAAACTTCTTCTGCATCCTCAGTTTCTCGCTGACTTTCTTCTCTTCATCTCACTAATGAACAACTGAACAACTTCTTCCATAGCCTCTAACTTAACCCTTTCGCCTGGTTCCTTAACACAACTGTCTATACTTCTCAGGTGTTTTACTCAAACTGTAGTTCATTGTCGCTTTCGACACATCGGAAAATCACGTTAATTACTTGTTATCTTCCGCACCTATACTATTCGCGGTAGACACACACCTTTGGGAGGAAGGTTATTCCCTTAACTACGATTTGGTCCTTCTTCAAGACGGTTGATTTCTTCTTCCTCGAAACTCCCTATATAAATTACAACAGGACACAAGAAACCTCTCAAAAAGGTTCGTTGAAATATACAATATTTAAATTAATAAGAAATACACAAAACATTACACATCCAATAGAACATTCCACCCATTGCTACTAAACAATAAAACATTGTGCTCACTTTTGAACTGCAGGCGAGGGATGTCCTTCAGCGACCACAATGTTCTTTTCTTTTTCCAAGAATATTTTAAACCAAACAAAAACCATTGATACCAATTAAATTCAACTAAAATATCCAAAACCCAGAAGGGGTACCTTATTCAGTTTGTCGCTCTCCGAGTTAGCGAGTTCCTGGAATCTACGAAAAGGGCAGGAGCCGATTCACATCTCCTGAAGGTCGTATCTATCTCTAAGATTTTCCCCACGTTACCCATCGCGAAGTTATCCTATCTTACTCTATCAAACTAAATTAATCCTAACTTAAACTTAACCCAAAAAAACTACAATAAAACGAAAAAATTCTCACGGTATCTGAGGCTGTCTTTCGCCGTTAGTAGTAGCCCCATCGATCTGGTGGGCGTCTTACTCTATTTGAACATCGTCGAACAGGAATTTCAACTACTTCTACCGATTCTTCTTCGCTTTCCCCCTGATCCTCATACTGGTTTGTCCAAGTGGGGATCAAAAACGGGGGGAATTTTTCTATTTCCTTCCGTTCTTCATCTGAATCCGTATCTAGGTCCGTATATCCCGATATCACGCGTTTTTCTAGTTTTTCCTTCATTTCATTACCTCGTGCAGTGTACGTTTTCAATCTATTTACATGAACAACTTGTTCCTCTCTTCCTCCGCATTTTCTTACTCTACACGTCACGGGACTAATTATTTCGGTTAACCTATACGGCCCACCCCAGTTTTCCAATGATTTGTTAGATAACTCCTTTTTCGCGCTCATTTTCCTCAAATATACCAAATCTCCCACATTGAACTGAGGGTCTACTATATTTTTATTAAACCTTGTAACCCGTGCGGATTTTGCAACCCCTGTATTTTCGTCCATTTGGTCGTAAATTTCACTTTTTAATGTTTCGCCGAGTATGTTGTTGATTTCCGAATTGCCCTTCAATTCTTCCGAACGAACCGGAATGACAACCCCTGTTTCTGAAGTGATATCATTTTTTCGCTTTTTCTTTGCCTTCACGACTGAATCAACTGACCCGAGCTCAAAGTCTCTCAACTTTTCATATTTCATCACTTTTCGGAAAGGCGATTCCTGTTTCTCGAAATCCGTTATATTCTCCCGTGTAATACCGCAAACCCTTACTTCTCTCATTTTCGAATTTTCGATGTCTCTATACTGCGTCTCCACCTCAAGTTCCCTAACCTCATTTGCTTTTGTCAAAATATCATCATTTATTTTTTCGGCCGCTTGCGCGCTCCTCTTCTCAATGCGAGATTCACTCTCCTGAATTTCCGTTATTTCATTTTTCGGTATTGCTTCTGACTTATTTTGATCAGGGTAAACTCTCCTGATATTTCCTATCTTTAACTCTTTATTCACTTGACAATGATGATTATTATGATATTGGGTTTCTCTCCAATTTTTCGTTGGACATTCTCTCGACCAGTGTCCTGTCCGTTTGCAGGAAATACATACTACCTGATTTATTCGTTCCGATCTCCCAAAAGTCCGACATTCCCTCGCGAAATGGCCCGGTTTGCCACAAGAATAACAGCCTTTTTCGACGTTTCGTTGAACGTTCCTCCAATTTGCCCTAGTACTTCTACATTCCTTTGCTGAATGACCTACTTCTCCGCAAAATTGACATATTACTCCGAAATTAACTGTCGATATATTTCTTGTAGATAATCTTCCTTGCAACATTTTATGAGACGTTTCTTGCAATCTTACAAGTTCCTCCGCTTTTTCCAAATCTAAATTTTCTTCGCGTAATAAAAACATACCGACTTCCCTCATAACGTCTTTACGTAAGCCAATTTTGAATTGATTCAAAATGAAGTCCCTATTTTTCTTTCTTATACCCGATTCCTCATCCTTCGTTGCTCCGGCCAAATCTTCACTTAACAGTTCCGTCCCTATAGTTCGCAATCTAGTGCAAAAAGATGACACGTCTTCGTCCTGTCTCTGAAAACAATTATTCAAATTCCATTGATTTTCCCAAGGCAACCTAACTGAAGTGAATTTCTGAAGAAATCTAACTTTCAATTCCGCATATGATAAAAAATTCAACGTGATATCGGATTTAAAAAAATTATACGCGTCCCCTACGAGTTTCAATTTAAGCAGTGTCAACGTCTCATTTTCACTCCACCCGTCTAATTTTGACCTAAGCTCAAATATTTCAAAATATCTGGTTGAGTCCTTGCCTGAAAAATCATCTAAAGTTGTTGCGATCATTCCTAAAGGGTATCTAAATGGAATTTGCGATAAACTACTTGTATTCGCCGTAGAGTTAGTGCTAACCGTCGGGAACATTGTAAGTGTCTTCTGAGCTAACCCTGTATAAACAAACAAAACGATTTATTTACTACAAAATTTCTAGTAAAATAATAAGAATAAAATTTCTACTCAAATTTTCTCATAAAAAAATTATATCAATGCATACAACAAATTCATGTACACCGATCTCGTAATCCTCTTACTGCTCCTCGCCAAACAATATTTCCTTAAATAAATCTGAACTATTAATCACTTGGGAATCAATCATTTCCCCTGGAAATAAATCTGTATTATTAATTAACTCAAAAAAAAATACCAAACGTGAGTCCTCAGAGTTTTTTTCAGAAAAAGATCAAAATAGATCGCACCGCTGTCACCATTGTAATAAACTGGCCTGTAGTTGGGTGTTAAGGTTTAAGAAAAAGGAACTTATTAGAAGAGCGGCTTTCTAATAATTCCAGCCAGTATAGTTATGTTGAAATTAACTCAATTTCTCTTTTACGAAAGAACCTTTCGTGCGTCCGGCTTATGCACTAGGATAAGTCTTATATTTGATCTTTTCTAGGAGGTGTTTCACTGAATGAGACCAAGTATTATTAGATAACAAAGTTTAATAATATTGAAATAATTCATGAGAAAAAAATACAATCAATAAATTTTGCACATCACTAGCCTATGACAAAAAATAAGAAAAAAATTATAACCTTCGACAATCTTGGACTATTTTGGTAAATTTTTTTTATGAGGAGACAAATCATCAACCAATATTTATAAAATTAAATTAAATGTCCTTACCCTGGATATCACAATCACTGTTCAAATAAATCTTTCAACAAATTCCCTATCTGTAACTTTCCTGAAAACCGTTCCCGCAAACCGACTTGAACTTTATTCAACTAAGAATCGAACTTGAACTCCGAAACCAAATTCCCCTTTTGGTCCCACCTTCCAACCGAACCCCGAACTTTTACTCTCTACCCTCGAACTTCTAACTCTAACCCCCTGACTCCAACTTCTAACTGCCTACCGAATTGACAAACTGTTGTTTTTATCGTCACCCTCCTTCTACCAAATTTTTCTAAGCTTCTATTTTTTTTTCTTTCGTCCAATCAGAGTGATTGTCCTTATGTACCTAGATTATTGGTTCCACCCCATGTTATGTACTATTGACATGGGGTTGTTCCGTTGGTACCGCCTAAATTGGAAACCATTTTGTTGGACGCGGACCACCGCATAGAACAGATTTTTATGTTCTGTTTATGTTTAAACCTCCCTAGAGTTTTTACGACTACATTTTTATTGCCTTTGACATCCTGTACTAATCGTGTGAACTTGGAACCTACTTGTTGGATCGTGGGATACCAACAGTGCCAACTACCCTGGGGTGTTTATCTTAAGCCAGGATGAAGGATTTAATGCCTAATAAAATGTGAGGGGTGACAACGACTTCGTTTGCGTTCACTCTACTGGGATAGAACCGGGAATTTGTTGAATATCCTTTCAATGAGCCTGTACTAATTGTAAATTATTATTCACATTCATTACAGTTTGACCAACGTAAATTGTGGTTACAAACTGAGGTGTAATGACTGCCCTATGGTTAACGTGAAACAAACAAATCTTTCATCAAGAATAAAAGTATTTTATTCCATTATTCATTTTTTATTTCGTGTTCCTGTGCACATTCAATAAAAATTTCGAATTCCTCCATACAGAAAATATTGTTCAAAATTATCAATCTTAAGGTCTCTCGAAATATTAGGTGTACTAAAAAAAAATCCATTATTTTTCCAATAGATGGTTTTAGTTATATGTATCTCGCGTTATATGTTATATGTTATATATGTACAATCTTATCTTTATTGAGCTTAATTCTTCACAAATTTGGTACCAAAATCAATTGATTCTTCTTGTTCTAGACCAAGATCCATTTATTCCAAAAAGAAATAATCGAAAGAAAACAAAAAATAAAAAATTAATTTTTCAGAAACTTTTTAGTTAATATTATCATATTTCTTTCCCAAATCAAGATATACGTGTTGAAAGTGGAAAAAATGAACCATATTGTAAAATTTGCAGTGTTTTCATCTTACCTATGTAGTGGTTGAAGCCCAAACCAAGTAGGTGAAAAACTGTAACCAGTATGAAACACAATCTGATGATATCAAGGATGATGTATGTTCTCATGCTGATCAATTCCTCGCAAAAAATTGCAAGTGCCGACAAGCATGAGGCACAGCTATCAGCCAATGCCAGACTCAGGCTGATCTTCAAGACAGAATTCAAGGGTCTTCTTATCCAATGGATGCAGGCGAAGACTTTTAGGTTAACAATTACAGCAATAGCACAAGTCACACCTAGTATCGTTTTCACAATTGTTATTAAGTTCTGGATATCTTCTGGCCCATTTCCACTGTCTGCTTGTGACAAACTAGGGGTGCTTGGGGTCTGCGTTGCCATCGGATCATTTCTTCATTCTATAAAAAAAGTAAGAAATGAGTATGTATATTTAATACTGATATATACAGGGTGGGCAAATAAGGCATGATAAATTTGTTTTTGCTGTTTTCGATAGGGAGCGCTAAGTAAAAAGTTCATTGTTTTATCCATTTTACTCCGAAATTTCAAACGTACCTAATGATAGGATTATCTCAACAGAAACTGAAGTTCCATCAAATTTGCATGAAAAAACCTAAAGGTTGCAAAGCGATAGTTTCAGGCGTTCTGGAGTTATGACCGAAAGAAGATATTCTTCAACTGATGCACTGAAAAACCAAAGTTTGTCTTTAGGTTCTGACAGAAACAGAAATCCCATCAAATTTGTATGAAAAAACCAGAAGGTCGCAACGCGATATCTTCAGGCGTTCTGGAGTTAATGTTAATATTTGGAAGAAAATGTATATGTACTTTGAAGGAATTCTAACTTTCCTGTGTTTACTTTGTGTTCACTTAGATTTGGATTTTCGGCCCCATTTTTCTGGCTTGTTTTCTCACTGAGGTTTTTGGCGAAATTTATCAGTGTTTCATTTGTCACATCATCCGGTAATGTTGCACTTATAATGAGATCAATTAGTTCATTCTTTCTTAGTTTATTCAGCTCGTTTGTCAATACGTCCGCACTCTCCGACATATTGACAATATAATGACAAAAATAACATGTATAAGTACATGTTTACAAGTTACAACTTACATAGAAGCGAAGCCTTCAGGAGAACATGCCAGATAGACAAAATCAACGATTGGGTACTGAAAAGGAAAGTTCAGTGGAATGATCATAACACTCAAATGGCAGATGATCAAATTGTGAAGATCGTTAGAATAGATCACCACTGGGAAAACGAAGACCAAGTTCTTAAGAGGAGCTCACTTGTACGTGGACGGAACTCGAATAGAACGATTAAAGCAGTACAACTATCCAACTATCTTACTGTAATAAATGAATAATGGGACAGCGGACAAGAAATAAACAGTCGCATAGGCAAAGCTAGGACCTAGGACAGTTTTCAACAAAATGAGTGCCATCTTCAAGATCCACAATTTATCTCTGGAAACAAAGGTAAGATAATTAAAATTATATGTCTTTTCCGTATTAAGTACTGTATGGCGAAGAATTTTGGTGACTATTAGAAGTCACAACGAAAAAACTGAAATCTTTCAAAACATAGGTATACAGGGTCTTTCACGAGGAACCTCACCCATATTTATATGGGAAACTACTGAACATATTTTCATGAAATTCAGCACTTATGAGTATTTCACGATGCTGATGAAATCTAAAATATTTTCAAGGCATGAGCACCTCCGATTTTTCCGGAAATGACGTCAACTTCCGTTTTTCAAATTAGAACACCATTTTTTTATTGCCGAAATAGATTCCTTAGAAAATTTCAAGTTATTTTGATGTAACATTTTTCAGTTTTGGTTGGAAAATTCTCTCTGAGCGGGAAAATACGAAAAAAAAATCGAAAATAGAGCTCCGCTGAAACAAGAATAACTTCGAGGTTTTTGGATGGAAAATTTTCATTTTTGGGATTTTTCGAGATGTAAGATTGATGTATGCACTTTAAGAATCGAAATCGCGATTCATGGTACAGGGGGTGAAAAAATCGCTTTCAAAGTTAGGGATGACAAAATCGTGAAAAATCAATTTTTTCAAATTAGAACCCCATTTTTTTATGGCAGATATTGAATCTACGTTAAAAAATAATGTGAGTGTATGCATCACACCCTTGCCCTATAATAGATATTTTCTGAGTTATTCACAAAAAACTGTTTTTCATCTTGAATTTTCAGCTATTTCTTTTCCCTTCACGCCAAAAAGATGAAATTTTCAGGAACTGTTATTTGAACCATGCTGTAGATTTTTCACCCCTTCTTGAAACCGACTTCAAGTTACTATTAGGAGCACCATGGCAAACTCTCGCACTCAATACGAATTATCACCAAATTAATAGTAAACACAAAATGCTACTGAATAAAGAGGAATTTGGCAGATGTAATTAATGATATCTATCATTAAAAAAAAGAATGTAAAACATGGTAAGTTTTTGCATATTTATTTATCACTGGAGAGAAAACCGATGGCCGATTAGTTGAAATAAAGAGGTTTCCGATACAAATTCGAATCAAAATTCGCCATCTATTTAGGAACAACCTGTAACTTTTTTCTCTTGCATATTAGGGTAGTAAAATCTAAAACATGGTTTAAGTAACAGTTCCTGAAAATTTCATCTTTTTGGCGTGAAGGGAAAAGAAATACCTGAAAATTCAAGACGAAAAACAGTTTTTTGTGAATAACTCAGAAAATATCCACTTTAGGGCAAGGGTGTGATGCATACACTCACATTATTTTTTAACGTAGATTCAATATCTGCCATAAAAAAATGGGGTTCTAATTTGAAAAAATTGATTTTTCACGATTTTGTCATCCCTAACTTTGAAAGCGATTTTTTCACCCCCTGTATCATGAATCGCGATTTCGATTTTTAAAGTGGATACATAAATCTTACATCTTGAAAAATTCCAAAAATGAAAATTTTCCATCCAAAAACCTCGAAGTTATTCTTGTGTCAGCGGAGCTCTATTTTCGATTTTTTTTTCGAATTTTCCCGCTCAGAGAGAATTTTCCAACCAAAACTGAAAAATGTTACATCAAAATAACTTGAAATTTTCTAAGGAATCTATTTCTGCAATAAAAAAATGGTGTTCTAATTTGAAAAACGGAAGTTGACGTCATTTCCGGAAAAACCGGAGGTGCTCATGCCTTGAAAATATTTTAGATTTCATCAGCATCGTGAAATACTTATAAGTGCTGAATTTCATGAAAATACGTTGAGTAGTTTACCCTATAAATATGGGTGAGGTTCCTCGTGAAAGACCCTGTATAGAAGAATGTTCAGGATACCTTGGATAGCTCACATAACAAATGGAGAAGTGCTAGAGAGAATGAGAAAAGATCTGAAAATCGTTTATACAGAGAAGAAAGCTCGAAAACCTGGGGCATAGTATGAGAAATGAACAGAGAGTAGGTAAGAGGGGACCCGGAAGAAGAATATCGTGGTTGCGGAACTTGGGAACCTGGTTTCGGAAAAGCTCAGCAGAACTGTTTGGAGCTACTACCAACAACATTATGATTGCCAATATGATTTCCAACATTCGAATCGGATAGGTACTTGAAAAAGAAGACCTCGAAAAGATGGATGGTCGGATGGATAATCTACCTACATAAAACAAGTTGCGATGTAGAACAGTGTGTATATTTGGATAGATTCTGGAAGGAGAAGAAGTTTGGGGTCGACTGGCTAGTAATAGATCTTAAAAACTATGATCATTTTTGAGCGCTCGTTCCCAAAACAGATAGATCTAAATTTTGTCTTGATATACATATACAGGGTGGCCATTTGAAAACGAAACAGACGAGATTACAGACGAAATAAAGTTTTTCGATAAAAATGCTCGGACAGGTCGATTTCTGTTTCGAGGGGGACAACTTAAGATGTAGGTTACGGACGCATAGCGCTTCAACCCTTGCTACTACAACCCTCACCCCCAAATTTTGAATAGAGAAGATGGGGTAAGTGATACCTCATTTGAAAGGTATTTTTATACTGATTTCAGCACAGTAATTGTTTTTTCATTTTATGCATTAGTTCTCGAAATATTCTTAACTAAGTATTTGAAAATGAAGTGGTGTTTTCATGGCACTTGTAGTGTTTTGTGGAAAATCGACATTTTGAGCTTCAAAACATCCATGACTGTGGCTTCCTTCCTAACTAACTAACGCACGAATATTTCGAGAACTAATGCATAAAATGAAAAAACAATTACTGTGCTGAAATCAGTATAAAATACCTTTAAATTGAGGTATCACTCACCCCATCTTCCCTATTCAAAAATTGGGGGTGGGGGTTGTAGCAGCAAGGGTTGAAGCGATATGCGTCCGTAACCTACATCTTAAGTTGTCCCCCTCGAAACAGAAATCGACCTGTCCGAGCATTTCTATCGAAAAACTTTATTTCGTCTGTAATCTCGTCTGTTTCGTTTTCAAATGGCCACCCTGTATGTTATTTCTCACTGATGACGACTTCGTGGTTTTGTCATTAACTATTCTATGCTTGTAACAATATACTGACATCAATCGGCCCTCAATATAACAACTAGTCCATATTATTTTAATCTATGAGGCTAATATGAAATTTTTTCCACCCCCTGTGTATGAATATATCATAGTTGAAAGGGGAAGGATCGAACGTCCTCCACTTGTACACAACTTGCAATTAATCATTTTTTCGGGAAAATTGTGTAGAGTGACAGGATAAGTATCATGATGAAAAAACGCTTTAAAGGTCGTGACTTTACGTCAGTGCTTTTCCTGAATTTCGCTCCTGGAAGATCGATAAGTGCTGAAAAACTTTTACTTCCTTTAGGAATTTGAAGAACCAGAAACATCGAAGGATTTATAATCAAGAATGATTTTCTCGTTGAAAACCTCATCCAGGATTCTGTTTCTGACGTTATCATGATTAGAAGAATCCTTCTAATACTACAGAGATTACTATGCTAATAAATTCCCTTTTAATTGGAATTCTTTATTAGAAATCTTGAGTTGATCCTCTTTCGACCCAGCATATTTGGGAGAATCCAATAGCAGAGATTATTGGTTTGTTCTGCGCTTTCCGCCCTTCGGACCAGAAAGGAAAACGAATGGAATTTTTCCCTCCCTACACGGGAAAATGTGGAAGTTTTCAGGTTTACCTGGAATTGAATGCACACAAATGAAACTATTCTTTCGAATTGAAACCTCTAATTGCCTTGGATATTTGTGTTAATTTTGAATAATGGATTTCATCGGAAACGTTCAAGTCTATTAATTAATTTGTTTGTTTTTGCCTGGGTTATTATTTTACGTGATGAATTGTGTGATTGGCAAAACCGTAACTGAATACAATCCTGACATAACATATGTCCCGAAAGTTTGGGCACCATTTTTCATACAATTGAAAAAAACATGGCTTTATGGCAATTTTTCAGAACTTGTTTACTTGAAAGTAAATCTGCACTTCAGTATCGTTATGAAATTCATCATTTTCATATCGTTGGAGAGAAATTCTGCCTGCATGATAGTTCTGACTGAGCTTGTCCTTGAAAACACAAACTTAGTACAGGAGTTCAGCAAGAAAGGTCGATAACGTTCTACTGTCTTGGTGCTTTGGTAGCTTATCCCACTAGGAAAACCTTCAAAAACTAGGGTATTAATTCTGAAGGAATCTATCGATTTTCTCGAAAATATTCGAGTTGAGTTAAATTTCGAACCAAAATGCTAAAAACAGAAGAACTCGGTGTAAAAACTTTGAATGATCAAAGCCACACCCCTAAGGGATCCGTAGAAAGGCTTTGCTAACGGTCGAATGGAAAACGGCCTGAATGCCCATAAACTCGGCATTTCAGGGCGAACAATTCAATTGTGTTCAGTCCAGTCTAGAACTACAACATATGTGCAACACTTGCACCGACAACGAGAAGAGTGAAGATTTTCACATCTGTTCCCGAGACCGGCGAAATATACCTGCGACCGAGCCGCAACGACCCAAGTGTCCAGCAACCCTGATCTAGATATGATCTTCTTCACACATTTTGAGTGGGTTGGAAATAAATTGAATAAGTGTTTTTATCCCGTTCTTTTATTTCCCTAATTTGTCCTTGGCCGTGAACTACTTTAGTCACAGTATAAGGACCACAACCCACAAATTGGTGACACCGACGTGATGTGAAAAAGAAGATATCAAGATCTAATCGTTTTTCAAGGGTCGCTGGAAACTTGGGTCGTTGGGTACGGTCGCAGGTACTTTTTAGCCGGTCACGGGAACAGATGTGAAAATCTTTACTCTTCTCGTTGTCGGTGCAAGTGTTGCACATATGTTGTAATTGTAGACTGGACTGAACTCAATTGAATTGTTCGCCCTGAAATGTCGAGTTTTATGTGCATTTATGCCGTCTTCCATTTGACCGTTAGCAAAGCCTTTCTACGGATCCCTTAGGGGTGTGGCTTTGATCATTCCAAGTTTTTACACCGAGTCCTTCTGTTTTTAGCATTTTGGTTCGAAATTTAACTCAACTCGAATATTTTCGAGGGAATCGATAGATTCCCTACACTTCCAAAGTACCTTTTGATGTAGTACACGTAGTTTTGGCATACTAGCTGCAATGTTGCTTCGCTTAACTTTGTCCAAACTACCCTATGTAGCAAGAACCCTCCATCAATTATATTGCATTTTTGGGCACCGAAGTATTCTTCACCGGCGATGGAAAGGAATGCATAACACAGCTTCCATTCACAATTTTTGAGCATTATTTCTTGTATGAAAAGAGACATAGGAAATGGGTTAGTTTATACTCGAACAGGTTCCTCAGGCCAACCTCAGATTATTGTGTGATGCATACTCGTTGAAATGAAGTTAGCGGGTGTACAAACTGTTATCTGTTTCCTTTTGATTTTCAGTGAAGAGGAAACATAAAACCACCTTATCCTACCTTTTAACTTCGGGTCTTCAAAATTTCCTTTCTCCAAGCAGGCCTTCAAGCAGTTAATGCCAATTGATCTAGCATATCGACAATTAACGTCTTCGGGAGCAACAGCCCTGAGCTGATTAACATCAACTCTTGTATCTCAAGGAATGGTGAATGTTCAGCGAACCAATAACTCAGTTTCCTGATGTCAACATTGTCTCTGCCAACGCGTAACCTCCCTACTCCTCCTTATGTTCCACCATGTTGATATTGTGTGATTATCATCACCATAGAACCGAAACTATTTGATATTTGATCAAAAATTTAGGATTTGCCAATTTTTACCATTTTGAGAAAATTTCACTGATTTTGATCAGCAGTATCTCGGTTGATATTAGGTTTATGGAAGTGTACAATTACAGCGAATTCAAAATAAAACTACTTAGTCTAGAAGTTATGAGCCAAAAACCGATAATGTCCGATAAAAGTCTGAAAATATTGAGGTTCTACGGCCCTTCTCAAGTTAGCACAGAGTGTCGTATTGGATAACGTTAGAGAGTCATCCCAGAGCACTCCCGAACAACCTGTAGAAGTTCATTTTCGGAATTTTTTCCAGCGGACTCCACTTTTTTTGTTCTGTCTACAGTGTCTACTAGACTGTAGGTACCTATCTGTATTTTGTGATACAGAAAACTGTTCTGCCAACTCACATTTTTCAATGCAAAAATAACTACACTATATTTATGGAAATATTCCTTTAATCTCATTAAATTCAGTGAATTAGAGAAATAATACACTGCTCAACAATTGATAGGAATCACTTGTTCTAAATTTATTTCTGAAATATTCGCTCCAAGATTATAAATTTAGTCAGATATCAGAGTATTTTCAGTTGATAATATGGTTCACTTGAGAAAAGAATGAAAAAATGGAAAGTTGGAGAGAAAAAAAGACTTTATTAGGAACACTCAAAATTCTGTGTTTGAATAACATAAAAATTTTATGATGAAACCACAAGAAGGCTGAAGTTTGGGTTAAGCTAGTACCTAGTTGGTCCCCCACGAGCTCGTCTCAAGCATCCTACCCTACGAGGCATACTTTCGATCAAACGATTTATAAAATTTTGGGGCAAATTCGTCCAAATATCCCGTAAAGCGTTAGAAAGTTCCTCCAGGTTATTGATCGGTTGTTCTAAGGTTGACAATTTTCTAGACATCTCAGACCAGACATGTTCGATGCAATTCATGTCTGGAGAGCGTGCTGGCCAGTCCATCCTATCAATAGCATAAGTTTCTAGCGCTTCATTAACCAGACGACTATGGTGTGGACGGGCATTATCGTCAATTAAAATGACCACGGCAGCCGCAAACGGAACAATTATGGGTTCAATAATCATATCGTGATATCTCTGGCTGGTCATGGTGGTGTTCTGCAGAACAACCAACTCTGTGCGTTGGTTCAAACAAATGCCTCCCATACACATATAGAACGTCCGCCAAAAGCTGTTGTGGGTACCATAAACTGTTCTGCATACCTTCGACCTCTTTCCCTCCAAGCAAGAATACGTCCATCGGAGTTGACCAAACGAAATCTAGACTCATCCGTAAATAAACATCGGCTCCAATCTTCAAGTGTCCAATTGCGGTGCTCCTCAGCCCATTGCCGTCGATGAACCCGGTGTTCCCTATTCAAACGGGGATGTTGTACCCTCCTACGTGCTCTCAAACCACGAACATGTAGTCGTCGTCTTACAGTCTGGTTCGAAATTAGAACTCCTGTTGCAACTCTCAGTGATCTATTGAGCCGCGACGCCGGGTAAGTGGGATTTCTCCTAGCATTGAGGATGAAAAGACGATCTTGGGCAGCTGTTGTACTGCGCTGCCGACCTCCCCCATGAACATAAGCTACTGAGTCGTTTTGGATGAACCTATTCCAAGCCCGACTCACGACACTTTGCGAAACATTCAACTGCCGGGACACTTCTCGCTGGAACAAACCTTCCTGTATTCACCGTATGATTTGGTCCAGTTGCACAGGAGCCAAACGTCTTCTCGGCATGACTGATAAGCTGATATTGTTCTCATTTCTTCAATTATTGTCACCTTACGTGTTTGAACGAGAGAAAAAAAAAGATTTAATAACAAATACCACATTGCTTTTCACTCCACCTGTAACAGCCTACAGATAATCGATTTTGTGAACAAGAGCCGATGAAGTGAGGAAGACTTTGATATAATCAACTCAAAACATCTTACTTTTTCCTTAGAGAACATATAATGTACAGATATTCACGAAATAACTTGAAAAAAATACAAATGAAGAGAAGTTCATAAGTGATCCCTAGCAATTGTTGATCAGTGTATTACATACCAAGTGGGGAAGTGATCTATTACAGCGGATCGGCAAGGAAACATAGCGAGGTCCCAATCGGTGTGTGTGCAAATTGCCTTGTGTAATTTCAGTAATTTCACACACACCGATTTTCGACGGCCGATTTTTTAGGCATGATAAACCTTCCTCACGTGCTATTGCCCGATATATCATTCTCCGCGAAACATTTTGATTTTAAAAATCGGAATCATTCGAGTTTTATACAACTGACCAACTAAATTATATACACTCTTTCCGAGCTCTAATTCATAAATTATTACGAAGCAATTTTTTTCGTAAACTGATTTTATTTCTACAGAAGAGAAGGAAAGTACCTATCCAGAATCCCAAGTTCGAGTCGCCAGAATTATATCCAACAAAATCTAATCGGTGGACACACCATTATTTTAAGACATAATAGTTAAAAAATATAGATTTCGAATAAAGATGATAATCTTTCTTGGAATGTTCAGGGTAGATTCGTATCTCATTTTCAAATCAGTTATGGCGAAAAGATTCTGAGTATTTTCCTCAAAGAAATTTTTGTTTGTCATTATTTGTCACAAATAAATTTCTCGCACACAATGGAATATAACTGACCCTCCCCACAGTTGTAGAGCGACTAATATTCAAGTCGAAGTGCTAGAGCACCCCACAACTGTGACCATCCCCACTCCGTCATTGAAAAAGAACACTCGCTTATTCGATATAGTATCACGCAGATGTTTTGATTGTCATGAGTTTTCTGTAAAAATGTTGAATATCTATCTTTTCGAACGTATTTACCAAACTTGTATTTAGAATAAAAATTCCGAGCTCAGAGGAAAATTTCGTGTTCATAGCGTTCGCAAACCATGGAAAATCTCAAGCAGGATATTGAAAAAAAGAATGGTTTCTTCTTCTTGTTTCTTCATTCGCTATTTGTATCCTTGGTTATACCTTTATAGTATTGGAAAGGAAACGTTTCGTTAGTGGAGATATCTAAATGAAAACAACAAAGATAAAATTCCATTAGTTAAATAAAGAAACTATGTTGCCGTCATTTGAACCATTTCCTATCCAATATCGCTTTCAGCGAAAAGGGCTACAAGTAGACATGTTCGAAATGAATAGGTATGGATTATCAGAATTTTGAGTTAGTACGAGTAGTTTGTAGGAAACGTGAATTATGTATTCTCATATTTTTATTTTGCGATGTTGATCAACGTTGTATTCGGGGATACAATGCAACAGCGATTTTAAAGTTTTGAATATGAATTAGCCGTGAGCCTGAAACAAAATGAACATTTCCCCCTTGAGCCTTACAACAAAAACGATTTAACATTCGACAGCACCAAGCTTGCGATATCGAATATTTTCATTCTGAGCTCTCCTGAATTATCAAGTCTCTCATTTGATACCGGTTATTTTTTTGAGTCAATGAATTCCACCGAAAAATTCATTCAATAATATCCATTTATTATTCACGTGAATATACAGGGTGTTCTGATTTGTTTCCGACAAACTGAAACGGGTGATAGATCACATCATTTTAAGCAAAAAAGTTCCTATGAACATGGGTCCGGAAATGCTTCGTTTCCGAGATACAGGGTGTTAAAGTTGAAAAAATAATTAGCGTTTTCTTAAATATCTTTCGACTGATTCCAAATAATTGCATGAAAGTTGGTACATAGGGTTTTTTGAGGTGAGAAATTCAAATTTGTGGTCGATTTGGTTGTATTTTCTAGAGGGCGCCACTGGCAATCATTTCGTCCCCTTTAAACCGTAGCAACTTTTCTGTGCTACCCTGTACGTCATTCTGGACTGAAAAAATCGATTCCCCTGACTTTTCTAGTTAAAAAAGGTATAACTCATTTAAGTTGCTAGGGGCAACCGTTTCAGAGAAAAACGCATTTAAAGCCAAATCCATATTTTTGTAATCTCTGAAACATGTAGAAACAAATTTGTAATAATTTTAAATTAAATATTTTTTAGAAGTAACAATTTAGAACGAAACAAAATAACATAATAATTTTTAAAGAAGGTGTTCGAAATGTCCACCGTTCTGTTGAATGCACAAATGACATCTTCGAATGATTGATTGTTTTACATTCAACAATTGTTGCGGCAATAGATTTAAAATGGCTATACACAATGACAGATTTAAAGTGTGTTAGGTTCAGATGTCATTAATTATAATCATAGTTAACTAAGTTAATAGCTTATCAACAAATACAGGAAAATGGTATTGGTTACCAAAGGCCCGAATGAAGTATACAAAGAAGAAATCATCTACAGAGAAATAGGATTTTATAGACCTTCGAAGAAAATAAAAACTCAGTATTCGTGAAGCATCCCAACAACGCAATATTTCAGGAAACAGAATAATATTCAGAACACTTAAAAACAACAATTACATAGCATACCAATTCTAATTATTAGTGGGCAATAGAAAATCCGCATGAATTTCGCCTTAGAAATTTTCAAAATGAATTTGAATTTAATATTTGAATAGGAATAATTTCATGAAAGGATTTCGAAACAGTCAAAACATTAAAGAAAACGCGAATTATTTTTTCAACTTTAACACCCTGTATCTCGAAAACGAAGCATTTCCGGACCCATGTTCATAGGAACTTTTTTTGCTTAAAATGATGTGATCTATCACCCATTTCAGTTTGTCGGAAACAAATCAAAACACCCTGTATATATTTTTAAGAATGACAATTAAGGATTCGGAAGATGAAGGGGATATTTTACATTTTCTAGAAATATGAGAATGTTTATTGGTTAAATGAGTTCTAAACAACATTGTAACAAAACAGGAAATTCAGGAACATTTGAAAAACAATCAGAAACAGAGTTACGAAGAAGATGAAGGGCTATGTAAAAACCAGAAAATTAATAAACCATTAGGTGTAGGTAAAACATCTCTTCCGCCGTTTTTGCAATAGTAGCGGTAAGTGGTAGTCGAAATAAATAGAGTGATTTCAACGCTTCAAGAACGGTGAGAGAAGGTTTTTGAAATGCAGAATTGGAGGCATTACTTGATCAAGACTTGTGTCAAACGCAACAAGAATTGGCAGGATCATTGGGAGTGACGCAACAAGCCATTTCAAACCGCCTGAAAGTCATGGGAATGCTCAGGAACAAGGAAATTGGGTGCCGTACTAGTTGAAGCCGAGATATGTTGAACAGCGTTTGTTTGCTTGTGAACAGCCGCTTGCAAGGCAAAGACGGAAAGGTTTTTGCAACGCATTGTGACTGGAGACAAAAAATGGGTTCATTACGATAATTCCAAATGCAGAAAATCATGGGGATATCCCGGCCATGCAAACCGAATATTCACGGTTACAAGGTCATGCTCAGTATTTGGTGTGACCAGCTTGGCGTAGTGTATTATGAGTTATTAAAACCGACTGAAACAATCACAGGCGATCTTAATCGAACGCAATTAATGCGTTTGAGACATACTAAAAAACGTTGAAATGGGAAGTCCTACCTTACCCGTATTCTCTAGAAGTTGCTTTCTCGGACTATCACTTGTTTCGATCAATGGCACACGGCCTGGCTGACCAGCACTTCGATCTTGTGAAGAAGTAAAAAATTTTATCGATTCGTGGATTGCTTCAAAAGATGACCAGCTTTTTCAACGCGGGATTCGTACGCTGTCCGAAAGATGGGAGAAAGTAGTGGTCAGCGAAGAAGAATAATTTGAATCATGAATGTATAACCAGTTTTTTACAATAAACCCTCGAATTTTGAAAAAAACGGCTGAAGCAAAGTTGTATGTTTGCGTACAACAAAAAACAAAAATTGTTTATTGCACTCGACGTGAAATTGTCCGACGAGGCCGTTAGGCCGAGTGGGACAAAACGTCGAGTGCAATAAACAATTTTTGCACGAGTTGCATACAACATTTTTTCTACGTTCATGCAAAAGCAAAAAAAAAATTATAAAATATGTAACTGTTTAAAACGTATTACCAATATCACGGCATATCTGATAAATATGCAATAAAAACTTTATTGCACTAGTGTAATAAAGAACTTCTTTTTCCACTAAATATAGTTCAATAAAGTTTTGCTTTTTGCATGAATGTAGAAAAACTTATTTTTCTCAGTACTTGTGTTTTTTTTTGTGATATTTACATTGTTAGGAGATGTATTCTCTTCCTATTTTCATTTGGAATTTCACTGATTGTGAAAGGAAAGAAAGGAAAACGTTTTCCAGTTCTGTGGTCTCCATGAATGAACGGGGTGTCTGAAGCTCTAAAGCGTTATAATTCATCAATCTTATAGAAGTCGTAACACAAAAACACCTCTACTTCGTGACGGAGCTGAGAAATCACCTAGAACCTGTTGAAGTCGATAGAACCTCTTCTTCCATTTGGATTCACGGGATAGAAATTATCCAATATGAGGGACAGCAATGAAAGAAACTTTTCGAAGATGCAGAATTGGAGGCATTACTTGATTAACTCGTATCAAATAATAATAATAAAAATAGTTTATTGTGACATAAACATTAATCGCAAAGACTGAAGACTGTAGGCCACACAAATTGGCAGGATAATTGAGAGTGACACATCAAGCCATTTTAAAACGCCTGAAAGTTATGGGAATGATTCAGAAACAAAGATATAGGGTTTCAATCGATGGCACACGGCCTTGCTGACCAGCACTTCCAGTTTTATGAAGAGTGAAAACTTGGATCGATTCGTGGATCGCTTCAAAAGATGACCAGTTTTTTCAACGTAGGATTCGTAAGCTGCCTGGAAGATGGTAGAAAGTACTGACCAGCGATCGACAATAGTTTGAATCATAAATGTATATCCAGTTTTTTTCAATAAAGTTATATGTCTGTGTACAACAAAAAACATCAAACTTATTTTTCTCAGTACTTGTGTTTTGTACCATAACTAGAGATGAATATTAATAGAGTTACGGGTGTACTCTCTTTTTAATTATATTTGGACTTTCACTGGTTGTGGAAGGAAATAAGGGAAAACGTTCTCCAGCTCTGTGGTCTCCATGAATGAACGAGGTGTCTGCAGCTCTAAAGCGTTATAATGCATCAATCTTATAGAAGTCGTAACACAAAAACAGCCCTACTTCGTGTCAATCTGACGGAGCTGAGAAATCACTGAGAACCTGTTGAAGTCGATAGAACCTCTTCCATTCCGATTCACGAGATAGATATTATCCAATATGAGGAAGAGCAATGACAAGAAGCAGGCTGCATTCGAACAATCGGGCTGTCGAGTTCTAATAGAATCAAACGCTCAGACCTGAACGCATTCGATTTGGAGATAATGGAATTGAGGGATTATATGAATCGTTTTGGTGATGTTATTAAGTCATTCCAACTCGGGGAAAATTCCATTTCCGAATCTGTTTGGGAGTTTATTGTTAATTGGAAAACGCGTTGCCTTCTCTTGCAAATTTTTTGACAGAGTTTGTTCATTAAGTATTCGGGTATTCAGTTTTGGTCATCAATGTATGTGACTGTTTTCCTATGAATTTTCTTTGAGTTCGTTATATTCTTCTCGTGAATAATATGATAGTATTGTTTCGAAAATTGGCTAGTCATATACAGGGTTGGTATATGAATATATGGATATAATATGATTATTTATTTATTTATTTAATCCGACGGCAATGCCATTTTACCGTTTGAGGGATATTTTATGCCAATTAAAAAGTCCCCGGTCTGATGCACAGATGGCGGTGCAAGTATTAAATCCATATGACTTTTAGTTATGATAGTACCAACCTTCAAACGATACGTGTCAAAATTTGACAGCAGTCCGACCATTAGTTTGTGGGATATTGCATTTTGAGTGTGTCTACTTTTGTTATTCCAAAAAAAATGAAAAAAAAAAAATTCGTGTGCTGATAAAATATTGCTTCTTGAAGGGAAAAATATAGTTGAAGCAAAATTTTGGCTTGATGAAGAGTTTCCAGGGTCTGCACCAGGAAAATCAACCATCATTGATTGGTATGCTAAGTTTAAATGGGTGAAATGAGCACCGAAGACGGCGAACGCAGTGGACGCCCAAAGAGGCAGTCACCGACGAAAAAATAAAAAAAGTTCACAAAATAATTTTGAATGACCGTGAAGTGGAATTGATCGAGACAGCAGACCTTGTGAAGATATCATCTGAACATGTATATCATATAATTCACGAATATTTGTACATGAGAAAGTTGTGTGCAAAATGGGTGCCGCGAAAGCTCACCGTTTGCCCTCGAAGGCAACTACGTTGAATGATAAAATCAAATTTTGCCAAAAAAAAATGTGTTTTACTATGGTAGACCGGGGACTTTTCAATTGGCCTGTTACATGGTCTATACACATCTATACATGACGTTGTTGATTGGTCTGCTTCACACAATTTTTGATACACCTTGCACTAGCTTGGTCCTTGAATTATATTCGAAGGCTCCCTTGTTGAACACGAGCAAGTTGAATAATGTTCAGCAGACCCATGCCTCTGTTATTCCTTGGTAGAATTTTTTCGATATTCATTTTGCTCCATGAAACTATTCCAAAGAAAGGTGTATGTTAGGATTGAAAATGTATATATTTTATGGCTTTTTTCATATTCTTGCTGTGAGTTTTGTATCCAGAAATTTTCTAAACCTACTGATTAACTCAGTTATTGAGTGAATTTCAATTTCTGATAGAGAATTCGTGAGTTTTGTAGGTGCAGGTAATTGTGAAGCGGCCCACAAAGGAGCCACTTAGTTGCCAACCAAGTTGCCAACTAAGTTGCCAACTAAGTTGGCTAGTTAGAATTCCAATCATCAACTAGTTCACAGATGAGCAACTTGGTTGGCGACCAAGTTGCTCGTCTGTGAGTCCCATAAAGATCGTCCGATTTCGTAGCTTTTATCTCATGGTCATTTGAAAGGGTAATCAGTTCATTCTGAATTCTTCCTCGTACTACTTTGAGATTACACCACTTGTGTCTCAATGTCAAAATACACTCTAAACAAAAAACCAAAAAAAAATCCATGAATTTCTTCACTTTCTACCGTGCTTTCTTCGTTAATCCTCCAAATTTATGATGAAACTGATACTTTTCTTCAGAACTGCTTTTCAGAGCTATCCAGATTATACCAATTATCTCTGTACCTTTTGTTTAGCGATCAACTCTCTCCCCAAAAAATAGCCGAGTTTTTGAGCTTTTTTTCTCAAGCTCCAGAGATCTAATTGATACTTTTCAAGTTCATTTGGCCTAAAATATCCTTTTTCTAACCCTGATAGGTGTATCCGTGCAAAAAGTTTCAAGTTTTGTCCTTAATTGGCAAAATTTTTCTTTTCTCACGCCTAGAATGTTTTCCATATCGTATCAACTCTTCCGAAACCGACATCCCTATCATTTTGTCCAGGTACCCATAAACATACACAGTGTGTTTGGTAATTCGATGTTTGAAGGAATCATACTAGTGGTCATTTGCAACAAATTGAGTCTATTAAAGTAGCGGTCAAAAGCTATGACGCTTTTTCGAGTTGTTTCCGAAAATAAATAATTGTGTAGAAACTATTATTATTAAAATTCAACTTATGCTTTCTTGAAACTTGGAGAATGAGGATTCACTTTAGAAATAAGAATGGTAGCCGAAAACTTATACCATCATAGAAAGAGTTGGTGTTGAGTGGACACAACTTTGTTTTTTAATTTTTTTTGAATCAGTTGTGTACATCAATTCCTTGTTTAATTTTCGACTCAAATCTCAGGTTCAGATAACATTTTGCTTATTTACTGGGCCGATCGTATGCCGACATGAAATTATTGTATGCAAACAGGAGGATACTTGTTTACAACTTGAAGAAAACGTTATGCAAAACACTTGTTCTGACGATAATTGATTATGGATGCACAGTAAATGATCCCTGTTTGGATATTGCTACTCGAAATCAGATGCAGCGTGTCAGAGGTTTCGCGCTAGGTTTGTTTTTGGTCAACTTCGACAGAGCCGTCTCTAGGTACTATTGCGGCTGTGGTAATATATTAGACAGTGCCCCCCCATTTTCTAAGATTTTTTTCATCGATTATATATTCTTCTTATAATTTTTTTTTTCATCATTTGTGTCATATATTTTCTTTGAAGTTTTAAAATAACACACAATATTATACAGGGTGTATATGAATAGTTGCGAAAAAATTCAGGTAGCGATTCCTTGTCAAAAAATAGGATATGTCTTACATATAAACTTTTTTTTTTGAGTCTCCCCCCTAAATATGGCGCCCGAAAATTAGTTTTTTTTTTTAAAAGTTTATAATTGTTTTTATTCGTCAAAACTATTTTATATTTGTAAAGATTTCAATGAAAATATTGTTTTGACATGCGATTTTTGGAAAAATTTGAGGTCGAAAATAATTTTAACCTCCAAAAGTCAGTTGTATTATCCGTTGATATTTCCTTTTTTCAAAAATCGTGAATTTTTGCAGAAAATTACAAGAGATCTTATTTATCAAGAATGGATCAGTCTATCCAAAATTAATTTTCTTATTATAAAATATGAATAATGAAAATGTTATTGCGAAAAAAGTTTGAGGGGTGGCTTTTTCTACTCCTCGGAATCATAGAGGAACACCACCAACAATTTTTTTTAAGCCTTCTCGCTCTCTTAAAACGTCAACTAAATTTCATTTTTGTGAATTTTTTGGTTTTCAAGAAAGGAATTGAAAACTACTTTTCGGGCGTCGTCTTCAGGGGGCTGTAACAAAGCGGGAAGGGGCTCAAAAAAAAGTTTATATGAAGACCCCCTCTATTTTTTGAGAAGGAATCACCCCTTTTTTTTCGCAACTATTCATAAACACCGAGTATATATTAACTTATTTTTATTGAAAACATTGATATACACATTTTACATCCATATAAAGAGACGAGTAAAGAGATAACTCCTGAAGATCTAAAAAACCCATCGTTATAAAATTGTATCAAAGAAAAAGAAGCCGCAATTCACACGTAAATAGATGGTACCGTTTGTCGAAGAAATACCGACAATCTTGATGAGGCGCAAAGAACTCGCGAAAATAGGGGTAATCATCAATATTCATGATCTGAATGCGGCACCTTTGAACATGCTGACGCCCACAGAAATATTTATGACTAGATTACGGCACCCTAGAATATAGCTATATTTATATTATTCTTTACCTTTAAAGTTTTGTTGATCTTGTGATTATTTTAGGCCACAGTACGCAAATTCTAGCCCAGCAATATTTTAAATATAATATTTACAGATTGCTCGGCATCGCTCGTTGCGAGGCGTATGTATCCATACATGAAAACCGAGTTGTTATCTTTCAAATTAATATCGCCTGGTGCTCTAATATTTTTTCTTTTGATATTTTTTATTTGCGCCCGTGGCAAGTGCCACCTTTGCCATGCCCTAGATAAGTCTAGACGTCTACGATCCTCTATCGGAAGGGTAAAGAAAAAATATTTTGCAGTGGTTACCTATGTCGCAACTTGTGGTTACTATTGTCGACTTCAAATTTTGACTTTCACGTATCGGATCCCCTCATCAGGTGATCTGCAGAATTTGAGAGCATGATGTGCTGTGCTCATTCATGGTTGCAAATTGCTTGCGATCTCAAGATATAACATCGTATTTTTCAGAAGATGTTTTTCATACATAGCGGTTAAATGGACTAGTTTAGTGATGTTGATAATACTATATTTGACACGATAGAATTAAACTATAGAGCAAAACTGATAAATCAGTGAAAAAATTTTGAAAATCCATCAATAAATGACTGAGAAATAGATTATTTAAATTTACGTATTTTAGCGCGGAACGTCTTTGGTCTGTGACGTCACGGCTCTTGCCTGTAATCGCTACACCATAAATTACGTTTAAATACTTAGCCGCGCCAAGGCTCTCGCGCCGTTTGTAGTTGTACAGTGTAGTTTTAACTCGAGTTTTGTTTTTATGTCACCATAATGGAAGAAGGATTCGTGAAAGGACAAAGTGACAATTTGCCTAAAATAGATATATTCGCAGTGATGGAGATTTTATCTTCAAATCCATCTTATGTCGGTGTAAAAATAAAAGGAGTTAAACTTTTCAACTAAATATCTACTTTTGAGTTTGCTTCATCATGGTTCAACTTATAACGATGATTTATTTAAAAAACGTTTCATAAACAGATTGTAGTCGAGTACTGGTTGTTGAAGTCTATCAATGGCAAAACATATTTATCTGAGGAGTAAAAAGTAAAAAGAGAAAAAAATAATTTATATGTATGATTATAGTAAGTTATTTCAGCCATCGTGTAACGAACAAAACACGACACGAACGGCACAAGTGATTGTACACCAATGAATACCAGTCGTCTAGTGTGTGACGTCACGACACTTACACGTACTATGAAATTATTCTTCCAAGCGCAACATCAAAGTCCCATAACTTTTTCATTTCTAGAGATATTTCAATGATTCTTCCACATTTTTGTTTCATTTTACTTAAATTTTTAGAATTAATCCTTAACAAAAAAATGAAAACTAGTCCATTGTATAATCTCCTTCAAGCAGAAATTTCTGCAGGATTTTTGTCCTCATAGTTGTTGAACTGAGTTTCCTCATCAATGATGTGCAGTGGCTGAGATTATCTGGAGAGGAGGTCACAGTGCAGGTTTTTGTAGTGTTTTGGTGTTCTTCTTTCATTGTTTCTTTTTCATTCTAACATTCATTGTAGATAAGTAAGGATATCTTCAAGCTAAATATTTGTGAGTGGTTTATGTACATATTTTCCGCATAAAGACTATAATTATGAGGATATCTAGCACAGTTATAAGCGAAAGATGAGGTGAGGTGTCGGTCTTGTTCATGTGTCTGTCTCCTATGGAAAAGAGGTGATCTCACGTCAAAACATTACCCATTATTTTATCGTTGAATACACCTTTCATGAAAAAGTCTCTTTCTTCTCGGTAGCATCACAAAATACATAATAATACCACAAACAAACTGTGATATAATTGCCTTCTACATCATCCATAAATCAAACTCATACAACCAATTCGAGTTGGACTAGACACCGAGATGAAAGCCCTTTGTCACAAAGTAAGTCGACTGACTCCAGATGGGTTTTTGCTCACACAATGTCCGATAGTTGAATTAATGGCTTGATCTCTACAATCCTTGTCTCCCCATGTTAACTAAACAGAAGTTTAAGGACGCTTTTCAGTTACAGCCCAGTTATTAATTACAGGCTAAGCGGCCCTTATTCTCAACATGATTCGACTCTAAAATACACCTTAATTGGGAATGGTTGTGATACATTCCAGTGACGGTTCGTCAGCGTGAGGTGTTTTGAATTAACAGGCCAATTGGAAAGTCCCAGGTCTACCTTAGAAAAACACTTTTTTTTTGGCAAAATTCGATTTTACTATTCAACATAGTTACCTTCCAGGGCGATACAGCGATCTTCCAACTTTTCGATACCATTTCTGTAGTACGGTTTGTCTTTCGCTTCAGAATAGGACTCAGTTTCGGCGATCTTTAACGGCGCAAAATTTTTTTCCAGCGAGCATTCTATTGAGATCTGGAAACAGGAAAAAGTCGCTAGGGGCCAGATCTGGCGAAAACGGTGGATGCAGAAGCAATTCGAAGCCCAATTCATGCAATTTTGACATTGTTTCCATTGATTTGTGACACGGCACATTGTCTTGATGAAATAGCACTTTTTTATCTTCAAATGGGGCCGTTTTTAACGATTTCATCCTTTAAACGATCCAATAACGCTAAATAATAATCGCTGTTGATGGTCTGGCCCTTTTGGATGTAATCAATGAATATTATACCTTGCGCATCCTAGAATACTGATGCCATAACCTTGCCAGATGACTGTTGTGTTTTTCCTCGCTTTGGATTCTGTTCATCGTATGCAGTCCACTCAGCTCGATTGGACTCCGGAGTGAAATGATGGAGCCATGTTTCATCAATTGTCACATATCGACGCAAAAATTCAGGTTAATTGCACTTAAAAATCTTCAAACACTGCTCAGAATCATTAACACGTTGTTGTTTTTGATCGATTGTGAACTCGCGCGGTTCCCAGCTTCCTCATGTACAAATATTCGTGATGATATGATGTACACGTTCAGATGATATCTTCACAATACCTGATATCTCGATCAACTTCACTTTGTGGTCATTCAAAATTATTTTGTGAACTTTTTTGATTTTTTTCGTCAGTAACAGCCTCTTTTGGGCGTCCACTGCGTTCGCCGTCTTCGGTTCTCATTTCACCACGTTGCAACTTAGCATACCAATCAATGATGGTTGATTTTCCTGGTGCAGACCCCGGAAACTCTTCATCAAGCCAAGATTTTGCTTCAACTGTATTTTTTTCCTTCAAAAAGCAATATTTTATCAGCACACGAAATTTTTTTTCATCTTTTTTCAAATAACACAAGTAGCTACACTGACAACGCAATATCTCACAAACTAATGGTCGGACTGCTGTCAAGTTTTGACACGTATCGTTTGAAGGTTTGTACAAACTAAAAATTATGTGGATTTAATACTAGCACCGTACATCAGACCGGGGACTTTTCAATCGGCCTAATAGGACTGTTAAAAAAACAGATTTTAATATTCCAATTTTGGTTATAACAAGAATGACAAGAAACATATACCAATTCATAGAAACGAAATTATTTTTAGTGGTGATCGTATTTTCAATACGATGGCTCAGATCTCGTTTTGAAGTTATCCTGAATTGTAGTGGAATAAGATGATCGAAAGATGAAGAAATTAAATAGGAAAAGGAAAAAAACGACACAAAGAAACGATGAACAGAAATAGTTATTCTCCTAACAAGTGCGGAAAGTGATACTTTTCTGTAAGAGACTGCAGCTGACCGAACGACGCGAAGCGAAGCTGCGGAAAAATTGGCTGAAATTTTATGATTGATGCGACTCTTTAATATTTGCGTTCGGAAAAAAACCTACCTATTCACTTACCGCATGCATATGCGTGCAGAAAGTGAATAGCAAGGATTTTTTACGCAAGAATTTGGAAAAGTACTACTTTCCAAACGTCAATGCGTGTGGGAAGTAATACTTTCGAAACGCTAGTAGGAAAAATGTATTACTTACTAATCTACAAACTATCTCTCAAATATCTGCAAAAGTGCATTGACAAAAATTGAAATTGTAAGAATCTTTGTGGGTGGCTGCACCTCCAAAGTTCCCTCTCAGCTCCTGCATGCGCCAGTGAAAATATCCCTTTGTCGGAGGTGGATGGAAAATGTATTACTTACTTAGTTGATAAAATGCAAGGGATGGGGCCTCTACAGTCCAATGCGAAATACTCCAGAGAACAGACGTCAGAGCACCGGTGAAGTGGCGAAAGAGATAATTTTAGTATGTACTACTCAGAACAACTAAAATCTTAAATTATGTATTTCTCACTGCAACTCATTTACGACATTAAATGCATCTTGCCTTTAGAAATTATAACCTGTTCTTCTCGAACATTTTAATTATGGTTTTTTACTACAAGAAGAGTGGCGACGCCAGCTTTCAAGAATAGGACGGAGGGCAAGAAAGAACCAAGATTTTTTAAGGGACGCCAAGCTTTCCAGAGCCTTCTAGTTTACTTCAAGTTCATGTTGTATTTTTTTGATCAAGCTATATTTCAGGAAGTAAAAAAAAATAAAGAGGGTCAAGGGACCCAGGGAGGCCTCTAGCGACGCCACTGTGAAAGAACGTACATCTTATTAGTTTTTGCATCCTGTGTCGAGGCAAGATCAATAGATCGCTGGTTCCATAGCAAGAGTTTTATAGAATAATCAAAATTTTTATTTTTTCATTGAACAAATTTGTTCTCTGTTAGTTGTAACCAACATGAATTTCGAAAGCGATTGTGAAAACGAGTACGAAAACCAACTAACTGTGAAAGATGCCCAAATAGCCGATCCAGCTACAGAAATCAGAAAGCTAAAAAAAAAAATCGAGCAGCTTAACAGAAATATGGTCATGCTGGTGCCGATATGGATGAACTCAAAGAAGTGATGGTTTCTTTCAATAGGGCATATTTCAATAATTGCGATGGAGTTCAATGATAAAGATAGAATTTGCGCTGATATAAGGTCGATCATACTACCACAAGGAAGAATTGGAGTTCATTATATGAAGGTAAATTCGAGTTGGCATTAACACTTATATACAGGGTGTCCCGTAAAGACCACGTCAAACCGAGGGAGAATGTAGATCAAAGGATAACCCACCTGCTATGACAAAATTCCCATCATAAAAGTCTTACCGTTTTCGAGAAATTTTTTTTTTTGAAAATAATGAATTTTTGCCCCTTTCAATAGTTTTGTCCTTACGGTTGGTACAATTTTACATCTTTTTGGTTAATTTTTTCAGTAAAATATTGCTGAAGAATGATTTTAACGTTTATGTTAAAAACATCCTCCGAACATTTTGAAGGGGGGCTATGAGAAATATTTTTATTAGAAATTTTGGTAGTGGATTATTTTGTTCATGAAGTTTAGCCCATCGTAGTGGAAAAAAAAATGTACCGAGCTACTGCTGCACATTACACCAATAAATTGTCTATTTTATAGTGATTTCAAAGAGGTATCACACAAGTCATTTGTTATTCAAAGAAAAAGGATATGGTTGTTTTTAACCAAATGGGTACGTTTCTGACAAAATCAAGTTTGTCAAATCTGTTAAGAAATCTTCGATATTGCATTTCTTAGTGAGCAATGGCAATTGTTTACATGCGAAAATATTACTCGCATAATCATAATATTTATTATATATATTAATTATAATATAAATTAACCAAAAAGATGTAAAATTGTACCAACCGTAAGGACAAAACTATTGAAAGGGGCAAAAATTCATTATTTTCAAAAAAAAAATATCTCGAAAACGGTAAGACTTTTATAATGGGAATTTTGTCATAACAGGTGGGTTATCCTTTGATCTACATTCTCCCTCGGTTTGACGTGGTCTTTACGGGACACCTTGTATAGCCGTACAACTTTGCTTTCGCTATTTTTCCGAAATTCGAGGCTATATTGTAGAGAACTGGTCATACATTCATGATTCAAAGTATTGTCCATAGCTGGTCACTATTTTAACCTATCTTTCGGTCAGCGTACTAATCCCGCGTTGAAAAAACTGCTCATCTTTTGAAGCGATCCACGAATCGATAAAATTTTATACTTATTCTTAAAAGTGATGGTCAGCCAGGAAGTGTGCCATTGATCGATATAAGTAATAGTCCGAGGAAGCAACGTCAGGATAATACGGTAATGGGGTAGGACTTCCCATTTCAACGTTTCCAAGTATGTCTTGAGCATTGTCATGCTGTAAAACAACTTTATCATGTCTCTTGTTATATTGCGGCCGTTTGTCTGTCAATGCTCGGCTCAAACGCATTGATTGCGTTTTGTAATGATTGCCTGTGATTGTTTCAGTCGGTTTTAACAACTCATAATACATTACGCTGAGCTGGTCTCACCAAATACAGAGCATGATCTTGGAACCATGAACATTCGGTTTGGCCGTCGTGGAAGCATGGCTGGGATATCCCAATGATTTTCTGCACTTGGAAATATCGTAATGAACCCATTTTTCGTTCCAGTCACAATGCGATATAGAAATCCCTTCCGTCTTCACCTTGCAATTAGCTGTTCACAACCAAACTAACGACGTTGAACATCTCTCGGCTTCAACTCGTTTGAGACCCAATTTTCTTGTTTCTGAATCCTTTACATGACTTTAAGGAGTTTTGAAATGGTTTGTAGCGACACTCCAAATGATCCAGAACATTCTGGTTGCGTTTGACACGAGTCTTGATCAAGTAATGCCAATTCTGCATCTTCGAAAACCTTCTCTCTTCGACGTCAAAATCATCCTTCTTGAAGCGTTGAAATCTCTCTTGGCACGTTCTTTCACTAATAGCGGCCTCACCATAGGAATTGAGAGCATTCAATGAGCCTCAGCCTCAGATTCCTTCATATTGAAGCAGAAAATTAAAACCTCCCGCAAACGACGAGAATTTGGCTAGTAAGCTGACATGTTTAATCGAGAATAACTTTATGATGCAGAGACAAATTGACTAATATTTCGAAGGCGTTATGCTTACGAATACCTAAGCTTACTAAGCGGATTTCACAAATCAGACACAATACAACTCCACCTGGAGTTAGGTGCGATATTTCATATTGGAGTTGTTTTCAAGTTATTATGTAAATGTAAGATTGGTTCAATAAAATTCTATTCCAGTCATCTACGATTTATTCATTTCGACTACCACTTACCCCTACAGCTATTTATTGCAAAACAATAGATACCAATACTCTGAAATTCAGAATTAATATGGAATTTCAGATATTCTAACCAATTAGTCTTTTGACCTACTCAAAAAATATAGACTATAAATAAATCGCACAATAATACAAATAGATTCAATTTTAAATGGAGGTGGGTGAATGCCAAGTACACGTGATATTGTTGAGAATACAGAAAAGGAAAGACTGCATCGTCGCAAGGATTCCAAAAATTATGAAATGATATGAGATATTGTTCATTGAATATGAAAATAAAAATGTCACCTGGAATAATTTTTAAGCAGAGGCGACAAATAATAGTTATTTGTTTTACTAGGCAGCAAAGTATTGGAATGATCAGCCCCGACTGATTGTTCAGCTAAGGCAATCTACTTTGCTGCCGAATATATAATTTTTGCTTCGATTGTTTATAATGATATGTATGTATATGTATATGAAGGATATTGAAATTGCAAATTACTACAATTCCCACAATTTTTAATGTTTCCTGCAGTGATAAATTCTAACAAAATTTTATAGAAACCGCAATTGTTAGAATGGTTGGTTGCTATTGTATATGTCCTTAATAATTATAGTTTGACAACTCATGGAATGTTTTATTGCCATTGAGAATAATCATTTTGCTGCCTAGCAGGAAAACTAATACTTTGCTGATTGATAAATGTTTGCAAAAATGGTATTAGCTGTCAATCGGAGAAAAAAGTATTGTTGATGCAATAATTTGACGATTGCGATCTATATTTCAAAATTTATTAAACTGATGTGTCACTGTGATGAGTTAAGTTCAAAATATTTACGAGCATATCAGTTCCCGTGTTCAGTGTTAGTTCCAGACTGTTATTCAACTTTGTGATACTGAAAGCAGTGAAATTAAATGGCGCAATCATATTCATGAAGAGCTCATATGGGGTATATCAAAGGCGATCGAAATAAAGGGCTGTATCCCCATAAAACCAACCAAAAGGGTTTCCAACTTTCATTATGCCCTTGTGATTGATAGTTGGAATTGCAATTGCGGCTTTAGGTTATTTCCTTTGAACTAGAGAACGGTGTATTCATCGAAATATTTTTCTCTTCGCCCTGGTTTGAAGGATCATTATTCAAAAATGTGCATGGAAATAGGAAGTAATTAAAAAGACCTAGCTATCATCTCTCTCCTGTTTCTTTCGAGATAGGTTCAATCTTTCGTGTTAAAATATTCTCAGACGCTTATATGTATAAAAAAGTACCAACATCTTTATACAGAAAACCTAAAAACGTATTTGAATTCTTGCATGTAGTAGAAAAGGACGATAAATCAGTGGAATTTGATATTTTAAATTGCTTCAAATATTTCGAAAAGAGCTTGGATCTCAAAAGTGCTGAAGGAAGAGGAGTACTTAAACCTTGGCAAATCACGTTGCCAAGTTGACAAATGACAAACGTAAAATTCTTTAATGACAAAAAAATTCCCTTCAGAATGAAAAGCTGAATCTATGAAAAACTTTATTTCGAGAATCATTTCATTTGATGAAACCGTTTGCCAGATATAACTGAAAAATCGAAAAAAAAATGATAAAAGAAGAAAGCATTTTTTTTAAATCAGGAATCTTATGTTTAAATATACGTACGTCAAAGACTCATCCTCTACAGTCAATTGAGATTCAAAATATAATTCTGCATTTTTTAATTTCATATCTTTTCTTCCCATTTTCCATATACAAGATTGGGATGGAAAGGCAGTATTTTCAGGTTGTAGTACTAGCATTTTTCCAGACGAATATGTTTGTTTTCCTTAATATTAAATTATCAATGTTAACTTGACAGTGCTGATGTTTATCATATGGTACTACTTTATTAGGATGAATACAATGAAGATCACCATATGAATGATGTGACTTTCATTCACGATGAGTTCGTCAACGAAACCAGACGTTATGGATAATCGATCGCGTATTGATCCGTCTAAGTGCGGCGGATGTAAAAATTCCGTTGTAAAATGTGGTGCAAAGTGCAAGATTTGTACCAAAATGTTTCACCGAAGTTGTGCCCAAAAGATGAAAAGATGTTGTGATGAAGAGATAACATTTGTTAATATCAGTATTAAATCCAGTGAAGATGACATACTTGAGAGTGTTAATAATATAGAAATCACAGAAAACTCTTCTCATCAGGATCTTTTGTTGAAAATAATTCATGAACTTGAGAGCAAAAATCGTCTCTTAGAAGAAAACACAGTATTATTAAAATACAAAATTTCTGTTTTGGAAAATGAAATTTCGATAAAAGATAAAATATGTATCCGATGTGATAAGGAAAATGATAATATTCATGTAAATCAAGATGTTGTGGCCGATAGCGATATTACTCATGCAGCGAATCCAATAATTAAAGATAACATTTCATCTGGAGATGCCCTGAAGACCTCGAATTCAACAAATACAGGGTGTCCCCAACGTCAGCGCGAGAAAATTACTCTCCATAAGATGAACATTGCTGTTGCTGATGCTGAAGGCAAGATTAAAAGTTCCATCAACAATACATCTAGTGGCTCGAAAATAAATGAATGGAGGACGGTGCCTCCTAGAAAATCCTCGAGGAGGAATCGTTCGGCATTAGTTGTTGGAAGATCTGCTGAATCTTCTACAGTTCTCGGAATCGAAAAAAAGAGGGCTCTACATGTTTCTAGGCTCAGACCTGATACTTCCACTGATGACCTTAAAGCATTCCTGAATAAGAACTTTCCAAGTGTTGAATGTGAAAAAATACAATCTAGATATCCCGAATCATATGCTTCCTTCAAAGTACTGATACCTATCACTGAATTTGACAAAGTCAAAAATGCTGACAATTGGCCCAAAAATGCTAGTGTTAATTATTTTTTCCTGAACCGAAACAGGAAATACAAAGATATAACGAATCCGATTCATTCAGAGTGATGCATGTTAATGTTCAATCCATATGCAACAAAATAGTCAACTTGGAGTTGCTCCTTGCGGAAGAGCGTCCATCAATTGTTAGTATTGTCGAGCATTGGTGCAGCGCCGAAAAATTAAGTTCCTACTGTATATATGGTTATGTACAAGCAGCGTCATACTGCCGCCTCAATTATGGACATGGTGGTACTGTTCTTCTTGTTAGAGCTGACCTATTGGTGAGTGATATTGGCATCTCTAAAATGTCTGTTGAAAAGCAAATTGAATTCTGCGGTGTGAAAGTTAATAATTATGGTAGGAAATATTGTTTCATAAGTGCTTATAGAGTACCAGATAGTGACTTTGACATTTTTCTTGAGAGACTATCCTTTGTTTTGCAGCACTGTTTAAAGTTAGCTGACATTATATTTTTGTGTGGTGATCTCAATATAAATTATTTAATGTCAACTTGTCCACGTAAGCAACTTCTTGACGATTTACTACAATGTTTTGATTTGAGGGTTACTTCCTCAGATCCTACTAGAGTATACATCAATGTTAACAATCTAAAATCTGTATCCAAAATTGACTATATTCTGACGAATGCACCGTCAGACTCCTGCAATTCTAGAACTTTTGAGGGTCATTTAGGTGATCACAAAGTCATTGCCTTGGATTATATTAATGAATCAACTGCAAACGCAAAAACAGTTCATGAGCGAGGATTTGTCAGAAATGTATCACCTCGCTCATTAAAAAATCTTGCTTTGTTTATGGAAACTGTATCCTTTGATAATATTTTCTTGAGTCCTGATATTGATGTGTGCTTCAGAGCTTTTTTTGAAATTGTTAAATATTGTATAGACTTAAGTTGTCCCATGATTCACTCTAGATCCCCAAATGAAATAAATAAGAACTGGATAAATGATGAGATTAAGAAATTCAGTATAAATTTGAAAAATTTGAATTGGCTCAACAAAAATTTGAGATCGAGTGAATCATTTGGGATTTACAAGCAAGCTAAGACTAATTTTAGGAATTTGTTAACAAAAACAAAATGTGAATTTTATCAAAATGCCATTAATTCATCCACGAATAAAACTAAAACTGTTTGGAACTTGGTCAATAGGGAATTATGTAGGAGAGGTGCCTCAAATAATACTATAGGTCTGAGTATAGATGGAACATCCTATACTGAGCCTTCTGCTGTTGCTAATATATTTGCAAATTATTTCAGTTCCATTGCGCAGGTCAGTATATTGAATCACTTTGGTAATTCTGTGTCCCAGGTTTGCACCACATCTGCCCTTTCGATGAACACTTTTTTCTTTTATCCAGTCCTGAGAGAAGAGATAATTCAAATTGTGAAGACTTTAAAAAACAAGAAAAGTACAGGAATTGACCAGGTATCTGTTGGCATATTGAAGGCGATGGTTGATGTTGTTGCCAAACCTTTGGCTGATCTTATAAACTTATCTGTCAACACAGGCAAGTTTCCTTCTATATTAAAAATTGCTTCAGTTATACCTGTTTTGAAGAAAACGATCCCAGCAATATAGCCAATTATCGACCCATTTCACTCTTAAGTGTGTTCTCTAAGGTATTTGAAAAAATCGTGTATGGTCGTATGATCTCATTTCTGAACCGTTTTGGGGTGATAAGCGACTGCCAGCATGGCTTTGGAGAGGGTAGATCCACGGAGACTGCAGCATTCTCCTTTACTGATTACGTGTACAAGAGCCTCGATAGAGGCCTTCATGTAGCAGGTCTCTTCTTTGATCTCTCGCGTGCTTTCGATGTTCTTCCTTGGAAATTCATCGAGAGCAAGCTATATAACATTGGCTTTCGCGGTGTTTTTCTCCAGTGGATTTTAAGCTACATAACCGATCGGTGGATGACTGTTAGAGTTGATAAATGTTGGTCAGAAAAATTTAGTGTCGATTTGGGAGTGCCTCAGGGCTCGGTCCTTGGTCCGTTGTTATTTCTTTTGTTCATTAATGACTTACCTGAACACATTATATCCGAATTAATGATTATATTTGCTGATGATAAGTCAGTGTTGATCTCGGCTCGGAGTCTTGAGGAACTGTCTAAGCTTTGCAATACATTGATTATCAATTTTGTAAATTGGTGTCGTTCAAATGCGCTCATTCTCAATGCAAACAAAACCGAATGCATTTATTTCAGTATCAGAAATATTAATAATAATCGATTAGTTATTCGATGCCTCGACCAAGATGTTGTATCGAAAGAGACTATAAAGTTTCTAGGTGTTCATCTGGACAGTTCTTTAAGGTGGAATTTCCATGTGGATGCTGTTTGCAAAAAATTGTGTGGTTCCTTCTATGCGATTAGTAGGATAAATAATTCATTACCATTAAAGTCGGTTATATCTGTTTACTATAGCTTGGTATATAGTCATATGAACTATAATATTCTGTTGTGGGGTAACTCTGTCGATGCTAAAAGGGTGTTTGTTATTCAAAAGAGAATTATGCGTCTGATTTTCCACCTACACCCACGTGATTCCTGTAGACCTTTCTTTCGTCAATATAATATTTTAACGCTACCTTCTCTATATATTTATAGATGTTTAACCTATATCAAGGAACATGAACACTTAATGGTAACATTATCCAGTTTTCATGGTTACTCTACCAGAAATAATGCTACTTTGTACATTCCATCACATACAACAGCCAAATATGAAACTTCCCCAGCATATCAGGCCATAACATTATTCAATCATCTGCCTAATACTGTTAAGTTGCTCAATAAAATAAAATTTACAAAAACTATCAAATGTATTTTACATAACAAATGTTATTATAGTGTTAAGGAGTATCTGGATGACAAGTGTGTTGTCACAGCTTAATTAAGTTTTTTGTTTGTAGAATTAGTTTCAGAAATTTCATTTTTCTTTTTTTCCAATTGACTTATCCTATGCATTTTGTATGTCTTAAGGGATCAATAAATATATTATTATTATTATTATTATATTTGAGAGCAAGATGCCACGATTGACTAGAGAATTGTTATAAATAAGAGCATCAAGAATTCTACAGAGGCAGTTTATATTTCGAAAATATTCTATATTCGAAGGTATTCTTCCACGTGTTCAAAATGTATTAAAATGTGCCTTCTGTTCGAGTATTAGACAATTCACTCAATTTTGATTGAAATAAATGGAATAATTCCATTAATATCGTTGAGTGATTTTTGCACTGGAAAATGTTTGCAGAACAGTTTACTGTGTCACAAATTTGACAGATAATAGATGTTTGGCAGGAGAGTTTCAATTACCAACATATAATAATAAAATATAACCATCAAATCTGTGTCAACCTGAGATATTCTCGAATGGTTTTGTTGTACAAGATGTGGCAGAATGATGGATTAGCCACAGAATTTTTTCGATTCCTAATGAATTTGATATTTCTAAAAAATTCTAGTGGAAGTCCCCTGAGAGTTTCTCCCTGCCCGTCCGCTACACCACTGTCAGATCCCAACGTATCACAGGTTTGTGCATTCGCCTTCTTGAACTCGTCCTAATATATCCCGCAACTCCCACATCCGAGCAGCTTGCGCCAACTTTCGGCCTAAATACTTTCCCCAGGTGGGACTTTTCCAGTTGTTTGAATACCAGACTTTCGAATACGCCGCAGTCGACGTACATGAATGAATTTGGGGGCTAAACGTTCAACTTGTCAGAGGATTTACGCTTAATGAAATTTGTTTTGTGGAAACAGAAATAAAAAAGCGGAATTCTCACGAATGTGGAGTGGTTAGACGTTTTAGAACCGAAAATGTTTCAGATAATTCATCAAATTTCACAGATAATCTGCTTGATAATTCAATATTTTTGAGCGTTCGTTCCTGAAAATATCCAGGGCAGTCACTAGGGAAAGGGCAGGGTAGCGGGTCGCCTAAGTCGCCGAAATTTGTGTGGGGCATTTCAAGCTTGATCAAGAAAACTCACATGTTGAGAAATTCAAAGTACCGAGTGAGGAACAACAGGACGGAAAAATTTAATTAACATCAAAAACCACAAAAAGTGTCGCATTATGCGTTATACTCATAATATTATCCTTTTGACATACATTGATGTATAAGACACGTCGACAACAGAAAGAGGAAGTAAGAGATTATAATCTTCAATAGATCTAAATTAAATCTACATAACCATGGTATTCCTTAGTACTATAGTAAGCCTTACCAAGTAACACATTTCTAATCTGCTCCTCAACACAGGAAACCTCAGCTGTCTGAGGAACAGGGAGATGATTATACATTCTTGTACCTTGAAATTTTGGTATATTGGTGGCCATCAGAAAGATCAGGAAGTAGAGCAATATTCTCTATTATGTAAATCAAACATTTGTATATATACAAGCATGTTGCAGTCATAATATAATTTTCTTGTAGGTCATTCCGAGGGATCTCAGAAAGATCCGAAACAAAATCATCGACCTTCATGAACATTATTCTGTCAGTAAGAAAAGATCTGAGCCAATGTGGGAAAATGCCACGAAAGCTCAAATTATACATCTTATTTGATATGAATTCAAAATTGAGACAGTCAAATCCACGCGAAAGATCAAAAAAAAATCCTGAAACCCATAAACCAATTTCCAGGCACCTCTAAACATAATCAACAAATAGTGCTGTTTACGATTTATTGACGCTAAAAAACACATAAACTCATCAACCTTGTCAGCGTTTTCTTTATTAATAATAATAATAAAGTTTTTTTGCTAAACTTAACCGAATTCTATTGCGTATTTGGGGCGGTTTCTGGATGTTTCAGGTATTTTTTGTTTCAATTCTATTAGAATGTTGATTGATCAGAGCAATGCAAAATATACAAGAAACGATTTCATTTCACCATTTCCATGTTATCCTTCTTGGGAAATATTCATATTCAATTATTTGATAATAATAAACCGATAATAATATACAATCCAACATTCGATTGAATTATAAAGAAAAAACCTGGAATATGATATTAGTATTGAACTGCCTATTATTAATTCTTGACAATTAAGGAAATAATTTGATGAAAACTTAAAATAGATAAAACTTTAGGTTTTCTCTTCGACATCCACAAACGAAATTCAAAATCGTAGAAGGAAAATCTTGACCATTTCCTGAAAGTTGAACTTGCTCAGAAGAAGAAAAATATATTGTTAGTTTTGTTGGAATTGGTCTGAAGCATGGAATTTATATGATAGTTAATATTATAATCGAAGGAAGTAATTTCTAAACTTATGTGTAGTCATCAGAACTATTTTAACTCTGCCTATTATGGCATATATGGAATGAATTTCCCTCATGTTGATGCCCTCAATTTTTTCATCTCTCGTTAGAAGAACCCGACTACCCGATTTTAAAATTTGGCATTTTGCAGAGTCGGCTTCTGTTAGGGCGGCAGTTTGGCTAGCGACAGCCCTGAAAATATCGCTTTATCATTTCATCACAATATTTGTAATTGAGCAGAGAATGTTTCCAAAACGACGAATCCGTCCTCAAATTCAATTCTATCCGTCCGGTCAACAGTAAACACGATTACTTTCTAATGGAAGGACCTAGAAACTTGAAACTTGCCACGGTTGAGTTGGTAAATGCAATATCCCACTATTTCTAGTCCATCACGTAACCAGAACCATAGAAAATTCAAGAAGAATATGGAAAAAACTTACTCCATAATTCCATGATTTGCACGAAACTATGACGGTGTTTAGATTGTGGATGTTGATATCAAATAAAAATATCAAGCTCTGTACAAAATATTAATTTTCCCTTACAGTACTGAAAACAGTGCTGTAATGAACTCATTACAGCATTGTTTCCAGTTATATTTTTCGTTTTGTGGTTGTCTACACTCACTGTCAATCAAAATTCAACGCACCTCAATTCTGAATATAATATGGATATAGTGAGATGAATTGGAACATTATTCGCAAGTTCTCTTAATTCTGGTGGTGTTGAATCGATTTCGTCAGACATAATTCACGAATTTAATGCGTAATTATGAATTATTTCAAAATTCCAAACGTACGATTTTAATTCATATTCCGTCAATTTTCGTAATAGTCACACCAACTGCCAGATACAATGCAAATGTTACAAGGATGTATAATCCGAATTTTTCATAGAATTTCGACAATATTTGACAAAACTTGACTGAAATAGAGAAAATATCGTCTAATACTCGTTGAAGAAGACAATTCCAACAACACTCCCTCCTTCGTCGCTCGTTTTCGAATTACGTACTCGTGTTGGGAAAGGAGCCAATTCTGCAACTTGTTTCAGAATATACTATTATTACATCATAGGAATCATAGAATATTCAAGAAGAAATACCCCATATTTCCCTGATAACATATTCGATCGGGTTGAGATTTTGTTTGCATATGAAGAACAACTATTTCAAGCCTTGTGTAAAGCCTTCCCCAACTTCGATAAGTCCGTCCGGCCGTAAACACGATAACTACCGAACGAAAAGGGCTAAACTTCAAATTATTAAGGCAGGTTCGGATTTCGAATGACGCAGTTAGGCTCGTTAATAGGCATCATCCGACTTGGACTAATTGGAGTTTCGTAAACATGGCGGTTCGAAAATTCGTTTCCCTATTAATTTCAGAACTATACAGATTCGACCGAGAAGAAAATTGAGATTAGATGTAAAATGACAATTTGAGGCTTCGTGCTGCATTTAATGTTGATCGCGAACCAGAACCAGGTGCAGTTTCAACAGAATATAGAAAAAAATGACCCAAAGTTTATGTGACCACAAAACCGACCAATTTGTGATACGAATTTGACAAGACAACCTGATTGGTTCATTTAACAAGAGCTTAGACAGGGTGGCCACTTTTTCAATGGGATTGTATTGGTAACTTTTAAACCATAAGAGTTAGAAGGTCGGTCAAATGGAGAAAAAGTTGCATGCATAGAAGCATTATCAAGCAGTTCAAACAAATCGATATTATCAGGGCCGGTTATTGAGATATCATAAGAAATGTAAATTCTGTCGTTTTGATTTTTCTTTTTTTCCCACTTTATTTCAAATATTATCAAAAAATGTTACAGGAATTTTTTATTCGACAGTAAATTGATCTCAATTTGACGTAATCAGATTTCGTATTCAACGTTTCGTGCTCTCTGGGCCACCCTCAACCTCAGTTTTTTCAATACGGACCTGTATATTTTATGACACTTTTCGAAATAACTTTTAACGCTGAATTCTACGATATATCATACAATGTCATTCAAAGTTGATTTTCAGGTGGTTTTGACCCCTATTCAAATATCTTTGGGTCGGATCTGTGTTACATTTCGGTACCTTTAGTATAATTAACAACAAGCAATACATTTCGATGAGAAAATCAACTTACTCATCTTGAACTAAATGGAACATATCAGAATCAAATCAAGAAACAAGTAATAATTATTTACATGTTTCAATTCATAATGATCAAATGAATTATCATTTAATGAAAGAAAAATCGAATGATTATTCGAAAGTAAATGAAAATGAATGAAGAAAGTGTTCGAAATGTCCACCATTTTGTAAAATGCACTTAACGGTTCTGGAACCCATACTTCTTATACATTTGCTTATTTCGTCTTCTTGAATACCTTCCAATACATTCTCAATCTTCTATTCAATCACTATTGTTGGATTTGTCATTTGTTCCAGAATCGAACTTTATTTTGATATCATTACGATATAAGTTTTGAAGGCTTGGTATTCAAATTCAAAATCATTGTATTCGCGTCTCTTGACTATTTTATTAACGGCAGTTTTTGATGAATTGCATTCACTACAGATCCGACCCAAAATAATTTGGATAAGGGTCAAAATCAACTTTGAATGACATTGTATGATATATCATTGAATTCAGCGTTAAAAGTTATTTCGAAAAGTGTCATAAAATATACAGGTCCGTATTGGAAAAAATGAGGTTGAGGGTGGCCCAGAGAGCACGAAACTTTGGATACGAAATCTGATTACGTCAAATTGAGAACAATTTACTGTAGAATAAAAAATTCCTGTAACAGAGAGAGAGAGAGAGAAATTAAATTTATTGATAAATCAAATGGCTATCGACCACAGTCTTCCAGCCAGTTGCATACATTTTTATATTACATATTATTAATAAGTATTAAAAAAAAAAATAAAAATAAACATCATCCTAGTGATTCCAAGTGTTCGAAAAGTGGCAAAGCTGGTAACTTTGCCTTTGGTGTAGTTGCTCTACTGTAATGTTGTATCAATGGCTCCATCATGTTGATATTATTTTGGTTATTGATGAATTTTTTACTTAGTTTTTGCATTCTTTCCAGTATTGGTTCTATTCCCGTTGTCTGATATAAAAGCTGATTGGATGGATTGTGCAGGGGGTTGTTGGGATGTCTCATTTTTGTAATCTTACGTAAGCAAGTTCTTTCCGCTACCTCAATTGCATTCAGAGCTGTTTTTGTCGAATTTGAGAAGATTATATGTCCATAGTCCAATAAAGGTCTGCATATCATTTTATATATGGTACTAGCTGTTTTAATACTGATTCCTTTGTTTTTATATGTAAGAGATCTAAAATGCCCAGCTCGTGTTATGGCTTTTTTCTTTTGAAGTTTCAAGTGTGCTTTGAAGTTCAACTTGTTATCAATCTTTATGCCTAGGTATTTGCATGAATCTGTTGGAGTTATTGTGTCACTTCCGAGTTTTATATTAGGAGAGTTGGCATTGATTTTATGGTTAAAAATGACGAGTTTTGATTTCCTTGGGTTAGGTTGTATTCTCCAACGTCTCATCCATGCCACTGTTATATCCGCCAACTTCTGTAGACCTTTCATACACTCTTTCAGTGTTTTATGGTGGGATATTAGAGTTGTGTCATCAGCAAATTGGAGAACATACTGTAGACTGTTGATGTCCTGGTTTCTGAAATCAGATTGTCTGTACAAGTCACTGCAGAACAAATTGTAAAGTAGAGGAGAGAGTGGTGAGCCTTGTGGTAGTCCTTGTGCTGTTGTAAATTTTTCTGAGGTTTCACCTTTGACCCGGACTTGTAATTTTCTGTCTAGAAGGAAATTGTTTATAATTTTTATCAAATAAATGGGACACTTTAGATGGAAAATTTTAGAGATAAGACCGGCGTGCCAGACACTGTCGAAAGCTTTCTGAATGTCCATAAATATAGCAGCTGTTTTATTTCCCATTTTTCTATTGCATTGAACATTTGAAGTGAGTATAGTTAAAGGGTGCACAGTCGATGTCTTCTTTTTGAACCCGAATTGACATGGTGGTATATATTTTCCTATCTCATTGCATATTCTCTCTGCCAAGATTTTTTCAAAATTTTTTCCCAATGTAGGTAGAAGTGTAATAGGCCTGTAGTTCTCTATGTTAGAATTATCTGTATTTGCCTTGGGGATGGTAATCAAAATGCCTTTTTTCCATTCACTTGGAAAGAGGGAATGAGAGAGACAATAATTATAAATTTTGATTATAACATCGTGAACTAAAGGGTCTAGGTTCCTCAGTATTTTTCTTGGAATGTTGTCATAGCCAGGTGTTGTGTTCTTACCATGGTTGAGTGCCGTATAGTATTCTTCTTCTAGGATAGGTTCAAATGTTATCTCTGATGGGATCTGGGGTAGTTCATTTTTGTACCAATTCTCTATTTGCTTCCTATGCTCCTCAATGAATTCTTTGTTTGCGGATTTTTCAAACAGCTTTTCAAAATGTTTTGCGAAAGCATCAGCAATATCTTTATCCTTAATGAGAGATTCACCATTGACTTGTATTGGATTTGAAAGTTGATGGGTTGTGTACTTTGCAAGTTTTTTAATTGTTCTCCAGTATGTCCTGCCTTTTTGATCTTCGATTTCTTTGCAAGCCTCTAGATATTTATTGGATCTGTATTGCAAGATCATGTTATGAATATCCCTATTTAATTTGTTGAATTTTCGTTTTAAACTTGGATCTTGGTTAGTCTGGTATTCACGAAACAATTGTTTTTTTGTTCTTATCAACTTTATGATGTAGGGAGGAAGGGTTTGACTGAAGTACCGTTTTTTGAGAGTCGGTGTTTCCTCTGTTATTATTCTTGATAGAGTGTTGTGGAAAAAAGTTATGTACTCAGGGGTCATTTCAATTTGTGGTTCAATCACTTCAAGCATTCTTTTATTCACTTCTTTAATATTGCATTTTTCATAAAGTAATTTGGTCTCTTGAGTGTATTCTTCATGCTGTTTTTTTGTATCAATTGAGAATTCAATTCCAAGGTGATCGGATCCTAAGTCTGGGGTAAGAGTTATGTTCTGAATATTATCTTTTATATTTCTTGTACACATTAGCAAGTCTGGTGTGGAGTCTGGGTTGTTTTCCATTAGGAATGTTGGTGGTGTATCCAATTTGATGAAATCTGAGTTTCTGAGGAAGTTGTTGATTTGAGTTTTTTTTCGGTTGTTCACGTTGAAGTCTCCTAGAATAATGGAATATTTATATTGTGATGCTTTCACCAGTAAATTTTCCTCAACAAGTCTCGGCTGGAGTGGTGTATGTAGACCAGAAACATATGGATTTTTTCATTATTGAAAGGAACAGTAAAATGCAGAACATCGTTCCATGGGTTATTGAAGTGGGGCGGATTGTTTCTACCAATTTTCAGTCTGTTAGAAGCCTGCACTAGTGCACCTCCTCTGGTGTTTTGGTTCAATATACTTCCATGTTTGAACAAGGTCCTACAATCCCTGTATTGAATGTTGGTGGTTGCTTTAGTTTTAGTTTCCACAAACATTGTACAGTCCACATTGTTATGCTCAAGATAATATCGGATCAACTCTTTTTTGTTGATATAGTTGTTAATGTTTGCATACAAAAATTTAAGCATGAATGTCCCCATATAGCTGCACCCCCTCCGCTGGCTCTGTATCCACTGTTTTGTTTTCATTCTCGAGGTCAATCATGAGTACATAAAGTTTGTTACCAACAAAAGTGGGTACCGTGCTAATATTGTAGCTGTCGATGAAGCGTCTCTGGAGTTTTTGAATCAGTTGTTGTCTTTCAATATTTTTGGGTTTGTTGATTTTATGTATGTATGTTTCTATGATGTGATCATGTATTGTAATAGCTTTGTGTATTCTGCTTTTTTCCACTTTTTTAATATCCATATCAGCTGATTTTTTGTTTATTGATCTTATTTTGATGTTTGGAATACCTTCTATGGGCTTAACTGGTCTTTTTTAGCATTTTATGGACCATGCTACATGCTCTGTGGATTGACATGCAGTACACTTTGGTGGTAAACTTGTTGTACATTCTGATTCCTTGTGTTGTTGTCCACATTTGCTGCAAATTATTGGTGAATTGCATTTGTCCGTTGTGTGGGTAAATTGAGAACATCTTGCACAAGGGACTGGTATTGGATCAGGTGGGTAGCTTGGCTTGGCAATGTAGTGTCTGCATTTGAAGAAGATGCCTTCATTAATTAGTTTTTCATATGATTTTACTTCGCTGGTTATTATGCGTATAAATAAGGATGGTTTGTTTGTCTTCTTTGAGATAATTCTCTTACAATATCGGTGTGTAATTTGGTTATTCTTAAGAAAATTACTAATCTCTTCTTCTTTTATTTCTATTTCCACCTGTGAGATTACGGCTGAATATGATTCCAAGTGAGTTCTGGGCTTGTTGTGAACTGAGGTGTTGGTTGAAGTTTCACAAAAGGTGTTGATTAGTTTCATTTCCTTCATGTGTTTTAGCGCTTTTGTGAGATTATCCTTGGAATTATTCGATTTGACAATAAATCCCTGTGTGGTTTGGGTAATTATATCGCGTCCATCTGGGAACAATTTTATCCATTGATCGGCGACTTGAAGTCTTGTTGTGTTAGGAATAGGTGTTATGTGAAATAAATTCGCATATGTTTTGAAGGAATGTTTTGTTGTTGTTTTTGTTTGTGTTGTGGCAGGGTTATTGATTTCAGATGTATCTGTTTCCATCAGGGTATTTGATGACTCATGTGTTATTTGCGAAATTGTTGGCAGCTGTGGTTCTTCAAATCTTATCTCTGGCGATTTCTTATCGTCGACTTTTTTTGCCGGATCATCTCGGTTTTTTGTTCGTTTCTTCCGCTTGTTTCGCGTCACGATCGTATAATTGGGATCCTTATTTCCTGGTTCTTCCAGACCAGTATCTGTTGAGGATTCACTTTGTTGAGACATTCTTGGGAGACAGAATGCCTCAAATTCATCTGCGTCGTAAGATCTTGCGGGTTCAATATTTACACTCGATTTACGCTCTTCTAATCACTACACGTGCGTTTCAATCAGATGTTGCACAGCAACTGTTCCTGTAACATTTTTCGATAATATTTGAAATAAAGTGGGAAAAAAAGAAAAATCAAAATGACAGAATTTACTTTTTTTTATGATATCTCTCAATAACCGGCCCTGATAATATCGATTTGTTTGAACTGCTTGATAATGCTTTTATGCATGCAACTTTTTCTCCATTTGACCGACCTTCTAACTCTTATGGTTCAAAAGTTACCAATACAATCCCACTGAAAAAGTGGCCACCCTGTATAGTCAGTTGAATTATCACAAGAGCATAGACAATATTCGATTCTACACCGAGTCAAGAGACGTAATTCGCGAAACATCACAAGAGCGCAGCTCGAGTGGTGTTTCGCGAGCAACGTCGAGTGAAGAGGTGTATAAGTATAATCGAAATATATTGTTATATATTGTTATTCGTTACGATTATATAACGAATAATTTCAATAACCATGACCAAAACAATGCATTTTGATATTTCAATGAAATTTCACAGAACTTGACTTTTATTTTTTTTTGGCGAACGTCCAAGAACGTTACTATGGAAATGATCACAATATCACGAGAGCGCAGCTCGATTGGTGTTTTGCGAACCATCTCGAGTGAAGAGGTTCGTATAATCGAAATATATTGTCTATGCTCGAGTGGCATTTGTTACGATTATATAACGAATAATTTCAATAGCTATAATTAAAGCACTGCAAAATTGATGTTTTAATATTAAGAGTTTAATCACTTCTTTGAACAGTATTCTCATAAGTCATTTCAATGTGATGAAAACTATTACTTGAAAAACTTTAATCGAAATTTTCATTTAGCCAAAGCTACTCATGACATCCATATTGTTCTCGAGTATCGGTAAATGGGTTCTTAATTCATCACAGATTACAAATCGTGGATATTAAAATTCTTCCTCGTATAATTACCGAAATTTTCCTTCATTACCCGAGGAAATAACTAGCAGCAAAAATCTCTTGAATCCTAGATTCTAGAATGAGGCATCCCCATTCTGCTCATTCACCGGCATAACATGACTCGCAATTAAAAGTTGGGTCAAGTTAGGGCACGTTTTTGGGAGGGATAGTGATAGTTGTTGATCTGAACTCAAGGGATTCGCTATTTTGTTACAGGGAATTTATAGATGAACCTTTCCTGCTACACAGCGCAGGACTATTCTCAATTACAGTCCAAGCTTATCTACAAGATGCAAAATTTGATTGAATATCGATATCATAAAATTGACAACATTGAATTCTTTTCTATTCACAATATAATATACAGGGTGGCTATTTGAAAACGAAACAGACGAGATTACAGACGAAATAAAGTTTTTCGATAGAAATGCTCGGACAGGTCGATTTCTGTTTCGAGGGGGACAACTTAAGATGTAGGTTACGGACGCATAGCGCTTCAACCCTTGCTACTACAACCTTCACCCCCAAATTTTGAATAGGGAAGATGGGGTGAGTGATACCTCATTTGAAAGGTATTTTTATACTGATTTCAGCACAGTAATTGTTTTTTCATTTTATGCATTAGTTCTCGAAATATTCATGCGTTTGTTAGTTAGGAAGGAAGCCACAGTCATGGTTGTTTTGAAGCTCAAAATGTCGATTTTTCACAAAACACTACAAGTGCCATGAAAACACTACTTCATTTTCAAATACTTAGTTAAGAATATTTCGAGAACTAATGCATAAAAGGAAAAAACAATTACTGTGCTGAAATCAGTATAAAAATACCTTTCAAATGAAGTATCACTCACCCCATCTTCCCTATTCAAAATTTGGGGGTGAGGGTTGTAGTAGCAAGGGTTGAAGCGCTATGCGTCCGTAACCTACATCTAAAGTTGTCCCCCTCGAAACAGAAATCGACCTGTCCGAGCATTTCTATCGAAAAACTTTATTTCGTCTGTAATCTCGTCTGTTTCGTTTTCAAATGGCCACCCTGTATATCTTTTTGACATATTCGGTTTTTTTGTCTTGTAATACAATTCCAATTCGGAAGATGACAAAATGTTATCATGATTTTAACCTGAGAACAAGAGATACAATAAGAAATGACTATTTCAAAACAATTGTAAAGTAAATTGTAAAGTAAACATACATAACTCGTCAATCTTTCGTAGTGTGCAGAATATATGTCTGTGTTGTATATTGTACTGGTACCTCACATTCAGTATTTTTCTCAATTACAACTTACATTATTTGAAATTGAATTAATAATTTCTGAAATAAAATTTTCCTTTTCTGAAATATAATTTGCTGTTTCTGAAATTCAATTTACTATTCTGAATTACTACTTTGTTTTTTTCTATTCCAACTTCTTCTGAAATTTAAATTTGAATTATACTATTCTATTCTGGAATAAAAGTTTTCTTTTATGAAATTGAATTTTGATTTTCTGAACTACAATTGGAAAGAGTGTAGTCCATAAGAAAGAAGAAAGAAATTTCAGTTTCTTCAAATATACGATGCGCGTTGTGAATGTTTGAACTTTTAGGCAGATAATACCTAGTGTCAAAAGCCCGAAAATAAAAAGCTAAGGATGAGGAATCTAAGTGCCACACCCATTGGCAGACAATTTGTTTCTCAATACAACTTTCAAGTTTGAAATTTGTATGAAACATACAAAGCCAACAATTCACAAACAGAGCTGTTACACATTTCCTAGAGTTGTTTTAACTTCAGACCACCAAACGGAGGTTTCGTAAAGTTAGCAGATGTCTGTTTCCCAAATCTTCAGGAACTTGATAAAAACTCCAGATAGAAAGTTTTCGGAGTGTAAGCATTTAAGTAATCTTCTGAAGGGAACTATTGTCCTTTGTTGAAACTTGCAGGGAAACTTTAAGGCTGGATATCACGAAATTTTACTCGGATGTAATTTAAGATTGGAGTAATAACAATGCTTGAATGAATGAAATTTGATAGGAGAATCGAATGCTATACTCGTACTGTATTGATCCATATGGCATAAAATGAATGAATTGATAATAATGTGCTATATTTTTGTATGATATTAATAGTAATTAACGAATTGATGATAAACAAAACAATGAAATAGTGTAAAATTTTTATACTTATCCATAAAACTCGTTGATTGAAAAAAATTAATTTAAATTCTTGATGCAGCTTTTATGAAAGTTTTTGTCGTTTTATGAGTTCAATTTTAGGTTTATTTTTGGATCAATCATAAAAATCAAATACACATCGAATAGTATTCAAACTATCAGGTTGAAATAATGAGAAATTTTTATGGTGTGGATGACGAAATATCTCAAAAACAGTAAACATATGAAACTTCGAACGAAACCGGGTTGATTCATTCCATATATCTGAAATTTCAATAGAAAGCAGGGCCTTTCGTAACAAAAAAGGGACATTTACACTTCTTGGTACACCTTGTGTATTTCCAAACAATTTGAGAATGTAGCTCTAATGAAGACTAATGGTACTATGTGAAAAAAAATCGAAAAATTCAGCACTTTATCGCAATAGAGTCAATGGTGGAACACCCTATATATTTTAGCGCCATTATTCGGCTTTCGAACTCCTGGCTCTTGAATTTTGTTTTGGAGAAGTCAAATCCACCTTGCCAAATTCATCTAAGAACGTTTTGTCGATTCCATTAAAAGACGACCTAAAATGTTAAAAGGTTGTACGCTCTAGAGTAGAAAGAAGACGAAGTTCTTAAAGGTGTATTTTAGAACCTATTTGCGCTTGACAATTTTTTAATTTTACTACAGATAGTGGTATTTTTATTAAAAAACATAAAATAAGAGTTTTATATGGAACCCACCATTCCTAAATCTTCAGCATATCTGGGAAAACAGAAAATTTCATGGAGTTATTTGTGATATAGCACAATATTGATACAACATGTTTCATGTAATTTTGACAATACATGTTGGAAAATCATCATACCCACTGGAATATTTATTCTTAAGGTTTAGGGATAACTCTATTAGTTCCTCTATATTTACTGGTCTTATAAACAATAAAACAATAACTCTATGTTGCATTAAAAAGGATCATGTTTCTTGTCTACTAAATTTCTGACCCCCCGAATCAAATGATCATTGAAATCGTTTGACAATGAATACCTTGTAATCCACCTAATTATTCTTTCTTTTTAGTTATCTGCATATTCTCCACATAGACTTCATTTTGCAGTCAGAGTTTTTGACTCGATCAGCATTTTTTGCTTTTTTTAAGATTTGATCGTAATATTTCTTGGTTTCATTTTACTGAGTTCTACAAGATGGTTGGATTGTGGAGAGCAATAATTAAATATCCAGATGTTGTTTTATTTCCTCAGTTTCTTTACCATTTTTGTATTTTTTATTTTAAGTTGTAGGCGTCAAGGTAAGTGGAAAACACCGGTTGAAAATATTTATATAGTTGTTGATGAAAGTCTGCCACTGTTCATTCACATCTCTTTTGTCAATTGAAAATACATTCTCCCAGGATTGCAATTCAAGTTTTACCATGGAATTATTCTTAGATTAATCAGAAAAGAATCTTTTGCGATCAGTTTTGACTTTGTTGCATTTTTCTACAGTGAAATGTAATTTCTGATTGAAACATTCTAGCAGATATTCCATCCATCCTCAATGCATTCGAACCATGATCCAGAACAATAAATCCATTGATGCAAGTCTGAATGAAAATCTAGAATCCGGGTCGAACTATAATAGTTAGATATCTCAGGGCAGTCATTTAGACCCTGACTGAACATTGCATTCCTGTGGGTTGTCAAAATACTCGGGCAAAGGCATATCTGAACGATTGAATGCATTTAAACACCTAACGGACACCAGACACCAAAAAAACAGAAGCACGAGATCGAGTCTGAGACAACTCAACTCCGTTGGTTTCTTGGTCACGGTAATATTGGGTAATTATTTTTCTTCTTGAATTTTATCTTGTTCTGGATATACGATCAACATAAAATTATTCATGAGATTTGAAAATGTTAATTAACATCTGAATGCAATATTTGTTCCGGTTGAATCTGTAGTTATGTATTCATTACGAATACAAAATTTCGAAAGGGTGATATTTACGGAACCAATTCGAATTTTCAGGGCCGTCCTAGCCGAATTGCCACCCTAGACAGAGACCCAATTTGTCACCCTAACAGAAGCTAACTCTGTAGAATGTTAAAGCGGGTCCAGGGCCCGTTCTAGCGTTTCTGTCGCCCCGGAAAAAATACAATTCGGCACCCTAGTAAGGTTGGATTGGTGAATTTGTATTCATAGATTTAGTGTTGAAATTTCTCACTTATCTATGAGAAGTATTTCAAGAAAGGAAAAATGTATTTCAATAATTTATTTTATCGATTCAAATTTGAATCGAAAAGATTATTTAGGAAACGTGGCATGTCGTCATTTTTTATGACAATTATTTTAGGAAAGAAAAAATGTATTTCAAGTGTAATTTTTTTTATCGATTCAAATTTAAATCGATTAGATCATTTAGGAATCGTGGCATGTGATAAACGTGTTCAACTGAATTCTTATGAATAAATGACGAAATAATGATTTAAATTCGGGTTTCAGATTCTTGTGCTGAGTTTAGAGTGTTTCGACTTCATAAAACACTCGAACATCTCGTTTTTTTCGATATGATTAATTAAAAAAACGAATGATGCGGATGAATCATTATCTTTAATACGAATAGATGTTGCAGACGTTCTCGAAGCAAAGATGTTTAAGATTAGTGAATTAAAAAAAATTCATTTGTGAAATTCGTTGGAATTAAAGAAAAATTATTATCATCTTCCAGGAATCCAGATTTCTCGACGAAAGTAGATAATATCGCCCTCTATTATTTGCCTCCTCTCTAGAGCGGGCCCTGTGGTTTCAGGTTCCTCTGCTCATTTTAGACTCTATAAAAAGCTTCAATATTTGGTTTTTTTCTCTTCAAGATTATTTTAAATTCGAATGAGCCCACTCCCAACACTTGTTAATATGATATAAAAAATGAAAAATACTGCAATATAATGAAATATGCTACGAAATAATAAAACTTTTTATATTTCATAAGAAGGATAAGTTTGAAATGGTGCAATGGAATCGTTTCTAGTATATTTTGCATTCCATTCTGAGGATTCAACATTTTGATTGGGGAATTGAAAAGAAAAAGCCGCCCCAAGTGGCAATAATATTCGGCAACATTTAGCAAAGCGAACGCTGTAAAGCCTGATGAATGCATGTGTAGTTTCAACGTCAATAACTTGTAAACAGCACTATGGGGAGATTACGCGACATCTGGATATTTTAAGTATAATGCATAATGCGGCACCCTTGATGGTTTTTGATGTTAATTCAATATGTCGGTTTTCCTTCCTGTTGTTGCCGATTGAATTAAATCTCATTTGGTACTTTGAATTTCTGCACATGTAATTTTTGTTGATCAAGATTGAAATCCTGCCCTAGGTAACCGCCTACCTTGCCTCCAACCTAACGACGGCCCTGCGAATTTGTTAACGACTTGCACTGACCACTGTATATGAAATTTGAATATATCCTGAAAATTTTGATTTATAGCTCTTATCGTTCGGGATCTCTTGTGTTTACGACCAGACGGACGAAAAATCATAACTCTTTCCATGGAATTGACAACTTAACATCATCCGAGTAGTTGCCAAATTCTTCTATAAATTCTCTGTAACAAAATGACGAGCCCCTCTTGCTCAGATCAACAACTATCATCGTGCCTTCCAAAGACGTGGCCTAACTTGACCTAACTTTTAATTACGAGCCATGCTACGCCGTTGAATGGGCAGAATATATAATGGGGATGCCTTATTCTAGAATCTGAGATTGGAGAGATATTTTCAGCTAGTTATTTTTCCGGGTAATTAAGGAAAATTCCGGTAATTACGAGGAAGAATTTTAATATCCAGGATTAACAATTTGTCATAAATTAAGAACCCCATTTACTGAAACCCGAGAAGCATATAAATGTAATGAGTAGCTTGGGGAATATGAAAACTTATTCCATTGAAGCTTTTCTAGAAATTATTTCCATCAAAACGAAATGAACCTATCAGAAATCGCCATTTCTTTAATAATGTTTGAACGAGTGATTGAAGCATAAGACCTATTCCACTATATGTACATTTCGACAAAATTCTTGAACCCACCTCGTAAATTGTAAAACGAATATACAAACTGACAAAGGAACTGCAACATCCAGAAGGTGCTGTTCAAATTTTAATTTTATTTTGGTAAAGCATAGATAGTATAGCAAGGAGTTAATTATTGAAATTTAGAGAAAAACACGAAAGGTTTACAATTTATTAAAAAAATATGTTAATAATGTGTTTGTCCAACGTGATTATCTCTATACACTCCCCAATACGTCTCAGTATTGATGCAATAAGATGATGTATTTCTTCTTGAGGGATAATATCTCAAGCTACCTGTACTTCATGTCTCAAAGGCGCCTAAGTCCGTGGGGATTGGGGTAAATTTCCAAGGCTTTTACCCATGATGTCCCAAACATGCTCTATTGTCGAAAAATCGGGAGATCTGGGCGGCCATGGCAAAAGATTCACAATAGGTCGCATCGAAAAAGTTTGAACCAATTCTGGCAACATGAGGTCGGGCATTATCTTGCTGAAATATTGGATTCTCGAGCCGGTTAAAGTAAGTGAGAAGATATGGCTCCACTATTTCTTGAAGGTAACGCAGCGCTGTCATGTCAGCTCGAATACAGACTAACGGTGAACTACTTGCATTTGCAATAGTACCCCATATCATAACGCCTACTAACCGGTGTACATGACGCTCAACATCAAACTGAGGTGCACGTCTTTCTCCTCGACGTCGTCTAACTGTTCTTCGGCCATCATCAGAAAAGACGACCTGATGCCATTCTAAATTTCAATGTTGAAATGTATGATGCCCCGTTACATTTCCTCTGCTAATACTGAGATTCATAGACACATATGCTTCATTGTTTGAAATTAATAATTTGTATTGCTCTTTCTCAAAAGAATATATATATATATATATATATATATATATATATATCGTTTCCTACAGTCGTACAGTTACAGGATGGCCTTGTTTTCCTAATCACTCATTAGCCAATGATCGAGTTGTCGCAAATCGATCTCTTATGGCCGCAAGTCTTAGACGTCGATCTTGAACTTCATTTGTGCCCCTTCAACGTCCGGTGCCTACTCTTCTTCGATTTTGGGCATTACCAAACCATGTTCGACAACATCTCATAGCAGTAGTTGGATTTCCGTTCGTATGGTTAGCGATTTCTCGAAACCACAAACCCGCCTTACGTAGACCAATAATTCGACTTCTTTCAAATTCACTAAGCTGGCAATAAATTCTGCGTACACGTGCTCTAAGCATTTCAACAACAACTAAACATTGACTTTGGATCTCCTCGAACGGCTGGTTTGTTGTAAAATTTAAAAAATTTGCGAAAAACGACTACCATCATGGATGGTTATTTGTACATTTAATCTTCATTTCTTTCACATGTGCTAGACATACATGTATATTGTATGAAAGAGCAAGAATAGTGCACGATAAGATACATAGTCGCTCTTTAAAAGTGGACACAGTATAATGCATGGTTGTCGTACGCAGCTCTTTTCCATTTTAGCATCTATGACAGGGGATAGTTATAATCGAAAAATTATTGAACCTATTATTCATCCTCTCCGAGATTAAATTGGAGCCAATTTCTTTTTGATGGATGACAATGCTAGTCCCTATCGCACGAGGAGAGTACAAAATGCACTAGACTTTGCGAATATTCAATGATTACCTTGCCAGAAAATTCGCCAGGCATGAATCCCATTGAGCACATGTTGGATTTTGTTAAAGGAGCAACCTCAAACAGAATTAATCGTCTCCAGGAACTCACCCTCACGGCTAATGGAACAACATCCCAATGGATAACATCAACTCCCTGATTGTTTCCATGTACAGGCGCGTTACCACTTTACCACAGAACAGGGGAAGACAGACTAAATATTAATGCATTTTTGATTTCGCCCTAAAGAGGTTTTCTTCTTGATTTCGGTTTCTGGTTGCATTGGTTACATAAACTAATTGAATGTACTAATACACTTCTTGACTTAAATAAATAGTGCCTTATTTCGACAAACGTAAGGGGGTCCAAGATTTCATTTTTAGCGATATGTGTAGTAGTATGTGTAGCATTGATATGTACTTCAATTTATTGTTTGTGCAACTTGATCTGAAACCTATCGTTTTTGATCAAATGAAAATTTGAATTTCTATTGAATTTTAGCAGAACATATAGATAATAATTACTAATGACTATTTTATGCGCTTGTTGAATGAAGCTAGTTAAGTTCGTATTATCGAATATTTCCCTCCTGTCAAAAATTCCATGTATATGGAGAACAATAATCGAAAATTACAGCGAATATTTCCCTCCTGTCAAAAATTCTATGTATCTGGAGAACAATTATCGAAAATTACAGCGATAATTGCATTGTAGGAAGCGAAACTGCACTGCGATAATTGTTCTGTTCATAGATGCATAGTTTCTATGCAACTTACACAGTTCGAATCTATGGCACTTCCATTCTAAATCAGTTTGACAAGTAATATAACAGTTCATTCGGGAAATATTCCCCCGAATTACACTCGTGCATCAAAATGACCGGATAATTTCGCATTCCAGCGTGTTTTCTTTGAAAAACTGCATGTTTTTCTGCAGTTTTTATGACAACACGCTGTCATGCAAAATTATCGGTAATTTTGATGCACTTGTGCAATTACTTACGATAATTGCATTGTAGGAAGCGAAACAGCCCTGCGATAATTGCACTGTTCATAGATGCATAGTTACTATGCATCTTACACAGTTCGAATCTATGGCAATTGCAATCTACATCAGTTTGACAAGTGATGTAACAGTTTATTCGGGAAATATTCCCCCGAATTACACTCGTGCATCAAAATGACCAGATAATTTCGCATTCCTGCTTGTTTTCTTTGAAAAACTGCATTCGGTCATTTTTGGAGAAAGAGCCCTCCACCTTCGGTGTCGGTCTCTTTCTTAAAAAATGAAAATGAACTCATGTAGTTTTCATGACAACACGCTGTCATGCAAAATTATCGGTAATTTTGATGCACTTGTGTAATTACTTACGGAAATCCCAACTTGAGTCTGTGAATTCGTCTTTTTCAGTTTTATGTATCTGAATGTTTAACGTCAAATATAAATATTTTTGCCAAATTCCAGATTTTTTATTTTTTATTTCGTTTGTGAAATAGTCGAATGAAAATCAACTTGTGATTGAATTTATCTCATGAGTATGACGTTCATTTCACAACACATCTGAGTTGAAATTGAAAAAAAAAAATTTTTAATTTTAATTTTTTTTTTCAATTTCTTTATAGTGCGGGAGCCAGTAACAGATATACATTACCAAGTTCCTCTCAAACGGTAATTAGTAGAATGCATCAGGTAATAGTAATAAAAAGCCTCGTGAACGTCAGCTGCGATTCTGCTGGGGGGGGGGAGAGCGGCGGCAGCCCCCCAAACAAGAAGAAAAAAAAATAATAATTCAGACATTTCCTCCCAACTGAAAATTTGTCAAATTGTAGCTAACCCAATATCTAGACGAAAAAATACAATCAGCTGGTTATAGCATGGTGGATTATACGTCAGCTAGTTTCTCAAACATGAAAAAAAAAATTTCAATGACAGCTCTGACAGCGACTCTGATAATGAATCAGAGAGTGCCACACTCGCGAGAAAAGAACTTTCTCCACATGTTGCACAAACATATTTTCCTACAACTGCTATGAAAAGTAGCATATTCTGCATAGTTTACTCAATTGCAAAACTATGTATTGCGCATACTGTGGGAAATATTATTCCCCACGGCACTTTGCCCACACCTCGCTTGGTAGACCAATGAAATTGGGCTTTTGAGTCGTTTCTATGGAAATGCAATAAATTGGCACATACTGTCAACGAAGGCCATTTTGATTTGAATCAAGTCCATTACTTGAATTATTGAAATTTTTGCAGTTGTAGGAAAAGTATAGTGTGCAACATGTGGAGAAAGTCCTTTTCTCGCTCGTGTGTTTGCGGCACTCGCCTTTCAGGCTCGTGCCACAAACTTCCACACTCGCGAGAAAAGTTGGACTTTCCCCACTTGTTGCACAATATACTATTTAGTTACTTCCACTCTCTGATTCAGTATCAGAGTCGCTGTCACAGCTGTCATTGAAAATATAATTTTTTTTTCATGTTTGAGGCACCTGCTGACGTATAATCCACCATTCTATAGCCAGCTGATTGTATTTTTTCGTCTAGATATTGGGTTAGCTACAATTTGACAAATTTTCAGTTGGGAGGAAATGACTGAATGTATTTTTTTTCTTCGTGTTTGGGGGGCTGCCGCCGCTCTCCGCCCCAACCGAGTCGTAGCTGACGTTCACGAGGCCAGTCCTCTTTATCATTACAGTGTGTCTTCAAGTCCCCTGTCCTTGATTTCCTCGTTAACTCCGTTCATCTTCCTACTCTTGGTCTTCCACATCTTCTTCTCTCTCCTGGTTTCCATCCCATTACTGGTTTCGGTTGTCTTATAACCGCCATTCTCTGTACATTCCCGAACATGAACGAACATGATATTATTTTCATAACTGAATCGTGGTTGAATAGTGGTGTATTTGACGGAGAAGTCGTTGAAGAGAAGATCTATTCGATTTTTCGAAGGGATAGGTCGTCAACATCTAGTTCAAAAAGGGACGGGGTGGAGTCATCATTGCGGTTAAGAATGAATTGAATCCTACACGATTGCAACATTTTGAAAGTGAATCTGAGGATGTGTGGGTGAGAATTTCTGTGAATAATACTAAGATTCTACTCTGTTGTGTGTATATTCCTCCTAATGTTACAAACGCTGTTATAAATTTTACGCATAAAATGAACGCTACCAAACAAAGACTGGCCGACCACATAATTGTCATGGTTGGCGATTTTAAGATATTTTTTATGAAATTTTGGAAGATATCATAAACGTTTGTGTGCCTAAGGTCAGAAAGTGAAGGTATTTTCCAGCCTATTTTTCTCGTGATACCGTGAAACTGATACATCGTAAAAATAAACTGCATAAAAGATGGAAACTTATCATAGCATAGCAGATCACCTGGAATTCAAAACATTGCGTACTTTGTGCAAGCGATTCATTCGACGGGATTTTCATAGTTACCAGAATTTGGTTGAAACTAAAATATCAGACGATCCGGGTAGTTTTTTCCGGTTTGTTTCGGCTAAGCGTGGAATCTCTAACTGTCCCAGTGAAATGGTCTACAATAACAAGAGAGCATCTGGGGGAAATAATATTTGCGTTTTTTTCGCGGAATTCTTTGAGATTGAGAGTGCTTATGTTCAGTCTGACCGTAGGATTGATGATGTAGATATACAGGGTGAAATTCATGCTTTTAATCTAAGTTATATAAATTTCAAAAATACTGAAGTAGAATCCGCTCTCAGTCGGTTTAAATGTGGTGGTGGAGCTGGACCAGATACGGTTCCTACTTTTCTTGTCAAATCAATCAAATCAATCGCTTACCGCCCCCTTAACAATGATATTTAATAAATCCTTGAAAAGTGGTATTTCTCCGAATCGTTGGATGGAAGCAAGTATAACTCCTGTTCATAAGTTAGGTAGTAGAGATCAAATCAATAACTACAGACCAATAAGTAAGCTTTGCATATTTGAAAAAAATTTTGAATCCTTACTTTATCCTTATTTGTTCCATATCGTGAAGTCTCAGATAATTCTCGAGCAGTATGGGTTCTTCAAGAGGCGCTCTACAGAAACTAATCTGGTAAAATTCGTGGATTATTTGCAGAATCACTTGGATAAAGGAATTCAGGTAGATGTAGTTTTTACGAATTTCAGTAAAGCTTTTGATAGGATCAATATTCAAAGACTTGTCACAAAACTAAATAGGATTGGAATATGTGGTTCACTTTTGAGATGGTTTAAGTCATATTCAAGTAATAGATCGCAGTATGTTTCTGTGAAAGGTTTCAAATCACTTTATTTTATGTCAACGTCTGGTGTTCCCAAGGTTCCAATCTGGGGCCCTTGTTATTTATGACATATGTGACTGATGTGGTGAACTGTTTCGAAATATGTGAAGCTCTTTTATTTGCGGACGATTTGAAGATCTTTTACAGAGTTAAAAGTGAAAATGATTGCATCAGAATCTTGAAAAATGTCATGTAACATCTTTTACCAGGAACAAGAATGTCATCTATTTTTCATATAAGCTCTTAGACGTTGAATTAGGGCGATCCAAGCATATAAGGGATCTGGGAGTAATATTTGACTCTGAACTGAAGTTTACTGCTCATGTGGATAGTCTGGTTAATTCATGCAATAGTATAATGCTCGGTTTCGTGTTGAGACAAAGTCAGCACTTCTCAAATTACCAGACGTTGCTTTCACTATACTTCACGTATGTTTTCAGTAGGCTGAATTATGCTTCAGTTGTGTGGAGTCCATACTTCTCAACTCATATTGACCGCCTTGAGAAGGTCCAGCGTAAATTCTTGAGATATTTGGCATTTAAGTGTAATTATAAATTAAACCGAGGAGATCCCAATAATTATAGTTTGAAACTGAAGTTTTTCAGGATGATAAGTCTTGAAGACAGAAGAACTATTGTTGATATATTATTCATAAGTAAATTAATTAATAATCAACTAGACTGCATCAGTCTCACCTCTAAACTGCATTACTATGCTCCCATAAGAAGATTCAGGAGGTTGGACACGTTTTATTTACCAACTAGGCACAATAGTAGTGTATATATATATATATATATATATATATATATATATATATATATATATATATATATTATAGTGTATTGAATGAACTTGGGTGAATTGTGAATAGAAATAAGAAACTTGTGTGTTATACACATCTTCTGAATTTATTTTTCTAACTCTGTGAATACATTTATTAAATTACTTGTATGTGCTCCATACTGGAAATAAATAAATAAATGAACGTATAAGCTATTTATCTACTATATCCTCCACTATTGTATGTTCGACGTCTATTATCTCCCCCACTCTCTCATTTGTAACCCTTTCCATTCTAGATTTTCCTGGTCTTTTTCTACAGGAATCCATTTCAGTAGCCTCTAACATTTTAGCAGTTCTTAATATCAACGGCCAAGCCTCTGAGCTGTATATAATAATATTTTTAACTATTATTGATCTTTTTTTATTTTCTTCACTTATATTCTTGTCTCAGAGTATTCCGTTGGCAACGACATGCTTTTCTCCCTTGGGTATTTTGATCCCTGATTGCCTCATACAACCCGTTATTTGACAGTTTCACTCCCATATATTATGATTACTGCACTGTTTGATATTTTGTCACACTATTCAGTAAAGGGTCCTTCTGTTCTCCACCAATCCACAAGTACTCTGTTTTCTCAAGGTTCACTTCCAGGACCCATTTTTTATATTGTTCAATGAGTCATGTACTCCATATCTTCGTAGTCTTGAGATATTACAATTTGATCATCTGCGAAACTCAGAGATTGTTTTCATCGAGTGACATGTCCAAAGAACCAAATTTACTCTTCCTCTCCTTCAGCGATTGTTCGAGGAATATTTTGAACAACGGTGACAGGCATCATCCTTGTTTAAGTCCGTTAGTTGGTGAGAATTCCTCAATTATTATGTTACCTTGTTTTATCCTTATTAATGTCTCTTCATAAAAAGATTTTACTGTTGTTATCAGTTTGACATTTATATTTGTCGTCTCTAATGCCTGCTATAGTTTTTCAGCGATCTATTTTCATGCGCGTTTTTCAGATCGACAAATAAGAGTTGTAGTTCTTGGTCGTAGGCTATTTTTTTTTCTATTACTTTTGTAAGTGTAAACAAGTATTCACTGTTGATCTACCAAATCGAAACCAAGCTTGTTCTTCAACATCCATGTTTTGGTATTCTCCATCTATTCACGACTTTATAACCTTGCCGTATACCCTACTCAAACTATTGGTTTTTTGTTAAAGCAGGGGGATCCTCATGGACGAACAACCTTGTGAAAGGTCGAAGAGTGTGAGACTCTTACTCGCTAAACCTGACCTGTTATTTATTTGGAATATGCCAGTAGTAGTAGTAGTAGTAGTAGACTCCTTCATACTGGTCTGAAATGGTGTCTAAATGGTGGGAGTTGAGAGTGCCTGTCACCTTTCGAGCCAGTTTTAAAAAGGATACATGGGCTGAACGGTCTTTTTGGGGGAGATTAAATGATACAGTGCACCATTCACTGACGGTCTTCGAAAGACTCGATTTGAAAAGCAAGCTTTGGACCCTTTTATCTGGTGGAAGATTCATCGTAGTCCAAAGAGTCTCTGACTGATCTGTTGAGGTGTTATATCGACTTCCCAAGAGTTTTGAGAGCGATTTCGTGAAGAAATTCCTTAAACAGTGGTAGGTTCACCTCACGATGGAGTTGGGTGTTGTGAACAAACATTGAAGGCGGTTCTGAGGAATTTATTTTGGAAGACTTTGTAACGTTACAATTGCCCATGAGACTCTGAGACTAATTTCTAGGGGTGGTTTGGCTTATTTGGCAACAAAACACCTACCCAGGTTTCAGTGACGGCTCGTCAGGGTCGGCAGGGTCGGCCGGGCCGACCCAAAAATTATCGGGAAATAGAAAATAATTCTAGATATTCAATTCATTCAAACTCAATCGGAGTTATCGATTTCGATATCCAAATTCCCTCGATAATGAATATTTCCACTCAGAACAGGAAAATATAACTTATACCGGCCAATATTTTCTTTCGGACCCACCTAATATTCGATTTCCAAAGCATCCAGCGTTGTTATTCCCTTTCATAAATTGTAACAAACCACAATCGTAAATGGTTACTTTTCGTAACATCACCCCAAACAAGTTATTCCAGAATTGTACGTCACACCGTAACATTAGGTCTGAAATGTAACAGTGTAACACAAATGTTACAATTATACAATTGCAACTCCTGGAATGTCACTGAATGAAAGCATCTCATCACGTTAGGTCGGCCAAGAGCCGATGGTGGAACCAGCGCTACCGAGAGCGCTACGTAAAGGAAAAGATACTACGACATACGCCCAGAATACGACCACTCAGTAGAACGGCACATCAACTCGATGTTAGGTCGCTTCCCAATACGCTGGGTCGGCTGGCCGGTTATCGTATTGCAGAGCGTCAAGCAGTTTTTCAGCGCTCAAAAGAATAAAATCTTTCAGTAGGAACACGATGTCTCAAGACCGTTTAAATAACCTGGCACTGATATCAATTGAAAGAGGTTTAGTTAAAGAACTAGCTAGAGGAAACATTTTTTTCGAGAAAATAATTGATGACTTCGCGACTAAGAAAGATCGTCGAATTGATTTGATCTATAAAAATGAATAAAGGGTACGCAAGCTCATACATTTTTGACCAGAATACATGCGGTCATTTCCACAATATTTTTGTGGTCTTTATAAGATTTTTTATATTTTTATTTTATACCTTTAATTATATGTATTCATGAGAGGTTTTCTCTATGTTTATTCAAATATACAGGGTGTTTCCTAAACATGCGGCAAAAATTCAGGGGGTTGTTCCTTGGACTATTCTAAGAATATTTTGTCCTTTGATGATTTTTGAAAAACCTATTTGTTTCGAAGATATAGGGGAAACAAAATTTCAGATAATAACATTTTATTATGAAAAATTACATGAAAATTCAACTCAACCTACAAAAACTGTTGAAAATGACCACCTCTAGCCAGCATACAAGCATCCAATCTTCTCCTCATTGACTGCCGAACACTTTCAAAAACACCAGGATCATTTCTTATTAACTTACACCCAGCAATGATCCGATTTCGCAAGTCTTCCACATTTTCTACTGGTGTGGTATAAACTAATGATTTTAGATGGCCCCATAGGAAATAATCTAAGTGGTTTAAGTCCGGGGAACGAGCAGGCCATAAATGAGGTCCACCTCTTCCAATCCAGCGATCTCCGTATGTTAATGTTAAAAACTCACGAGCAACTAAACTAAAATGCGCTGGTGCATTGGTGGTGTTGTTCGCCCTGTATCTTCGAAACAAAGAGGTTTTTCAAAAATCATCCAAGGACAAAACATGCTTAAAATAGTCCAAGGAACAACCCCCTGAATTTTTGCCGCATGTTTAGGAAACACCCTGTATATGTTATGTTGATAATTGAATATTTTATTATTTCTGTTTTTTCAAGAGTTTCTTTTTATTTCAGTTTTCATTGATTTGAGAACTACATTTTTATATTGGGTTATAATAGGGCTATTCTAGGCGAGGTTTCCCATTAAAAACAAAAAACCAACGCGTCGTCAAATAGTACCTCTTGGGTGACGTGGAAATCTATTTGTTTATATATATTTATATCCCTGAAGCATAGTGTTTATTTTTTTTTTCTTTTTTCTTATATTTCACACTTATTAGTGGGTTTCGTAGAGTTATCCGGACGCCAAGGCATCAAGGATAACCCTCTTTTTGGTCAATGGGGGTATACGACCTTCCGTAAGATATTCACGGTTCCCAAAATCATTTTATATATATATATATTATATTTATTTATTATATTAATTTATATTATATTATATATATATATATATATATATATATATCTTCTTCCATTGACAACAGAAATTATTCTTGGCCTTCCGGCCCGAATAATCACAATTGAACTACCACGCTAGTGTGAATCAAAAAAAAAAAAAAAAGATATATATATATATATATATATATATATATATATATATATATACATATATATATATATATATATATATATATATGTGTGTGGCCGACCCACATCTCGAGGGCACGAGCCGTCACTGCCAGGTTTTTACAAATTTAATAAAATTAAAATATACAATGATCGATCCTTTTCACTCTAAACAAATAATAAAATAGAAACTTAACTTAAAACGATTTTAAATGGGTTACTCTGCTACTAGGATGGAACCTCTTCTGTAAATTATCTTCAGCCTTCTGAACATCAATTCCTATCAGGAAGCTATAGTACTCCAATCCTCATTCAACAAAGTTGATGTGATAATTCCAGGTATTACGAAGATATTCTTTCAGATTCAGGAACTAAAGTGGTTTAACATACGTACTATTCCAAATTCTGTATCTCAAGGAAGTAGTTCTTGATATCTTTCAATCCCAAGAAAGGTTTTCTTTGTTCCAATCCCACGGGAGGTGCGAGAATCCCGACACAATTCTCGCCGATAAATCAGATTCCGAGTCTCAAATTAAATTAATAATGACTGAAATCTAAATCTTAGGTACGTATTCTTGCTGAAGTCTCAATAATCGTTGAAAATCTTTCAGAAGATTCTCTCTAGACCCGCGCATCTGCGTTCCGACCGTTGGTACACGATATGATACGATTAATTGACAAATTACCGCGTCTTCAAAAATTCCAGTAGCGTAACATGGAATGAAGCGTGCAAAATCTTTGCAACTTGTAAAATATTGAATTTCGACGCGGAGGGTGCAAGGCTCAACAAGTTGAAGTATAAGTTACAGTGGGACGGACGGTGGTCTTGTACAAGATAAGCTTGTTTTAATGGACATGATGTTGGCTTGCACTATTTTTCCTTTTTGGACGGCGTAGTCCAGCTGTTGGTCAAAGTGTTGGTGACTGTGATGCCCGATAGTTGTAGCATTCATGTTTACCTTCTTTTTTGTATATGGTGGTAACGTAACTTATTTTCACTCTTCTGGTATTGTTATCTGTTAATACAAGTCTGGAACAATTTTGCTCAATACTATAGATTTTATTAACGAACATACACCTTTCAGTCACACTACCCAAACGACTGTAGAGGTGGCGTAATTAGCAAATGAAGACCACATAACAATTGACGACCTATCAAATCGAGCTATTCGAAACAAGGCTCGTAGTTTTGTTTGGCTTTGTTCCTCTCTCCATAATGCCCCTCTGTCCCCTACCTATATGCAGAGGAATGACATAAACCCCATATTATAATTTCCTATAGATATTGCCGAGACTGACATTCCACTGCTGAATATGACACTCAGTTTACTCTGCAATCTTTGCATCTCCACAGAAAATATTGAACGATAACATTTCCAATGTCCCTTTTGTATTATTTCAGAACCGTAGATCTTCTTCTGAATTCGAATGCGATTCTAATCATTCTCTTGGAAAATACGAATACTCCATATAATGAATTCAACCGCGAATGTCATAACGCAAGTCTGTTGGAGATGTGTAGGTTGTCCAACTTGATTTCACGGAAAACTGTCATTTCCAGTGAACAGCTCGAACTCCATGAGGAATGAATTCACTTGGGAACCGAAACGTTCAGTCGGTAGACAGTTATGTTCATTAAAACGTAGCATAAATGTATTGTGTCTTGAAGTAACATGAGGCACAAGTTGATACATGTTGGATAGATTACTCTATAGAGTATTGTTATCTACTAAACTTACTGAATATGGACTATTGTTAATTATAATGTTACAATTGAATTCCAATATAATATGAATCAATCAAGACCCAGTATAATATGCGAATTGGCTTTTTTTTCCTTATTTCGCTTGAATTTTCTATGGTTCTAGCGATCAACACGAAACTCAGCATGAAGCTTGAAATTGTTTTCTATATTTCACTGCAAAATCGTAATCCAGTGTAATCTGTCATTACATAAAGATAGGATAATTTGTCACAAAAATATTGCGTATTTCTTTTTCAATATACTTCTTGAATTTTTTATGGTTTTGATCTGCCTATTGAGGTCGAAAATACTTCCTACCTCCACAACTCAGGCGTATTATCTGTTGATATTTTCTTTCTCAAAAAGCGTAAATTTTAGCAAAAAATTACGAGAGACTTTATTTGTTAAAAATGTATCAGTCTATCCAAAATTAATTTTCTAAGAATAAAGAAAAAGTGACTGCGAAACAAATTTGAGAGGTGGCTTTTTCTACCCCTCGGATTCATAGAGGAACACCACCAACAAATTTTTTTGGATGACCCCTCGCTAGCATAAAATGTCAGCTTAATTTAATTTTTTTTTGTGATTTTTTGGTTTTCAAAAAAAAATTTATAACTACTTTCCGGGCGAAATCTTTAGGGGACTATAACTAAGTGAGAAGGGGCTCAAAAAAAGTTTATATGAAAGACCCACCCTTTTTTGACAAGGAATCAGCCCCTAATTTTTCTCGCAACAATTCACAAACACCCTGTATATATTTACATATACATATAAAGTGATAACTCCAGAAGATCTGAAAAACCGATAGTTATAAAATTGTATCAAAAAAAAGAGCCGAACTTCACAGAAAAATAGATGGTACTGTTTGTCGAAGAAATATACGGACAAGCTTGATGAAGCGCAAAAAACTCATGAAAATAGTGGTAAAAACACATGCCGACGCACGACCGTAATATTTATGATCTGAAAGCGGCACCTTTGAACATGCCGACGACCGACATAAATATTTATGACTAGATTACGGCACGTTTGAACATAGCCATATTTATATTATTTCTCACCTTAAATTAAAGTGTTGTTGATCTTGCAATTATTTTAGGCTTGGTACGCAAATTCTAGGCAATACTAGCAATGTTTTAAATGTTTCCAGTATTTTTTTCTTTTGATATTTTTGAGCTCCCCCGTGAAGTGCCCCCTTTGCCACGCGCTAGATACGGCCCTGCCTATGAAATACTAACATTTCGTGATCACATTGAAAAAATTGAGACCTATATTCTATAGCAGTCGTGGAGTACTTAAAAACTTGTTTTAACAGAGTAATAAATCATTGTTTCTCAGTCTTTTCAAACCAGGAAGAGAGCGATCTAGTCACCCTGCATTCCTACATCCACCCGACTTCGTCTCACGAATGAGCGAGTTTTCAAAATCCATTTCATCGTAGAAATTTATGAGTAGCCTCCGAAATACTTTCATAGGTTGTCGATAAATCACAGAATAATAGCCTACAGATTATACAGATTCGGGTTATATCCTGCAAGAGTCCGGAGAGGGTTCATAGATTTCGCAGGGGTAAAGTGAACACCCCCTCAGCGAAAATTAGCTCTCCATTTACGAAATAATCCATATCGTAGTATTTTATCATCCAGAAACTGGACAGCGAGCTTTTCTGGGTGCTTCCAGATAAGGGAATGGGTGTTGAGTGGAAATCCTCGGTTTTCTAGGTTACAGCTTTTCCGCGACCCTGATTTCAAGGAAGGGATAAATGGTTCTGGGATGGTTGATTCTGTCCGTTTCAGCTCGACTGATGGAATGTGTCGCCAAAATATATCGAGCGTACACTGAAAAGTGCGAGAAAAGCATCGCCAGATCCTTCTGAAATTACGCTTGAAATTTGTACTGAAAAAAAAATTTTTCATTGTATTCAAGTGTTCGTGTTCTTCTTTATCAATTCAATAAAATTTCGATCGTTAACCTATACCCTAATTTATTGATATTATGAATCCCTGTTCATTAATATATCATGATTCTGAGTGTTCGAGTTGTTTCGATAAAGTATTTATTGGATGAAGAACTTTTTCATTAAGTAGTGTATGAACTGTTTCGGACAATTTCAATGAATAGTAGTACATTATTGATACATATTGCTGTATGTACAGGGTGTTTCACGTAAGCGGGTCAATGGATGCTGTGGCTTATCCTTTAAGCGCAATTGAAGTGGCTCATCAATATGATAGTATTTTCAACGGGCATTCCAAATATGTTATTGGAAAAACTATCGAACCAAGGCATTGAAAGTTATCAAGAAAAAACTGTTTTTCCAAAAAAAAAATTTTTACAAATTTGACTGGTTTTCAAAATTAGAAGGTCTATAGACAATTTCTCAGCAATTGTTCCTTCATTTGAACTTTCAGTTTTCTACAAAACAGTTTTTTTTTGCAAAATATACTTCATAATATTTTTTCATATTTTCTGAATACTCAATCGATTATGAATCCGAATATGTAGATATAGTGAACGTTTTATATTTATCTTCCTTTCGAAATCAACTTGAAGAATTTCAGATTCCATATTTGGAAAATATATCCATGTTGTCAGGTTCTATAAATATTTGATTCCAGTATAATGCGTGAAGTATTACTCGATTCGTGATCCAAATTTCCTTCATTATTTCAATCTAGTTATTTCGTTTCTTATTATCTACTAAATATCAAAATATCACATTTTTATTAAAAGTGAACATATTGAGAGCTTTGATTGAAAATTCAGAGATAGGCAACATATAAACTAACAAGAGTAGTAGTCATTTTTGGCCACCTTCTTTTGTTTTCGAGTTATAAGTGAAAAATGGCGATATCGAAAAAATTAATATCTCCGCTAACAATGATGATAAAGCTCTGAAATTGAATAAAACATTATACGGGCACTTTATTACGTGGAATCCAGTGACGTGCTCGTCTTTTAGGATTTACAATTCGAAGCTATGACCAAAGTTGTTTTTTAAATGGGAACACTAAATCTTTATGCCACTTTTTGAAAGCTTAATATTTACTGACTTCAAAAATATTCAACACCGTATGGTTCCAAAAGATAAAATAGAAGTTTGAAGCAAATAGTGAGATGCATAGAAATAATGAGATTGAAGGAAGAAGACTGCTCTTGGTAGACAAAGCTCTGTTTTTCTGTGATCATCAATAATTGAAACCATAGAAATATTGAGACTCTCAAATGAAAAAAGGTTTTTGACCATTTTCTATTATTTATATGTACGATGTTTTATATTTTTGAAATCAGTAAAAATTAAGCTTCCAAAAAATGGCACAGAAATCTAGTGTTCCCATTCAAAAAAAAACTTTGGGTCATAGCTTCGTAATTGGAAATTCTGCTGAAAAGACGTATGAAAGGAAATTTAATTTTTTTTGCATACATCTTATAATATGCAGGTCATCCCATTCAAGAAAATGCACTTATTATAATTTTAGTATTTCTCGTTGAAGCCTGTGAAGAGGAACGTATTTTATTACACGTGAATGTTAAACGAGATATTGGTAATCCATACTCGCAATTTCAGCTTTCTGGGATTCCAAGTACCTACCGAAGTTATTTATGTTTAATTGAGGTTAAATTTTGCAAAAAAAAATAATTAAATCAATCAATTACTCGAAAACCGCTAGCGGTAGGAATAAAGAAGTAAATACATATATAAATAATCAAGAGGCTACCACAAACCGAAAAAGTACTAATATACAGGCTATTCTATTTGAAATATCGAAGGTGTTAGTATCCCATGGGTTTGGGATATTTGGGATAGATGACGCATTATATTTCTAGACAGATGACGCATAATAGTTTTTTATTTTCAGACCCAAAACGCCGACTTTTTACAGTATTTTCAAAAAGAAATCCCACTTTGAGTATTCTAAAGGCCAAAGATGTATCCATGTCCCGAGCTGAAGGTAAGAACAAAGAAGGGCGCATAAATATTTTGAGCTTTTGTCTGCACAAAACTTGACTGATTGCAGATGAAAAAAAGATTGGAGAGGAAAAAAGAAGGAAATCGTAAGAAGAATAAAAGTCAGAAAAAAATAATTAGAAAAACATCACAGCAGAAAAAAATATACCCTAGAAGTTGATGACAAACAACCTTGCTGGAATAAAACGTGTATAAAACGACGTTTTTTTCCTCTGAAGAAAATGGTGCGATGGAAAACGATTCCATAGACGACGAAATTTTTGACGAAAATGAATGCTTAGGTTGCTTGGAGCGCTATACGAAAATATCAAATCTACAGTGGAATGGATTCAGTACGTGCAGTGACGCAGGTGGCTTCATGACGAGTGCACATCCTTTAAAAACTACTGTATGCCCTGTGGGAATAAAACAATGCCGAAAAGTAAGCATGTTATGTTGAGCCCCTTGAGCAATCTCTCCCAAACCCAATGCGTCCTCTCACCTAAAGAATGCGGGAGAGATTGCCAAAATCAGTTTTTTTCATGTTGATGTTATAATATGAAAGATTAATAACCAAAGAATTATTTATGATTTAGGAACACGATCAGTTCAAAACAGTAGATTTCTGGCGCATTTTACAAAAGGTGAGTCATCTCTCCCTGTTTTCCTATAAGCGGCAACACGGTAGAGTTGAAAGTATTTTATTTCGATAGAAACTTGAATTTTTAATGGAAAATAATAAAAAAATGTGAAAGTCTAGGGTACCATACGTGGCCTACTCTGCATTAGAATCATGCAATATAATATTTGGTGAATGGCCTGCATGCTGTCATATTAACGTGCTAACTCTTTTGCGGTTTTAAAAAAAAGATTTCATACATTGGACGGTATAATGCTGATGGAAAGTCTAAATCCGGGGACATATTTGTGTCCCTTGCCAGCCAATGCGTCAGATTGATCCCATGTGCATATTTGCTGAAATCATGTAATCGCGAAATTCATTTTTCTGTTCAGAATATTTGAGTTTAAATATTTCGGCAGACAAAGGTTGAAAATTCAGGAATAGCACTCACTGACAATGATGGTATCAAAAGCTTTTCAGCGCCCGTTCATTCATGCGACTATTCACCCTTGGAGACTAATCGGGGTTATTTTTCATGGAAAACGTAATTTCAACCTAATCGGAATTGTTGTTGAGGAAATATTGGGTATTTATTTCGATATTGGATTTTGTGTGCTTCTGATGAGCAACACAAATTTTTTCATGAAGTTATAAATTGGTGGTTCTTGATCGCCGCCATCGTGAATGAATTCTCATCTTGACGAAATGAGCTCTAGATGTTCGGGGAACGAGCGCTCAATAATATCGTTCGTGAGAATCAATCTAAAAGTTATATGAACTAAGTATAAACTACTGGCGTTCAATTCAAAATATACCTTTTTCCAATAACACCCTTTTTTCATCGACTATTTAATGAATTCTATAGTGTATTAATTTTTTATGTATAAATTAACGATGAGTTCAATTACATTTTACTATACCTTGTCGAATCTCAATCAGAAAAACAATCATGTTCCGTGCTTTTTAGGCTAGTCACCAATATGTCGGGCTATGTAAATATTTTTATTTTATTAATTCGATTAGATTTGGAATACACAATTTAATTAATGAGTTCCGAATAGACAGCTATTTACGCCATTTACGGTGATTATATTCACACAGGGTGCTTCATTGAAAAGGGTCAATCTCTGAAATGAGTTATTCTTTTTCACAGCTTGTAATCAAATTAACTCAAATATCTGATTTAATAAATTATAAAGGTTTAATGAGTCTACTTGATGATGGAGATTCAATAAAAATATCAAAATTTTCTGACATTTATGATAAGCAGGAGCGACTCAACGCTCAGTTCTAGGATCTTTAATCTACAATATATACATATACACAGGACATCCCAAAAAACCCAAATCTATTAGCTCTATATGCGAATAATACAGAAATATCGTGCTGCAACGAACAGACATCATCAACAGAAGAAGTCGAGAAGCAGGAATTTATATTATAAATAAAAAGACTAAAAATCAACCCAAATCTAAAGATATATATGGAGAAGACATAAAATGGGGAATGGGAATCTAACACATAATACACTTATATGTATGTGTATATCTTATGAAACACGCAGAAAATAAACAGCTAAGGGCAGCACTGGTTAGCCTATGGTATGTAAGAAACCGACAAATCCACAGAAAATGGAAAACTGTCATAGATTTCATGAAGAGGAAAGCCGAGAAGATTTTGAAACAGCAAGTCAGTAAGAAAAAAGCGAATTTCTAAGTATACTGCTCTTGACCACAAAATATTTTTTCGGCAACCGTCCGGGAAGTGCTCACTTCCCGGACGCTTTTTCTCTGAGAAAGTAGCATTTCCCGGCCTAGTCCGGAAAGTACGTACTTCCCGGACTAGGCCGGAAAAGAATCATAGAATCCATAGCAACCGAGATAACGGCTGACAGTTCATATGGAATTAATTGTCAAAAATTTGCATGTTTTTTTATCGCAATCGCAATAAAATATGGAAAGCAGCAGCGATAGTGTTATTTTACATGGTTGCCGAAAAAATATTGTACGCAACACGCCCGAAAATATTTTTTTTGGACTCACAGACTTCCAGGACTCGCTTACGCTCGTCCTGGAATTTTGTCTATTTGTTCAAAAAAACCCTATTTTCCGGACTTGTTACGTAAATTACTATTAATCATCTGAAATTCACAGAATATCACATAGTAATAAACCTGGTCGATTATTTTTATAATTTGATGTTGAATATTTTCGCGAAAGGAAAATCATTTGTTAAAGAAATTTCACATTGGGGCAAGTGAGTCTCGAGTAGAAAAAAAAATAATTTCAAATTCATCCTATAAGGACAAACTCGAAGAAAAAGCAAATACAGCAAAGCAGTCATAAGGACTTCAAGAATGCTGGACCAAATTCTTTGAATGAAAAAGAGGAAAAGAGAATAAACTCTGAGGCCAAAAATAAATTACCAGAAAACTATCAACAATATCAGATAAAATAAGTAAAATATAATGAAACAGATTGAGACAATTTTCATAAAGAATGAATAATGTGTATAAATATAGCGCCTCGAAGAACGAAGAGTAGAGGGAATCGCTTGCCCCACGATATGGGGTAAGTGAGGCATTTGAAGTTTTTTTTCAAGTCAGAAATTTTCACCTAAAAATTTTTATTTTGTTAATTTTGTGTATTGTATAATGAGTATCTAAAAATGTGTCTCAATCAACAAACATTGTTTTATTCGCATTTTTGAGGAAGTTGCCCGACACTCCCCTAGGTGATTTTTCAGTAGATGCTTATTGCATCAGAAATCACCTACAGTTTTAGATAACTACTTGAATTTCGAACTCGTTAACCTATATATGAAATAATGGCGAAACACCTGAGAAATCCAATAACAACCTCGACTCCTAGACTCTAAAACTCCTCAAATACTCTTCCTCCAATACTCATTAATTCCCGGACAAAACTCCACTCACGTTCTATCTAACGGTACTATAAATATTGACAACCGACATTCATGTTCTCTAACTTCTTGGACTCGAGCACTCTACAAGATACTTCTCCAATACTCCAGGGCAAAACTCCACACTCTTCAACTATACCGTAGGCAACAGGCCAATTTCGTTACCATTTTTGTAGTACGATTTGTCTTTCGCTTCAAAATAGGCCTCAGTTTCGGCGATTACCATTGGCGTTAAATTTCTTTCTAGCGAGCATTCTTTTGAGGTCTGAGAACAGGAAAAAAACGCTGGCGGCCAGATTTGGCGAATACGGTCGATGTAGAAGCAATTCTAAGCCCAATTCATGTAATTTTGCCATTGTTTTGATTGATTTGTAACACGGCGCATTGTCTTGATGAAACAGCCCTTTTTTTCTTAAAATGGGGCCGTTTTTTAACGATTTCATCCTTTAAACGATCAAATAACGCTATATAATAATCGCTGTTGATGATCTGGCCCTTTTGGAGGTAATCAATAAATATTATACCTTGCGCATCCCAGAATACTGATGCCATAACCTTGCCAGCTCATTGTTATGTTTTTCCTCGCTTTGGATTCGGTTCATCGTGTGCCGTTCACTCAGCTGACTGTCGATTGGACTCCGGAGTGAAATGAAAGCCATGTTTCATCCATTGTCACATATCGATGCAAAAATTCAGGATTATTGCACTTAAGCAGCTTAAAACACTGCTCAGATTCATTAACACGTTTTTGCTTTCGATCGATAATGAGCTCTTGCGGAACCTATTTTGCACACAGCTTTCTCATGTACAAATAGATATTCAAACTTGTTTATTTGAGGCAAAAACATTCAAACAAACTGAATTTGTCCTAGATTGATTTTATCAATCCGTTTGTTTTCAAATTATTTCCAAATGAACAAGTTTTCGTGCAAAAGAAAAAATTATCGATATATTTGAAGCACTTGTGGTATTACCTTTGATAATTGAACAACATTCTTCAATCAACTGTTTAACCTCTATTTCATTTCAATTATCATAATATACATAAACAAGATAACTAACCAACAATTGAACGTCGTCAGAAAATAGTTCAGGGGTGTGCAAACTATCTTCAAGCCAACGATAACTTCACACAAATTATGACCGTGACAACTTCAAATCTAATAATAAAAAAAAAATGAAATAAAAAGCTAATTGTTACCCCAATGCATTATACCGAAAAAAGTGCCTGTAAAATGATATTGTTTCATGTTAATAGCACCAGTAAAAAATAAGTGATGAGAACTTCTCATTCTACGCCATTTTCCAATTTTTTATAGCATGAAAACAGTTGAACTTAAAGGTTGTGGTTTCCATCAAATCAATTCTCCCAAAAATTGAGCGCGAAAATGTGCCATTCATTTTTCTCAGCTCAAAGGGTTTCTGAAACCTCTCACTAGACATCGAGATTGGGACAGCTGATACATAAATAAGATCAGAGTACCTACTGATGTTAATATTATATGCCGCTCGTTCTATTTACCGTCGCCGTTCATATTTCGATCGATTCATTCAACGAACAGACATAAAGTTCGAACTACTTTATTATGAGTAGAGATTGAAGCGACAGAGCGTCGAAAACTTGAAGGCGTCTCATTCAGGAAGGTAAGGGAGATATTTAGTCCTTTGAGCCCTATCCTGCGTTCAGACCTTGTGAACGTGTTTATGTCATAGTTAATTAATTTACAGCTAGTTGAATGGCGAACGAACAATCAAAATGCAGTACTGATACAGGAAATTTCGTATGAAAGCATAATTTCCTATTTTCTGTTGACGTTCAACGCGCCATAGAATGTTTAATATATGGGGATGAGATCAATAGTAATTTATGATGGAGACTGTACGTACCTCACTTGTGAATAAGCCGAATAATAAGCGTGAATCTGAAGCTGACCATGATCCAGCCCATAATCAATGAATTGGAACCTGCAACAAAGTTATTGTCTTACTCGACCTTATAACAACAATAGCATTCTACCCAAAAATGCAGGGAATAGTAAGGTAACATATATTATACAGGGTGGTCCTCAGTGGTATACCCAATGGTGAATATCCATTATGAGCAACAAAGCTCAATAATTTAATGGTGCAAAAATTGGATCTACAAATTCATTAACCAGCGGTTATATTAATATTATTATATTAATATCAGACTTCCATCTGATCCGACTGTCGTCGGCACAATCATTATTTTTCTACAATGGATATCAAAGGAAGGCACTTGCGCTCTTTTTTAACAATGCAAACGTCATTTTTTTTGAAGGAATGTCAATTTGTCGCTTATAAGCGACTAAATAAATAAACGGTCAATGTCCCAACTATGAATCATAGAGTGATAAACATAGATAGGGGTAGTACACGCAACTTTCACATTTCCTCAACATGTTTAGATTACCTTGTCAGTTTGTGATATATTTTCAAATCCACATTTTCACTATATCATTATGAATGTATATTACCTATATTGATTGATATATTTGAGAGATTCCCGAGGTGATTTCCAATTGAATATGCCAATTTGAATTTTGGAATCAGATATTTTCCTGCTTGCCGAATTTATAATATGCAGAATATTTATTATTTTCTGTATCTACCTGCTGAAATCCAAGGTTTGGCAAATCTTGCTCTCCTAGAGTCATCGGTTGTTTCACGTCGTTCGGCGAGCTTGAAGTTTGTTTTCTGAATTTCTGATATATTTCGGTATTCATTTCAATATATTTTGAGTTAATATAAAATGTAAATTCACTATGGGACATAAGAAGTGCGTTCTTTGTGGAGAAACTCGCGAATTGAGTCAAATATCGTATCACTGATAAGTTTCAATTTCCGTGCGCTTCATGTCAAATTTGATAGTTCATGTTGGGTACAAAATTTTCGTACTGAAAATGATATATGCTCCCTCCATCTATGTTTATTACTCTGAGCTATAAATCAAATACCTATGCATTGCTCAGAGTATGGAATGACACGAGTAAATGACATCTTTCATTTGAGTGAAGAATTTCCTAAATAATAATCGTATGTGATAGTGAAGCATCAAAGATGGAAGAAGAAAATGATTGTATTGATTTTTCCTGTACCTTCACCACCTGAAATTTTTTACAATATTGCAACGGAAAATGCTCTCAACAAGTGGTCGAAATGAATATAAAAATACCCTGGAAAATCGATCAGTATTTGAATTTATCAGATCATAAATTTTATACAGGTCACTGTTCTCGTCATACGTCAGCTACTCTTTTAATTAATAGAGGAGATGATATCATCCAACCAACTGAAACATCATGGGGGTTGGTTTTTCTACAGTAGAGGGATACTTCGGAGAGAGCATTAACAATGAAATTGAAACGGCACAAAAAATGTTGGATGAAGGTGAATTATTCAAAGTGCAAACTGTTGAATCCGTGACAATGGCGGAATATACAATTTCAAACTCATCTAAACTTTCTCCAACGTCTGAAAATGTCATAAAAAATTGTAGAAATTATAATTTTAATTTTCATTGATCAAATTAAATGAATTTCTGGGGCTATAAGTGCCAAATAGATGATAAACAATCGCGTAAAAATTAAAGAGATCCTGAAGTAAAAGCTCCGAACTACTCGAATTGAATCGGCAGCAGCCCTGATAGTAAGTTCTCCAATTTTTCAGGACTCTATTATTAATAAATAATATCGTATTATAACTAACTATTTTTTGTCACCAAAAATCTTTTTGCCGTCAATTTAGATTTCATTAATTATTTTGAAATTTTTCTATTATATTCCGAATTCAAGTTTTTCGCATTTGAATACAGCATATGACACTTTGACAGGTGAAATTAATCTCAAGAAGTGTCTGTAAATTCGAAGGATATGAAAAACTTTGTCAATCAACATGTCAGCGATATAAAAAATGTTATAAGTTCACTCTGGGTTCTACCACCGGCATAGACGTTTCCTTTACCTGATAAATAAAGTGACAAAAGAGTAAATGACTTGTATAGAGGTCAAGTGGCTCTCAAAGTCAGTAAAAGAAAATTTTTCGCCACAACAGGTTGGTCAAATCGAAAATGGTGTTCAAGCTTTGGCTCATCTGTGATTCTGTAATCATGATGTGTAGAAGCTAATATTTTGTGCAATTCCTCTTTCCACAGTCACTTCAGAGATATCATTCTCAACATTGAAAAGAATAAAGAACTATCTCCGAAATTCTACTTCTCAAAACAGGCTCAACGGCGTAGCATAGCAATGATGTATATTCATAGGAAGTTGCCCATTTCCAATGATGAAATTATTGATGAACTTGGAAAAATACCTAGGCGACTAGATTTTGTTATATATCCGAATCACCAAATTTTTTTTTTCGTTTATAACTTTCCCGGCAAATTCACACTCTATTGCAGAGCCATCTGACGATTTCTGAAAAATTATTCGTGCAAGACTTTTGTTTTTATCGAATGTTTTTATGATTTTTTTTCCGCATTTTTACTGAATCAGTGAAAATTTTTTTCGAATAATTTTGAAAAATGGTTCTGAAAGAGAATTTGACATGTTATTCTTCGAAAATCCGCTTTCTTTATTTCATGAACTTCACCCAATTTAGGAACTGAAAGCATTGAAGCTTAATTTTCATCATTTGATCAGAATCCAATGTTATAATTCAATAATATAGTGAGCGTGATTCCTGAATATTTGATTCATTTGTTAATTACATCAGGTAGATCTAAACAGGTACGATCAATATTGAAGTGTTCAGGACAGCACCCAACCATAATAAGCCGAATTGCAATTTCATTATGATAACGAAGCTATTGTTATAGCGAAACACGAATATTAGTTGTATGAGTTCTATTCAGTGATAGAATTTCGTCATGGATGTTCATCAGTATGAAAATTTCAGCAATGAGTAATTTTGGTTTATTAATTCCTTCAATCTAATAATTTTGAATTGTTCAGTCCTGAAATTTTCATATTTGAGAATTTTACAAAATTAAGTAAAAAATCCTTTATACGCTTGCAAATCTTTTCTCAGAAATTAAAATACTATCTGTGACATAAAAAATACCACACAAGAAGGCTTTCAAGTTTTTTGCCCAAACGTGGCAGAAATGTTCAGCTAGTCGAAGGTAGTAATTATTCAACATTTCAAAGATATTAAACAAAATTTTTTATTGATATTGTTTTTAGCCGCACTAGGGCCGTGTAGCAAACGGGAGGGGGGGGGTTTCAGCCCGCACAGGAGCATATTTAAAAAGAGTGCCAAATTGACAGCGTATCAAAAAGAGATTGTTTTTGAACTACAACTTACATGGGATAATTATTGTTATACCAACAAAAGCATTGCAGAATAATATACTTTGCTGCTACTGTGGTATGTGGGGAATAGCCGGCTATACATATGTACGTCAAAATCGTTGAGTAGAAAGAAACATAGCCTTTCTGTCCTCATATAATATATTAGTCCATAGTCAAATAGTGAATTCATAAATGATTCTAAAAATTAATCGAAATTTAAAATCGAGAACCTCATTTAAACGGATTATGGATGCTTGCTGAAAAAAGTCAATACGTCTGGAATTCAAAAGATTTCCCTAGAATCAATGGTGACCTCTTGAGTATATTTAAAGAGTGCAGAACTAGAATGTGACCTGAGTTTTAGTATTTTCTCAATATACAGGGTGTACTATTTTAAAACGGCCTAACTTCAAGGGTAGATTATACATAGTAATTTGCAACAAAAAATGTCATATAACACATGGTCGAAATGATGGTGATTATTCTTCATTTTAACATTTTTTTATTTCACAGAATTTATCACTTCTTTCCATAAAACCAATTATATCTTATTCATTTAAGTTTGAGTATTATCGTCTTTTTCATTGTCATCACGTTAGCCATGATATTACAGCAGAAGGAAAGAAGCTAGCACAAAACTAGATATGTCGTTCGAAATCCTGCAAAATGGAGAAGTTTTTACTGCAAAGAAAACATATTCTAGTTTTTTATTCATAAAACTATTGGAAAGATACGACTTATTTCGCTCTCCTCAGAATATTTATATTCACCACTTCACCATACTCGTCAGTGAAATTCTTTTGCCGCTCATGACCTCTCATATTAAGGCAAATTCAATGCTCTCTCAAAATATATGATCAAATTCGATGAGGACGCAGAAATGAATAAGATATAATTGGTTTTATGGAAAGAAGTGATAAATTCCATGAAATAAAAAAATGTTAAATTGAAGAATAACCACCAACATTCCGACCATGTGTAATATGACATTTTTTGTTGCAAATCACTTGTACAATCTCCCCTTAAAGTAAGGCCGTTTTAAAAGTGTACACCCTGTATACTTACTCCATATTTCTGTATTTTCTCATATTTTGCAAATATTTCAATGAGGAGCGCTAGAATGCGTTAATCCCTCGGAAAAGCTCTCAACTACGTTCCTGCGCCACCCCAATCAGTTCGACACCCTTGCACCTTATTTGGCATGGATTCCACCAGATGATCGATTTACTTTTGAGATATTGCATCCCAGGCCATATACAGGGTGTTACATGAGTGGTTGGCCATAGCCTAGTGGTGAATGCTACTCATCCAGGCGTTTCAGAGAAGTAGGTTGTTGTGTATACTAAGACTATTATATTCGGAGATAAAGGGTGATTTATGAGAATTGGCCTAAATTTCTGATATCCAAAACTTGGAAATCAGCAGTCCGATTTTGTTTCAATTTTGTGGGTTTGTTCACTTCATAAAATCCTTCCGGACGTTTCATGTATTTTTATATTTCCAGAGCAGTTCTCAGAATATTGAATTTTTTGCATTAGATTAATAATCTTTATTACTTATCGTTATTGCCATGAAAAAATCATAATTCAGTGTAATTAATTCAATTTTCTCCTTGAATGGCACAGTTTCTTCAAAAGAGTATCGAATGAAAGAAAGTTTTAAGCAACTTTTTTTGAATACGGTCATCTTTTTATTTTTCTAGTGATAATATTGAATGTTTTCAGCTGAGATTTCGCATTTGCTAGCTTTCTGTCCAACTTTCCTTCATTTTAAAACCCTCAGCACCACTGAGTGTTCTAACAAGCTGCGAGAAATATTGATTAGGAGAATGTATGATCAAACTGAGAAGTCTTTGAAACTAGGAATTCAATTCGAAACAAAATGACGTAAACATCTCAGTAAATGTAAACTGTGAGCCTATTCGTTTTATAGCAAAAATAAGGATTGAAAATTAAATCTTTGGAATCTGATAGAAAAACCTCAATATTCTGAGTACTGCCCTGGAAAACAAGCTACTTTTCTGAAAGTCCTGGATAACCTGCATGCACCACTAAACTATGGCCAACCACTCATTTCACACCCTCTGTAATTCATGGCGGAGAGCTTCTAGTGATTGTGGAGGATTAGCTAATTAACCAATCCTAATAAGACTAGTAATTACTAAAGTCTTCTACTCATTATGCCCCACACATGTTCGATAAGCGAAAGAATGAGAGATTTGGCTGGCCACTCAGAGTAATAGACAAAGATATACAGGTTATTTCATTTTATACCGGACCAACCTAGTCATGTAGATTACACCGGGAGAATCATTTTTGCCTCGTTTTCGAAGCATAAGCGAGATACAGGGTGTGCAACGTCATTTCTGACCAACATTCTATTGAGTGTGGTCTATTATGTAAAGTGTTTTTTTTTAGAGCTATAGAACTATAAATTGCAATAAAACAACGATGGATTATTCGATTGACATGAATTTTATTTATCCGCAAGATAATTTTGTGGCATTACGTTTTAAATATGATTTCTGGCATAAGACCGCCACGGCTGGCTCGGATGTAGTCCAATCTGGACGTCCAATTTTCGATATCTTTTTCCAACATTTGTGGCCGTATATCGGCAATAACACGGCGAATGTTGTCTTCCAAATGGTCGAGGGTTTGTGGCTTATCCGCATAGACCAATGACTTCACATAGCCACACAGAAAGTAGTCTAGCGGTGTTAAATCACAAGATCTGGGAGGCCAATTCACAGGTCCAAAATGTGAAATTAGGCGGTCACCAAACGTGTCTTTCAATAAATCGATTGTGCACGAGCTGTGTGACATGTTGCGCCGTCTTGTTGGAACCACTTCTCCTGGACATCATGGTTGTTCAATTCAGGAATGAAAAAGTTAGTAATCATTGCTCTATCTATACCGATCACCATTGACTGTAACGTTCTGGCCATCACCGTTTTTGAAGAAGTACGGACCAATGATTCCACCAGCCCATAAAGCGCACCAAACAGTCAGTTTTTCTGGATGTAACGGTGTTTCGACATATACTTGAGGATTAGCTTCACTCCAAATGCGGCAGTTTTGTTTGTTGACATTCAACCAGAATTGCGCTTCATCGCTAAACAAAATAAAATGGACGTAGTGCGCAATACGTATGCCACACAGAACCATTATTTTCGAAATGAAATTGCACTATATGCAAACCAAACTGAGAATAAATCACTTGACAGCTGTTAAATCGGTCGCCATCTTGAACATGGGCGCCCGCAGAAATTTTTCTCAGGGGGGGCAAAATGAAAATTATTGGAAAACGATAAGGCGGCCATGATTGTCATTGAAAACCGGAAAATTGTTGAGAATCCATTTCGTTCCTTTTTTCCATGCCCTTTGGATTGAGAAAGCAATATTGAGGGTGTTGTGCTGAAAAATGAGGCAATCCAAATCTCAGGGAGGGCCATGCCCCCCCCCCCTGCGGGCGCCCATGTTGAACAGTAATGCCAACTCAAAGTTATATACCTCGAAAAAAAACACGCGTTATAACCTTTGAAGTTACGATTTCTGATCACATTTTAAAGTATTTTTGGTCCCCACCTTGAACTATCATCACGATTTGACATAAAGGAACGCGGAAATGGAAACATATCAGTGATACGATATTTCACTCAATTTTCTCCAAGAAGGAAAACTTCTTATATCCCATAGTGAATCAGAATTTTATATTAACTCAAAATATATTGAGATAAATACCCAAATATATCAGAAATTCAAGCTCGCCAAACGTCGTGAAACAACTGATGACACTAGGAGCGCAATATAGGTGCCAACGCTTGGATTTCAGCAGGTAGATAAAGAAAAAAATAAATATTCTGCACTCTATAAACTCAATCTCAGGAAAAATATTGAATCCCAAATATTCAAATTCGCATATTTAATCGACAATAACTCAAATGAATATATTTCATTCAATATAATATACATTCATATAGTGAAATTGTGAATTTGAAAATATTTCAGGATACGACGTCATCCAACCATGCAGGGGACATGAAAATTGAGTATACTTCCTCTGTCTATTCATTCATTATTCTACATATGGGTGGCCAAGACAAGATACTGACGTTAGCCTTTTTGAAGCGCTCCATATAGAACACTTTACAATGTGGAGATTAGCATTATACTGAAAATTGAAAAATCGGGCCCTACAGCTCTTGAATAAGGAATGGAAGGATTTGGGGTTCTGCCAATTCATTAACATACCGGTGGACATTAATATTACTGTGGATGAATATCAACTGGGACCTGCTCCCAAAAACAATAGCACTTCATACCATAATCCCTACAGTATGGTGCACATGCCGCTCAACACATTGTGACGTTCTCCAAGTTTACTTCTGGTTAGTGCTGCCAACCCACTGAGCTCAAATAAAGGTAGATAGAGGTTCGAAATTCAGGTAGATGTTGCCAAATTTTGGTAGATTATTTTTTCCTTTTTTCTAGGAGTTTTGAAAGAACTGAGTCCATAGAATTTTACTTTATTAATGATAAATATTGATGAATTAATAAAAAAATATAAGAATCTACATAATAAAAAAAAATTGAAAAACAAAGAATTGTATTTATGTAATAATTTAAAAATTAAATATATATAAAATAATGATAATTTTTCCCAATCACTCTTATAGGTCTGGTAATACTTTCTTTTTTTCGGTAATGGACCACGACTTGTTCCTTCGCCTCCACTATCACTGGCACTCAAATTTTCGATAAATTCAGCAAAAAACTTACCTATACAAAACGACACCTTTTCTGTTTCGTCAAAATCGCAATATCCCGATTCAGCCTGCTTTGAAGAAAGTCATTCTCTTCACTACTTGAACACGAAAGAATAAATAGTCTTTCAAATATTTCATTTCAACAGATGTGGATAATTTGCAAGAAAACGCTTGTTGTCCAAAAACTTTTATTATTTTAACACCCAAAAGGTCTTTTATTGCTTCCCGACGGCAGCCTTCGATGCATTCAGAGGGTCTCATCTCATTCCTTTCGACGATCTTATTTTATTCTGTTTTTTTTTAAGCATAAGGATCGATTCAATTAATCTGCGAGCTATACGAACCTATCTATTTTTCCTACGTACATGCAACCATATTTACTATCGCTATTTTTCTATCAAGCAAGTGCGTATTGAGGCGCAGCCATCGTTATTTATTAGTTTATTACCCATTTCGGTCCTTTCTTTGCATCTGTATGTTTCTGAAACTCCGCCGCTGATCCCCGGAGATCTTCGTATCCAATGGCGTGCGTAAAAATTAAGATGTGACAGCTTTAATAAGGAATAGATTTTTCTCATAGTCACGTTACTGGTAAAACGGTTTGTCGTTGATCTAAAACCGTAAAGTTCGCGCGGAGCTGAATTAAGGTAGATCGAGCTCAAAAAAGGTAGATAGGTAGATTAGTTCGAATTTAGGTAGATCTACCTAAATTTAGGTAGGGTTGGCAGCACTGCTTCTGGCCATTCGATCGTCGTGCATTTCCTAGCACCTGAATATCTATGCAATTCTACGTCCTAATCCAAGATACAGTACTCCAAACGTTACCGTTGATGACGAACCGTCATGGTTAGCACAAGATGTGGTCATTAGGACTGCAAGTCGAAAGCTCTAATTCAACGGTGAACTGTACAAAGGATTTTTTTCGTTTGATGGATCGCTTTTTGATCTCGTACTCCACCTTTTAATATGAAGTTGAATAATTCTGCCAAGATTGGTCGAATATTCTAACCACGTTTTGGTGGTGTATTTTTTTATTCCAGAATGAAATTTGATTCAATGATCAATCGTTACACCGCATCGATCCTCTTAGTTCGAAAACTCTACCATTCATGTTCAAGACTGAGAATATTAATATAAAAAACAATGAGTTTATCATCATCATTCAGCTCTCTGTGTCCACTGCTGGACATAAACCTCCTCCAAAAAATCTAAGAATTGTAAAAAACGAATAAAAAGAATTCTTTGAGCTCTGCCTTCGAAGATACAGAGTTCCCTGAAATTTCAGGCGCTCTATATAACATTTCTTCAATTTTTATTTGTACTATATTATACAGGGTTAGAACTATTAAGAGGGACAACAGGGATATTGAAAATCGTTAGAAATACAGGATGGCTTAAATTACAAAAAAATTGCGTTATTTAGGGATAAGTGTGTTGGTGTAAACATATCCATAATATCTCCAATGATTTCAGGTATATCTCGAAAAAAGTAAAAATCGAGATTTTCTTTATTCTGTATAACTCATTTATTTTTGGAGATATCTGCACGAAATTTGGTTTGTAGCCATCATCCAATATAGAGATTCTAATAAATAATATTTTTTCTGTTTTCCATTGTTTCAGAGACGCAATAGTAATTTTTTTCTGGACGTCATATTGCTTCTCCTTATGCTGATAAAGAAAAAAATGACGAATTCAATAATGTATCAACTCTTCAAAAATATCGAGTCTATCTACGCAAATTTGAATTTTGCTTTTATTTTTTCTTTGAAGTAGTAGGCTGGTCAGAATTATTGAATATCTTGTTACTTCGTTCAGTTGTTATGTGAAATCACTGAAATCACCACATGAGTTCTGTAAAAACCTGAATCCTGTTCAATTGCATAATCATGCTGATATTAACACTCTACGAGTGTTACATAGCGTAAAACTGGCAATGCCTGTAGATATTGTTCTACAAATTGAAAAAAAAACTCAAGTGATGGTTTCACATAATAAATGTCATCAAAGTTATTTGACAATTATAGTTCCAGTCTACTACTTACAGTCTACAAAAATATCTGTTTTTCAAATTATGTAGAACAATTTCTACAGACATTGCGCTGCTGTACGCTATGTAGTGTGTTGCTATCAGCATGATTATGTAATCAATAGGACGTTACTTATAAAACAGGATTCAGGTTTTTACAAAAATTAAGTGATGGTTTTACATAACAACTGAACGAGTAACAAGTTATTCATTCGTATTTCTAATGGTTTTCGATATTCCTATAGTGCCCCTCCAAATAGTTCTAACCCTGTAAAGTGTGTGGAAAAGTTCATGATTGAAATGTTTACTCAATATCTGAATTTCAGGCTTGCCATTTCCTGTATAAGCTGTTAAAACAAGGATTTACCCATACAATTCAATTAACAGACGGTGTTTGTGTAAGAAATAATTATCAATCTCAGTATCATAAGCTTGCGCGTGAACAATGTCAACATTGATCAGTGCATAACGTAAGATACATATGAAGTCATTATAGATTTGATGATTGATTCGTATCTACTTCCCTAAAACTGTGCTTGACTTTTCTTAATATTCTATTAACTTTTCACTTAATTTTTTTGATGTTGTACGTTTTTCAAACACCCGCATTATTCATCACTTATGCAGGGCCAGCGCGAGCAATTTTGGCGCCTGAAGCCAAGAATATTTTGGCGCCCCTTCTGAAAAAGTATCAATAAACCCCCCTCAACAAAAAACATCACCTGCCTCGATGATAATTCGTCATTTTTGATTTCAATAGCGATTTTGCTGATCGTTTCCTTTTTAAGTCGTTTCCACTGGGTTTCTTTTTTTTCGTACATTTTTACCTATAATAAATTCCTGGATTTCTTCGGCGCCGATGAACAATGCGTAAGTAATATATCTGATTCTCACATTCACAAGACACTGCGTACGATCGATGAAAGATTACCTATCACACCACAAGATATAAAGGGCGGTAAGGCCTGCAAAGCTTCGAAAACTAAATGGGATTAAAAACATATGTTCCGCTGAAAACATTTAGCATTTATCAGTAACTAGAGTTTCGAATTCAGAATCGTAGGAATTTTCCATATGTTGAATGTGTAAACAATTTCCACGTAATTCTAATTGTTGTTTTTCGTCTTTGTGAAATACATTCCATCCCTTATTCAATTAGAGTAATAGGCAATGCTGCTTATATTGGTTGGGTTGCTATGTGTTACTTACATAACAGGCGGCTTAGTAAAGACGGTTTGGAGATTTTTATTACAGCGGACCAACCTCATGTTGCTTTTAAGAATCAAAACTATATTCTTTCAGAAATATGGAAGGGCGGCCACAAACTGTCGAAAATAGGCGCCTGAAACAGTCGCTTCACTGTTTCACCTCTAACGCCGGCCCTGCGCTTATTTCTTTTCGCTTACCCCTTTTTTAGTGTTTTTTATACACCGCTTTTGAAACCAGAAAGTTGGAACTGATAACCCGCAACAAGGGCACTGTGAAGAGCTGGAATTCGTACCAGAAACTATTGTAACATTGTTACAATTTTTACATTATTATTTTACAACATTATCAAATATTTCACCGTCGCTCCAGCTTCATACGTACGCATATACAGTCCATATTTCTCTCACATTTCACTGAGCTATCAGACGTAACAGACGGTCTGATGGTCAGTCGATGAATATAAAGACAAAATGCTCCAGCATCGCACTTCGTTTTTCAAATGGAATTTCATCTATCCAATTTATTCCCAGAAAGCTCTCAAGAATGAACGGAGAAAGACGCTTCCATCTGAAATAATGACCCCATATCCGTTATTTATATTTCCATAATGAATGCTGTTTGATTTATTTTTTCCCAACGCATAACTCAATGTTGCAATGATGAATTATTCATAATAATATTTTTCATATTATATATTTATTTATATAATATTAATTTTTACATATTTTTTTCGCTTTCATATCACTCTGTTATCATTTATTTATTTATTTATTTAATATATACAATGTTCTACAGGTTTAAACCCAACTACAGAACAAGGAACATATGAAAAATAAAGTATACACTAATATTACATATTCTGAGAAAAAAAAACGATAACAAAAATGCTCAGTCAGTCAAAATAATGTGATCTGATATTTAAAATGGAACAATTAAAAATATCCAAGTGAGAACTTATAGTATTACAGGCATCACACAAATTATAAAGAGGTGAATACTTCAATGTATTCGTTCGAGGTGTCGGCATATAAAATGTATTTCTAACTCTAGAGGCTGGTCTTGGAATAGCAAAATTTAGTTTTTCGAGAATGCAAGGATCTTTAATGACACCGTTTATTAGTTTGTGAGTAAATACAACTGAATGACATTCTCGTCGACATTTCAAACTATTCATGCAGTGTCTGCTCAAAAGCAGGTTCTGAGGAAAACCGATAGGCGGGTAGACACCATCTGCTCTATACGAAAAAAGTTTTAGACAACGCCGCTGCACAGACTCAACTCTCTCAATATGGACCTGGTAGCAAGGAGACCATATTATAGACGCGTATTCTTATTTTGATCTGACAAATGCATAATAAAGGGTCTTTAATGTGACTGTGTCAGAAAAATCGCGAGAGATTCGCGCTATGAGCCCGTACATCCCATTCGCAGCAGACAAGGTAGCATCAATGTGTGGCACAAACGAAAGTCTGGAATCAAAATTCACTCCTAAATCAGTTAACACCGATGGACGCTGGAGAACTTTGGAAGCTATTGTGTAATCAAAACGAATAGTATTTTTATTTTGCGTAAATGACATAACATTACACTTCTCAGCGTTCAAAGGTAACCTGTTTCTTCTACACCACTCTTCAACCCGTTGCAAATTAGAGGCGAGTCGCAAGCAGTCCGATACATTGCTTACCTCCAGGTATATTTTGAAATCATCAGCATATAACAAACAGTCGACATCAACTACCTCCGCCAAATCATTAATGAATAATATGAAAAGGAGTGGCCCAAGGTTACTTCCTTGAGGGACTCCAGAAGTACTGGAGAACACTGTAGACCTAACTCCCTTGAACTCGACATATTGCTGCCTATTGGACAAGTAGGACTTGAAAAGACCAATGAGAGCCGAGGAAAGGCCAAATTGAGACAACTTCCTCAACAATATTCCATGGTCAAGCAGATCAAAAGCCTTTGAAAAATCAGTATATAATATATCTACTTGGGATTTTCCCTCAATGACTTCGGAAATAAACTGGGTTACGTTGAAGAGGTTGGTAACTGTCGAACGACCTTTAACAAAACCATGCTGAAATGGAGTTATTAGATTGCAAACATGGGAATATAATCTATTATAAAGGAGAACTTCAAAGATCTTACTGCAATTACAGATTATCGATATTGGTCGGAAATTGGAAATATCAAATTTATTTCCCTTCTTATAAATTGGGCGTACTTTGGAAAGCTTCCAGCAATCAGGAATCGTGCCAGTTCTCAAACAAATATTGAACAAAATAGTGAGTGGACAAGCTAAAACATATGCACAATCTCTAAAAACCAATGATGGGATACTATCGGGACCCATAGTCATTGTGGGTTTCATCATCTTCAACGCCACGAGGACTTCACTCTCCTCGAAACAAGTAATATTTAGATTAATTACATTAATATTATCAGTCACTTCAATGCTAGCTGTACTGGTAGAGTATGATTTCGCGAAAAAATCGGCAAAGCTATTGAGAATGTCTTTATATCAATGTTGAGCTAATGAGTTACTTTATAATATTTCGTTTCCTCTATTTCCTTTGGATTATATTAGTTTTTTTTTTCAAAAGTACATTGACATATTTTGACTGATAGTATCATCAAAAAGTTCTACCCTCGGTTCTACCTGTGTTGCTATGCCAACGCTGAATTACTTTTCGTCCGCTGTTGGGAAAAGTGTTGCCTAGCAATGATAACTATCAACTATCATACTATTTTTTCTCGCTTATACCTACCTCTGTCTTCAGAGGTTCTCGGAATTTAATTAATTTTTCAATAATTGTGTGATACATGGATGGGAAATTCAAGTATTTTTATTGAATTTCAATTGAAAATTTCGAACAGAAGGACTTGAAAACTTTTCAAGAAAGTTTTTCAAACGAATGTCACAGTCGATGAGCTAATTCCGAATAGGGATATACTTGAAAATTGCCATTTGAAATGTTTTGTTACCGTTAATTTCATAATTGCAGGTGAGATCAAGATAAAAATTCACATTTGGGCGTAGAATGATAATTTGAAGCCATACATAGGTATATGGTTTTTATGTTTCTATGATATTCACTTGCTTGAAAAAGACATCTAATAAATGTTGCTAAATGAACCAAATTGTATTATTTGTTCCTTGGATCTGAAATAACAATAACATAATAAGCTGAATTTTACTCAGAAACGAAATTGATTGCATATTAAAAATTAATCAATATTTCGTGACCTCGAAAACGACGGTGTTGAGATTATGGTTGTTTATATGAAATAACAATTTCAAGTTGATCACATTATTAGAACAACAGAAAATTCCAGAAGAATTGAGTTGCTTGCGCATATGTTAATATCACATGTAGCTATTGTATTAGTGTATAAAGAGCGCAAAATGATATATTGTCGTTCAAAAGAGACAGTTGTCTTGAATCTCTTGAAATCGACAATGAATTCGCGCTCGAATTACAACAAGATTATTTCACATATATCCAAATATTTATTCAATTTGATGCATGAAAATTAAAAGTATAGTTTTTACAATTTTTTATGATCATTCCAGGCGCTGAAGGAAGTCTGAATGAGTTTCAAACAGTATATTCCGCCATTGTTACCGATTCAACAATTTGCTTTTTGGTTGATTCACATTTAGGTATACCCAAGATTTTCTGTGCCATTTCAATTGTATTATTAATGCTTTCTCGAATGTATCCCTCGGTTGTAGAAGAACTTTTACAACTTCCATTACGTTTCAGTTGGATGATATCACCTCCTCCATTAAGTTAAAGAGAAGCTGACGTGGGACGAAAACTGTGACCTGTAAATAATTTATGATCTGATGAATTCAAATACTGGACGACTTCACAGGTTTTTTTTTACTTATATTCATTCCAACCACTTCTTTAGAGCAATTTTCGTTACAATATCGTAAAAATAGACGATATGGATTGTCGCAACATATTAGGCCAAATGAAAAGTTTCCGGTCTGATGCACAGTTGGCGGTGCTATTATTAAATCCATATGATTTTCAGATAGTACCAACCTCTAAACGATACGTGTCGAAATTTGACACAAGTCCTATAATTAGTTTGTGAGATATTGCGTTGTGACTGTAGCTACTTTTGTTATTTGAAAAAAGATGAAAAAAAAAAGAATTTCGTGTGATGATAAAATATTGCTTTTCGAAGGGAAAAAATACAATTGAAGCAAAATATTGGCCTGATGAAGAGTTTCCGGGGTCTGCACCAGGAAAATCAACCATCTTTGATTTATATGCTAAGTTTAAACGTGGTGAAATGAGCACCGAAGACGGCAAACGCAGTGAACGTCCAAAAAAAGCTGTCACCGATGAAAAAAAAGTTCACAAAATAATTTTGAATGACTCTAAAGTGAAGTTGATCGAGATAGCAGACATTGTGAAGATATCATCTGAACGTGTACATCATATCATTCACGAATATTTGTACTTGAGAAAGCTGTGTGCCAAATGAGTGCCGCGCGAGCTCACAATCGATCAAAAGCAACAACGTGTTAATGATTCTGAGCAGTGTTTGAAGCTCATGTGCAATAAATCTGAATTTTTGCATCGATATGTTACAATGGGTGAAACATGGCTCCATCATTTCACTCTGGAGTCCAATCAATCGACAGTCAGCTGAGTGGACTGCACACGATGAAGCGAATCCAAAGCGAGGAAAAACAGTACAGTCAGCTGGCAAGGCTATGGCATCAGCATTCTGGGATGTGCGAAGTTTAATATTCATTGATTATCTCCAAAAGGGCCAGACCATCAACGGCGATTATTATACATATAGCGTTATTGGATCGTTTGAAGGATGAAATCCTCATTTGAGGAAAAAAAAGGTGCTGTTTCATCAAGACAATGCGCCGTCCCACAGATCAATAAAAACTACTGCAAAATTGCACGAATTGAGCATCGAATTGCTTCTGCATCCACCGTATTCGACAGATCTGGCACCCAGCGTCTTTTTCCTGTTCTCAGACCTCAAAAGAATGCTCGCTGGAAAGAAATTTAGCGCCAATGAAGAAGTAATCGCCGAAACTCAGGTCAATTTTGAAGCGAAAGACAAATCGTACTACAGAAATCGAGAAGTTGAAAGATCGCTATAATCGATGTATCGCCTCGAAGGCAACCATGTTGAATAATAAAATCGAATTTTGTCAAAAAATTTGTTTTACTATGGTAGACCGGGGATTTTTGAATTGGCCTGTTACCTTCTGTAGAATGATAAAAATCAAGTTCTTCACTCTTAGTTGTTACTAATATTGCCGAATCTTTATTGTTGTAAAGAAAATGTTTTCATTTTCACAAGTATCTTTTCTATACATGCACCGAAAACTGACAATTCACAGTGAAATTCGAACAATTCTTTTGTGTTGAAAGTTCAGGTTCTCTTTTTTTTTATTTGTATTCTACAGATTGGGCGTTCTAGGTATGGGATTAACTTCGTATATTGACTGATGCCAATATTTTTTCTTACAAATAACACAGATCGTAGCATTGAGTATACACTGAAGTTTAGCAAAGTTCATAATTATTGGCATATTCACTAAAGTAAGCCATCATTACGTTTTCAATGTACCTTTTAACTTTCCTTCAATTATACCAGAGCACAAATTCAAACATTTTCTTCTTCCATTTTTTCTGCTCCACGCTCACATACGATTATTATGTCATCTTCACGTTGTCATTAAATACTCTGAAATATGTAGAATTTACGCTCAATTTTTAACAAAGACCATCGTTTTCGCCATATTTGAATTTTCATTTCCCCTTGATATCATGATTTCTATTGAAGATGCACGTATTCAAATGAAAGACTGTTATAGGAAAAAATTAATTGGAATTAATATTCAACAGGAATTTGAAACAAGAAAGAAAACATAATTGGTATTTTTCAGTATTTCGTATGCCCACTTGAAGAGGAAATACCTGCACGCATAGCCGAAATATTGAATTGATAAGACGACTTATGCGATCTTGAGCAATGGACTAGTTTAGTGATGTTGAAAATACTATATTTGACACAATAGAATCAAAATATAGCAAAACTGATAAATCAGTGAAAAAATTTTGAAAATCCATCAATAAATGACTGAGAAATAGATAATTTAAATTTACGTATTTTAGCGCGGAACGTCTTTGGTCTGTGACGTCACGGCACTTGCCTGTGATCGCTACACCATAAATTACGTTTAAATACTTAGCCGCGCCAAGGCTCTCGGGCCGTTTGTAGTTGTACAGTGTAGTTTTAACTCGAGTTTTGTTTTTATGTCACCATAATGGAAGAAGGCTTCGTGAAAGGACAAAGTGCCAATTTGCCTAAAAAAGAAATATTTGTGATGGAGTTTTTTTCTTCAAATCCATCTTATGTCAGTGCTGAAATAAAAGGAGTTAAACTTTTCAAGTAAGTATCTACTTTTGAGTTTGCTTCATCATGGTTCAACTCATAACGATGATTTATTTAAAAAACGTTTCATAAACAGTTTGTAGTTGAGTACTGGTTGTTGAAGTCTATCAATGGCAAAACATATTTATGTGAGGAGTAAAAAGTAAAAAGAGAAAAAAGTAATTTATATGTATGTATATAGTTAGTTATTTCAGCCATCGTGTAACGAACAAAACACGACACGAACGGCACAAGTGAATGTACACCAATGAATTCGTAAGCACTCTGCGAATACCAGTAGTCTACTGTGTGATGTCACGCCACTTACACGTACTATAAAATTATTCTTCCAAGCGCAACTTCAAAGTCCCATAACTTTTTCATTTCTAGAGATATTTTAATGATTCTTCCACATTTTTGTTTCATTTTACTTAAATTTTTGTAATTAATCCTTAACAAAAGAATGAAAACTAGTCCATTGCGTCATATTCAGTTGCAACGCAACATCAAATGTTTCGGTTAGGTTAGGACGACGACGAATGTTCTTTTGAATTTCATCCAAGATATCTTCAATGGGATTCGGATTGGGACTACATGCAGGCCAAATATCCAAATATTGGTTAACAATATTTGCTACATGCGGTCTTGCATTGCCGTACATTAAAATGAAGTCAACTCCAACATAGCATAGGGAATCAGGGTCGGCGTTAGGGGTGAAACGACCGAATCAGGCGCCTCTATTTTAGGGGCGGCAATTCGACCCAGTTTGCATATTTCATCTTTGATTCATAAAAATAACATAAGGTTGCCTCGCTTCGCTGTGTTTGTATACATTCCCTGCAATAAAAATCTCCAAATAGCCTTCACTTCGCTTAAACCCTGCATAATAAATAACCCATGGCAGACTAACCAATATAAATAGAATTCTCTATTATCCTCATGGAAAGAGGGATTAAATCATTATGTATTCCACAAAGACGAAAAACAACACTACCTTCGCTTTAGAATTTTTTTGAAGCAGATGTTTTACATTCAACATATGGAAAATTCATATCGTTGGAGCAAGTGCTGTTTTTTGTTTTTTTGGGAGGTCATGCTGATGCTTTTTCTGTTGAGGTGCCGAGAAATTTTTTACTCGCGCCGACCCTGTAGGGAACTACAGCTTTCTTCAGAGAGCTCAAAACGTTCTGAAGAACGTTTTAAATAAAAAATAATTCGGTACGAGCTGCTCTTGATATTTCGACCCATTTCCTAAAAGAGGCTTTTATTTGAATACGTGTATCTACAAAACAAATCAAGATATCAAGGTGAAATAAAAACTGAAAGATGGCGAAAAGGATGGTCTTTGTAATAAACGGAGCGTAAGTTCTACAAGTTTCCCGAACTGTTCTACAGGTTGTTAAGAAATTGTACTAGAAATACATGTTTTTTGTCAATCTGTATAAATAAGCTATAATAGTATATTTTGAAAAAAAAAGGTGCAGAATGGGCTCCTATTCCAGAACGAATGCAAAATTCGAATGAGTGTTTGAATTGCCGTCTGCAACGAGTATTTTCTCTATTTCAGTCAAGTTTTGTGAAATAGTGTCGAAATTGATTGGAATTTTCAGATTATTTATCTTAGTGACTTTTGTATTGTATTTTGGCAGTTGGTGTGATTGTTACGAAAATTGACAGATTACGGAATTTAAGTTCAAATCGTACGTTTCGAATTTTGAAATAAATGCTTACAGCACTGTTTTCAGTTATATTTTTCGTTTTGTGATTGTCTACACTGACACTTGTCTACACTCCTATCTAATTTCAACACACGGCAACTGTCACAATGCTTACAGCACTGTTTTTAGTACTGTAATGAACTCATTACGATACTGAAATAGAGAAACATTTATGGAAAACATTCCTTTAGTTTTGTTTAATATCAAATCATTTTTATTCATTTTGGCGTACTTTGAACCAATTAAAATCGATGAAGATTGCCGAAAGTTCTTGTACGATGAAATAAGTGACAAATTGACATCTCTAGAAAAATATGACGTTTGCGTTGTCAAATAAGATCGCAAATATCTATTTTATGGATATCGATTGTAGAAAATAACCATTTATAGTTTCGTCATGACTTCATAAAATTCAGAAAACACGTAAGGAATATACTGGGTTCAATAATACTCGGCTGTTATGTGTTCTCGATTATACTCTTATTCAAACTTTGGGGAATAAAATCCCGTCATACCAAGATGTCGTTGTATTGTTAAGTGCTCCGCATCTCTTCTTTATAAACCGATCAAATGCAGTTTCCCCTGGCGTAAACACCAATACTGAACAGCTGAACTGCTGGAGTAGGAACGTAAATTGCTGTATATTTTCATGTTGACTGAAAAATATCGGGACATCGCAAAAGGAAGGAATGGAATGAAAACGAGGTCCCGAAAGGATAAGAGCATACCTTCTCTCTTAAAAATCTTCCGAGATCAGCTGTTTTAAAAGGGTTCAACAGTCTTCATAATCATGAATTTCACCGATGGTTCCAACAGAAATATGATATCATTTTAGGAAGTGAGGTTTACCAAGATTACGAATAATTGAAGCGATTTTCAAAAAACTTTCTTTTATTACATAGGCGTACAACTTTGCTTCCGCCGTTTTTTCACTGAAATACGATGCTTTATTGTAAAAAAAAAGGTTATACATTTATGATTCAAAGTATTGTCCCTGGCTGGCCACTACTTTGTCCCATCTTTCGGGCAGCGTACTAATCCCGCGGTGAAAAACTGTTCATTTTCAGAAGCGATCCATGAAACGATCCAATTTTCTATTTCTTCCTAAGACCGGAAGTGCTGGTCAGCTAGGCCGTGTGTCATTGATCGAAACAAGTGATAGTCCGAGAGAGCAACGTCTAGAGAATGCAGCGGGTGGGGTAGAACTTCCCATTTCAATGTTTCCAAGTACATATATCTTGAACACTTTCGAACTTTTCTTGAACATGGGGTCGAGTATTGAGGCTGTTTGTCTTTCAATGCTCCGCTCAAACACATTAATAGCGTTCGATAACGATTGTTTCAGTCAATTTGAATAACTCATAATACATTCCGCTGAGCTGGTCCCACCCAATACTGAGCATGACCTTGGATCCATTAATATTCGGTTTGGTCGTCGACGTGGAAGCACAGCCGGAATATCCCCATGATTTTCTGCGTTTGTGATTATCTTAATGAACCCATTTTTCGTCTACAGTCACATTGCGATGCAGAAATCCCTTCCTTGCAAGCAGGTGTTTATAAGAAAACAAACGCCGTTCAACATTTCCCGGCTTCAACTCGTACAGTACACAATTTTCTTGTCATTCCTACGACTTTCAGGCGTTTTGAAATGGCTTGTTGCGTCACTCCCAATTATTCTGCCAATTCTTGTTGTGTTTGATACCAATCTTGATCAAGTAAAGCCTTCAATTTTGCATCGTCGAAAACCTTCTCTCTTATAACGCCATTGGTCATTGACGTTAAAATCACCGTTCTTGATGCGTTGAAACCACTCTCAGCAAGTTTTATACTAATAGCAGCCTCACCAGAGGTATTTGAGGGCATTCGATGAGCCTCAGTCGAAGATTTCTCCATATTAAAGAAGAAAATTGAAACCTCCCGCATATGACTAGAATTTGGCTCGTAAGCTGACATCGAGAATAACTTTATGATGCAGACACAAATCGACCAATATTTCGATTTCGTTATGTTTACAAATAAATACCTAAGTTTATTGTATGACATCTACAATCTACCACTTTCCGCTACAGCCATCTATTGCAAAATGGCGAAAGCAAAGTTGTGATAATAATCATGATTAAATCATTTATGTTTTCCGTTTTCAGTTCAATTTAAGATTCACTATGGGATTCATACAAAAATCTTCAGATTGATCGACCTTCGAAGCTTCATCAAAAACTATAAATGAATAATAGAAATAATATTGAGAACATAGTAGATAATTCGAAGCATTAGTACAGACATTCAACATTCCAAGGTAGATACACAGATATATTCGTAGGGTCCGAATTGAATGGATTTAAGTCTGTAATGAAATCTTGTGCTTTTATCGGATACCCTTCCACAAGTCAGTAAAGTTTTTACAGAATAAAAGAGATGGTTTCAGTTTGTTTCCGTCCAACATGTTTTCCACTCAGCTTGTTTCCGAATCAGATTTTCTAAGAGATCCAATTCCCTACTGGAGGAAGCCAGAAAATAAATACAAACGACAGGTCCGATTTCCTGGGTAAACATGTTTTTTCAGACGATAAATGGGTACCAATTTAATTCAATAATGAGCTCCAATGTCGAAATATGACGAAATAATTCAGATGAAAATATACAGGGTTTTTCACCGCGAGGGCTTATTAGACGTTTATGGAAAATTGTACATAATTTTGGGCTGAAAATTTGCATGTTGTGGATTTAGACCGTTATCTTTTTCCATAAAATATTTTCAGATCTCTACAGCTTTCGGTTCAGAAAACATACTACAATTTCCTTATTTCAAATGGCACACCCAGTAAATTATAATTAATTGGCTAATTTGATAACAATTTTCAGAAATATGCCATAACTTGGGTAGAAACTCAACGTTTACATTATTTTGAATATTTCTACCAATTTTTTTTGTTGAAAAAACCTCTCTAATTTTCGATCCTGATAATAAGCAGTATTATAAGACAGCGGTTTAGACCAAACATTTATAGGGTGTTTATGATAAGATCATGAACTTGGACATGCATCAAATCTCAATATTTCCAACCTATATTTTTTATTGAGCACTCTGTCGCAGGAATTTGGACAATAATATATCGATCACTTATGATTTTTCCGATGGTGCTTAACCATTTGTTGAATTTGTTCCCTTTTCAAGGCTCATCATACAACTGATAAAATATATTTATAATTAAAATGGTCAGATAGTCAAAATGAACAAAACAAAATGGTTTTTAATGTCTACCTGTCAATAAAATATAAAAACAAAAATAATCTATTATTTTTACTTTCATATAGCAGACAGAGTTGAGATTCTGGGTATTTATATGAAAAAGCAATGTAAAACTCCGAGAAAAATTTCAAACTGATGAGATCATCAGAACCATAGCAAATTTAAGGAGAGTACAATACATATATTTATTTGTTCTAAGAAAACACAAAAGTTAAAAATTCAATAAGGCGAATCATTAAAAAAATCAATTTACAAAAAAAAATTAAAAAACATAATAACATTTTCTACAATATTCTCTGAATTGTTTCAAATCATAGGGTTCACAAGTCAGAATCATTTCAATATCTTCTTGAATTTTCTTTGGCAAGAGATGTTTTGAACCCAATGGGCAGGACATTGAATAAGTTTATTATGGGGAATTTTGAGTGGGTAGCGTAACCAGAACCATGGAAAATCCAAATAGTACCTAAGTCAAAAACAAACATTCAAATTTTCAGTGACAATAGTTGACCGAGTTGAAATTTTCATGGATACCTAGAATACACATTTCAAGCGTTGAATTATAATTCGATTCTCATGAAACTTTGAATGAACAATCGTTGGGCAATTGATTTTCAGTTCTATCGTTGATAAAATAAAATTTTATTGCCAATTTGGGCGGCTTCTAGATCATTTTTCTTTTAATTTCTCCAATCAGAATGTCGATTCCTCAGAATGGATTACAAAATATACGAGAACCGATTCCATTTCACGATTTACTTATAACTTATCCTTTTCTAGGAATATAAAAAGTTTTTTCATTTCGTACCACATTTCATTATATTGATAAATAATAAATGAATATTATAATTTTTTCCATTTTTATATCAAATTCGAATTTGAAGTAATGGTTGATCCCCCATCATCAGATTGTTCTACTCGATAACTTAAAAAAAAGGTTCAAGCTTTTTATAGTCGACTCTGATTAGAAGATCCTTAAACCGCAGGTTTCGCTCTAGGGGGGGGTTTATGATGAAGGGCGGTATTATCTACTTTTTCCGAGGAATCTCGATTTCTGAAAGAATGAATTGAATATAATTTTTTTAAATTTCAACGAAGAAAGTCTGCAACATTTATTCGAAATAAAAACAATTCGATCCGGTTTTTCGATTCAATTATATTGGAGAAAAAAACACCTATAGTTCGAGCAGAAAAATCTGAAACCTTATATTTCATTAGAATTCAATTGAACACTTTTATTATTGGTTACATTTCACATTTCCTGAATCTTCTACATATTTGATTAAAATTTGAATCCATTAAAACAATTACATTTCAAATACATTTTTTCTTTCCTAAAATACTTTTTATAAAAAAGTAGTACAAAACCCCAAACCTGAAAGGGCGCCAGGGCGGCAGATACTCTAGAGCGGGCCTTGGACCTCTGTACTAATCCACCGCCTCTTGTGATCATTGGAAGAGCGGCTTTCCTCTGATCAAGGGGTGGTAGTTTTATTGAAGATGTTAATTAAATTATTTCTCCTTTATTAAAAGAGAAAGTGTGGGTAAGGCCTGTCGCACTAGGGACAGGACTTAGTGTTAAACTGAATTTTTCTTTGGGAACAGGTCTAGTGATAACTGAAAGGCATTACCTCTTTTATAATTTTACTAACAAAAAAATTATACAAAATTGAACAAAAATTAATCTTCGGAAGGACTTGCTTCAAACTGGCAGGTCTCTTTTATTCCCTTAAAACTCCACAAAACTAATAGAGATTTCAGAACATTGGACAGAACAAACAAACAAAAAATTAAAATGTTGAATTTCTCAACTTGCTACCTGTTAATTCCCTAGATGGATAATCCTTCAAATGTACTCTCACACTCCACTATCGCGAAATGTATCTCGAACTTCATGTAACTTTGTCGAACCAATACCGTTATTGCCTAATCTTGAAATCTACTGAATCTACTATCGACCCGTGACAAAACCAAAAAAATATATTATTATTGAATTTTTCAAACTATCAACTACGTTTCAAACCTAATCTTCCAAATTACTTATATCGACTAACTTCTACTAACTAAGATTTTCACGATCTACCTTCAACTCTAAACTCCCTAATTTCCGCGACCAATTCCCGAACCGATTCTTGAGTTCCCTGAACTCCCCGGGACTAACTGTTTCCCGAAACTTACTCGTCACTAACTGATTACTTTTTCTATGATTTGGCCTAAGATTACTTATTTCCCGCCCCCGATGGGCGTACCTTAAAAAATAACGTCTTGGATTTTTTCCGTAGTTGCCAAGTTTTTCTCTTCCCACGGATCGAATGTTCCCATAAGGAGACCACCCAACAAACTTCGATAAAACTAATTTTTAGCACCCTATAAGTTATATTCTTATCGCCTGAGGTTTAGACTGCACCTAAGTATCGACTTGTACAAAAATATAGGTCTCGTATACCTACCGCACGTTGGCGACGTCCAGACTCAATAATCGAGAATCTAAAATTCCCGATTATCACACCTCGATTATCCCATATTAATTTTTAGCATTCTGCAGAATGAGGTTCCGTTAGGGCTGCAAATTGGTTATCTGCCTAGAGCGGCAGTTTGGCTAGCGACGGTCCTGTCAATTCCGACCAATTCAAGAAGGATATAAAGTTTCACTCGGAATAGAATCAATCGCTAACAAATCATCTCATCAAATCTATTCACATACAACACTACTAAAGTTTTTCTACGGATGTTATACGTTTAACTACAAAGTGCCTCGAGAAATTTATAATGATCCTTATTCGAATAGAAAGGAAATGTATAGGTCAAATTGAATCCTTACTGAAACTTTCCAGAGGAGGAAATTCTTCGTTTGGAAAAATATTGTTACGAGTTTGTTTTACTTGAAGTTTTTCTCGATCATTATCCTGGATGATGTTCTATAGAGTGTAAACAAGAGAACTACTTTTTATACAGCTTTCAACACTAAAGGAATCACAAATGAGGAGCCTGAAGCTCAAGGATTCTTCGACAATAGTTAGATTGTCGCACACGTAAAATACAGGGTTTGAACTATTCAGAGGTACACTACAGGATATCGAAAACCGTTAGAAATATAGGGTGGCTTGAATTACAAAAAAGTTGCGTTATTTAGGGATGAGTGTGCTGGTGTGAACAGATCTAAAATATCTCAAATGGTTCCCGACATATCTCGAAAAAACTAAAAATCGAGATTTTTTTTCTGTATAACTCATTTGTTTCTGGAGATAACTTCACGAAATTCGATTTGAAGCCATATCCAATGTGGAGATTCCAATGGTGTCTTCAGATTTTTTCTGTTCTCCATTGTTTCAGAGACGATTTTTTTTCTTATTGACGCCAAATTGGTTTTTCTTATAAGGAAAAAAATTACGAATTCAACAACGTATCACACTCTATGAAAATATCCAGTCTAGCTACGCAAATTTGAACTTTTTTTTTTGTTGATAAATGAGTGAAATCAATATACAGAGTGAGTTAGAAATGTGTACCCAGTTTTCTGGGGGTGATAGTTGAAACAATATCTCCATTCTTTTTGGTGGAAAAATAGAAGCATTCGATGGAGCGAAAAATATTACATAAAAAAGGCACTCTTATCCAAATGCAAAGCATTGGACCGTTTTCGAGATTTTTTAGTTTTGGTAGTCGCATGATGTTAGTAGATTTATTCATCGCGAGATTCATCGATAAACATTGAAGTTGTTTAAAAAAAAAACATAACTCACCCTTTAAAAACACCCTTTCGAACAATATTAGAAATATAGAAGTGTAATGACAAAATGTATTTCAACAACATAATTTTATGCACGAAATTTCAACCTGGTGGTCATTTTCGTAAGTAATTGCACAAGTTCATCAAAATTACCGATAATTTTGCTTGACAGCGTGTTGTCATGAAAACTGCATGAGGAGGAGGGCTCTTTCTCCAAAAATAAAAATGACCGAATGCAGTTTTTCAAAGAAAACACGCTGGAATGCGAAATTATCCGGTCATTTTGATGCACGAGTGTAATTCGGGGGAATATTTCCCGAATAAACTGTCACATTACTTGTCAAACTGATGTAAAATGGAATTGCCATAGATTCGAACTGTGTAAGATGCATAGAAACTATGCATCTATGAACAGAACAATTATCGCAGTGCAGTTTCGCTTCCTACAATGCAATTATCGCTGTAATTTTCGATAATTGTTCTCCAGATACATAGAATTTTTGACAGGAGGGAAATATTCGTAAGTAATTGCACAAGTGCATCAAAATTACCGATAATTTTGCATGACAGCGTGTTGTCATAAAAACTGCATGAGTTCATTTTCATTTTTGGAGAAAGAGCCCGACACCGAAGGTGGAGGGCTCTTTCTCCAAAAATGAAAATGACCGAATGCTTCTCAAAGAAAACACGCTGGAATGCGAAATTATCCGGTCATTTTGATGCACGAGTGTAATTCGGGGGAATATTTCCCGAATAAACTGTCACATCACTTGTCAAACTGATGTAAAATGGAATTGCCATAGATTCGAACTGTGTAAGATGCATAGAAACTATGCATCTATGAAGAGGACAATTATCGCAGTGCTGTTTCGCTGCCTACAATGCAATTATCGCTGTAATTTTCGATAATTGTTCTCCATTTACATAGAATTTTTGACAGGAGCGAAATATTCCTTATGAAGCTACTCGGGGAATTTAAAAAAATTTTATTAACTTAACTTTGGAATGATATATCTCCCTTATTACGCATTTCGGACTACAAGTTTATTCATCACACTATACTTATTTTTCAATGTACTATCACTCCCAGAAAGCTCGGTACACATTTTTGACTCACCCTGTATAGATACCTTCTTATTGTTTTACAACAATCTAATTGGCGACGTGGTTCTAATCGTGTAACAATACCTACTAACTTTACTACAATATGTTAGTATAACAGCCTCACTGGCGTGCAATTCAAATGAACATTGTTATTGTAAAACCCTTCACTCAGGTAAATTACCCTATTTAGCTCTCACCTCGGCGCCCCTTGTGCATAATCAAATACCAAAATGACCGAAATAAGGTCTCACACCGGTTTAAGTCTATGGGAATAACTCCTCGAGAAAAATTAATTCCAAACTTTACGTTTTCCCCAGACGCAACCTTCTCAACTTCCACAATTCCCTGAAATTCTCAAACTTCCCATCCTAACTAATGGACAGCGAGCGATGAAATGGGAAGAATAGCGGACGAATTCGATGAAATTTCAAGTCACTTTGTTTTGGGGTAATTTCATTAGGAGCATTATGTAAGGAGGAACTCCTTGGGGTTGTTGCGGTTCAATTTGCATCTCATCAGGATTTGATAATAAGGGCGTGTTTCTGTAGAATGACAATGTGTCGACTTTTGTGTTGAACATAACAGGAAAAGGAATTGTACGACGGCTGTATCTTCATCTGAATAGATATGTGATATCCAGGTCGACAGAGTCGGTGTAGTATTTTAAAAGATGATGTTGGAGAATACTGTATTACCACATGGTGTACTACACAGCGAGGGGCAGAGGGTCAGCTGCCCTTCCCCCTTAAGGTAAAAAATAAATCGTTTTTTAATTTTGTTTCTGGAATTAATTTTTGTTTCTTGGAATAATAATGAATATATAATAATAAAATAATGAAAAAAAAAACTTAACTATTCAAAATTTCCAAGCAACATTGGGTACGATTCCAAACAAAAACAAAAACTTGGGTTCCTTATGAATTGAAGCAAAAAAGGGACGATCAACGTCGCTTTTTCTCCTGAGAACAACTACTTCACTGGCAAAAAAAGCGGTTTTCTTCAACGCATCTTGATGAAAAATGGATAACAGCAACCCAAAGAAAATAAAGAGATGGATACTGCCTGGACATGCTCCTACGTTGTCGCCTCAACTCATGCTGTGAAGGTTAATAATAATAATGATAATACTAACACCCATTTATTTTCAGAATTGCTTCAAATAACAAAGAGAAAACAAATCAAGTATGCCCAATTCAAACGAAAAAGAGAAAAAACAAACAATCCTAAATATAATTCATCATACAGTATTACATTATTTTATGGTGTTGACTTGCATTGTGTCTTTTCGAAAAAAGTTGAATTCTCTCACCACTTGGTAATGATTATGGCTTGAATAATTCCATAAATAGAGTCTCATAATGTACTCCTATAATGAATGCTGAATGACTTCCTTTAGTGGGAAGTTTCTTCACTTCGAATTCATAGCTGCCATATGGAATTTTGTACATACATAGGCATACAACTTTGCTTCCGCCGTTTTTTTTTTCGAAAGTCGAGGTTTTATTGTGAAAACTGCTGATACATTTATGATTCAAAGTATTGTCCATCCCTGGCTATTACTTTTTCCCATCTTTCGGGCAATGTATGAATCCCGCATTGAAAAAACTGGTCATCTTTTGAAGCGATCCACGAATCGATTCAATTTTTCACTTCTCCATAAGATCGGAAGTGCTGGTCAGCCAGGACGTGTGCCATGATCGAAAAAAATTGATAGTCCAAGAGAGCAACGTCTAGAGAATACGGCAGGTGGGGTGGACTATTTCAACGTTTCCAAGTGTGTCTTGACCTCTTTCGAAACATGGGGTCGATCATTGGATGCTGGGAATCACTTTATTATGTCTCTCGTTATTTCGGCCGTTTGTCTTTCAATGCTCGGTTCAAACGCATTAATTGCGTTCGATAACGATCGCTTGTATTTGTTTCAGTCGGTTTTAACAACTCATAATACACTACTCCTAGCCCATTTTTCGTCTCCAGTTACAATGTGGTGCAGAAATCCCCTCCGTCTTTTACTGCAAGCAGCTGTTCACAAGCAAACAAACATCTCTCAGCTTCAACTTGTTTCTGGATAATTTCCATGACTTTCAGGCGTTTCCAAATGGCTTGTTGCTTCACTTCCAATGATTCTGCCAATTCTTGTTGCTTCTGACACGAGTCTTAGTCAAGTAATGCCTCCAATTCTGCATCTTCGAAAACCATCTCTCTTGCACCGCCATGCTGGTCTTCGACGTCAAAATCACCGTTCTTGAAGCGTTGAAACCACTCTCGGCACGTTCTTTTACGAATAGCGGCACCATAGGTTTATATAGAAATGCAAGAAATGAAGAGATAGTGTCAACGAAGGCCATTTTGAATTGAATTAGATACATTACTTGAATTATTTAAATTTGTTCAGATATTTCTCAGTTATTTCATTTCTAAAGATTTTTCCAACATACAGCCACTTTCTTTGTAGATCACCTTCGATATTCGACTCAGCAGTCACTGTTTGGAACCTGTACACATTAATTCAGATTATTGCCCCATTCTCTCCTTTTTTACAACAGTTGCCCAATCCTTTTCATTTTTATGTGCACCGATCTTCAGGTGTATATTTCAGATTTCAGAGTATTTCTTGCCTTCTCTTGTTCATTGTTTACCAATAAATTTATTTAATGTGATTTCACGTTCGGTGGAATCGGTAGTTCAAATCTTTTTATTGAGCCTACCAGCTCTAATATAACCAGATAATTGCTCTTCCAATTCTGAATGTTCATCTTCTTCAGATCCTTCGGAACTTTCTTGTATTTTCGATATTATATTCATTTGAGAATTGGGGATGTATCTGGATTCCCATCTATGAAAAATCATAAATATTCTGCTTAATTGTTCCTGGTATTTCCCCTATAAATTTACTTGATAATGGAAAGTGTTGAGTTTTCTGATGGATCCGAGACTTCTGTTGTCATCTGACCATTCTGTTGTCAAGTGTGAATCTTTTCTTATATACATTTTTATACTGACTCAAACTTGCTCCCAAGAGCGTTTGATGAAATTTGATTCGTTTCATAATTTGAAATGATTCCTTGAGCGAATGGCCTACATTAAGATAAGCTGTTAGATGGCAGAAACAGTAACTCAATGTTTATCAAATTGGTGTCTTTTGGGAGAGACTTGGCAGTTTCTAGTAATAGCAGAATCTTTTTTTTTTCAAATCCTATTATTCTCCTATCGAATAGGTTATCAATCCAAAAAAATGGCTCTGTTGCCATGTCGACCTTATGATCTATGCTCTATGATGTACAATTCGATTTGAGGTGTCCAATAATATGAAGCTAAAGAAAAATGATTATAAGAGAATATTATCAGAGAATTTCCTCAAGAGAGGGCTGTCTTAACGTTATTTCAGCAGACTTAGGTTTGGACCATTTAAAAAGTGTGAGCTTGTAGATGATTTCCGGTGATCAGATTTCCACAGGTAGAAATAAATGATAAGAGAGGTAGATGAGGAATTTTTGCTGAATTCAGGAGGGTAAGAACACAAAATGGTTGGTTTTTCTGAAAAACATTGAAGCTCGAAATACTATAATTTATTCATAGAATACCCTGAGCAAATATCAACCTATCCATGTATTTTTCGTGGAATCCATTATTCCAAATGAATTATTCAAAAATTTGTCAACTCCGTTGTTATTTTGAGTAGGAGTTTAGAAAAAAACAATCAATTTCGCCAGAAAACACCATTTAAAATGCCAGCTTGAAGGGCTTGTTGAATAAGAAAACTCAAAAATTCGAAAAACCAATTCTATCATACGCTTTCTCATTAATCTTCTGTATAAATTATTCAGAGAAAAAGCAAGATTGATGCTCTGGATGTGATTGAAGGAGGAGCACTTCCAGCAACTACCTTTTTCTCTTGAATAATAAATAGGCTAAATAGCATAACTTATTCTCGAATCTACACTTTGAGATAGAAATTTGGACTTCACGTTATGAAGAAATTCGCAATAATATACCTACCTGGTCGTTATATTTTGGATAGAGGTGGTTTACTTGACTACCAAATAACTTTAAACTTTATGGGTTGTGAAGTGTTCATAAAGCCTTTATTCTCTAGATCAAGTGTTATCAAAAATAAATACTTTTCCCCAGATAATTATCACATAATACTTCCAGATGTCAATATTATTTTCGACCACAAGACTGGCTTTTATCATAGAACAATGTGAAGAAAGTGTGGAAACTTTGAAATAGTTTGCTTCCTCAACAAAATTCACCAAGAACATTCTCTCGCTATGAATTTCATTTATTTGTTTCATCGGAACTCTTCTTCTTCTTCTTCATCGTAAGTTAGGACTAATCCTGTGTTTTCATCAATGGTTTTCTAGCTGCTGCTGGGATGACGAAGACCAGCTTTCATACCACCTTGTAGGTGGTCGTCATCGGAACTCAATCGCAAAATTCCTCGAAGAATATAAATTTTCCAGGTTTTTAAAGCAATTAATTCAGCCCTATTCTTGCAGCAGTTTCATCAATTGTTTCATTACTCGTTTTCACAATATTCTTTGAAATAAAACTTTCTACAAAAGCAATATGGTTCGAGATTCGTTCTCGGACTACAAACGCACCTCGGACAAAGTATTAGGTGTACAACTTTGCCTCCGCCATTTTGCAATAGATGGCTGTAGCGGTAAATGGTAGTCCAAGTAAATAGATCGTAGATGTCATACAATAAGCCCAAAAATAATCCCAAAAATCAGGTAAACGGAGAATGTAAACAAAAAACAGCCAACAGCCATTTAGGCTCGGCCAATCAAAAACGAGACCACGTTTGTCGCAACTGTGGTTTATTAAGGCACTGTAGTGGAAGTCGAAATAAATAGATCGTGAATGTTATACAATAAGCTTAGGTATTTATAATCATAAAGTCATCTAAATAATAATCGATTTGTGTTTGCTTCATAAAGTTATTCTCGATCAAACATGTCAGCTTAAAAGCCAATTTCTTGTCATTTGCAGGAGGTTTTAATTTTCTGGTTTGATATGAAGACCTATGGTGAGGCTGCTATCAGTGAGAAGGGTGATTTTGACGTCGAAGACCAACATGGCGGTGGAAGAGAGAAGGTTTTCGAAGATACTTGATCAAGACTCGTGTCAAATGCCCCAGAAATGGGTTTATTACGATAATCACAAGCACAAAAAATCATGAGGATATCCGGCCAGGCTTCCACGTTGACGGCCAAACTGAATATTCACGGTTCCAAGTTCTGCTCAGTATTTGGTGGGACCAGCTCGGCGTAGTGTATTATGAGCTGTTAAATCCTACTGATAGTTAGCGTACGCAATTAATGCGTTTGAGCTGAGCATTGAAAAACAAACGACCACAACACAACGAGATACATGAAGTGATTTTAGAGCATGACAATTCTCGACCCCATGTTGTGAAAATGGTCAAAACATGCTTAGAAACGTTGAAATGGGAAGTCCCACCCAACCCGCTGTATTCTCCAGACTTTGCTCCCTCGGACTATAACTTTTTTGATTAATGGCACACGGCCTGGCTGACCAGCACTTCCGGTCTTACGAAGAAATAAATGACCAGTTTTTTCGGCGGAAAAATAGGAAACGAAAACGATATTGGATTCATCCATCATTTCAAAAACTCAAGAATCATAGAGCAAGTGCCGATGAATAAAAAGGCTCATCTCTCCCAGTTTCAGAAATGCTATTGTGTGAGTCCCGATACTTTTACAACACTACTAGAGAGGTATTACACTCCACGCCCTCTCTATCACATCCCTTCTACTATGATCTTGCGATAATCATAACTACATGGTGCTTTTCCACAAATTTAATACAAATGACAAAATCAATAATGAATCTGATATAAGAATGAAAGTTGTCATGAAAGTTTTCTTCATTGGATTCTGTACTGTGCATAAATATATTGTTAGATATTGTGTTATTTTACTTGGGAATATAACCAAATTTGAAAGAGTATTTTCAAAACACAAAAGAATAATTCGTAATATTTTTTCGTTACCTTATAGGCAAAGTTGCAGAAATATTCGGAGAAAAATGAAATGTTGATGGTGTATTCAATCAAGAATCTTCATTTTCTTTCAACAACAAAATTTATTTGAAAAAGATGTGCAGGGAAACCATATAACACAAGAAATGTAAATTATAATAACCCCATACACAGATTTCCTATGAATGTCAAAAGGGCTTATTAGACCTCAATGAAATTGTTTAATTATCAACTGAATAAAAAAACTGCATAGCTCATTAGTAGAGATGGAACCCTATAGAACTTGGTGTAGAGAATGAGAAATTTATGACGATAATAATTTTCCTATGTTTTTCATTGTGAAACATTTGTGAATCAATAAATTATTATTCTTATTATTGAATTATATCTGATTATTAAAATTTCATATGTATAGAAACACCACATATGGTTACTTTCAATGGATCTCAACAACTTTCAGAGAAGATAACTTCTTCAAGGGGTAACTGGTAACTTAATTTTTCCTTCTACATTCGTCAAAGTCCAAAATGATCCTCTCTTTGCGTTGCCCAAACCCAAGGGTGTTGTATAAGACCTTTCAACTGTAAGTATATACATTTTTTCTGTATGAAATATGAGAAAGAATATTCCGCATGCTCCGAAATCGGATATTATCACGTTCTGGAGAATGAAAGAGGAAATTCTTTTCTCATATGATCGATGTATGTGTGAAGGACGGACACTGAAAATAACTCGGAATATTTCAGATACTTGATGAATGAAGTCGGAATTTCAGACACCAGTGGGTTATATCGTCGCCAAGAATGGATGGAATGTTCATTCCACGTCGAGCTAGTGGACACAAAAAACTCCAAAAAATCAAATTAGATTGTTGTTTTATTCTCCCAATAGTTAACTGAAATGTAACGTCGATATGATTTTATTGTATATACAAGTTCTCCCAGCAGACGTTGGTGTAGTAGAAATTTGTATTTCGTTTCGGATGCACTAATATTATATCGCCATGATGATAGCCAACCTTCTTAAAGGAGACGGCACATAAAGAAGAAGAATATTATATCAAAAAGATTGTAAACAATAATGATCACAAATTAAATTTCAATAGACTCCAATACCAGGTGTCCGAATTTATCGTATTCAGGCAATATGCAGATTATTTGTCAAGATGTTAAAAAAATGAAAAAATTGCTATGAAGAACATCAAAGTACCTTTTCTATGATGTATAAAAATATTTCTTACATTTGACAGCCCTGTAGTAGCTACCCCTCACTTTGTATTTTCAAATGCCACCTCCTGTATATTGTCAGTGAAAATTGTGTGTCATTCTATTTGGAATACAACGATAACACATACTTGGTATTTTCTCAGCAATAACAACAACAATGTTTTTAATCAAAACAGATTCAATTAAAAAATCAACAGTTCGGTACCTACTTGGCATACCAGATAGCTGAATTTTCTGGTATGGATTACCAATATTTTGTATACCTATCATTTACGTCTGCTAAAAAACGCCCCTAGTCATACAGGGTTGTTCAAAAGCTCATATAGTAAAATGATGAAAAGTGGGTTTTTTCAAATAGAACGACCTGCTTATCAAGAAGTTCTTAGTACTTCTCGTAAAATAAGAGACAAAGTGGACGGAGTACTGTCTTCAGGGAGGGCACTTTTAGCCGGAGTTCCGCAAGGATCTCTGCGGTCACCGTTATTGTTTATGTTTATGTATCTGACATGCCGAAAACGGAGAAAACATCCATAACACTTTAAGCTGATGATACGGCCATTCTTATCAGTTCATGGAGCCCTAAACTGCCAACGAAGTACCTGCAAGCAGTCATTTCGAGACTACAATTATGGTTCGCTCGATGAAGAATTGAAGTGAACCCTGAGAAAAGCGAGGTTGTTGTCTTCAGTTGAGAGAGAAATGATCCCCAACGGCACGTCGTAAGGTTCGGATGAACGAATAGAAAATAATGCCAAATATCTGAGAGTTATACTTGACAAGAAGCTTACAGGGAAACAACACGTCACATCAGCTGTGACAAAGGTAAATACCACAGTTACATCGTGGCAAACGCTACTTTGCAAAAGCATCAAAATGTCTCTTTCTATCAAGCTGTTTCCCTACAAGTCCGCCATTCGTCCGGTCATGACCTACGCTGGGGTACGCTGCAAAGTCCGAGCTGCAGAAACTTCAACTCATGCAGAATACAATCCTGAGACGAGTCGTAAATGCACCATGGTTTGTCAGCCACGTACGGATTGATCAAGACCTGCAAATACCATTTCTAGAAGATCATTCAATAGACTTTCAATCGAGTGAAAAGTTACTCAAGCCCCCCTTATAAGGAAGCCAGTGACTACGACGAAAAATCCCCGAGAATACACAAAAGAACGAAGATGGCACTTTCCTTGGAAGAGATTGTTAGGCCAAATATCGAATGGCACAGAGACTGTGTAATTAGTATTCACACTTACATTTTATTGGCATATTAATTGCCACCTGCTAGAGCAGAACTCAATACTTCACCAGATGTGAATAACATAGAGAAAAAGCAGTAAAAGGCAAATGGCTTAACTGCAAAGAAAAAGAAATTCAAAGTTCAATGTGAGAATTCTTTCAGTATTTTAATGAATAGATTCCCAAAATCTATAAAATTATAGATTCCCCGATTTCTGATAAAACTATTCAGACAAAATGTTGCACGAAGCTTGATATTTTTCATTTGGCTTGATCTAAATATTAGGTACTTTTGCCAATATTCTTCTTGAATTTTTCATGGTTATATTGGTTGTTATTCTGCAAAAAGCTGAAAATTATTATTTTATATCTCAACTCGGTCAGTTCTGTGTGGGGATTCATCAAGCCAAGAGGCTTGACATTTCAACCGACTACTTGACTTGAAAATCAAACTCGTAAAAAATCACATACTTGAGCTTGACTTGACTTGATTTAAGATATTTATTGCTTGACTTGATATTACTTGAGCTTGATATGCACCCGCACGGCATATATTTCTGTAATCTCGTGCTCCTCGAGCGCCGAGACACTGAATCATTCGCCAGTGTGACTTTATTAGTAGTTTTCTCACATTTCTATGAAATATATTGGTAGATTTTGATAGTTTCAGGAATATCTTTCCAAATTTGGCCGAGGATTTTTTATCAACTCCAGCATCTTCAGCTTCTGTTGAAAGACAGTTTTCCAGAGGTCTGCTCTTATACAGTTACAAAAACCCGCAATAGGTTAGGTGACAAATCTATGAGATGCCTCATGTGTCTTAGATCATGGATGGATAATTATGGAATCGAACAAAGCCTGAGGGTTTCTCAATATTAGGAAACTTTATTTTTTAATATTTTTATCTTGTTATTATTTAAAGTGATTTAATTCATATTTCTCTTTCAAAAAAGTTGATATTTTCGGTTCTTTTATACAATGAGTTTAATAAATAAAAGTGTTTTTGCAAGGTTCGTTCTCATTTCATCATTTTTTTTATTGATGTGACACTACACAATAAAACTGCTAAAAATCAAGTAGCTTGATATGATTCAAGTACTTGATAAATGAATACTTGACATGAAATTGAAAAACTACTACTTGACTTGAGCTTGACTTGAAATTAACTCAAGCACAAGACAAATAGCTTGAAAATCAAGTCGAGCCGTGAATCACAGAAATATTGGGTAATTTTTTTTTAGTATTCTCCTAGAATTATTCTTGTAACTGGTTATTCTAGAATAAAAACCAAACGAACTGTCATATTTACGGTTCCCCTTGTTGAATAAGGCTCATCAACGAAATCTGATTAACTTGATGTGTTCAAACACGCAGCATAAAGTCGTTGAGTTACTGTTCATAAAAATCCACCTGAAAAGTACGTACTTCTATTTTTTTTTTCTGTGAAACATCAACTCGAACGCCTCGAACACATAGCTGAATGTTGCATTCTTTTGTGGTTTTTTTCGGGTTCACTGGGGAGATCAAAATGGCATTTATAACAAAGGAGCATGTGGTGGTAACGACGTTATATTTCCATAATGAAAAATATCCAAGGCGCAGCGCGGATTTTACAAATATCATCTGGCAATGTCGGTTATGATGGGAAAGCAACCACAATTTTCTGGATATTAAAATGGCCGTCTTCCACATCCGATATGTGCATCAGACATGAATTAATTTCAAGTTGCACGCGAATTTCCTTTCAATCTAGAGTGTGTTGCGTACACCTTTTATGGGAACAATTTTCCCCACAGTTGAAGGATTGGTAGGTTTTGGAGGAGTATATGTACTAAATCTTCAGGTTGCTTAGAATGTCGGGTTCGTGGTCACGGAAATATTGGAGAAGTTATCTATGTAGGCTTGGTTAATCGATCGTCTAGAGGTATGATTAGATCACCTGGCCTTTCGTCTTTTTCTCCGTGACTTTGTCGGATTTGTAATAATTAAACTCCTTTGAATTATTTACATCTATTTACAAAGCCACACTTATACAGTACAAACTCAGTATTGAGAAGATCTTAATTACGTCTTAATTACAAATTTCTCACTACGGTACTGAATTTCGTCTTCAACTCGAGTGTTAATTACTCGAAACGTCTTCGATTATCACGTCTTCGTCGTACTTTAAGTTTTCGGTCGCCTCGTCTCTAACTTGTTCGCGACTCGTCTTACTCTAGTCCGCGAAACGTCTTTTCGTCTTACGTCTTGAGTTGACCGACCGAACTTGACTCGTCTTAGACTTGCCTTGAACTTTACCCGTCTTCGGCTTGATTTGAACTGTCCTCTCTGCCGATTGGAACTACCCTCTCTCGAATATCGACCTCCATTCTCTCGGTTTGACCACACCCTTAGGGGGAAGTACCATCCCCATGTCCAATGAGAGCTTTGCCGTACCGTCCACAAAGATCTTCGGGGATTCCTGGAAATCGAATATTCTCGAAGGAATAGAACCTGATACACAGATGTAACACATCTGGTACAACCGTCTTGTTCTCGAACTTTCCCAACCCCAGTAAATCTCTTAAGTTTGACAACTGACATGACACATCTTCGACACCCCGAAGAATTACACATCCTTTTTACATTATGTAGAATAACAATTCGTTCCCTGTAAATTCATTGAAAGTGTCATGCCCTCGACACTTGAAGAAATTAATAGGTCTCCAAGCATCCAGTTGACCATCTCAATTAGTTACAGGGAACAATAACTGGATCCTACATCTATATATGTATATATAAAAGAGGATCTATGGATATACGGCGAGGACATCACGTTCAAACGACTGTATACTAAATTGGATAATTCTTCTTTTGTTGTTCATTACTCTTTATTCCTGTTCATTAAATTCATCGTGTTCATTACTGTCATGACAAGGTTTATACAATGAAATATTTTCGAAAAAATCGCACGGAAAATAAATAAAAGGCTTTCCTTCTTCCTCCTACGAATGAACAATCACAGAATACACGAGTCCATGCACTGAGAGAAGTGTTTATTTGATAATATCGAAAATGCATTAGAGTTAATAAATCATTTATTGGATATACGGACAAACAAATATTAGTTTCATGGAAATATATAATTTATTTGAAATCTCACCAATAATCATCATTTATTATTACACTTTATTTATTCACGCTCAACTAATATTTATAATTCTTTCCCCTGTGCTGAATATAGAATATAGAATATTCCTGGATACTTACATTTTATATAAAAAATTAAAACCTACAGAATCACAGTAATTTGAATTCAGATGTATTTGAAACGTTCAGAGTTTCAATGTTGCTCTATATATAGTTTTCTTTTTACTCGGCCTGTAAAATATTTATATTCATAAATACATTGACTTATCCAATTCAAGGAGGCATTCTTTCTCACAAACTCATTCACGAAAAGGGAAAAGACAATTCTCAGGAACGTATAAAATTTCATCTCTTTGCCGGTAGAAAATTGGAAATCCTATTTCCCTAAATGAGGACCATTTGTCATGTGGACAAGGTAGAAATTCCGAAAGATAAACTGTCTGTCAGAGACTTTTTTGTTATAAAAGGGTGTTATAACAAATGATTCACATCAATGATTGATGGACAGCGTAAGCGATTTTCACAGATAGTCGAATGAAAATGAAAGCTGTATGTTCACTGGCTTTCTAAATATTCGATGAGAGGAGGTAGATCTCTGATCTGATTCATGTGCGTATGCAAACCTAGGGAAATTTTTAGCATTGTACACTTGACTATTGAAAAATCTAAACTGAACTGAACCTCACGATGGACGTCAGGTCTCTAATTATCGGATAAGTCAATAACTGTTTTTTTTAACATCCTGCATCTCGAAAACGAAACTTGTTAGAATATATGTTTTTAGGATTTTTTTATGACAAGAATTGTCCTATCTGACGCCAAAGTTATTGCACTGCAATCTGGAGCACCCTGTATATCGAAGTTTACTATTCATATCAATGAGAACTTTACTATTCTTATGATTATGGTAGAACCCATTGAGGAATTCCTGAAGAAGATTTGTAGTTGCTTATTAGAGAGATCAGTACTCGATTTAATCTCTTATTATAATAATGTTCCAGAATTATGCTCCTACTATGAGAATTTCTTTCGGTTCTAACTATTACCTTGAATTTAATAAGACATCTTTGAACAACTAAGAGGGGATGATTCAGTCTCAGAGCCCTCTCATAAGTTGAAAAATATTGGGTAATTTTTTTCCGATATCCAGTTTGAATTGGACGCTATTGATGCATGAATGAGCTTGTGCTCATATATATTAACTGACAAAAAAGCTTTTTACCCATAAAGTCCCAAAAATGCTTTATGGGCGAAGATCGGGGGATCTGGGCGGCCATGGCAAAGGATTCACATGGGTCACTTCGAAAAAATTTAAACTTACTCTGGCAACATGAGGTCGGGCATTATCTTGCTGAAATATTGGATTCTCTAGCCGGTTAAGGTAAGGGAAAACATATGGCTCTACAATTTCTTGAGGGTAACGCAGCACTCGAATAAAGACTAAAGGTGATCTACTTTTATGTGCAATAGCACCCCATACCAGAACGCCTACTGTCCGGTGTACATGACGCTCAACATCAAACTGAGGTTCACGTCTTTCTCCATGATGTCGTATAACCCTTCTTCGGCCATCATGTGTACCCAAGGAGATACGAGATTCATCAGAAAAGACGACCTGATGCCATTCCACATTCCAATGTTGGCATTCCCAGATGTAACACAAGATGGGGTCGATAATGCTGTAGTCCAAAAGACCTTATCCGGTGGTTAACCGTTCGGACAGTTACAGGATGGTCTTGTGCTCCTAAACCACTCATCAGCCAAAAATCGAGTCGAGTCTCTAATAGCCATAAGTCTTAGCGGTTGATCTTGAACTTCATTTGTGCCTCTTCGAAGTCCGGTGCCTACTCTTCTTCGATTTTGGGCATTATCAAACCAAACGCTTGACAACATCTTATAAAAGAAGTTGGATTTCTGTTCGTATGGTTAGCGATTTCTCGAAATGACAACCCCGCCTCTTGTAGACCAATAAAATTCGACCTCTTTCAAATTCACTTAGCTGGCGATAAATTACGCGTACACGTGCTGTAGGCATTTGAACAATATCTAAACATCGACTTTGGATCTCGTCGAACAGCTGGTTTGTTCTGAAATTTAAAAAACTTGCAAAAAACGACTACAATATTTAAGTAACGAAAATTGATAAAAAATGAAAAAACTTTTACGATTTTTTTCTATAATATTTTTTTTTCTATATAATATCATTTACTCCTTGCTTTACAAAATTTAAACAGCTCCTTCTGGGTGTTGCAGTTTCTTTGTCAGTTAGTATACTACTGATTTCAGCGTCTCATTATTTCTTTATATTTTAATAATAAACCTTGAAAGATTGTTCTTTCAGTAAATGTTGAATTTTTCCCTGTGATTTAAGGTTACTTCTGAAAAAATCGAAATATCGGTTTAGCATCTGAATAGATTATTTTTCATTGATTGGATCGAAGCAAAATGCCGTATTTTACTCAAGAAGACTTTTTCGATTGCTTAACATATTTTATCAATAGGTTTGTTTTCATATTTTGCCGAATAAACAATTTTTCTTGAAAAAGAAAAAATATCGATACAATTTGAAGCACTCGTGATATCACCTCTGATAATTTGGTCTCATCCTCAAACATTTATGAATATTTTCTGATTCCCCCTCTGACTCCAATTTTTACCAACAAAATGATTGATGAGACATCGAATCCCTTCATCTCTCAACACATCGAGGAGCGTCCTAATGCCCAATATTATTGAAATCATTTCATATCCTGTATGCTGATATTTCAATTTCCGATCCAACACTTTTCGCATCGGTTTATACATAAACAACTTTTGGTTATTTGTCGACGTCCCTTTTTCTGTGAAAGGAATGGAAGTTTTCCATGCATCTACTTGTGCTTTCCAATATACTACATAAATTTGCGAACTATTTGTTTTCTCAATTATTCAATGTTTTGAGAGTCAGTCAGTCGGATGCCATAACCATAGGCTGATAACTCAAAAAGGTCTAAGATATCTACTTGAAATTAATATTCGAGTTATTATTTTACATATACAAACTTAGTTTCAACCCATTCAGATTTATTGTAACGGAAATATAAGAAACTGAAATTGATTCTTCGCATAACGCTTCGTGAAACATAGGAAATATAGGGATTTTTTTATGCTATTTTGCTTGAATTTAAATATGGTTCTAGCGATCAACATAAAACTTTGTACACTGTTCGAAATCTATATTATAATGGGTATTTTTATAAATCTTGAGAATTCTAATAGTATATCATTCAACGAGCAGTAATGTAGGACATAACTCACGCAGATGAATTCATCAAATGAGTAATGACCATTACCGCAAGTTAAATACTATACTTCATCTATGACTACAACAATAAATACTAAAATACAAGAATGGATAGAAAACTTTATTGACAAACCTCAATATATACCAATAAACGACAAATTTGTCAAAGTGACATTCCTCCCCTCAATAACAATAATGAAATGTTCCCTTTCGACCAACCGAATAGAAGCACAGAAGTATAGAAGCACAGAGCCATCTTTTCCGATTTATTATAGTCAGTTATAGCAGTGAGTTATTATAACTCACGTAGTTTGTTGATAGATACTATTAATTGCTCAAAAACAGTTGAATAATGGAGATATAATTCAATAGAAGTAGATAATAGTATATTAATCAACGAGTGGTAATGTAGGTCATAACTCACGCAGATGAAATTTGCAGCACGAACCGCAGGCGAGTGCTGTAACTCATCAAGTGAGTTATGACCATTACCGCAAGTTGAATACTATACTTTATCTACGACTATAACAATAAATACTAAAATACAAGTATAGAGAAAGAACTTTATATATAAATCTCAAAAGTCACCTATAAACGTCAAAATTAAAGTGATATTCCTACCCTCAAGAACAATAATGGAATGTTCCCTTTCGGGAACCCAAATAGAAGCACAGAGCCATCTTTTCCGATTTAATATAGTGAGTTATAGCAGTGAGTTATTATTACTCACGATGTTTGTTAATAGATACTATTAATTGCTCAAAAGCAGTTGAATAATGAATATATAATTCAATAGCAGTAGATAAATGATAATACAAAACAGAAATACTGTTGAAATGATTTTTTATTATTATAATCTGGTAAATAATTTCATGAGACTTTGATCTCTGGCAGTAAACACCACAAACAAACTTCGAAGAGATCGAATTCGAAATGACGACATAAGGAGACGAACGGAATTCGAAGACGTCTGGATTTGCCATACTGAAGTGGAGCTGGGCAGCAGATGTAGCCAGAGATCAAGAAAATAAGTGAACTAAACGTCTTTTGGAATGGAGACCAAGAGTACAAAAACGGAATAGAGGTAGACCACAGAGACCAAGTTGGAAAGAAATGGATGAGAGGAACTCAGGACAGAAGAATGTGGAAAAAAGAAGGGGAGGCCTGCTATTTTCGGGAGTAGGCTATAAGAGGCTGCTGCTGATGAAGATGATGAAGTAATTTCATGGCATTCGTTTCTTGAATATGGTTTTCTGGCATAGGTTGGACGCGGCTACGAGTTACATAGTACGTTCGACCCAATTTTTCACTTTTTTTTCAAATAAATCTGGTTGTATGGCGTCAATAGTTGCTTGCTTATCGGTTTTCAGTGCTTTAAGAGTTCGTGGTTTATCGGTATAAACCAATGACTGAACAGCCCTATAAAAATTATCGATAGGCATTAAGTCGCATGAACGAGGGGGCTTGTTAACAGTTGTTGGATATAAATGTCGTCGAAATTTAGTGGATTAATTTTTGGAAACAACAAAATCAGTTATCTTGGATCAATAGCCCTCTCCATTTGTCATAATCAAAAGTCCTTCCCTATTTCGAAAGAAATGAGAACCGATGATGTAATGGTTTGAGGTTTATCTATGCTCCATTAAGTTACAGCAATTTTGATTATTTCAACCAGAAATAAGCACCATTATCACTCAACACAATTCTGTGGTGAAAATACTCATCTTCTTACTTTTCCAAATCAGCTCAATCAGCAAAAATGCGAGAAGAACGATGGTCATTTGGCTTCAATTTTCAATTCATTTCGACAGAAATAAGAACTGTTGATGCCACCAGCGTGCTAACCGCACCAAATAGACAATTTATGAATAGTGATTCATTAATGGCTTGAGGATTGTCCTTTCCCCCTAAACGACAATTATCCTTATTGCAATTCAAGCAGAAATGAGCATTATCACTAAACACAATTCTGTGGTGAAAAGCTTATTTCCAGTCACATTCAAATTAGCCCAATCTGCAAAAATGCGGCGTGAAAGATGGTCATTTGGCTTTAATTCTTGCACGAGCTGTATTTTATAGGTAAAAAAGCCATGATATTTTCGTAACATTTTCCACGTAGTCGAAGTACAAAGGCCAACAAGTTGACAACGTCGACGTATCGACATTTCGGCATCTTCTTCAACACTTCGCGCTACACCACCAATAACCTCTTCGGTATGCACATTTTTGTCTTGTTGATGATTTGGAATCGAGATGAGTAAATCAATGCGAATATTATCGATTACTGCACGAATTGCTTGCTCAATAGGCCGATTATGTTGATCGTAAAAAGGACGGAGTGCTATATGAACTTTTTTAACAGATTAATTTGTTTCAAGGTTAATTTCCACAATTTTGAAGCGTTTTTCTGGCGCTAAACGTTTCATGTTGAATTGCCAAACCTTACTGAATAGAAATGTCAATACAATGTTTGACATTCTCAACTGTCAAACCATAGACAACAACCATCTGAACTTCTCATGCAGCTGAAAAACACCCGTTATATTGAAATTTATAATTTCAAGTTGGTCGGATCGGTTACAAAAATATCAATTGTTTGCGATATTCTGCGTGAATATTCTAATATTTTTGGTTATGCGATTTATAAGAAATTTTGCATCAAGCTTGATGTTATCCTTCATCTACCAGCAAAATCTCAACTTAGTGGGATAAGTTGTCACTGAAATATTAATTATTGCTTTTCAAGCATTTTGCTCTGGTTCTAGTGACACGATCAATATAAAATCATATTCAATACAAAATTTCATCTAAAGAAAATACGGCTATACTAACGGAACAACTTGTCGAATTTCGAAAAGTTAATGCTATGGCATTTAAGATCTGAGCCTACAATGAAAATCCCAAGTTTCCAGGATTTACCGTGCGAGATTCTCGAGTGTACAAGCCTGACTGCACATAATTCCAAGAGTCATCGTGACGAAATGATCAGGGATCAGGGATCTATTCCAGGAACGACCGCTCACAAATCAAAGTATGTAATTATGTTTTGGGCAACTCAATTGCGAGTGGAGAATATACCAGACTAGTTACTAGTTTGTTAAGTACTGTCCGCCTCTTTGATGAATAGATGTAAAATGAATGGAGTGAAGTAGCAGAACATTTTCGGGGGAATATAGTCATATATCTGTTTTATCAGTAGATAATCTGTATAAATCTTCAGTAGAAGTGGTAGGAAGGATAATTAATATTCATCAGTTGAGTACACCCACAATGCTCTATCAACCTAATTGCAAACGGTGAATGCATTACAATCTTCTATATGGATCACAGGTTCACATAATGTCAGCCAGATAATTTAATAATCTGGTTGAAAGCTTCATCAGTTTTCTTCTGAAATTTTACAGATGATTTAATGTATTGTTAGGATAATTCATCAACAAGATTTATAAAATTTGAATCTGATAAACTCTATACCTGAAGATAAATTCCCAATTTCTGAAGCGTAACGTGCAACACTAACAGTATTTAAATTTTCTTCAAAGAAATTCCAAGGAATGGAGAGTTATTAAGGTAAAACTGCTTTTCCAAATAATTTTTTTTTGCACATTTGAATTGTTTTCAAAATAGGAAGGTCTAGAGACAATTTCTCACCTATTGTTTATTCTTTTGAACTTTCTTTGCAAAATATACTTCATAATATTTTTTCATATTTTCTGAATACTCAATCGATTCTGTTAATTTCATTTTTTTTTGAAGTGAACAACCCCATTTTGTCTCAATTTTCCGATTACTTCAGCTGAGCTGATTCCAAAAATGTATCATATTGATTCCAATTGGTACAGGGTGGACAAAAATACAAAAGTTTTGTGTGTGCTCATGAAGTAACGCGTAGCACTTTTTATTAGTTAAATTAACAATATTATCAAAAATACTTATTGTCTAGTGGCAATTGGTTTGAATGTAACACCCTGTAGTTTGTTACATCTTCAGATTAATAAAAATGTATAAAAATAAGGAATACTTTCTTTCATATTCTGTCTGCTAGACCACAAGTACCAACATGTTTGAAAACAGCTCATTTTTATTAATCAAAAATGTAACAAACTACAGGGTGTCACATCCAAACCAATTGCCACTAGAAAATAAGTATTTTGATAATATTGTTAATTTAACGAATGAAGAATGTTACGCGTTACTTGATGAGCACACACAAAACTATTGTATTTTTGTCCACCCTGTACCAAATAGATTCAACATGTGATACATTTTTGGAATCACCTCAGTTAGAGTAGTCCGAAAATTGAGACAAAATGGGGGTGTTCTATTAAAAAAAAAATGACGGTGACGTCATTACTCGAAAGTAATTCACCCTGTATATTAGATTATTATCTTAATATACGGAAAATTAAAATAGAAAATCGACGTGTTTCAGGATTATTTCTTGAAATGGTCTGTTTAGCTAAAAATGAATTTGTTCCATACTTTACGGACACAGTGTATAATGAAATAGAATACGTAATTATTCACTGATAAACGTTAATTGCTGAAACCGGAGTAGTTCAGATGAGTTTGTATTAAATAAAATCCCTAATTGATTGAACTGTTCCAGCCGTTACTCATTGGTACATTGGTAGTTGATCATGATTAAAACAAGTTTTTTAATTTCTGATTTTTATTACCAAAAATAATATACATATTATTATTGATATTTTTGGGAGTAAAAGCAAAGAAATTATTCAACGATTTCGTTTCAATCACAAATACCTTCAGAAAGATGTGCTGTGCTATTGGATTTGTCAGCCCAGGTAAGGGGATGACCCTATGAATTTATGATCAAAATGAAATTGAGCTGTCCTTGCCCTTTCTGAAAAACTCCTTCCATTGGGGATATTCCAGATGAACGGTTTTATGTGCGCCACCTTGTATAATACTCAGCAGAAAAATGATATTGCAGTAAAATTGAGTTGTCCCGACCTTTTTCTATCCTGGGACTCTGGGAGACTTAAAATTTGGCAAATAGGAACGACGTATTCTTCTGCCTTTCTTTGGACAGTGTCAATTATATTAGGTCAAAAAAGATCTGAGAACGCGTTGAAGGTCTGAAGTTCATACTTACATATTAAGAATCCGAATGAATGAAGTTTTTCATATATGTCTTATAGAAACTACTATTACTATATTTTAGTTTTCATAACTTCACACAGAAAGTAGTTAGAACCAAAGTTTTGTATATAGAAGACCTTGATTCGAGAAAAAATTTCATTATATCATGGTGCTTGACATAATAATAATGGGATAAATGGAATTAGTTTTTTTTTGCGCTCGATCAAGGGTGACATAATTTAATGTTATGTCTTGTCAGCCGTTCGCAAACACGATTACTTTCGAAATACAAGTCCTAGAAACTTCACTCTCTGTTATTAATAACTAGTTCTGTTCACAGTACGTACATGGATATTCCATATACTTTTATCGCTAAATATGATGTATTATACCTAAGTATGTACTTCCCATTTCAGGTAACTTCCTACTCATTTTTCTATTCGATGACTTGATTTTTAGGCCTTAATTTATGGATCAAGTTTTCAGATCTTATATTCGTAGAAAGTTACATTCAAATAGCTCTGATAATATTTTTGTCTTTATTCGATATTTCGATTCTACACATGATGTGAATTTCCAGATGAGGGGATCGAAGAAATTTATCAATCTCAAACGATGCAATAGGTTTTTCATTGAAAATCACAAACTGAAAGAATACAGGTACAAGCCTCCAAAGCTAATGGAATATTTCGCTGACCGTCAGTGAATCAATCTACCCCAAAATATCATTTAAACCATGTATTCGTTCTAAAAACCTCTCGAAAGGTGATCGGCAATCCAAAATTCTCCCATTCAAGCCCGTTTCAGACCGGAATGAAGGAGTCATTCACCCAGTTGTAGAAACGTTCATTGAAATTAAATGCCGCATTAAAATTTGAATCGGATCCTCCTACTGGAGCATTAGAATTTTGATGACAGTATTTAATTTTAATCTCAGGGCAAAAAAAATTTTTTTTTGTGCCTGGGATTTTAGACCTGATTTCAACTATATTTGGGACGCTAAATCTGTATATGTAATCTGTTTTTCTCTATCAGCTCTACTTTTTTAGATACATCTTATCTCCCAATATGGGTTTTATTCACTATATTAATTTATGAGAGTTCTGAAATTATTAAATGGTATTCTTTAATGTAGTTACAAAAGAAATAAATATGGTTCAATACCACTAGCTCACTCAACGTAACTGAAAGAAGAATCTGATCCATAGCTTTGGTCTTGCAGAAGATAAAGTATCACGAACATCAATGGATGATTTGTGTAGACTTAAAAATGGTAAACTTTCTTCTTGGGCGGCAAGGTGTTTCTTATGCCTCTGGGACAAATCACACCACTGGGTTAGGAAAGATTGGCCTCAGAGAGAAAAGGAAAAAAAATGAGCAGTTTATAAAGGCTCTTGATAAGAATGGGTCATGTTTTGCATATATAGGGGTAAAAATGCGTCAGTTGAGCACAGAAAAACTCAAAGCAGGGATATTTGATGGCCCACAAATAAGACAATTTATTAAAGATCCTGCCTTCATAACTTCAATGAATCAAGTTAAACGAGAAGCTTGGATCATTAATTGCATCAGTTGTAGAAAATTTTCCAGGCAAACATAAAGCTCAAAACTATGTTGAAATGGTTAACAAGATGCTTAATAGTTTCAAATCTTTAGGGTGCAAAAAAAAAGAAAACTGTCTAAGTGGTTGTGTAAATAGTGTATTTCAATACTCATATTGGAATACACTATTTACACAACCACTTAGACAGTTTTCCAGAAAATTCAGGAGACATGAGTAAGGAACAAGGTGAAAAAATTCACCAAGATATTAAATCCTGAAAATTTCATCTTTTTGGCGTGAAGGGAAAAGAAATAGCTGAAAATTCAAGACGAAAAACAGTTTTTTGTGAATAACTCAGAAAATATCCATTTTAGGGCAAGGGTGTGATGCATACACTCACATTATTTTTCAACGTAGATTCAATATCTGCCATAAAAAAATGGGGTTCTAATTTGAAAAAATTGATTTTTCACGATTTTGTCATCCCTAACTTTGAAAGCGATTTTTTCACCCCCTGTATCATGAATCGCGATTTCGATTTTTAAAGTGGATACATCAATCTTACATCTTGAAAAATCCCAGAAATGAAAATTTTTCATCCAAAAACCTCGAAGTTATTCTTGTTTCAGCGGAGCTCTATTTTCGATTTTTTTTTCGAATTTTCCCGCTCAGAGAGAATTTTCCAACCAAAACTGAAAAATGTTACATCAAAATAACTTGAAATTTTCTAAGGAATCTATTTCTGCAATAAAAAAATGGTGTTCTAATTTGAAAAACGGAAGTTGACGCCATTTCCGGAAAAACCGGAGGATTTCATTAGCATCGTGAAATACTTATAAGTGCTGAATTTCATGAAAATACGTTCAGTAGTTTCCCGTATAAATATGGGTGAGGTTCCTCGTGAAAGACCCTGTATAATTTCACTTATAAGGTTAACATCACCCTGCATATAGCAAACGGCGATCTTGAAACGAGGCCTTCATGATGACCTTCATTTATGCATCCATTTGTCGCATTTTTCCCGGGATACCCTGTATATAGCCTAACTATATAAAACAATTCTCAGACAAAAATTTTTGTGAAAATATTAACGGCAAGAGAAAACGAAAAGATGAGATTCCTTGGATAAAAAAAGTCCTATGAAAATAGAGCCACAAACGTTTTGCGATTGATCAACAAAAATCACATGTTTAGAAATTCCGAATGAGATTTAATTCCGTCATAAACAACAGGCAGGAATACCGACAAAGTTAATTCCCATCAAAAAGGAGCCGCATCATAGTCATAAATATCAAGATCGACGCTGAAAGACACGTGCAGTCATTAGGGCTGGTCGGCATCCCTTTGTGCCGAGGAAGAAACAACATAAATTTGTCGAATAGGTTCTGGAGATAGGAATATACGTCATACCGTTCCCGTAAAAAAGAAAGTGGAATCATAGAACGCCATGCACTACCCATGTCAACCTAGCTTAAGCGTCGCAATAAGATACCTAAGTTTCTCCTCCGACTGGAAATCCTGCGAGTGTCTGATAATGAATCCAAGCAACTTTACACCTCTATTTATAATATAATCAACATGAGGCGTATAAAAAGAATTGAATGGTGTAATTATAAGGCTGAAGTAATTACAACTAGGATATACACGAAATTTGGAAAATCTTCGAGAATGTGAATATTTTAATTAATATAAAAATATTCCGAGGGTAGTAAAAATGTCCTCCTTTGGATTTGCCGTCAGCGTTTTGAATATTAATGAATCGGTGTGGACAATCTGGCGTGCTGAGAATAAATTACGACAGCGAATAGTTCTACAAAAAGGCCAAACTGATGTTAACGCTTCTTCATGTCCTCGCGTATCTAGCTAATGGGTTCGTTGTTTTAAAATCTCATCTTTTAAAACTGAATTTCCACTATATTTCGCTTTGAAAAACCGCCAAACGCAAGTAAATCAGATTCACCGGAGATGAAAATTGGATTTCTTCCTTTTTTTGGTACTCACTTCAGAATATATTATTCACGTGTATAACCAAATTTGCTCTCGTGAAAGGAATAATTCAATGTGTCAACAGAAATTGAATTGTTTTCTCATCATAAAACATACATTCTACATGGGAGGTTTTTATTCGCTTTAGTCTTTCTGTAGCTAGCTTGCAGAAGTGGAGACTAAGCAAATGAAAATTCGTTCATTTGAATAGGTGAAAAAGTATACCGTGTGTCAATTTGAAAAGGTTCCACCCTTAATATCTCGGCCAAATGCAAAATCAGAAATAATTCGAAATAGGTAAACTTTAGTTCGTAGGGAGACATTTTTGGCATATCAGGCCAATTGAAAAGTCCCTGGTCTACCCTAGTGAAACACATTTTTTCGACAGAATTCGATTTTATTATTCAACATAGTTGCCTTCGAGGGCGATATACCGCGATTATAGCAATCTTCCAACTTTTCGATACCATTTTTGTAGTACGATTTGTCCTTTGCTTCAAAATAGGCTTCAGTTTCGGCGAGGACTTCTTCATTAGTGCTAAATTTCCTTCCAGCGAGCATTCTCTTGAGATTTGAGAACAGGAAAAATTTGCTGGGGGTTAGATCTGGCGAATACGGTGGATGCAAAAACAATTCGAAGCCCAATTCATGCAATTTTGCTATTGTTTTCATTGATTTGTGACACAGCGCATTGTCTTGATGAAACAGCACCTTTTTTCTTCAAATGGGGCGGTTTTTCGAAATTTCATCCTTTAAATGATCTAACGCTATATTATAATCGCTGTTGATGGTCCGGCTAATCAATGAATATTGTACCTTGCGCATCCCAGAATACTTATGCCATAACCTTGCCAGCTGACTGTTGTGTTTTTCCTCAGTTCACTCAGCTCGATTGGAGTCCGGAGTGAAATGATGGAGCCATGTTTCATCCATTGCCACATACTGACGCAAAAATTCAGGTTTATTGCACTTAAACAGCTTCAAAAAATGCTCAGAATCATTAACACGTTGTTCCTTTTGATCGATTGTGAGCTCGTGCGGCACCCATTTTGCAGACAGCTTTTTCATGTACAAATATTCGTGAATGATATGATGTACATGTTCAGATGATATCTTCACAATGTCTGCTATCTCGATCAACTTCATTTTAGGATCATTCAAAATCATTTTGTGAACTTTTTTGATTTTTCATCGGTGACAGCCCCTTTTGGTTGTCCACTGCGTGAGCCGTCATCGGTGCTCATTTCGCCAAGTTTAAACTTAGCATACCAATCAATGTTGGTTGGTTTTCCTGGTGCAGACCCCGGAAACTCTTCATAAAGCCAAGATTTTGCTTCAACTGTATTTTTTCATTCAAAAAGCAATATTTTATCAGCACACGAAATTCGTTTTTTTCCATCTTTTTCCAAATAGCTTTTTCTCACAACGCAATATCTAAAACTAATGGTTGGACTGCTTTAAAATTTGGCACGTATCGTTTGAAGGTTGGTGCTTTTGGATTCAATACTACATGGCCATCACATCGGGAACTTTCAAATTGGCCTATTACATAATTTTTTTATCCCTTTTTAAATGAAGTTATCAGGGAATTCTATTCGTTTTGGAGCAGCGAAGCGGAACAACCTGAAGTTGTTTTTATGAATCAAGCATGAAATATGAAAAGGCGGCCAGCAAACTGTGCCGAATCAACGCCCCTCAAATAGAAGTGCCTGAAACAGTCGCTTTACTGTTTTACCACTAATGCTAGCCCTGCGTGCATTTTATTGGTGCAGTTGAAGAAATTAGAAGGCAATGTATTCGCTATTTTGCATGAATATTTGTCCAAGATAATCTCTTAACAAATATAAAATCATCAAAAGTGAATAATACATAACATAATTAAATTGATGAAATACAGAAAGTAAGAAAAACATCCTCAAATGCAAATGAAGAAAATTTTCTTTTACCAAGACAATGCTCCTTGTCACAAATTGATGAAAACCATGAGACTGAAGAGATACACTTACAACTTCTTGACCACTCAGCTCATTCTGCAAGTTTGGATCCAGTGATTACTGGCTTATTGCTGACATAAAAGAATGCTCCAAGGAAAGAAATCTGGCTGTAATGAAGAACTGAATGGCAGAGTTGAAGCCTATTTCGAAAGCAAAGACAAAAGCAGAAAAGGTATTTAAAAGTTAGAGGAACGTTGAAGTTCATGAATCCCTGTTGAAGGTGATTATGTTGATGAAGAAAGTCGAATTTTCAAAAAAAATGTTGTTTTTACTGATATTGTCGGGATTTATTGAGTGTTATATGAACTTTTTTCCTTTGAAATTGAAAGATCGCATTCCCCGACTAGAAGGACTAATGCGGTAATCAGTATTGTAACAATTATTCACCAAACTTTATGGAAATGACTATTATAGTTTCCTAGAAGAGCTCTGGATGACGGACCGTGTACGGGGGACGGCGGTTTTCAAGTTATTAATTAATTTATTTCCTCTTTTGTTCAAAACATAGCTTCAATCAAACATCCATCAATTCAGTACTTGGAATCCTAGAAATCTGAAATTTCAGGTATGGATTACCATTATCTCGTTTATTATTCACGTGTGATTGAATATTTTCAAATCATACAGGGTTGTTCAGAATCACTAGCTTCAACGAGACAAACCAAAATTATGAAATATTCGTTTCTGAATGAAATGACCGCCATGTCATAAAATATATTGAAAGAAAATAAAATTTCATTTCCGATGATATAAGAAGTCCTAACCTAGATCTAAATTGTGATGTTTCATGATGAGAAGCAAGTTTTCATCCCAATGTCAATGTTAAGATATATTAATATGTACTACTTGTAAATCTCGACTAACAATTTATAATTTGAAACAGAAAGGTTATCGGGTATGTAGTCAAACTTGAACAATTTTAGCTCTTTATTGCTTCAGCCAAGCTTTCGGACAATAACTTGTCCTTCTTCAGGGCTACTGAAAATTACATAAAGTTGTAAAAAACACACAGAAATCAATACAGCAGAACTCACATCAATGTGAGTCTTAAATGTTGAAAATATTTCAATGTCCATATGTAATATGTAACATGCAAGGAAATAACTATATTTTTCTGAATCTTAACACTAGAATTAAACAACGAGTCAAATCTTAAAAGACATATGAACGAATAATGTCAAAGGTTAAAAACATAGAAAAAAAACACAAAGACAAGAGACACAGAGAGGAACGACAACAGAGGACGAGTGACGTCACAAAATGAGGAATTATAAGGCGTTTTATAGTGAGGGAATCATCTGTAATGCAAAATCATCTAATTTGACTCATATTAATCAATTGAACGATGTTACAATGAATGGAATTAATACCATTAAAATCTGAATAGATACTCTGTGTCTCTTGTCTTTGTGTTTTATTCTATGTTTTTAACCTTTGACATTATTCGTTCATTCTTAACTCGACTTAGACTTAACTTGTCCACTGGCTGGAACTTACTGACCTTCCCTGGCTATCGACTTCCCTTCTTCCGGCTTGGCCACACCCTTAGCGCCACTCCGATATCGGGGGAAAGTAACAAGTACCACCCCTAGTACAATAAGAGTTTTGCCGTTCCGCCCACACAAAGCTCTTCGCGGATTCCTGGAAATCTCATCAGCCATGGATCATGGGATATTCTCGAAGGACCAACAGTCACTACGCAGATGTGACATTCGGTACACAACTCCAGTAAATCTCTTAAGATTTACAACCGACATGACACATCTTCGACACCCCGAAGAATTAACACTTCCTTTCTATGTTATATACAGAAAGCAATTCGTTCCCTGTAAATCCATTGAAACTGTTATGCCCTCGATGCTTGAAGAAACTAATAGATCTCCAAGCATCCTGTTGACCATCTCAATTATTTCCAGGGAACAATAACTGGATCCTTCATATCAAGGCCTCGTTTTATATAATCACCTGATGCCTGATGCTTTTTATTATTATTATTTGAACTGGGGTCGTTGTGCTTCGGTAAGCCTTCCGGGAACTGCGACCATGCAGATCTTTTGTTCACTACCCTACTCATTCATAGAAACCCAGGGAGGTCGTCAACGACGTTAATAAAATTGACAACCTCCCTAGGGGCCTTGGCCATTACCTCTCTGGTATCCAGGACCGGCTTGCCCATGTGAATGGTTCTTAGGCCAGCCAGCTCTGGACACTTGCATATCAAGTGTTCGGCCGTTTCTACTTCCGATCCACAGAGCCTGCAAATCTCGTCTGCTGACTTACCCATACGGTACAAATGATGTTTGTACCGACAGTGCCCCGTCAGCAGTCCCACCATCACCCGAAGCTCCGCCCGTGACAGCTTCAGGAGTTTTCTGGTGTAAGTAGGTGAAATCTTCACGAATTTCTTTGCCTGAGCAAGTCTAGGAGTGTTCGTCCAGTGGATTGTCCTACTGTTCAACTCCCATAGCTGGACCGCAGCTTTGTATTGGTCTTTTCCTATCCCACAGAAAGGCTCAGGTCCAGCAGGTCTTAACCTTGATGCACTTTTTGCAAGCTCGTCCGCTCTCTCATTTCCTTCAACCCCACACTGCCCTGGTACCCATAGTAGAGTCACCTTATTTCCTCTGGCCAGTTGCTTTATGGTGTTACGGCACTCCCAAGTCAGCAGAGACCCCTGACAGCACGATTTCAGGGATCTCAGCGTGGTTTGGCTGTCCGTGGTGATGTAGATATGCGCCCCTTTGAGGTTCATTTTGAGACACTCCTGGGCGCATACATAAACAGCCATTATCTCGGTCTGTAGAATCGAGAGCTCACTTCCCAGGGCTTTAGAGATCCTCAGTCTAGGTCCATATATCCCAATGCCGGTGCCCTTCTCTGTTTTTGATCCATATGTAAACCATATGGATGACTTTTTGTCCAGACGATTTATGAAACTTATTGCACTATGACGGTCATTTATAACCGTTTTAAAGGGCGTTTCAAAATCGTAGGTGGTTGGCATAATATCTGTTGCTTATAAAATCTTAGGGTGTTCAGAATTAGACTCAAGGTACTTTTTCAAGGCAAGGCTTATTACAGTATTTCGGAGTACCGCGTTATTTATTGTGACTTGTTGTATACGTTCATTGTAATGTCTAACACGATAAAAAATATTATTATTATTATATCATTATAATTTTTATTCTTCAGTGACAAAGTCGATATTTTCTTACAACCCTTATGTTGTAATTAAACAGAAGTACTTGATAGATGATATTTCCGCATGAATTTTAAAATCATCAGCATAAGCTCGTGAAGCCCTTGATTTTGAACCACCCTGTAAGATTAGGATTATATTTTATTACATGTAAATGATTCACGGCATATTGGTAATTTTCAATTGAAGCTATATTTCGAACAAAAAAAAGAAGTAAATCAATCAATTATCTACTCGAAAACTGCTGGAGATAGAAACAAGGAAGTTAATACATAAATAATCAAGAGGTTACGGCAAATCAAAAAAGTAATAATAATACAGGATGTTCCATTTGAAATATTAAAGTTGTTTTATTTTTCGATATAAGTGGCAACACCCCAGAGCTGAAAATATTTCAGATCGATGGAGTGGTTCTACCCAAAAATAAAATTTTCAATAAAATCCAGGGTACCATCAAACGTGGCCCACACTGTATACTTGAAGTTGACCATAAATTCGTCATGACCATTCCGGATGGAAAAATTAGTCATTGTGACGAATTTATATGCTCCCTGTTCGGAGATCGATCTCTCAAAATGAAATCCTATAGCTCTATCCACTGTTAAGTTACATCTTAAAATGGAAAAAAAATGAGTTAATGAACCATAATATATATAGAAGCTCTCAATGTCCTACGACTTAAAATTCATTTTCGAGAGTATTTTAATTTCACAATAGAGATACATTTCTGAACACTTAGTTGATGAAATTTTATACTCTTACAAATCTCTTGGATGTCGAATGTCGTTAAAAATTCACTTCAACCATTTCCATTTAATTTTTCCCAAGAATTTGAACGCTGCAGCGACAAGAAGAGTGAAAGGTTCCATTATGACACAGGGATAATAGAAATTCTCTATCGGGACAAGGGTCTAATGTTATCCAGCCTCGGTGAATGAAAACTATTGGATTATGAAGAGAGAAAATGTTAATCCCAAAAGTAAGGAAGGCTCTCACGTGAAGTAAAGAACTTTGGAGCGCTGGTTGATTCATGCGCTATTGCGCCCTTGGACAGAAACCTAGAACATTATGAAAGAATTAGGTGATGATTGGTGAGAACTTCAGACACATAATTATTGAAATGAATATAAACATAAAGGCAGAAATATCGGGGTTTATTTGAAAAGATTGTTAGGCAATAAATTCATCTGGCCCCAAAGGAATTTCTGGAAACTTGGAAAATCTTTCCATAATCGAAATATTCTGGCTTCCTCAAAGTGACTTTGGATGTACCTTCTATAACTATTCCTTGATTTTTCAACCGTTTACAGAAACATACCAGAAATATATTTGGAATAGGAATACATTTTTCGTTTTTCATCCAATTCATTATACATAATCGTACTACTTTGCTTTCACCGTTTTTTTTTCCGAAATTCTAGGCATTATTGGTTAAACATTTATTATTTCAAGTATTGTCCATCGCTGGCTACTATTTTCTCCCATTTATCGGGCAGCGTACGAATCCCGCGAATCGATCCAATTTTTTTACTTCTTCATAAGACCGGAAATGCTAGTTAGCCAGACCGTGTACCATTGATCGAAACAAGTGATAATCCGAGGGAGCAACATCTGGAGAATACGGCGGGTGGGGTAGGACTTCCCATTTCAATGTTTCCAAGTATGTCTTGACCACTTTCGTAACATGGGTTTGAGCATTGCAGCCGTTTGTTTTTCAATGCTAGTCTCAAACGTAGTAATTGCATTCGATAACGATCACCTTTAATTTTTCGAGTTGGTTTCAACAACTTATAATACACTACTGAGCATGACCTTGGAAGCGTTAATATTTGGTTTTGCCGTCGACGTGGAAGCATGGCCGGGATATCCCCATGATTTTCTGTGCTTGGTATTATCGTAATGAACCCAGCTCTCGCCTCCAGTTACAATGCAAGCAGCTGTTCACAAGCAAACAAACGCCATTCAACGTTTCTCGGCTTCAACTCGAACGGCACCCAATTTCCTTATTTCTGAATCATTCCAATGACTTTCAGGCGTTTTGAAATGGCTTGTTGCGTCACTCCCATTGATTCTGCCAGTTCTTGTTACGTCTGACACGATTCTTGATCAAGTAATGCCTCCGACTCTGCATCTTCTCTTCCAGCGAAATGCTGGTCTTTGACGTCAAAATCAATGTTCTTGAAACGTTTAAACCACTTTCGGCACGTTCTTTCAACTGATAGCTGCCTCACCATAGGTATTTGAGAGCAGTCAATGAGCATCAGCCGTAGATTTCTTCATATTTAAGCAGAAAATTAAAACCTCCCGCGAATGACGAGAATTTGGTTCGTAAGATGACATGTTTAAACGAGAATAACTTTAAGATGCAGACACAAATCGACTAATATTTCGATGGCATTGGGCCGTATTCTTAAAAAAAAGGTTTTGCTTATACTTGCGGAATATAAAGGAAATCCTTCAGCTCGCATTCATAATATTCCGAGTAAAACCTTATACTAATAGATTATGAGCATATCCTTCACAAAAAGTATTTGGTTATTCATAAACATTACCTTTTACTCTAAATGAAAAGGATATCCTTTAATAATTTAGAGTGTGGTCAGTAGCAGACTCAGTCGTATAGTGATCAGTTGTAGCGATGGCAAATGTTGTGGAACTGAGAGAGATTAAACACTACAAAGAGCGTTTATCAACACCTGTTCGTGATTACAAAGAATTATATCGGTTTCAAGAGGAAAATGTGCAATGGCTTGCTAACAGATTTTTGGGAATAAATAATGCTGAAACTCGAGGAGGTGCGTTATCATCCGTCCTAAAAATGCAGATATGTTTACGCTATCTCAGAGATACTGGGTATCAGAGAGGCATTGGTCAAGAACTGGGTGTAAGTCAAGCTACAGTATCTCGTACAGTGACTGCCGTAATTGACAGCATAGTGGCGCAATCAAATTACTGGATAAAGTTTCCGTCTACGAACAATGCACTTATGGATGCCAAACAGTTATGGCAAAGCAAATATAGGTTTCCAACAGCAATTGGCGTAGTTGACTGTACTCACGTAGGAATTCTGAAACCAAATCGCCATGGTGATGAGTATGTCAACCGGAAAGATTATCCTTCACTGAATGTGATGCAAGAGAAATGTTCACTAGTACCGACGTTAGTTGGCCTGGTTCGGTCCACGATTCAAGAATATGGTGAAATTCACAAATAAGGGTTCAATTACAAAATAAAAACAACGTCGTGCTACTTGATTATGCTGGATAAGGTATAGAGCCTTGGCTCATGACTCCATTCTGAAACCTAGCTCCAGGTGCTGAACTAAATTATAATAACTTTTGAAAAAAGATAGAGTGATAATTGAACGTTGTTTTGGTCAACTGAAACGTCGACTTCCTATTTTGCAACATGTTTGCCGAGTGAAATTGGAGAATGTGCCAAAAATAATTGTTGCCTGTATTGTGCTTCATAACGTGGCAAAAACTTTGAAAGATATCGATTTTGTAGCACCTGAAAAAGAATTGCCAGGAGAAGATCACACACAGTCACAAGCCAACATGCCAACAACCATTTACTCATTCTTGGAGGATATTCTTGCAAGTATGAGGTTATCATTATAAATACGAAAAAAGGAAATGCTTATACTTCTACCTTATACTTACAAGGATATTCTTTAGTTTTATGAATACGGCCCATTATGTTTACAAATATGTACCTAAGCTTTGTTGTATGGCATCTACGACCTATTTATTTCGACTACCACTTACCGCTACAGCCATCTGTTGCAAAATGGCGGAATTTCTTTCTTGTCTACGTTTTCAACGATTCACATGCTCACCAACCCTCAAGTGAATAAAATCAATTGATATCGAAGGTACATATTACCAATAATATAATCTGATTCCCTTCATTAGGTACAGATCATCAAATTTTCATTTGGTATTCCCATGAAACTTTTTCGAACGCTTCGGAAAAAGCCCCTATTGGAGAATGAAGCCCAGGCTTCCCCTGAGATGTCATTCATCCATTGTGATCTTCACTAACGAACAGAAATAAATCTTTCGGTTCTTTTCAATTCTGTTTTTCAATGGGGCGTGATAATTCAATCATAGACTTCTCGGGCGAATGGCTTTCGATTCGAATACATGTCATTAGCGGGAAAAAGATCATTTAATTAGCGTAGAATCAGATCAGAGCTGTTCGCAGAATTTGTGGAACATACAATTTCTACTATTTTGTGAAGTGAAATCGAATGAGTAAACGTATTTTCGTACGCTATATCCCCAAAATGTTGATTGGCAACATCAATATATCGTTAGTTCTAGGTTAATTGCTGAGACTAAATATAAGGTCTGTGGTGTAGTTGACTCTATGACTGTTTATTCACTGATATATTTCTATGGTTGAAAATTAGTGGATCGCTGACGGTCAATAAAGTGTGTACGTTTAGATGAAATAATATGTGAATAGTTGTATGAATTCTTACGGGCTTGGAGATCAAACTTATGGTATCATTGCATTATAAGATATGCTTATATGATTTTCAGGAAAATTCCATAATGTGTAGAACATACAGGTAATTGGTTGCTAAAACACAAGACATGTATTATTCATTCAAATTAATTGTTGGTATCCCTTTCATAGTAAACCCCTTCGTTCGATTCATCAACGCCAAAAATAATACAATAATTTAGAAAATTCAAAGCAGTCTACTTGATGGTTATCGAATATAAATATCCAAGTAGGTATTATATGCTATTATATGAAAATAGCTATTTGATAGATACGTCTCTATTCACCAAGAAATACAATTTCAACTGAACAAAGATTATTATTTAAAAGAAGAAAGAACAAAATTATATGAGATTGCACAGTATATAAGGTGCTTGAATGAATTATGAAGTCTCATTGGATTTTGTTTCATCTCTCTGTTTTATTGTTCATTTCTATAGCTTCGAAAAGTAATACGTGAAATTGAAGGAAAAACTAATCGAATGGTATCTTCAATCTTTTTGCAAACTTTGGAATTAGAGGGACAGAAAAGGACCACAAACTCCTTCAATCGGCCCGAATCCTTTTTGTTGTATAGACAAATGTACCTACAAGAAAGAGAAATACTTAAGCGAAATCTTCTGGTTTTGATCATTCCAAAAAGTTTCTTCGAAACTTTGAGACTACGAAATCCAAGAAGTACCTAACTCGATCTTAGCAAGAATATACTACACCTCCTCACAGGGCATTGTCGCATTAGGAAACACAACATGGAAATGGGTCTAGCAGAAAATGACAAGTGCAGATTCTATGGGGTGGAGGAAGAAACTCCATATCACCTGGTGACAGAATGTCTCGCCATCACTAGCCAACGCAAAATCTGCTTTGGACAAGAAACTTGCGGAAGTTAAAAATTAGCCTCCTTGAAGCCATCCCAGATACTGGAGTTCATTAGAATTCTGTAACTGATGGCAGGCAAGCTGTAGATCACGTTATGGCGAGAATAGCTCTGATGGGGGGCACAATAGACCATTAGGTGGCGGTGAAACGGAACCTCCTTGATTAAATCTTACATTTTAATCTTCATGCGAATTAAATGAATTTCGGACATCCAATATCAATTCTCAATCAATCAGAATATTTGCCTGCGATTCCTATGTCCGAACCTATCAATTTCAGATAATTCTGTCTCTCAATTGGAAATTTCAACTCCATGTTCAATATCAAAAAACTTGCTGGAACTTAAAACAGCTAGAATCTGATAATTCTTTCTCGAAGGTTTATTTTTTATAATGATAATTCAATGTGCAACGACATTCGAATTCATATCTCGAATTTTCAAGCTTAGCATCCGAATCAGGTTGATACATTTGCAAGTCAATGGACGAAATTATTAGCTTATTGAATTCTGCCATATTAATTGACTCGCAAACACGAAAGTCAGAATGTTTATTGATTTTATATAATTCAAAATGTTCAAACATAAAGCTCTTGATGGCGATATCACGTTTGCAATGAAATATCGGACACGTTTCGAGCCTGCGTTGAATGATTCAATTACATATTCCGTTGGATTGGATGCAATATTCATTCCAGATAACATAATTAATCATTATACGAGTGAGTATCAACTCTTTGATTATCCTAGGTCCTCAAATTCTGACGACGAAAAACACCGAACACAACGAAGTGTAGGGACCAAACAGAATTTACCTCTCGTCTTCAATATTGGACTGCACTCGAGTGAACGTTGTGAACTAGATATTGCTTTCAATTCTATTCAACTTTGTGTACTGCTACAGTAGGAGTACAATCATTATAACGATAGATATAAAGGTTAATTGAATTTGCGCTTTAGGATTTTGAAGTGGAATGAAGTATTACATGATGACGAAGAAGTACTTACAAGCCTCTATCGTAAATTGCCTTATTATACGTTAAGAATTTTCAAATAAAAAATATTATCTATTCGATCTTGTTGAATGATGGTATTTTTTCAGTATCGCATGCCTATGAGAAATGTCAGGATAAAAAAAGGCATAAGTTCAAAATTTTATAGCTCCTTTTCGTGAAAAACCAACTCTGTAAATCTAACTTTTGATATAAGTATACAGAGTGTCCCGGGAAGAATGCGACAAATGGATACCATGAATTAAGGACATCATGGAGGACTCGTATCGAGAAGTGTTTTAATCTCCTGAGAGCCTTCGTTTGGGATATACAGGATAATGTTCATCTTATGTGTGAAATTTCACAGTTCAATTACTCTTTAACAAATTTACCGAATAATTTCAAATTTTGAAGTTTTGAAGTCACCCTTTACTATCGCCTTCCTTCAATATTTCTGGAATCGAATAAATCAGATACGGACCAGGAAAACTACAGACATTTTCTATTTTAGTGAATATTGGATCACCCTTCACGTGAACATTATGATTTTTTTCTATTTTCGTAACCACAAAGAAATAATTCATAATAAGAATTCTAAATCTCTGTTTGGCACGTTCATACAGGGCGATCAATAAACATTCACTAAAGAGTGAAAATATTGAAGTAATGCGCTAGTTAAGGGTGACAAAACTACAAAATTTGAATTTTTTCAGTCGATTAGTTAAAGAGTTATTGAACTGATGAGATGAAAATCACCCTGTATATCCCAAACTAAGGCATTCACGCGATTGAAATCTCTTGATACGAGTCCTCTATGTGGACCTTCATTCAGGATATCTGTTTGTCGCATTCTGGACACCCTGTATATGCCAACGTTTTATGGTTGATTATTATTATTGTTTATAAAATTATAAATTTCTATAGGATTTGACTGAATTATTGAAGGAAGATGTATAATAACCGTTCCATGCTTGATGCAAAATTTCTTATTGATTGCATCATCAGAATCGTAAAAAAGACTACTATCGAAAAAAAAAAACGAATAAATGAAAATATATTCGATCGAGTGTCCAAAATTTTATATTTGATTGATCAAAAATTTGAGCAAAGCTTTGAAAAAACTTTCCAATATTTTCGTAGAAATATGTGTCAGGTTAGTTTGTTAATGTATAATAACCACTCGAATATTTATGTCAAATTTAATGAAGATCAAAGTTTTCACCTAGATAAATTGAATTTGAACAATGACATCGTAATAAATCACATCTCATATATATTTATGTGATATCCAATGGGCATGAATGAACAAGCTCTCAAAAATTTCTTATGAGTAATTGTTTTTTAGGATATTTTTCTAAGCCCTCTATATATGTAAAGAAAACCACATTTTATTAGTGTGCTTTCTTTTAGTTTTCTAGTTACCTGGAATGTCAGTAACTGACATTCATTTTCTTAGAAGAAAAATATTTGGCAAATTTGAATAGGGCAAGTGGGTCATGTGGTACTTTTTTTGCCGAGGTCTTTATATATTCGTTACAGGTGTGTAGAAATTTTCAAGAAAAAAAAAGTTCAAAGAGGTTTTCAGTATGTGCTCTTTGTCATGGCTTTGAGACGATGTTACCTGATGTTTGTCAACGAATGAAAGTCGACCATTACAGTTTTGTTTATGCACAACTGTCAACCCCCTCACGTGAAAAATTAGAATGTGTAAAACACTACGCTTCAGTTATGATCTTAAGTAGGTATGTTATTAGTACGTTTCTACTGAAGAATGTTCAAAGCGCTTTGATTATTGCATCCAGAAAGATGGTGGTCATTTTCAACATTTAATTTAACTTATCTATTTTGTAATGCACAATGATTCTCTGGGTGGTACCTCAATGCCGAAATAAATTTCCAATGTCACTCCATTTTTTTTTCTCCATCAAAGGGTTCGTAGGGGTTGAAAGTTGTGCATGAACAAAACTGTAATGGTCGACTTTCATTCGGTGACGAATTTCATCAGGTACCATCGTCTCAAAGTAAATGAGCCATGACAAAGTGCACATACTGAAAACCTCTTTGAACTAACTAATTTCTCAACAAGAAAAAAAGGTTTCCCACTTTCTCTACTCAAAAAATTCAGAGGGTTGATGGGGATGGCACAGGGTGCAACAAAAATCCTTAAAAAATGCTTAAAAACTTGGCAAAAGTGTAACAAAAATTGACCTGTCCCAGGAATTTGTTGCCAAATATTTTTCTTCTGAGAAAATGAATTTGTTCTATAATTTGGACGCGCACTGTAGAGTTGTGTATAGATCTAGGTGAAACCTCAAAATTCAAAGGATCAAATTACATCACTTATAAGCTCGGAGTAACTGAGCATACCTCCTCCATGATGAATAGATTTTCATTGCGAAGACCTACTTCGAAAGATTTCTGAAATCCGAATATGCAATATTCTCATTATTCCAGGTCTAACATGAATTTTTATTTTTCGGTGGAATTACGGAATACGGCAGGTATTGTACCACCGTGAATTTTCATTCAGTAAAATCATATGAGTCTGAGTGGAAACCGACAACATTCCCCAAGAAGAAACGCCATTAATATATGGAAGGTAACCGAGGTAATTCATTTTTGTTACCATGACATCTAGACTATATTTCTCTCTTGGTATGTTCACAGAATCTGACATGCATGAATATAGCCTAAGGATTTCACGAATCTGGGACAAATGAAATTCAAATTTTTCAGTAAAAACCTCCTTATGTCTGAAAGCTCAAAAAAATGAACTATGTCGGCAATATTTAGAAAGGGATTGATAGTTGTACTCAAGCTTAGGATTTTATTCTATTTCAATCTGACAGAAATTTATGTGATCCATTTTCCGCTTTTTGCTATTATTCGTAACATTGATGCAGAATAGGAAGGAGCATTATTTCATATTCATCATTTTGAAGTTATGAAAAAGCTGCGTTAATATGTTAAAAATCATATATTTTTCAAAATTTCAACTAATTGATTTTATGATATTATGTAGTATGTATTGTCTTTAATTGATTGAAATCCTGGTGTTTTTTGGCCAGTTCAAAAAAGCTATTCCAGTCTGATGTAGGTATTCGTTGCTTTTAATTTTGGTGAAAACAAAATCATTCAATGATTCTATGAAGGTGCAATCATATTGCACAGGTTTCATTCCACTATTAATTCCAGATTGTAGTGACTCAAAATTCTTCTAACAGTATTGGGAGAAATCTGAAATTTTAAAACCCATCAGTAGGTTTATATCTTGAACCGGTAAATATTAGTCTACCTGAAAAACTAGGAAAACACGAAAACCCGATTAATGCTAGGCTAGCGAAAATATCTGCTGAAACTCGAAAAACTCACCGTAACATCCTACCTGGAGTTATCTGGCTGTTAGACGAGAACTCTCCAGATTAATTTAATTCCAGCCATTTTTAGTAGCTCAAGACTGAAGAAATACTCAAATTAACTTAATGTGTGTTCAAAATTGATACAATTATATTGTGAATTTCTTGGATCAACATTTCTAATACCTACTTACTTGAATCCTGGGAATTCTGCTAATCAAAATACTACTGAATGAGCCATTACCACCTTACTTGATTTTCCACAGCTACCCTGGATGTCAATAATTCCTGATTGAACTATACATATAAATTCTCAATTTGAGCGAACATGTAATCTTGGAAATAGGAAACATCACGAGGGTGCAGCTCGAGTTGTGTTTCGCGAACTTCGTCGAGTGAAGAGGTTCGTAGAATCGAAATATATCGTCTATGCTCGAGTTGGTATTCGTAACGATTATACGAATAATTTCAATAACTATAAACAAAGCACTGCATTTGATAATTCAATGACATTTCACTGAGCTGACTTTTATTTTTTTTGACGAACGTGTAAGAATGTTACTATGGAAATGATCCCAATATGGCAGGAGGCAAAACACCAAAACTATTAATCAACTTCAATGGTATATTTACTTATCAAAACGCAGTAACTATGAGAAATTTTCGAATTCTATTGGTTCATAAAAACATGTGTTATAATCGAAAATATATCATAATCCGACAATGTCATGTAACCATGTTGGAGGCACGGAAAAATTGCGTATACTCCTTCTGGGGATTCACGGCTTGTCTTGACTTTCAAGCTACTGGGCTTGAGCTTGACTTGATTTCAAGTCAAGCTCAAGTCAAGTAGTAGTTTTGCAATCTCGAGTATTTATTTATCAAGTACTTGAAAGATATCAAGCTACTTGATTTTTAGCAGTTATTGTGAAGTGTCACATCAATGATGAAATGAGAGGGAATTTTGCAGAAAACACCTCTATTTATTTAACTTATTGTATAAAAGAACCGAAAATAACAACCTCTTTGAAATAAAACATAAATTAAATCACTAAAAAACATAACAGCTTTGTTTGATTTCATAATTTTCCATCCAGGATCAAAGACACATGGGGCATATTTGTCGGCTAACCTATTGCGGGTTTTTGTAACTGTAAGAGCAGCTTTGGAAAATTGTCTTTCAACAGGAGCTGAAGATGTTGAAAAAAAAGAGTTGAAAAATCCTCGGCCATTTTGGCCAAGTCTGGAAAGAAACTCCCTCTATCTATGTTTATTACTCTAGGATACAAAAACTATTATGTAGTTTCCAAGGTTACCACTGGCGCATAAATGGCGAACTTCTAAAAGCTCTCTACTGAATGCCAGTGTTTTCCTTATTTTTTCATCAATGAGTTGAATGTTGAGTTGAAGACGAAGTAGATTATTCGATAAATTTTATATTCGTGTGATCGAAAGTATATAATCGAGATGGCGTTAGGTACCTACCGTTAGTCGGAATATTCCGTTTTTTCACGTTTCAAGTATTCACAGATCATTATGCACAAAAGAATCTCTGTATAGGAACCGTGCTTTTTTTTCGGTTAATGGAACTGTGTTCGGTCTTTCAACTTCAAAGATATTTTATCCTCCTACCACGCTGGCTAATGGAATGAAATCATAGCAGTTCAAGCAGTCCAATATTCGCTGTTGAATAGGGATTCGCATGTATCCCAAATGGGCAAAATAATAGGACTTGATTGCTGCTCCGAAACGTAAAGAATTCGTATTCCTGTTGCAAATATTCAGATGTGGCAGGAATGTATAATGAGGACGTTTCGCATCAAAGAACATTGTTTTGCGAGTCGCCGCATTCTTCAATACCAACATTTCCTCATCAGAAAAGATGAAGATTGGATTGCCTTATTCTACAATGACATAATAAAACACACTGACAGCTCGTTCGTAAAAATGGCGAACCATATGGCTTAACCATAAAACTTAAGAATACAATTGACTGAACTGAACTGATCTAATTGATATTATTGACAAATTACATATGAAATAATTTATTCAACTGAAGAATCCAACAGTGGGTCTTACATTTTGAATAAATCCCAAAAATCAGGTAAACGGTGAGCCGCCATATTTAGGCTCAGAAATCGACAACCAATCAAACACGAGGCCACTGTGGTTTTTTGAGTCACTGTACCCTATACTATGGAAGTTGTTCCCCCTAGAATAGGAAATTGAGGGGTTCCAGCGATTTTCCGGAAAATCGAGGTGTTAAGTTTTCGTTGGACCACACTGTATATAGAATAGATCTTATCTTTCACGTGGCCCAAAGAACAAAGGCTAAAGGGGTTAAATCATAAGATTGTTTCGTTGCTTGTGTGGCACGTAGCGTCTTGTTAAAAATAAAAGTTAGGACCTTAGTCTCAATGCGAAATACGGTATAATACTCCTGGGACACCCTCTATATATTATTATACTAGATAATGCCGATTTCTTAGAATTTATGTATGTATTCACTTTTTTTTTGAAAAATCAATATTTTAATCGTAGGAGTATACTTCAATGTGTTCCGAACTCATTTCTATCTACCCCAAGTAACAATAAACATAACTCTTCTCCCAGAATTATTGTTAACAAAGAAATGAGAAACCGTCCGAACAAACCATCAAGTAAACATCTGAACACTAACATAAAAATATATGGAACATGATGAATTGAAATAGAACGAGACGAATTTTCTCAAATTATTTTTTCAGAATTGCTGACTGATGAAATAATTCAAATGAATATTTACTTATCTGAGTAAGTTTCTGATTGAATGAAAAAATTTACGCATTTTCATATGATATCGTTTTGATTTATTCTTTTATATAAAAAAGGAACATAACAATTATGGAATTAAACTAAGTAGAATGCAAATTGATGGGATTAAATATTTTTATCCTATAGCATGCAGAAATATAGCCTGCTCTCCAACAGATACGTGCTTTCCATATATAGAAATGAAAATCAATTATGCCTTCAGCACATTCATTGAAACCAAACTAATTTATAAATAATTGAGCTGATTCGTACCATTGATGAATTTTAAATCAATTTAATTATAGGGACGATAAAATGATGGCGGAGAATTGGATAGGTATATAGAATTGTTAATATTTGACTGCCAGATTCAAACAAACACATTTATTTCGGGGGTTAATTTCGAAAGCGTTGAGGTTTTAGTAGATGATAACAAAAAATTACGATGAGTCAAATTTTTTATAATTTGAATCATCAGAGGAGAATGATATTGATTTATTTTAAAATTTTCATATCCGATTGAGAAGTTTTGTGTTCACCCCTTTTATTCAAATATGTGCAAGAAAAGTGTCATAGATTAATCGATTGGTGAGTCTTACATATTTAAATGCTGACCATAAACTTCAATGGGTACCAGTTCTTCTTCTTCTTCTTTTTGGAAGTTGGCGACCCAAATGGCAACTGTAGCACGAAATATTCCAGTAGATTAGGGGCTGAACCATTTCCTCGTGTCCTTCAGTTCCAACCCATGAGTATAGTTGCTTCCCGGTGTATACAATAGTAAAAGTAAGGTGTTTGAAAAAAAATCCATTATGTTTGCATGAATAAGAAGGCTTTAATCACCATAGTTAGAATGATCCGATTTAGGTCAATAAGCTCCGTTTTGTTCGATAACTTGTTGCTATTTTGAAGGTAATCTCATTATGTCTCTCCCATAGGAGCCCTCGTCCCTAATGGCAAAAAAATTAGATCGATTTTCACAAGTTTCTATTGAAGCTTATTTTTCACCAACAACATTTTTGCGCCTGAAGCAAGGAATTTTTTGGCGCCTCTGCTGAAAAAAACCCCCCCGCCCCCAACAAAAAACATCGCCTGCCCCGATGATAATTCACCATTTTTACCTTCACTAATCGTTTCTTTCTGAAGTCGTTTCCACTGGGTTTCTTTTTGTTTTGGATATTTTTAACTACAATAAACTCCTTGATTACTTCGACATCGATGAACAATGCGTAAGTAATATCTGATTCTCACATTCACAAGACCCTGAAATCGATGGAAGATTACCTATCACACCACAAGATACAAAGGGCGGTAGGCATGCAAAGGTTCTAAAACTAATTGGGATTAACAACAACAACAACAACAAACATAAAACAGATGTTCCGCTGAAAACATTGAGCATTTATCAGTAACTAGGTTCGAATGCAGAATCGTAGGAATTTTCCATATGTTCAATGTGTAAACAACTTCCACGTAACTTGAAGTGTTGTTTTTCGTCTTCGTCAAATACATTCCATCCCTCATTCAATTAGGGTGATGGCAATGCTGCTTATATTGGTTGGGTTGCCATGTGTTGCCAGTTATTATTCGTTATTATTTAAATAATCGTTGAAAGGCAGTTGAAATCGATGGTGAGTTCTCTGTTGCTTCAGAAGTGACGTCGGGTGTGCCGCAGGGGTAGATACTGGGCCCAATCCTATATCTTATGACGCACAGTTGAACCTTTCTTATAACCTATATGATTTTCGAGATCCGTCCTTACTTATCAAAGCCGTTCTTGCTTTCTTAGATTTAAATTCAAGAAGACAAAATTACCAAACACAAAGCAAAACTATCCTGGTCGTCAATCCTAACTTGGTCACCATTTCTGCCGTACCTCGTTTCGATCAAAACCGTTTTTACTTGACGTTGTCGTAAATTTTCATTACCAGTCACCAACCGTTTCAAAAATGGGTCAAATTTGTTGCGATTCAGCAAGGCTTCGCAGACGAAATTTCGGTCAATGATTTTTTTGCGTTAACTCCTGTGTTACCCATATCGAGCTTTTTTAGATACCAGCCTCATGCAAATGAGTCCAAACGGTTTTTGTGCAATATTTAGCTCTTGGGCAATCGAAACAGATTGGCTGTTACAGTATTTATAAATGACATTTTCATCCGCCTGGCTTGCATTTCCGTCTTTATCGAAGAAAAACTGTAAATTATAACGTATATCCTCTTCGTTAGTGTTCATCTTTGACGCGTGCTCAAACTGAAATGAGTAAACTTATCACAAAACTATCAGGAAAGTTTTTGTAGAACGAAATCTCATCTCCCGAACGCCATCTAGTGGAACCCGATCTGACTCATACGATGCGAGATACCGATATCTAAAGCCATCTATTGGAAAAATAATGGATTTATTATTACTATATCTAAAAATACATCGATGCAATCAAAAAGAAGAAATCATTTATGCCTTCGAGTTCCTCAATACAGGGTTATCCGATCTCCTAAACAGAAATTATGACAAGACTGTCATAATTGTAGTTAGCGGATAAGAAAAAGTGATGAAAGAAATTAGGTATCTCAATTTGAATACCTTGGAGTATTTATTCATTGGTGAACTTCTAAATCCATGAAACTCGAATCTTATGCATGTATATTTTCCAATGGCGTCCACTCTCTTTTTTGTCTGTGGGTTGATTGTCCAGCATTTTCATCCATATATTTAAAACCAGTAAACGTCACTCAATAAGTTCCATGCCTGGCTTAGAATGCTGAACTTTCGGATATCGATTACTAATTAACTAATATCCCATGTATCATATACGTGTGATACAAAGCTACGTCCCTCATCATACAAGGTTGTTAAAAATGTGGAATGACCTGCATATAATAAGATGTATCGAAAGAAAATTGTATTTCCTTTCAGACGTTATACCATGATCTTATTCCTAACTTGTAAGGTTTCCTATTCAAAAGCAAGTTTTTACCCCGATGACATTATTAAGAAACATTTGTTTATTTGATTTTGAACAACCCTGCAAAGGACCCCGCACGTTTAGTACGGGAAATGGCTTTCCGTGAATTTGGCTGAATTTTTGATATGTTGTAGTTCTTGATGAACTGATCAGAAAAGTCCTTAGCCACAAAGCTCAAAAATGGACAGTTTTCGAGATATGGAGCTTTGAAAATGGATTTTTTGCAATTTTTGGAGTTTTTGCTCATCAATTGGGGAGCTCTCATTTCTGGTTTTGATGGAATTTGGATGTTCGGCGGCCAGAACCCGACTGAGAAATGATCTACCTTGGTTATATTAGGCACCGCCATCGATAATTTTTTATACACTGCTCCACATTGGCTATGAAATGAGATACAAAATCCAAGATCTTCCATACATCTTTTCATGCCACACAGAATAATTCACATGACCGAGAAACGACATATTGTGAGATTTTTTTAAGACAGGCCATAATAACTGAATCCTCATATATCTGATGTCCAACAATATCAAATATGTTAGCCAAAATGTTCATAACCAGGCACCGCTAGCTGTAATGGGGGAAAATGGGAAAATCATAATCATATATCCTCAGGGATAACAATTGTGATCACTATTGATCTCATTTACATATGATATGTGATTTGTTTCTCACAAATCTCGATAATCTGACAATGGTGTGCCAAGACATTTTCCTCAGAATGTCTCGAAATTGATGATAGCATCTCACAGACAAACGAATCCGTGAAAATGTCTGCAGTTTTGATACAATACAGTACTATCTGGGTAGAATATAGAAGTCCAAGTGTTGGAAGCTAACTATGAATGGAACTTCCGATATTAACCCACGAATTCTTGAAAATAATTTTTTTTTTCTATGAACTTTTTGAACTTCACACATACGAATGAATATTATCTAATAATATGATCGTTGGCTAAATGAACGAGTAGATCAATCAAAAACAATATAATAATGAGAATAACATTCATAATAATAATAACAATAATGATAATTTTGCCCTCGATTCGATTCATAATATTCTAAATGATTTCTTGCGATTGCTAATATAATTTCAAATTGTTTTTTGTTTATTATCATTATTGTTATTATTATTATGAATGTCACTCTCATTATTATATTGTTTTTGATTGATCTACTCATTCATTTAGCCAACGATCATATTATTAGATAGTATTCATTCGTATGTGTGAAGTTCAAAAAGTTCATAGAAAAAAAAAATATTTTCAAGAATTCGTGGGTTAATATCGGATGTTCCATTCATAGTTAGCTTCCAACACTTGGACTTCTATATTCTACCCGTATAGTACTATATTGCATCAAAACTGCAGACATTTTCACGGATTCGTTTGTCTGTGAGATGCTATCATCAATTTCGAGACATTTCAAGGAAAATGTCTTGGCACCCCATTGTCATATTATCGAGATTTGTGAGAAACAAATCACATATCATATGTAAATGAGATCAATAGTGATCACAATTGTTATCCCCGAGGAAATATGATTATGATTTTCCCATTTTCCCCCATTACAGCTCGCGATGCCTGGTTATGAACATTTCGGCTAACATATTTGATATTATTGGACATCAGATATATGAGGATTCAGATATTATGGCCTGTCTTAAAAAAATCTCACAATATGTCGTTTCTCGGTCATGTGAATTTTTCTGGCGTCATCTTGTGGCTTGAAAAGATGTATGGAAGATCTTGGATTTTATATCTCATTTCATAGCCAATGTGGAGCAGTGTATAAAAAATTATCGATGGCGGTGCCTAATATAACCAAGGTAGATCATTTCTCAGTCGGGTTCTGGCCGCCGAACATCCAAATTCCATCAGAACCAGAAATGAGAGCTCCCCGATTGATGAGCAAAAACCCCAAAAATTGCAAAAAATCCATTTTCAAAGCTCCATATCTCGAAAACTGTCCATTTTTGAGCTTTGTGGCTAAGGACTTTTCTGATCAGTTCATTAAGAACTACAACATATCAAAAATTCAGCCAAATTCACGGAAAGCCATTTTCCGTACTAAACGTGCGGGATTTCAATCCTGCATAACTGAAGCTGTGTTTTGTATGGAAGAAGAAGTAAATCAATAAATCACTCGAAAATCGCTGGAGATAGAGGCAATGAAGTTAATACAATAATAATAATAATAATCTTAATAAAATCAACCATAAATGACCAAAAATAAATGATCATGCACATATATTATTAAGTAACAAAAATGGAAGAGGATGAAATAGGCTTACCGTAAAAGTTGTTTGCATAATTCCACAGAAACTATCCTGAACTCCAAGTTTCTGAGCAAAGAGTAGCCGACCAATACCGGGTCATATTGAGAAATAAACTTGTACCCGATGAGAGACTGAATCATCAATAATAATAATGAAGAGGCTACGGCAAACTAAAAAAGTAATGATATACAGGGTGTTCTATTTGAAATATCGAGGTTCTTACTTTCTGATATAAGCGACAACACCGCATCACTGAAAATATTTTTATTTTATTGATAGAAAAGTGGTTCCTACGCAAGAAACCAAATTTTCAAAAAAATCGTACCTTCCGTTCTCCGTAAAAGTCCAGTGTACCATGATCCACCCTGTATATGCTTAAATTCTCTCTAGACAATATGCAATTTTGAGTTTTATGTTCGAAGCATCAGTAGAGCCAACTCAAACAGAGTATAGAATAAAAAAGAACCAATTGCATATACCTATGTGGTGTATTTGGCTTATTTCTTTTGAATTTTATATGTTTCTGATGATGTTGTCAACACGAAATTGGACTCAACTTGAAATGTTATTTTGTATATATAAATGTTCGTGGGTGCACACGGATAATTGACGTATGAATGAACAAGCTCTCAAAAACTCCTGACTTCACGTCAGTGCTTTCCTCTCGGCTCTCTTAGTACTGTTTTATCCATTTTTGAAGTACAAATACTTACAAATTGAATTGGTGAATTCAAACTTTGTTTCACATTGCAACTAGACAATCATTTATTGTGTTTTTAAGTGAAAGAAAGAAATTTACTTGGAGATATATTTATGGAGGTCGACCCAGACAGCTTGGAGAGGTCGATGTATTAAAGAATCCGTTGACATAAAGGATGGGCTACTAATTCATTATTTATTAGATTCCGAGAAAGTTTCCGGCCAGCTTTTTCGAAGTTTCCTCTCACAAAACTATACAAGAACAAGGCACACTCCACTGGAAATCTTACTAATCGTTAATGTTAACTAAACAACCGTTGAATATGTGATAATTCATTCTGAAAATGACTTTCTCGTTTTTCTGAACTTTATTTATATCTGTTGATTGAATTAGAAGTGAAAAAACATATTTACAATTCATCTTCCATTCTAGGCGATGTATAGGAAGGGCAAATTTCTATGCTTAAGCACTACAATTTTCAAATCAGAGGAAAAATCTGATACCCACTCTTTTCCTGAAAAGCTAACAAGAGTAGTATTGATTTTTGGCCACTTTTTTTTAGTTTCGAGTTATAAGCGAAAATTGGAAAAATGGCAATATCGAAGAAAATTTATATCAACGTTAATCTGATGATAGAGCTTTGAAATTAAAACATTGTACATGCACTTTTTACGTAGAATCCAGCTTTTTAATTACGATACTATGACCCAAAGTTATGTTTTTTTCAATGGAAACACTAGATTTCATTGCAATTTTTCGAAAGCCTTATTTTCATGGATTTAAAAAATATACAACATCGTATGGTTTGTATCAATATAAATAATAGAAAATGGTCAAAAACCCTTTTTTTCATCTGAATATTCCCAATATTTCTATGGTTTAAACTGTTGATGAGCTGCACAGAAATAGTAATTTACGTAACAAGTCCGGAAAATAGGGTTTTTTTGGACGAATAGACAAAATTCCAGGACGAGCGTAAGCGAGTCCTGGAAGTCTGTGAGTCCAAAAAAACCATTTTCGGGCGTGTTGCGTACAATATTTTTTCGGCAACCATGTAAAATAACACTATCGCTGCTGCTTTCCATATTTTATTGCGATTGCGATCAAAAAACATGCAAATTTTTGACAACTAATTTCATATGAACTGTCAGCCGTTATCTCGGTTGCTATGGATTCTATGATTCTTTTCGAGCCTAGTCCGGGAAGTACGTACTTTCCGGACTAGGCCGGGAAATGGTACTTTCTCAGAGAAAAAGCGTCCGGGAAGTGAGCACTTCCGGGACGGTTGTCGAATATAGTAATTTACGTAACAAGTCCGGAAAATAGGGTTTTTTTAGACGAATAGACAAAATTCCAGGACGAGCGTAAGCGAGTCCTGGAAGTCTGTGAGTCCAAAAAAAACATTTTCGGGCGTGTTGCGTACAATATTTTTTCGGCAAGCATGTAAAATAACACTATCGCTGCTGATTTCCATATTTTATTGCGATTCCGATCAAAAAACATGCAAATTTTTGACAACTAATTTCATATGAACTTTCAGCCGTTATCTCGGTTGCTATGGATTCTATGATTCTTTCCCGGCCTAGTCCGGAAAGTACGTACTTCCCGGACTAGGCCGGGAAATGCTACTTTCTCAGAGAAAAAGCGTCCGGGAAGTGAGCACTTCCCGGACGGTTGCCGAAAAAAGTTATTTAAATTCAATTTATAATTACCTCCGTCTCCTCATATTAAACTCTTCATTTTTATGCTTTTTCCTCATTTCAGTACTATTTTTTCTTTGTTCTTCCCCGATTAAATTGTTGACTATACTCATATATACGTTATTTCATATGCTATGGTTTTACAAACCATATTATATGTTGTATTTTTTTTAAATCAGTAAAAATAAGCTTTTAAAAATGGCACACATATCCAGTGTTCCTATTTAAAAAAGCATAAAAAGATGAGCACCCAACCAGATTGAAAAAGTGCCTTCATAATGTTTCAATTTCAGAGCTTCATCATCAGTATTAGCGGAGAAAATTTTAATTTTAGAATCTTTCGTTCTAGAAACTATGAATGAATTCCTCATCGGTAAGTCGTGACAAAATTATATATCGCTCTATTCAGGCATGAGCAATCTAAAAAGTTTGATTATAACTATAGCATAACTATAAAATTTCCAAGTATTCATCTCGGATTTTTATTTGAAATATTCTAACCAACGGTTTCGTGAATCATCCTGTATATTTTTACCAAAGTTTTCATTGTGGAAATATCAATATACACTTGGAGTAAACAATATAAAGCATTGAAAACAAATTCAATGGCTACCACTGCTTCGTTTGAGTATAGAGGCAACAAAGAAAAAACAATAATCCCTTTGAATGGACTTTCAGAATGATAAATTTCCGTTTTTTAATAAATGTATTAAGTATGTAAACTTCCACGTCTATTGGAGGTAATTATAACCCAAAACACGGTCTTTCAAGGAACTCCTCCACCACTTGTAATTAAATATCATTCTCGAACTGTAAACATGCAATATTACTCAACGATCTCATCTTTTGAACAAATCGACTATTAATCATTCAAAGGAAGAAAATAAGCAAAAAGCCATTTTCCAAGATTAATTGTTGAGCTCAACGTCGAAATGCAACCTTCGCGTGGTTGTCTACTGAAGATGTTTGTTTTTCTGCTTATTATCATTACGTGCATCTATCGCTACTCCGTTTTTCAGTAATCTGAAACAATTCTGCTTGGAGAGGAAGCTCCTTACCTAAATGATGATGTAAGAAAATTGAATTGGGAAAGGGAAATGATTTTCAAACAATGGAAGGGAAAAGTACACAATGGAATTGTCCCTCAATTTTCATATTAAAATGTAAATTATCGGCGTCTCAAACGAAAAGGTTCAATTTTCAAGGAAATTATTTCATCAGAATATGTCTTATGTTAAGTTTTCAAATTGATATTCATTCGAGAGGTTCACATAAGATTTGGATATTTCATTAAAAACTTCACGAAAACGTTCCATCTCAAAAAAGGGCCAGTTGATTGAACTCACTCGAATATATCGAAACTTTGAAAGGTCAAGAAAGTAATGAATTGTTGAAATGTTATTCTACTCTTTGCGCTTGAAGTACTTTCATATTGATGATATAAGTTTCTAGGGTATTTTTAGCATATTTTCAAGTTTGAATCTTAATATTTGTTTTATCTTCCATGAAAAATTTGCATGAACTTATGGTATTGGGAAATAATGTAACTATTGAGGAAAAAATAGAATAAGATATTTTGTGCTATAGTTCTAGAGATGAGAATTATTTTGGTCTAAAATGATCGAACAATGTTATGTTTGACAGATATATAAACATTATAAATTTTAACATTGAGAACTAGGAATGGCTTTGGTTGAAGAATATTAATCATTAATTGAATATTCAGTTATAATACACTGCTCAACAATTGATAGGGATCACTTACTTGTTCTAAATTTATTTCTGAAATATTCGCTCCAAGATTATAAATTTAGTCAGATATCAGAGTATTTTCAGTTGATAATATGGCTCACTTGAGAAAAGAATGAAAAAATGGAAAGTTGGAGAGAAAAAAAGACTTTATTAGGAACACTCAAAATTCTGTGTTTGAATAACATAAAAATTTTATGATGAAACCACAAGAAGGCTGAAGTTTCGGTTAAGTTAGTACCTAGTTGGTCCCCCACGAGCTCGTCTCAAGCATTCTACCCTACAAGGCATACTTTCGATCAAACGATTTATAAAATTTTGGTGCAAATTCGTCCAAATATCCCGTAAAGCGTTAGAAAGGTCCTCCAGGTTATTGATCGGTTGTTCTAAGGTTGACAATTGTCTAGACATCTCAGACCAGACATGTTCGATGCAATTCATGTCTGAAGAGCGAGTTGGCCAGTCCATCCTATCAATAGCATGAGTTTCTAGCGCTTCATTAACCAGATGACTACGGTTTGGACGGGCATTATCGTCAATTAAAATGAAATTCTCGCCCACGGCACCCGCAAACGGAACAATTATGGGTTCAATAATCATATCGTGATATCTCTGGCTGGTCATGGTGGTGTTCTGCAGAACAACCAACTCTGTGCGTTGGTTCAAACAAATGCCTGCCCATACACATATAGAACCTCCGCCAAAAGCTGTTGTGGGTACCATAAACTGTTCTGCATACCTTCGACCTCTTTCCCTCCAAGCAAGAATACGTCCATCGGAGTTGACCAAACGAAATCTAGACTCATCCGTAAATAAACATCGGCTCCAATCTTCAAGTGTCCAATTGCGGTGCTCCTCAGCCCATTGCCGTCGATGAACCCGGTGTTCCCTATTCAAACGGGGATTATTGTCACCTTATGTGTTTGAACGAGAGAAAAAACAGATTTAATAACAAATACCACATTGCTTTTCACTCCACCTGTAACAGCCTACAGATAATAATCGATTTTGTGAACAAGAGCCGATGAAGTGAGGAAGACTTTGATATAATCAACTCAAAACATCTTACTTTTTCCTATATTCACGAGATAACTTGAAAAAAATTCAAATGAACAGAAGTTCATAAGTGATCCCTAGCAATTGTTGATCAGTGTATTACAGGAGCATAGACAATATTCGATTTTACATAGATTCATAAGACGTAGTTCGCAAAACATCACGAGAGCGCAGCTCGAGTAGTGTTTCGCGAACTATGTCGAGTGCAGAGGTTAGTATAATCGAAATATATTGTCTCTGCTCGAGTTGGTATTCGTTACGATCATATAACGAATAATTTCAATAACTATAACCAGAGCACTGCATTTTTATAATTCAATGACATTTAACTGAGCTTGACTTTTATTTTTTGGCGAACGTCCAAGAATGTTACTATGGAAATGATCCCAATATGGAAGGGGGCGAAAGACCAAACCGATTATACCACATCATCAAGGGTTTATCCACTTATCAATACGATGTAACTAAGAGAATTTTACGGATTCTATCGGTTTATTAGAATATAAGTCATATAATCAAGGATATATTAAGAAACAGCCTCGGATCTCCCATTAATTATTATTATAATGGAGAATTCATATCTTTTATATTTCCAGATGCAATCGTTTTGATCTCAAGAGTGCGATAGATTCTCGTTACAATTTCAGTTCAAAATTCTCACCAGGAAACATGAAACGACGTATATGTTAGCAAGTCCACGCTCGCTTAGACCTCATTTGTAAAGCATCTTATTTCTCTCTGAGACTTAGAATGTGGAATTCGTTGAGATGGCATATGATCTCAAGCAGCATGCATAAAAAATAATTTGGAAGATCCTTTGATCCATCAACATAATACAAAGAGGCTTTGAATTATTATTTCCTTCAAATATCGAACTCATGGGACAGAACGTATTAGTGATGAGTATCGGCAGAATATTTAACTTCAATTATGTTGAATCCCAATTCACATACTCACTGGAGGACACTGAATATGTTGTAGGAGCAAGAATGAAATTACATTTCATGACAGGTATTACGCATGTTTCACACAACTTATGCTTGGGTGGGATGATAATATGTTGATGAATGGAGTATTACAATACAGGCTCAGTGGAGCTTGTGATCTGTCAAACCTATTCAACTTGAAGATGCAATATGAAGTAATAAGGGTTTACCGAAATTCAGAACCTCAGTTCAGATAGGTGATAGGTATACTATGTGACAAATAAGAAAACCAAGTGAATGTCAGTAGGTTTGTATAGATAACAACTGAACAATCAAAAATAGGCCTGTTAGAATCTAAAAAAAATCAATGATGTGTTGGATCTTTTTGACTCTTTAAATAGAATAATGGATTTCTTTCAGAAGGTGTAATATTCTTCGTGACGAAGGTTCGTCACTCTATGGTGGATGGGATAAATTGAGAGTTATCTAGTACCCTTAATGTTCCAGACGTGATCCCAAAATAATTCTAACTGTATCTGGTCGAGTAATACTTTATGAAAATGTGGAAACTGGTGAGCACCACTATTTCCTGTATATATCGCAGGTCGAACCTTTTCCTTCTCATAAAAGACCTAAGGCGGGATCCTTACACCATTTCAGTCGATCATGTCGTCGTTTGGGAAAGGAAGGTAACATAAAATGTGTTTAAACTTTAGTTAGAACAGTTAGAAGTTTATTTTTGCCTCTTTGATAAATGATACATATATAAATAAAATATCCATTTTCTGTGTCTTTAGTGACTGGTTTTCATATTCGTGTTAGGTATTTAAAAATTTATGATCTTGAAACATTTCAACTTGTATTTTTGAAGGAATTTTCGTTTGATTAAAGGACAAAATTTTCCACAAAAATTCTTAAAAGTATGAGTTCATTCCAATCTGGAAACTGAGAAAAAAATCACCGACATTGCAGGTTTTCCGACATTTTGATTTTTTTCCAGAGTTGTTTTGAATTGAATTGAGCACTCATAAAGACTCTGATGTGACTAGAAATTGTAACTACAAAGGTTTTACATAAGTGACCATATTCAATGAAATATTTCTTAGAAATGACGTTGCAGACCCTGTATCTCGCTTATGCTTCGAAAACGAGGTATTATTCAAAAGGCAAATATGATTCTTCCGATGTCATTTACGCGATTATATATAAGTTTGTCTGGTTTATATTGAAACACCTTGTAGGTATGTAGGTATAATTTTTTCATAAAAGTTATAATGGTTATTTCCTGTTTTTGCACGCTTGTTTCAGGGCAACAGGGGGTGTACATGATATCTTTTGAACGTAATGAGCTGGAAATTTGGAATCTCAAGGTCAAGTTTAGGGGACCAATATCTTGTTTTAGTTTCCTAAATAGTAACCTTTAGATGGTCCGGAGGAATATTTATATGAAATTTCATTTTCCCTATAATTAAATGAATACTGTTTCGATCGATTGCAATTCAAAATCAGTAGTTGAATATTGAGAAATCAGTAAAATGCAATATTTCAGAATATTTCTGTTAGATTCCACCGTGAGCATTAAAATTCATCGATGTTATCTAAAATTCAATTTTGTAGCTTCGACAGAGCAGAATATAATAATAATATAATAATAATAATAATAAATGAGTTTATTCAAATATTCAATACAATAGGTACAATTTCAAATTAAACTCAGAAAAAATAAACTGTGAGTTATCTCTAGAATAACTGTTTACAGCTATTAATAAAAATATGATTCTAACGACAGCAAAAAAAAATAAAATACAGTTCTTTCCAACATTATTCCACAATCAAATTTATCTACATGGTCTCATTTGGGGATTTTTTTTGTCATAATCGGGAATTTTATTCATAATCGGGATTTTTTTTTTTTCTTTCATGATCGGGAATTTGACTCATCCTGTGAATTTTATTTCATCTTTTAAAAATACCAACAAATCAACCTATTAAGAGTTGATTAGGTTGTGTATAAATGTTCTATCTTCTCTAATTAACCAGTTTTTGATTTCTTCTAAATTTCATTATCTGAACACTATAAATTGACTACTTTGTTTTGGTAATATGAAAATACATACTTCGAAATTTTGGAAGGATACTCGATTTCATAGCTGAAATATATAAAATTTTTATTTTCTATTCTTATTTTTTGTTATCACTGTAAATCACACACCAGAAAGTTTTGACTTGCGGAAACTGAATTGAGTTAATTGAATAAAAATCTACATGCGAAATCTCCCTGGCAAAAGTAAATAAAACAATCATCTTCACTTGAAGAAACAAAACCTGTAATCCTTGAAATATATTTTTTTGATTATTTAAGACTTGCTTCTGTTAGATCAAATGAATTTATCGTAGTGCAAAATTGATTATATTATTATTCAGAAATTAACAGGTCCCTATTTACAGTGATTTTCAAGTATCTTCGACATTTAATGCTGCATAAAGTGTGAGTTGGCAATGTGACAGTTTGGCCAATAGGCTTGTTCAATGTACCCCATAAGCGTTCATTGTTTTTCGAAAAATATTATGTACTGTATGTAGTTTTCTTAGTTCAGGTCCTAGACATAATAATAGAAATTTTCATGAAAATCTGTTGAAGTTGAAGCTTTCAAGAGCTATATCGGTTGAAAGTTTTTTTGAAAATGCATAAAACACCCTGTATCTTATAAACGTAAAGTCAACACTAACCAAATTGTTCAGAATCCGCATATTGAAATCATCTATAGTTAATCATGAAACACCCTGTATAATATGTCGTATATCAATAAGAACAAGATGAACAAGATGACCTACTGATCAATTCTGTTTTTCAATTTTATTTGGGAAAAAACTGATTCATTAATGTCCTTAACTATAGATTTTTGTATATTTGTGGAACACCAAATAATGAAATAAACCAATTGATTAATAAGATGTAGTATGTAGACGATAAATTTGTACTTAAATAATATAAATATATAATACTAAAAAACACACTCTCAAGTTCGAGAATGTTATGCGATTTTATCGTCGTGTGCAATACATCATTTTTTTCTATGGCGAGACTTGAAATTCGTTTGAAAAACAACATTTCAAAGAAAATTGTAAATTTTGGTACAAAAATCTGGACTGTGTTGCTCCGTTACTAGGGATATGAATTACTATGTCGAAAAAAGCGGAGGCATTATCATCAGGGTAAATTCAATCGAATAAAAAAGTTAGAATATTTTATCTACCCTTCCTGTTAAAGTGTTACTTTATTTACCTTCACGGTTGAAGTGATACTTTACCTACTCAAAAAAGTTGCCATAACATTATTTGAACATTAGCTATAGAAAAAAGTGAATTCAATCATCATTTCATAATACGAAATATGCCAAAACGATTTTCACTAATTCTCATCAAATAATATGTGAAAAAACGGGACTATTTCCTTTGTCTTAATTTCCACCAATCACAAACGCTCAATTTTAAATTAAAAATGGTTTCTAGATGGGAAAACTGCGTGTGACAGCACCTGTCAGCAGTTTTTTCGAGTTTACCCATAGCAAAATTCGACAGCTTTCGTCATGAAAACATACAATACGCTTGGAAACTTTGATCTCATGAAATAGTCTTGTCGAATACCATTCGGGCATTCAATTTTTACTGTGAAAAAATCGAAAAAATACATTGCAAAGTAATATTTTTTGGAAAAAAGCAGGTGCCACCAGCACTCATGATTTTGTATATTTCTTAGTAACGTATTTTTTTGACTTTTTTCCGGAAAAATTAGATGCCCTTATGATTATTTACGAAAATCTGCCTGATCCACCAATTAACGGGGCATTAATTTCTCAACCAAACCTACATTATTTAATATCCATATTTTTGTATTCTCGACAAGCATTCTTTCACCTATTACATCAATTAAAAAATAACCAACCACTTACCATTACTCTCGTACATTCCTAGAACCTGCAGAGAAAGTTCAACCAAGCGGTAGAGCGCACGGCAAGAACGCGTCGCGACGCTACGGCCGTCGGTTCAGGAAGGTGTCCCGACGTAGGTTGGCGGCGAAATGTACGCTTCGAAGTCCGTAGCGCGTCGCCTAGGGCATGTTGGTACCAATAACTGCGAAATTTTTTGACTCTCTCTACGCAAACTCCTGATCTAGCCTGTTGCTGTTATGCAAAAAAAAATGATTGAAGGTTATCCAAACGAAGGGCCTATATTTCAGCATTATGAACTGTGAACATTCGTCAACATCGAACTGAAGTCTGTGGAAAAAATGAAACAAAAAACATGAGAACGCCCTGACTAGTTGTGAGTGGTGAGCAAATTCCATTCTTTACTTGTTGCAAGAACCTTGGAATCATTTATGATTGTCAGCTGAGATTCAGGGAACATGTCTCATTCTTGTTGAAAAAATACTATCTTGTACTGTGTCATTTGTATCGGCAGATACATTTTTTGGACTTTTTCTCGCGTGAGTCACTAGTGTTGTCCAAATTAAATTAGGGTATTTATTGACAATTTCCTTGAATCGATTCTTTTGAGAGGTAGATTGCAGAAGATACAAAGATACAGAACTCGAGCTGCTGGATCATTTTTGGCTTGAGAAAATATGATAGGCGATTGAATGTTGAATTAAATGGCTTTTCTTGTTTTTTTTTCTAGAGCTCATTTGATGTTTGCCTGTGGTATAGGTACCTTATTCCAAGTTACTTTAATTTCTTGAATTAGCTTTGGAGTAACAAGCCAATTGAAAACACCCCGGTCTACCATAGAAAAACACATTTTTTTGGTGAAATTCGATTTTATTATTCAACATAGATGCCTTCAAGGGCGATACAGCGATTATAGCGATCTTCCTACTTTTCGATACCATTTTTGTAGTACGATTTGTCTTTCGCATCAAAATAGGCTTCAGTTTCGGCGAATACTTCTTCATTGGCGCTATTTTTTTTCCAGCGAGCATTCTTTTGAGATCTGAGTACAGGAAAAAGTTGCTGGGGGTCAGATCTGGCGAATATGGTGGATGCAGAAGCAATTCGAAGCCCAATTCATGCAACTTTGCCTTTGTTTTCATTGATTTGTGATTGTCTTGATGAAACAGAACCTTTTTTTTTCTTCAAATGATTCAGTTTTCAACGATTTCATGCTTTAAACGATCCAATAACGCTAAATAATAATGGATAATGATGGTCTTTTTGGAGGTAATCAATAAATATTATACCTTTCGCATCCCAGAATACTGATGACATAACCTTACCAGCTGACTGTTGTGTTTTTCCTCGCTTTGGATTCGGTTCATCGTGTGCAGTCCACTCAGCTGACTGTCGATTGGACTCCGGAGTGAAATGATGGAGCCATGATTCATCCATTGTCACATATGCAAGCAAAAATTCAGGTTTATTGCACTTAAACAGCTCCAAACACTGCTCAGAATCATTAACACGTTGTTGCTTTTGACTGATTGTGAGCTGACGCGGCACCCATTTTGCACACAGCTTTTTTATGTACAAACATTCGTGAATGATATAATGTACACGTTCAGATGATATCTTCACTATGTCTGCTTGATCAACTTTACTTTACGGTCATTCAAAATTATTTTGTGAACTTTTTTGATTTTTTCGTCGGTGACAGCCTCTTTTGGGCGTTCACTGCGTTCGCCGTCTTCGGTGCTCATTTCGCCGAGTTTAAACTTAGCATACCAATCAATGATGGTTGGTTTTCCTGGTGCAGACCCCGGAAACTCTTCATAAAGCCAGGATTTTGCTTAAACTGTATTTTTTCCCTTCAAAAAGCAATATTTTTTTCAAATAACAAAAGTAGCTACACTCAGAACGCAATACTGATGGTCGGACTGCTGTCAGATTTTGACACGTATCGTTTGAAGGTTGGTACTAACAAAATATCATATGGATTTTATAGTAGCACCGCCATCTGTGCATCAGACCGGGGACTTTTCTAGTGGCCTAATATCTAAAGCATGGTGCATTGAGAAGTAGGTACCTTGTCTGAAAAAAGTATGCAAAGAATATCTTTGCGATCATTTAATTGACTCATTCATATACAAAATAAAAATCTAATTGAACACTTATCTTTCAGTGTACACAAATAGCGGCACTGAGATGTTTTTTGACCACCCATGAATAAGGGAATTGCAAAAACCTTATTTACTGAAAAATCACCCTTTTTTTGTTTTTCTACTAAATTTGCTGTCCACGAATAAAAAATGAAATGTTCATAGCAATATTTTTGAAAAACTTGAAAATAATATTTATTAGTTTAAGCAGATAAAACTTATGCATAATGCAGTAGTAGATTGAATAAATAACCTTGATCATGCAGTTTAATAAGCTTATTTGACGAATTCACCCTTTTGTGAGGGTTTTTCCAATAGGGAGGTAGTGTTCACACGTTCTGGATCCCGAGTACAATTATTCTCAATATTCATTGATACATCATTCTCCCCCACGTAAAGGAGATTAACGTTTTATACGTTTGTTGAACCTATGGAATCAGAAGGATCAACATGTTATGAGAGATGTATAGATCCCTTGTCAAAATTGTATTGTTACCTGTAATAACAAAATAGTCCATATTCGGTGGATTCATGGAAACCTCATATTCGTATCAATACTTCTTCATTCTTCCACTTTATTTCAATCGATATTAATTTGGCTTCGTCATATATTATTTGTATTGATTAAATATACAATTATTTATATTTCTTGGGCATAATCTGACTAGGTGTTCTAAAACTTTGTTTTACTCTAAAAAAAATGCAAAATTCATAGAAATGAAAATTTGCATTAAGATGTTGACAGTTTCAATTATACGGATGATAAAAGATGCCGGGCTTAGAATGATGACAATTTCACAATAGAAAATTGAAGAATAATATCCACAAAAAATCACTCAATATTACCATGACCACATAATCGACGAGAATGAGATTTCAAGCATTTTGAAATATTGTATATACGTGCGTTCATTTGAATTTGTTGTCAAAAGTGCTGTGGAGAAACTAATATTTCCACAGCACTTTTGACCAAGAATTTGAATGAATAAACTCCAAAGTTGATTTTCTGTGATTACAAGTAGTGCTTAGCTTGTACCATAAGACTCTTAATGTATAGGTTTTATACTCTCAGAGATATCCTTTCTCGCGATAATTTACTTCTGGTATATAAGTCGCTAGCAGAATCTATAATTAGATATTGCATTATCGTATGGGGGCGCTTTTCGTAACAGTTTGTATCACTTACAAGTGGCCCAAAACACCTTGATCAGGATTGTTTCAAGAAGGGATAGGCGATCTCCGACTCTTCAGTTGTACTCGGAAACCGGGCTGTTTAGTTTGAGATGTTTGTATACGTATCATTGTCTTGTGTGGATGTTTTCAAATAGAAAAAATTATATCACAGCTCCTCCAACAGTAAAAACTAGATTCGCTGAAAGTTCACAGCTTATATTACCGCTTTTTCATAAAAGCCATACACAAATGTTTGTGTTTTTTCATGGGCCAAAATTATATAATCTACTCCCAATTCGATTAAAAAATATCAGTAGGATCGAAGAATTCAAGAGAGAAATTGAGGAATATATAGGCGAGTATGGTTCTGATTTTGATATCTACTAGATGAAGTCGTGGTGTGTATGCATTTGCCGTTGAACATGTTATTTTCACCTTCCCATTTGAATTTTTGTTTTTTTTTAATGTTGTTATTGTTGTTCGTCTCCTCCTCATCGCTGTTCATGATCCCGTTTACTATGTTTTTGGGTGCACTAAGGAGTACTATTTGTTTTTTGCACAAGTCTGTACTATTATTTTCACTCCATTACAGACGGGTGAGAAGGACACAAAACAGGCATTGCCTGGGTGATTCTCGCCTGTCCATGGAAATTTTAATCTAATTTAGTTTATTATAATTATAAAATTTTGTACAGACTATTGGTTGAAGATATATTTGATTTGATATAGTTCCCAGATTCGAAGTATGTAAACAAATGTTAGTGACAAAACTTCGAGTTCAATTTTCAACATTCTTGAGCTGATAATCCCTCGATTGACAAACATTTTTTCTCAAACTTACAAATTTCACACAGTGAAATGGTAAATTTGCATGAATTAATAAAATATGAGAATTCTGATTACTTTCGGTCAAGGAATTCCAAAAAATTTGCAGTTTCAAAACAAGTTGAGAATTCATGAGAAAAATACAAATAAGAAACATGAGACTTTCATTAAATTTCTGGTTTTTCACTTCTCCACATTCTCATGTTTCGCGAGTTGACATACCCAGAAAGATAAAACCAGGCTTCGTCGGAAAAAAATTGTTCCTGAGGTTATTACTGAATTCATTCAGGAACCCCTGACAAAAAGCCAAAACCTACGATAATCAACTTCTTGAACCTTTGAGTAGCAGGTTAATTGGTATGGAAATTGATTGATGTCTTGTTTCAATATCTTGTGACATTTACCAACAGAGACACTAGTCAGTTGGGATAAACTCTGACAGAAGTTCTTGGATCTTCTTTCATTATATCTTCGACCGTATTAATGAAGTCTGGGGTGTTTTTTGTTGGTCAATCACTTCCACTCTTTCTCTCCTAGCTGCCGTTTTCACGAAAAACATATAATCAATGGAAACATCTGGGTATTCAATCCAAATTCCTTAAGATATTCATCTATAGAATACTTCCATTTGCCTCCAATCTTCTGTCCATTTCTGAAGTAATTTTCGATCATGAATGCCTTTTGTACAACGGGAAAATTCATTTTTTTTAATTCACTTATACTTTTCTGGCAGATTCGAAAATCCAAATTTTAAATATCACAGTTTCAAATGATATGGAAAAATTACCAGATAGATAATGATATGGTACACAGTGTTTCACGTAAACGGATCACTGGATTTTGTGGTTTATCCTTTGAGCAATATTGAAAATCGACCCATGAAAGTGGGATATCACGAGATATCCAAATATGTTATCGGAAAAACTATCGAACCCTGTATAAGCTAAGCGCTAACCGTAATCACAGAAAATCCACTCTGATTTCTCCACAGCACTCTTGAGTCTTGACTATCAATTTGAATGAACGCTCGTTACAATAACAAGTCCAAGCTTCGTGATAATACTTTTCGAAACCATAGAAAATTGAAATACAGGTGTGTTGCTTTCGATAGGTCGTTCATTCATTGGTAATTACGCCTTTGATAAACACGTTTACCTGTATACAATTCTGAGGTTTCAATAGAGCAATTATGGTGCAAAAATAAACGAGCACTCCAAAGCTCCCGACTTCAACTCAGTGCTATCCTTATTTCATTTTTCGATATTCTGCTTGGATATTCTGATTATATTATGAATACGAAATTTAACATGATGCTTGTATTTTCGATATTTCAATAAATCGATATATTTTTACGAATACCTACCTTTGAGACCATTTCCAGGTTGAAGAGTTCCGCTACGTTCATAAAACTGTCAATATCGAAAACTAATATTATGATATATTTTGATATTCTGATAAGACATGGTTTTGTATCATCCAGGTACATGTCAGTTTACGGGACACCCTATATATCGAGCGATTCTCAAAGAATATCTTATTGAATGGGAATAAGGAATTCACAATTCGCATTCAACTAAAGAAGGAGAAGTATCTAAAGGATGGGGAAAAGGTAGCAAATATAATAGGATCATAAGGATTGATCTCTTTCCAACAGTAATTTCGTTGAGTTCCAACCATTATAAAAAAAATTCTCCGCAGGGCAATATCCGGATGGGGGGTATTACATCCAGAATTCGAATTATGTTATTTATTGGTCCTTTAGGATTCTAGGATCCAACTCTCATTGTAATAAACTCAACTTCCAAACCCAGTTAATCCATCTTTTTTTTTTGTTATTTAATTCGAGGTTTTTTTCTCTCACATCTATGAGGATTTCTACTAGAAATATATGTGCTGGAAAATATTTCATTACAAGAAAAACTTTTTCAATACTTTATTCAGATATGACAACAATGAAAGTAAGCCTAAAACATAGAAGGACCAAATGAAGAGGACTAGAGTATTCACGTTTTTGGATTCTCATCTTTCAGTAACTACAATAGCATAAGTTCAGGTTTCAACCTTTCATAAGATCCACTTCACAGAAAAAACAAAATTGGTTACCTACTAAGAATATTTTTTGGTACTTAATGGTTCACCAATGAATTTTATAATAAAATTTCCATTACCTATATCCAGTATGAATCTTACAACATGTTATTAGCGGGTTTTTTGTTTCAATTCTTGGGAAACCATCTATAATTTATATATACAGGGTATTTGGAATTTCGCCGTCATCCTTTGAATGGGACAATGGGTAATTTGCAACAAATTCAATCCAGTCAACTAGGGGTCACAAGTGATGGTTATGAGCTAAGGCGCTTTTTCGATTTATCAGAAAGTTTCTGCTTCGAAATAGTTATTCATTAAATTCCTTCCACGAGTTCAAAATTTAAAAACTAGCAACGAAGTGGCGATATTTTGAATGAACTAGTGTTATAATGAGTCTTCTGTAAAAGTATTACACATTATTTTCTCTAGTTCGCTGAATTTTCAGTGGAATTCATGGAATATTTCCATATTTCTTGCATTAAAAATATGGGTTGGCAGAACAGTTTTCTGATACACAGAATTTGGCAGTTAATAGATTAATAGAGTATAAGGTAGGAGAGTTTCGAGTCCCAATAATAACCAATAATAATAATCAATAACGCTATATAATAGTCGCTGTTGATGGTCTGGCCCTTTTGGAGGTAATCAATGAATATTTAACCTTGCCCATCCCAGAATACTGATGACATAACCTTGCCAGCTGACTGTTGTGTTTTTCCTCGATTTGGATTCGGTTTATCGTGTGCAGTCCACTCAGCTGACTTTCGATTGGACTCCGGAGTGAAATGATGGAGCCATGTTTCATCCATTGTCAGATATATCGACGCAAAAATTCAGGTTCATTGCACTTAAACAGCGTGAAAACACTGCTCAGAGTCATTAACACGTTGTTGTTTTTGATCGAATGTGAGCACGCGCGCACTCATTTTGCACACAGCTTTCTCATGTACAAATATTCATGAATGATATGGTGTACACCTTCAGATGATATATTCAATGTCTGCTATCTCGATCAACTTCACTTTACGGTCATTCAAAATTGTTTTGTGAACTTTGTTTGATTTTTTCGTTGGCGACAGTCTCTTTTGAGCGTCCACTGCGGTCGACGTTCTCAGTTCTCATTTCACCAGGTTTAAACTTAGCATACCAATCAATGATGGTCGATTTTCCTGGTGCAGACCCAGGAAACTCTTCATCAAGTCAAAATTTTGCTTCAACTGTATTTTTCCCTTCAAAAATCAATATTTTTTCAGCACACGAAATTCTTTTTTTTTAAATAACAAAAGTAGCTACACTCACAATGCAATATCTCACAAACAAATGGTTGAACTGCTGTCAAATTTTGATACGTATCGTTTGAAGGTTGTTACTATCTAAAAATCATATGGATTTAATACTAGCACCGCCATCTGTGCATGAAACCTGTGTGATCTGAGATATTCTCGCACGATTTAGTTCTACAAGATATGGCAGAATGAACGGATTTGCTACAGAATTGGAGAAAATAATTGATTGTGTAAAAGCTATTAGAATGAAAATTCAATTCATGTTCTCTTGAAAGGGAAAAATGAGGATTCATATTAGAGAAGAGAATGGTTACTCCAACCTAATACAATTTCAGAAATGAATGGTGTTAACTGACCTCAACTTTTTTACTTCGAAAATTGCTTTGAATCTCGAGGAAACTTCAGTGAACTCGGCGTACGAAACACGAACATTCATTTTTTGTTTCATTAGCTTTCTGAAAAGGTATAAATGTTATCCACTCCTACACGGGATCGAACAAAAAATTTGATACAATGAGAAAATATAACGTAATTCAAACTTTACTATTCAACTCAGAAATAATTTAAAAAAATACAAGGAACATTCATTGCTGAGCATCCCCAACACACAACCCGCAACAATATAAATATCAGCATATTTTTCGTTTTCAAAACCAGCCATCGGAAAATCAAACATTTTCAAACGTAAGGGATTTTTTCGCACCAATTATATGTAACTTAATGATATCTGTATCAATAATTGAGATTAGGGTTACAAAAATGTTGAATCACGTTTTATTTGATTGTTTGTCCGATCCCGTGAAAATCCCTAATGAAATAGGGAATTGAAGCATGTGATTTGTACGCCAAGTTGCATGAGGTTTTGTCGAGTAGTACACAACTGATTGAAAGAAAATTTCCAAAAAAAAAAAGTTGTGACCGATTATTTAATATTGTATACGTTCTGGGCTACCATTATACTTTCTAAAAACAACCCTCATTTTCCAGCTTTCGAAATATTATAAGTGGAATTTCCACAGTCTTATAGTTTTCACACAAGGATTTTTTTTCGAAGACACTAAGAGATTTTCTGATAAATCGAAAACCATCGAACCATCCAGTTTTAACCCCCAGTTGACTGGACGTTATTCGTTACAAACCCTAGTATGACCCCTTCATAGGATCACGTGGAATTTTCAAACACCTTGTTTATATAGGAATGGATGAATCGTTCAATCTGAAAACTCCAAATTGAAACAGAGTTTATACTCTCATCTTGGGCTAATCCATCGTATTTTCAACAGAAATCAATTCGCTAACGGATTATTGCTTGTGCTACCCTTTTGCTATGACAAATCGTTTTATTCCTCAATTTGCATCATGGGTAGAGATAAATCTGAAGAACGAACATTGAGGGATAATTAAATTCGCAGTATTCTGATATTCAGATGGTGAATACTATTTGATTAAAAAAACATGAACTTATAACGAACTGATTTATAGTTTATACCTATAACACTGCAAATACCCATCTTCAGAAATGCATCACATTTGTTGAGAGGTGTCTATACTGCTTTTACAGTCAGTTCAAAAATAAGTAAGCTATGTTTAATGATAGAAACCATCGATTTACCTAAGGTTTTTTCAATGGTATACTTTTCAAAGAGTTCGTCATTGCGGAAAGTCCTTACCTATTCATTATTTTTCTTGGAATGGACACAAGATTAGATAACTTTATTATTGGAGAATAAATATATGCATGATATAACTTTCCGAAAAATCGTTTATTTTTTTAGGTATTTTCAAATAAAATATTACACAAAAAGTATTGTTGAAGGCTGCGAACCCGATTTTTATTTGTATTAAAAAAGAAAGGTGAATCGGAGTCGTAATGTTTGAGATTGCTCCACTCATCATCCTGAAAAGTTCTGATAATCTGCAAAATGATTGGAACATAAAGTTAATAAATTTAAAATATTGAGGTATGTGTACTGGTTAAATATTGGATTTACGAAATCTGGTGTGGAATTTATTTTGTTGGTGAAATATCTAGTCTCAGTGGCTTCCAACTTGATGAGTCTTGATGCTTCAGTGCCATAATGTCGATACATGATGTATGAAGCCCATAATGTAAGATGAAATTTGAAGTGCTATCCCCAGAAATCTTCATTTGAAAGAAATTGTTTACTTGCCAAATTTATTCACGAAGAAATTGATTGACATGGAATGGCAAGAGGAAAGAAGAATCCCTTCAAATTATATTTAGTTTCGATATATAACGCTCGTTCTCAAAATCTGTCAGAAGTTCTGTAGTCTTCTTATTACCATTCTTGGTTCGTCTAAAACTACCTATATCTCCATCTTCGCTATAATTGGAAAGGTCAATACCGAAGTATCAACCCTATGGTTAGGTAGGAAAAACAACAAGGGAATTATCTCTAAATGGAGTAACCACACCCTCCCAAAGAAATCTATTGGATGAGTACAATATCTTGTTTTCTCTCTACTATCCCTCGTATGTTTTTTTTGTGAGTCTAAATGATTCACTCAATAAATGATAACTTGTGAATGAATGCCAACAGTCATAACATCTAAACCCTTCAGGCACAGTAAAAGGGTTGAATATTATCTCACATAGTAGTTTTCTTGTGTTTTAAATCAATTATATATCACTGAATTTACCCCGTGTTGGCTTTTCAGTTTTGTTTCCCAGATAAGATACTTTGGTGGTTTGACACATATTTTCAGGGGCTATAGTATTTTTGAAAACCACCTGGCGCCCTCAAACTAACTTTTTTAAATTTTCTAAACCTACTCCTGTCTCTTTTGCATTTAAGTCACAATTATTTGGAAAACTTGCTAAATTCCTTCTTGATTTCAAGAAACAAAGAAAGGAAAGTAATGATTTGAGTATTCTTTCATTGCAATCAAACTCAAAATTTCAGAAGAAAATGTAATCATAAATTATGTTTGAAATGACCTCCACCGTTCCTTCTAGAAGGAAGTGCCCACTTTCATATTTCTCCAGTTGTTACTTTCTGCCTGAAATTTACTCTCAATCTTATATCTAATCTAAGAATTATATATTTCCGAAAACTCACTGGAAAAGGCAAAAAATCTGAAATAATTGAAAGAATTTGAAAAACTTTATTCTCACAAAATTATGCTGGCTAGCGGATATCACAAATCCGTTTACACGCTTCGAAGTTCGATTCCCTCTTTCTTGAATTTTCTCTAATGCTATCAACACGAAATTTTGTAAAAAGCTTTAATCTTTTATTGTATATCTATACGCAATTTCCATTAGGTTGGATATGTTATCACTGACATATCAGTTTTTTCTCGATATTCTTCTTGAATTGCTAATTGAAGTTGCTAATCTATATCTCTATTAATACAAGAAAACCTCCATCTGATAAAATCAGAAGAGAGGCCATTCATTTTTTAATATTCTTCTGAAATATTCTATTGTTTTGATGATTTGATCGGCTTGAAACTTTGCTCGAATCCTAAAATCATAATATCAAAATTCAGCTAGACAATATCGCTCAAAATAGCCGAATTTGAATCTAGTATATAGCATTGAATAATTCGTTTTGAGGAACTAAGTTTTCTTCATGTGAATAAATTCCCAATTTTCCGCAGATATTCCTCATCTAGATAATCAGACAAAGAATACTGAGAAAGAAATTTTCGAACTTCAATATGGAATAAAACATGAGCTAGATAATAATTAATTTTTGCATTATAGAAAAGTGAAAGAAATTATTCTTGATATTGATATCAAAGACATTCAAAGATATAAAAACTTGGTGCTATAGCGTGATAAACTTGTTTAATTTCAATTTCGAATTCCCTGAATGAAGCACCCTCTATTTGTCAGGTTTATTGTGCTTTCATGTGCATACTTTTGAGCGGCTTCATAAAAACTATATTGCCTGCGATCGACCAAGGATATAATATTTCATCAAGGAAGAAAGCTGGAATATCTTCTACTCTGGTGAACCCCATCCTAGATTTATTTTCCATCACATTACACCCAGTCACTGTTCAAATGGAGATATTTCATCTGGTATTAGAAATTTCGTTTACTACAATGCGGAAACTCATCAAGAACCCGTTTTAATTTACTATATTTCCCTGTACCTTCTGAATAGTCTGAACTCATAAATTAACGATGTGTATTAATAAAAATTTAGTTATGAAAATTCATTATACATTTTATACCATTTCTTGAATCCATCACCATTGCACTTTTTACTAACGTTAAGGGCCTCACTCACACAGAGGGATAACTTGAATGCACCCTCAACGGGGAACAGTTAAAAATCACTTTGTATGGGTATGCGTGTAACGTATACAGGGTGGGCAAACAGGGCCGCCGCCAGGAGCGGCATACCGGACATTTTGCCGGAGCGCAATATTGTAGGACCTCAAAGTAATTTATTAAAGCATGACTTTTTGCGCCTTTAAGAACTACATCGTCTGTTTACTATTGACTTTCAAATAGAGCATCGTACTTCATATAAATCAAGCAAAACAGGACGGCGAAATTTTATTTTGCCGGGGCGCCAAAATATCTGGCGGCGGCACTGTGGGCTAATTTCGATGTTCTAGCACTACAACATTTAAATAAGAGGAGATAGACAAAATCTGATACCCCATTCTCGTTCTCTCATTCTGAGAAACTAACAAGAGTATAGTATTCATTTTTTGTCACCTTCTTTTGTTTTCGAGTTATAAGCTAAAATTGCAGAAATGGCGATATCGATAAAATTTTTTACATATCCGCTAATACTGATGATAGAGCTCTGAAAACTTCGAATTCCTTTACATACTCTCATACAAGTCTCTCAATATAGTCTGTTCAAGCCATGATGGCCGACTTGCATGCATTTAGGTATGTGTTGCAGGCTTAAGAACTGGCGAAAAATTTGATATTCAATACAATTCTATCAAAAAACGTTTTGTATATCGTGATTCTGTGCGGTGAATCCCTTGATTTTTTGTCTTCAAATATTAGTCATTCGTATTTTCAATCCAGAAGGAAAAGTCCGTGTTGCAACTTGTTTTCGTACCATATTTCATTCAAATATTTCTTACAGTTTCCAAAAAAAAGTTCAAGCTGACATTTCTGTATTTATCATATTTCGAAACTTTAAATGAAAATTTTCGAAAATTCTTAATTAGAATGGCGAATGAACGTGAAACCAGGAGCTTTTGTTATTCATGCCATTGGGTACCGTATATACCGTTACAATATGTATAAAGTTATGTGGCTTTTAATGGAGCAATGGACTAGTTTTCATTTTTTGTTAAGGATTAATTCTAAAAATTTAAGTAAAATGAAACAAAAATGTGGAAGAATCATTGAAATATCTCTAGAAATGAAAAAGTTATGGGACTTTGAAGTTGCGCTTGGAAGAATAATTTCATAGTACGTGTAAGTGTCGTGACGTCACACACTAGACGACTGGTATTCACTATTCGCAGAGTGCTTACGAATTCATTGGTGTACAATCACTTGTGCCGTTCGTGTCGTGTTTTGTTCGTTACACGATGGCTGAAATAACTTACTATATACATACATATACATTACTTTTTTCTCTTTTTACTTTTTACTCCTCACATAAATATGTTTTGCCATTGATAGACTTCAACAACCAGTACTCAACTACAAACTGTTTATGAAACGTTATTTAAATAAATCATCGTTATAAGTTGAACCATGATGAAGCAAACTCAAAAGTAGATACTTACTTGAAAACTCCTTTTATTTCAGCACTGACATAAGATGGATTCTAAGAAAAAAACTCCATCACTGCGAATATATCTATTTTAGGCAAATTGTCACTTTGTCCTTTCACGAAGCCTTCTTCCATTATGGTGAGATAAAAACAAAACTCGAGTTAAAACTACACTGTACAACTACAAACGGCGCGAGAGCCTTGGCGCGGCTAAGTATTTAAATGTAATTTATGGTGTAGCGATCACAGGCAAGAGCCGTGACGTCACAGACCAGAGACGTTCCGCGCTAAAATACGTAAATTTGAATAATCTATTTCTCAGTCATTTATTGATGAATTTTCAAAATTTTTTCACTGATTTATTAGTGCTGCTCTATATTTTAATTCTATAGTGTCAAATATAGTATTATCAACATCACTAAACTAGTCCATTACCGTATGAATTACATTATTACGAACTAATTGCGTCCTAGAAGACAACAGAATTGTTTATAGGTATATGTGGTCTCCAAGGACACAAGCATTAAGAAACGAGCGCTCAAAAACTCTTGACTTAATTTTGGATGAAGCCTGAGATGGTTATTCTACTTATACGTACGAAATCTCAACCAAATCGACTTTTCAAGGAAATATGGGGTTTTTCTTTTCTGAAATGATTCTTGGTTTTTTAACTAAGGCCTAATGGTAAAGTATCGAATGATTTTTTCAAATAGTATTTTCCATTGGTCAATTACAAGTCCTTTTTTTCAATGAGCAGTGAATGAAGGTTCATCACCTTCAACAAGTTGAATTACCTCTCATCTAAAAACACATAGTGTTCCATCTCAGATGAGCCACCCCATATATTTCTTATCCCATAGTGATTGGAAAAATTTCCCGAAACACGTGAAATTATTTTGTTTGGGAGACATCTGTTGACGTATTGACTTATATTTGAGGCTTGAACGAGTAACCCCCTAAGTGGGGACGTTTCAACCCTTCAAATTTGAATAGGGGAGATGGGTTGAGTGATACTTCATTTGAAAGGTCTTGGAAGCCTCTAGACAACGTAATTTTGATGACCCGTTTTCGCCAAAAATCAATATTTGAGCTCAAATGAGCCACCTTGAATATTTTGGTCATTTTAACAATAATCGTTCAAGCCACTAATATTTGTCAAAAGATGTTCGAAGAAGATCATTCGACGTGATTCGAGAAATTTTTACAATCACTATGGAATAAAAAAATACGCGTTGGCTCGTCTGAGATGGAACACCCATTATATGTAGAGATGGTGGTGAGCTGAAATCTGAATAAATTAAGTCAGACACCACGCCATATTTAAAAATTGAATCGTTAGCATTCAGATGAATGAGAGCCTCATTCATAATGCGCTTGTTTGTTTAATCCATTTGAAAGAAACAAATCGTCGATTTTTTCATTATTTGAATATCTTGATAGCAACTCGAACATCTTGGAAGGACGCCCTTGAAAGATAATATTGCGTTTTTTATTCTTTCTTCTGTCTATTCTGAATCGCCGCATAAATATCGCTTCCAATTACCAGACAAAGCATTTTTTCAACTTACAGACAAAAGCTCACTTAAGAATTGCTTAATGGAAAAATAAAAGAAATTCAACCTTACTCATTGGATATAATATATAATGGCTGAAAACTGACAGATATAATAAAAAGCTGCTTTTCAGCTTCTCTGATGAGAAAAACTCTTTTATTTGGCCAAATTCCTCAAACAAGTTCCCACCAGATGGTTGTACGAGGTGTTCCGAAATTGAGAATGCAAACGAAAATGAGGGATTCCTCTGATAATTTTGAGAAAAAAGTCTTATGGACATAGACCCACCAACGCTTCATTTTGAAGATTCAATTCAACTCGAATTATTTCCTTCAAATTAGAGTCCCTATAGAATAATGTACCCTTTACACCCTATATCTCTCATTTTCGTTTGTACTTCCAATTTTGGAATTAGCAATTCTTTTAATCCTACTTTTTTGTTGTGTCCATCGATCCTTTATGAATCATTGTTATAAATCGGGAAATAAGCACCAAAATTAATAATTAGTTCATTCATCGCATCTCATTAACTGGATATTCATGATGAGTTGGATTTTCCTGAGGATTTCGCGAGAATTTTTTTTCATGAAGTCGGTAACAGATACGACAAAACTACAAGAATCGAAAAGTTCAATAGGTCAGAGTTTTTTTCTGAATTGTTTTGAACTACTATTGGTCTACCAAATGTTCTGACTGAAAAAAGTGGGCACTGATCCAGTAAATATATCACTCAGTAGATTTGCAATTGAAATTAGCATATCACGTGATGTAAACTCTAAATTGTATTATTTATCCCTAATTTCCGTTGAATATGTTGTGGAGTGCAGATGCTATGATAAAAAAACTTGAAAAAAAAAAACAAACTTAAGCACCATATGTATCTGAAAAACAAAGCATTTTCTTTTGAGGGAAACCCCCCTTTTCATTTATAACTTCAATTTAGGAACACCTTGTATAATTTCGCCAAGATTTATGTTATTTTAGAATCAACGAAAAATCTCAGAACTTGAAAATTTAGGATAAGTTCAAATTTAGAATGCCATCATGTCAGTTCGTCAATGAGCAAAATACAACTATAGAGGTTACGGAAATATGGCCGTTCGAAATATGTTTTCCTACTCATTTCAAAACTGCCCCTTGATGAAATTTTGCATTTTGATGAAATAAAATTTCAAACTTCATGCAAAATTGCATAGTGTCGAATATTGATGGCGTCGTCACTATAGAAATATTAAGCAATAATTCATTGACAACAGATCCGCTATAATTGAGAATCTGTTTTTCATATGAAATGACAATTTCAAATTTTTTGCAATATTTGCAATATCATAACAATAAAAAAAATTATGAAGAACATCCTTCACAATTCAATAGATGGGGTCCAATTTTTCCATATAGAAGAATAACTTCGAGATGAAAAATTTTATATAGATTGCGTCACCCGAATCGTAGAAAATACGAGCAGAATATCGAAAAAAACTATGTGTGTCAACAGATCTGACTAGGTTGAAATCTAGTAAAAAAAAAGATTCAAATGTTTGTAAGCTTGGTTATCGATCGTCTAGAGGTATGATTCGATAACCTGGCCTTTCGTCTTTTCCTCTGCGACTTTGTTGGATTTGCAATAATTAAACTCTTTTGAATTATTTACATCTATTTACAAAGCCACACTTATACAGAACAAACTCAGTATTGAGAAGATCTTAATTGCGTCTTAATTACAAGTTTCTCACTACGGTACTGAATTTCGTCTTTAACTCTAGTTTTAATTACTCGAAACGTCTTCGATTATCACGTCTTCGTCGTACCTCAAGTTTTCGGTCTTCTCGTCTCTAACTTGTTCGCGACTCGTTTTAATCTAGTCCGCGAATCGTCTTTTCGTCTTACGTCTTAAGTTGACCGACCGAACTTGACTCGTCTTCGTCTTAACTTAACCCGTCTTCGGCTTAATTTGAACTGTGTCTCTGCCGATTGGAACTTACCCTGTCTCGAATATCGACCTCCCTTCTTTCGGCTTGACCACACCCTTAGGGAAAGTACCATCCCCTAGTCCAATAAGAATTTCGCCGTACCGCCCACAAAGATCTTCGCGGATTCCTGGAAATCGAATATTCTCGAAGGATAAGAACCTGATAAACAGATGTGACACATCTGGTACGACCGTGTTGTCTTCGAACTTTCTCAACCCCCCAATGAATATCTTCAAGATTTACAACTTCATGACATATCTTCGACACCTCGAAGAATTACACATCCTTTTTACATTATATGTACAATAACAATTCAATCCCTATAAATTCATTGAAACTGTCATGCCCTCGACACTAGAAGAAACTAATAGGTCTCCAAGCATCCGGTTGACCATCGCAATTATTTACGGGGAACAATAACTGGATCCTACATGTTTATGTTGAGTTTCAAGGACGATGGTGTTACCAGAGATCCGACAATTTTAAAAATGTCTAGGTCGAGCTGAAAATTGAAATTAACTTCAATTGTATCGATAGAAATGATCGCTCAAATACCCAAATGTCCTAATAACACCCTCCGAGTTCACATATAATATATTCAGTTTTATAGACGATCGGTCAAAAGTTCCTGACAACACGTCAGTACTTTTCTAATTTTTAGCAATTTCAGCAACTTTATCAATCTATGCAAGATGCAACACTCCAGTTCAAAAAAGCTTGAGTCCAAAAAAAGCTCTTGTGCTTTTACATATTATAAATCAACTCAAGTATTAAAAACTGAACTCAATCTTGCAGTTTGATTACTTTTACATCGATAAATAAACTAGGGAAAGCAATTACGTGACGTCTGGAGCTTTTGAGCGCTCGTTTATTTATGCGCCAGTTGCATATAGGTATATCCAAGAGTGCACTTGACGCATTAATCAACGTGCGCTTAAAAGCTTCTGAATTATCCTGAGGACGAAAATGAAAAAGATCAATTTTCCGATTATTGCATTAGATTATTAGATGCAAGCTGGATTGTCATCTTCATCAGAAAATGGAGGGCCATTCAGCCTGTGCAAGTGTCAGTAGTAAAATAAAAATGTTCACTTGCTAATTATGTAGGAATGTTATGATAATGAAAGGATGATTTCTTCTTATTGCTTGTACCTTATTTCTTATTGTATCAAACCTCCCTTTTGGTGTATCAAACCTCCCTTTTGGTGTATCAAACCTCCCTTTTGGTGTATCAAGCCTCCAATGTATAGGGAGGTTTAAGATAGTTTGCACCGATAATTTCAATAGCTCATAATCAAGGTTGAAATTTCCATTTTCAGTTATTAAATATTTTGTAAAAGGTTCATGTGAAGTTCTTCAATTTCACTCTGACATAATTGGATTGGTAAATGTTGAACACAAATTTTTTATTGATATTTTTTAAAAAATGTATCAGCCCTCCCCAGTCTCCTCTCCTCAATTTTTATATTGGAATATTTGATGGAAATATTGAAAATATATCCTATTTCATATTTTTTATGTTGTGAAATGATCGGTAAATCGGTAAGTTAATTCAATTTGCTGTAGTCAAACTCGTTGAATTGAAAATAATCAATTCAAATTCGATCCTGAGAAATGTGCTCCCAGTCAAGTTTTATAATCACGCCTGAAAGTTTTGAAATTCTGAAATTTTGCCTCAAATTTTTTATTTGACTTTTTTTCCTTTCAGTATACAAACGATTGAAAAAAGCCACAAAGAAAAAGCGTAGGAACTTTTCAACGTGGGTAATGATCACTTTTTCGACATACCAATTCTGATTCGACCTGCCTCCACCATTCCCAATACTTTATCATGGATTCGACAGCCTCTGATGGCTATTGTTTTCCACTGTTTAATGAAATCTGATCGGAATTTATTCGAGTTGATTTCATCGGTCCAAATCCCGAACCGTCATTGTTTCCAACTTGGCGACGCGTGATGCGAGTGGAAATTTGTTTTCACAATCACAAGATTCACTCGAAAGAGGGCGTTGAGCTTTAAAGAGAAGAATTCATTCAAACTTTCAAAGCGCGACGACAGTCTCGAACTGGCTCCACTCAGAGCTTTGGAATCGAAGGAGTTTGTTTATCAGATAATTTCAAGGAAAAAACTGTATTCACCCTGATATAAACTAAATTTTAGGTATTAAATAACGCCAAACCTATTGAGATCTTGGTATAGTGTTTCTCTATTTCAGTATCGTAATGAGTTCATTAAAGTTCTAAAAATAGTGCTGTAATGAACTCATTACAGCATCGTTTTTAGTTATATTTTTCGTTTTGTGGTTGTCTTTACTGACTTCCAATCCTATCAAATTTCAACAAACGTCAATAATTGTGAATATAATATGATTTGAATATAGTGTAATGATTTGCAACAATCTTCGCAATTTCTCTTAATTTTGGTGGTGTTAAATAGATTTTGTCAGACATAATCCACGAATTTAGTGCGTAATTGTAAATTATTTATCGAAACGAACGATTCATATCCAAGTTCCGTAATCTGTCAATTTTCGTAACAGTCACACCAACTGCCAAGATACAATACAAAATTCACTTGGATATACAGGGTGTTTCCTAAACATGCGGCAAAAATTCAGGGGGTTGTTCCTTGGACTATTCTAAGAATATTTTGTCCTTTGAGGATTTTTGAAAAACCTATTTGTTTCGAAGATATAGGGGAAACAAAATTTCAGATAATAACATTTTATTATGAAAAATTACATGAAAATTCAACTCAACCTACAAAAACTGTTGAAAATGACCACCTCTAGCCAGCATACAAGCATCCAATCTTCTCCTCATTGGCTGCATAGCGATTCATAATAGTCAAAGATAAAATGTTAATTGCTAATACATCACAAAACGAATTCAAATGAAAACCGTGTTTAATCTGTATTCCTTTACCATCTGCACTTATCAATTTTTAGTCAAAAATCTGGCCGTTTTTAGTAATTGGAATGTTGTTAAACAAATTTAAAAATAAATTGTACCTACTTAGTAAACACAGTGCGGTACGCATTTTTATTTAAACTATTATTAATTTTAAAAATATGAAAAATGTTGTTCGCCCTGTATCTTCGAAACAAAGAGGTTTTTCAAAAATCATTCAAGGACAAAACATGCTTAAAATAGTCCAAGGAACAACCCCCTGAATTTTTGCCGCATGTTAGGAAACACCCTGTATAATCTAAATGTTTCATTAATTTCGACAGTATTTCACAAAACTTGACTGAAATGGAGAAAATATCGTCTAATACTCGTTGCAGAAGGCAATTCCAACAGTCATGCGAATTTCGCATTCGTGTTGTAATAGGAGACCGTTCTGCAACTTGTTTTAGAATATACTATTCTCTAATTCTGTGGTTATTCCGTTCATTCTTCCACATCTTGTAGAACAAAATCGTGCGAGAATATATCAGAAACGCACAGTTTTCATGGTTATATTTTATTATTCTATGTTGGCACTTCGAACTTTCCGCTACGGCTTTATCTGTCAATTCATCAAATTGCCTTAAAGAAATCAGTTCTGCCAACCAACATTTTTCAATGCAAAAATCACTAAATTATATTTATGGAAATATTTCATTAATTTCAATGAAAGTGCAATGAATTAGAGAAAATAATGTATAATACTCGTACAGAAGGCTAATTGTACCACTCGTTCATTCCAAAACTCGCCACTTCGTGGCTCGTTTTTGAATTTTGAACTCGTGGAAGAATATCAATGCCTTCTGCACTTGTATTATAAATAACTATTCCTATCTTACTTGAACTACTTCAAAAATACGGTTATCCAGATGTACGTTTGATCTCATGAGCGCACGCTCTTTAAACTCTAGAGGAGAAAATAATATTTATGCGCTTGGATTGAATTCTGATTTCAAGCTTTTGTTGTCACATCATTAATGTTACTCTGTTGTTGTAGTACGTATATTATTCTTACTTGATTATTCTATGTATATTCTCGACCTGTAATATACTAGCAAGGAACATTATCAACTATAATGTTATTTATGATCGTTGCATAAAGCGCACGAAATTGTTTCAGATGAACTTGGAAAAAACTAGTAAAAACATTGATGGAATTGATCAGAAAATGTAGTGGACATTATTTGTTAATTTCATTTAATGCCTTTCTCATTTCATTAGAAATCTTTTCTTCAATGGTATGACGGTACTTATGGCCAGTTGCACCATTTGCTTAAACATTTAGGCAAATGGTGCACTTGACTCTAAGGATACGAAATTATTTTTTTTAGAACTTGACATGATCATGACCGACTTAGAAAGTAACTGCAATAGATTTTATCGCCCAATATTCATGTTTAGTTATTTGAACATGCGCCACAGAATTCTGCCATCGTCATCGCCGATCATTAAGAACCTCTCATTTTCTCGATGATTTTAGAACTCGTTGTCGAATTCTTCATCGGTGTTTGATTACATTTTTTAAACGACTCTTAATTACTCTCCAAACCAGTTCTATTGATGATATGTAGAAGATGGAAACAACTTCCATCAATAAGAGCAATGAAATTTCTACACGGCAGCACGTGTACTATTCCGGGTAATGAAAGTGACCAAATCGACACCTATTATTTCGATAGACGATTCTAATTTACTGGGATTTATTTGAAAGGACTGTTAAGACTATGGATTTCCTGCTCACTTATGAGACTCTGGGAACGTGGAAAACCCTTTTATATTAGAAATATTCTGTCCTACTACAAGAGACTTTGAATTTACTTTATCCAAATGAAAAGAAAGAATCAGTCACGTAACAAACTAAAACCAAATAAAGAAAGATACACATTTCATTATTCTCCTACGGACCGCTGTGGTCTATGCGAATCATAAGAAAGTTAATAAAGGAGTGATAGATGTACGTTACTGCAGCCAATGGAAGTATCCAAATCGGCACCCGGTCGAACGTGGAATATTTTAGCGTATATAAATAACCACTTCGACACATTCTGATTCCAGCGACGATCGGCTATAATATCGGGGTTAACTTAAAAGTACCTACTGTTAGGCCATAAATACCCTGGCTCCTAATAAATTGCTCTAAACTTGGACAACCCTCGTATACTCGAAACATTCTAACTTCCTCCAAGTTACTTTGGATGTACTATAACAATTCCAACAAAAAGCTTTTTAGCTCGACCTAATGTTGGCCTCAGCGACATCAATTCATGATGTTGTTTATGCGTCATTCTGTTTGTAATCCAAATTTGACGGTTAAATTTCATTCTTTCGAAATTGATTTGTTAACTCGAATAATACATTATGCAATACCATGCAAATGCTATAGTTTTCCGGAATTGAACACAAAATTCAAAGCGTAAGAATATTTCGAGAATGTTGATTTCATGGTGAAACTTGGAAAAAATCAATGTTGGAAAACGGTGTATGAGGTTATATGATTGCTAAGATGAAGTGAGTTTTCTACCGAATATTATAAAAGGTATTTCAATAAGAGGATTAATTTCGATATTAAAAAAAAAACGAAAGTGTGTTTAGAGAAATCAATGGTTGTTCTTTGATTATCAAGAGAAAGGCTATTAATGATGGAAAACAATATCATCCAAATGGCCACCACTGCTACGGTTGCAGCACATATCACTTTTTTAAAATTTTTCATGACCAATTAACACAGTTGCGGCTGTATGTCCTCGATAATGATTCATGAATTCCATCTTTGAGGTCTAAGCCTGAACTTGTTGAATCACAAGGTCTGGATTAGGGCTGGAAATCATGAATGAATGATTTGAATATTCGAATAATCATTGAATAATTATTGGAATAATTGCATTTAGCATTATTCGAATAATCATGAATATTCACTGAATAGTTGAATAATCAATGACTACTTTTCTATTCACGAATAATCAGTGAATAGTCGAGTATTCACTGAATAGTTGAATAATCAATGACTACTTTTCTATTTATGAATAATCAGTGAATAGTTGAGTATTCACTGATTATTCAGTGAATAATTTTCTATTCAGTGAGTAGTTGGATATTTATGAAGTTACGAATGAAAGTTTGAATGATCACTTGACTCACTATTCAGGAATGATTAAAACAAGGTTTTGTGATTCACTACGGACAAATCGTTTTATTAATATTAAAATTACTGGAAATTACATAATATTGAAATTGATAGATACCATTGAATCAAAATTATAAATAAACTCCTGTCAGTGTTCGGAATCCAAACAAATAAATTGTCATTCAAATAAGTACCTTGTCGTTGAAGAAATTGGCTTATTTTGATAAATAAGATCATTTGAGGAACGATTTCACTATTAATTTATAGACAGAAGGAACGAGATTAATGCCGTAAGTTCGAACTTGAGGTTCAACTAATAAACACGGCTTTTTACAAAATCTGGGGAATGATACAGAATTCAATGTTACAGGTATTAACCTCGTTCCTTCTGTCTATCAATTAATACTGAAATCGTTCCTCAAATACTTTTATTTATGAAAATAAGCCAATTCCTTCAACGAGACCGTACTAATTTGAATGACAATTTATTTGTTTGGATTCCGAACATTGACAGGAGAACCAAAAATGGCGGTGTGTGACGTCACACTAATAGAGCGTATATGGCGAGAGGCAAAACACCAAAACGATTATACCACGTCGCAAAAGGTATATTCACTGGTTTTTTTTTTATTTTTTCAATAAAACATGAGTTTTTATTGGTTCATTAAAAACATGATTTTATTGGTTCATTAAAAACATGATTTTATTGGTTCATTAAAACATGAGTTTAATCACTGATTATTGACTGAATATTCATTGAATAATCACTGAATAATGATTGAATAATCACTAAATAATCATTGAATAATCACTGAATAATCAACGAATAGTTAAATATTCATGACTACTCATGAATAATCAAGCATGACTATTTGTTTGAATGAATTATTCGAATAATGGAATAAAGTTATGGATGAATATTCGAATACAAAAAGGCGAAAAAGTCCCAGCCCTAGTCTGGATGACCAATTGTGATCCCCTTTTGAGAAATGAAACGGCCAAGAAACTTTTCTTGTGTCAAATGATCTGAGATCATCAATATTATTTGATCTTGTTAACAGCTCTAATCGCTGAACAAAAAATTCGATAACAGCATTCATTTGGTGTCGGGAGATTTTGGGCGCTGTATTTTCTATTCATTTATTTGCCGTCTCTTGCGCCCTTAGAGACCATATAACTGTATTAAGAACTTGTATAAGATGTGATTTATTAAGATTTCGTTCCTGTCACTGGCCAGTTTATTCAGATCAACCTCCATCACGCTAGGCCTTTTCTGTTAGGCTCAGAAATATAGATACAAAAAGAGCCTACTGTGTTACAGGATTCAGCATACGATCCTCCTGAAATTCAACATGAACATTCGAGTGTTTATTCTATATATACAGGGTGTAAAAACGAAACAAGCGAGATAATGGGCGGAATGAACATATTTTGAAAAAATACTCGGACACGTCGATTTTTGATAAGAAGGGGACTCAGAGTAATAATATATATCCTAGATAGAGGGAGCATATCGTCGGCTAAGAGTGTAAATCTGCTATGTCCATAATGAACAATTTTACAGGAGACCAAAAAACCGTACAGTGTTATAATGATAATAATAAGAGAGTTTATTCATGAAAATACATTCAATAAACTCTATTGAATGTATTTTCATGAATAACCTCTCTTATTATTATTATTATTATAACACTGTACAGGGTGGGCAAATTTCGATGTTTTAGCACTACAACTTTCAAACCAGAGGTGATAGACAAAATGTGATACCCACTTCTCGGTCTCTTTTTCTGAGAAACCATCAAGGGTAGTATTCATTTTTGGCCACCTTCTTTTGTTTTCGAGTTATAAGCGAAAATTGGAAAAATGGCGATATAAAAAACATTTATATCTCCGTTAATATTGATGATAGAGCTCTGAAATTAAAACATTATACAGGCCCTTTTTTATTTAGAATCCAGTGGCGTGCTCATCTTTCGAAAAAAGTTTTTTATTACGAAGCTATGGCCCAAAGTTATGTTGTTTTAAATAGGAACACTAGATTTCTATGTTATTTCTTGAAAGCTTAATTTTTCCTGATTTCAAAAATATATAACATCGTATATATCAATATAAATAATGGAAAATGGTCAAAAAAATTTTCTCACCTAAGTGTCTCAATATTTCTATGGTTTCAAATGTTGATGGACACAGAAAATTTGAGGTTTCTATAATAAGAGCAGTGTCCTTCCATTAATCTGATTATTTCTATGCTTTTTACTAATTTCTACAAAATTCGGATCTAGATATATTTTATAAAAATAGTTTCGAAAATATAAATGAACTCGGAGAAAATTTCCTAGGTTGCTTGCACACAGTTTCAAATATTCATCTATGGCATTCGGTGCTGAATATCGAGAAAATGTGTCGACTGTGCATTGTGCAATTGTGGTCATTATTTGGTTAAATATTATTTCTTGTTTGTTCCCTTCGTAATTAAATTGTTGAGTTCAATCATATATGCGTTGTTTCATATGCTATTGAAAATGGATTGGTACTTGTGCGTATTAATTCTGGAGACCTATGAAAATAATCTTCTGATACATTACAACTCATTACAACTCTTCCGATTAAACCCTTCGATCTTGTAGATCTTTCGTTATTTCCAAATCAATTTATACATAAAAAATTTATAAAATATATCTAGATTCGAATTTTGTAGAAATTAGTAAAAAGCATAGAAATAATCAGATTCATGGAAGGACACTGCTCTTATTATAGACAGATCAAATTTTCTGTGCCCATCAACAGTTCAAACCATAGAAATATTGAGACTCTTAGGTAAAAAATGGTTTTCGACCATTTTCTGCTATTTATTCCAATACAAACCATACGATGTTTTATATTTTTGAAATCAGGAAAAAATAAGCTTTCAAAAAGTAGCACAGAAATCTAGTGTTCCCATTCAAAAAAGCATAACTTTGGGTCATAGCTTCGTAATTGAAAACCCGTTTTAAAAGATGAGCACGCCACTGGATTTTACGTAAAAAAGTTCCTGTATAATGTTTTAATTTCAGAGCTCTATCATCAATATCAACGGAGATATAGATGTTTTTCGATATCGACATTTTTCCAATTTTCGCTTATAAGTCGAAAACAAAAGAAGGTGGCCAAAAATGAATACTACCCTTGATAGTTTCTCAGAAAAAGAGACCGAGAAGTGGGTATCAGATTTCATCTATCACCTCTGGTTTAAAAGTTGTAGTGCTAAAACATCGAAATTTGCCCACCCTGTAGTGTACGGTTTTTTCGGTCTCCTGTAAAATTGTTCATTATGGACATAACAGATTTACACTCTTAGCCGACGATATGTCATTTTCAGTAAGCAAATTTTGTCTCCAACATGAACAATCGTTATTTGACATGAAGCTCGCAGAAATAAAAACATATCAATGATAGGTTATTCCACTCAATTCGCGATTTTCTTCACAAAGAACGCAATCCTTATGTCCCATAGTGAAGCAACGTTTCATATCAAACTCAAAATATATTGAAATAAATACCTAAACATATCAGAAATTCAGAAAACAAACTTCAAGCGCACCAAACTATGTGAAACCACCGATGAAAGAGCAAAGAGTTGCCAAACCTTGTATTTCAGCAGGTAGATACACAAAATAATAAATATTCTGTATACTATAAATTCAACCTAAGAAAATATATCGGATTCCAGATTGTATTGAAATTTTTATATTTAATTGAGAATCACTCAAATAAATATATTTCATACAATATAATATACATTCATAACGATATAGTAAAATTGTGGATTTGAAAATATATCACAATCCGACAACGTAATCTAACCATGTTGGGGACATGTGGAAATTGAGTATACTCCCTTTATCTACATTTATTACTCTTTGAAGGGGGACAACTTTTGAGATCCAATTCAAATGTTTCAGCCCTTTGTGTTACAAACCCAATCCCTAAATTTGTAATAGGGAAGATGGGGTAAGTGATATCTCATTTGGGAGGTCCTTCTCTCCTGAGTTCAGCATATTAATTTGGTTTCATTTAATATTATTTGTCTTTAGATATTCAAGCAAGCAAAATAAATTAATTTCCTCAGCTGAATTCTGACTATCAGCGCGGCAGTCAATCAACTATTTTGCTGCCTAGTAAAACAAATAACTATTTTTAGTACGTACAATAACAACATCATATTTTGACTGACAAGATCATCAAAAAGTTCTAATTTTTCTCTGCCGGAGGGAAAAGTGTAGCCTAGCAATGATAAATATCAACTATTATACATACTTCACTGCGTTCGGTGGGAAAAAATAGACCCGCCATGAAAAGTGACCCTCCAGCTCCTTATGAATTAAAAACTATTACCTTTATTGTTGATAAAATTAATAATAAACAGTAACTATTTCGTTGTCTAGTTCATGACAGTAAACGATTATTATCTAACTACATAATAAATCAGTGAAAATTAGCTTAATTCACATAGCATGCGTAATGGAATAACCAGTACAGCACAAAATTTGATTATCTAAAGACAAATATATTAAATGAAAATAATGAGGTATCGCCTACCCTATCTTTTTTATTCGAAATTTAGTGGTTTGGGTTGTAACAATAAGGGCGGAAACGATATAGTTGTGAATTTGATCTTGAAAGTTCTCCACCTGGAATTATAAATCGACGTGTAATTTTTTTTTCGAAATAAATTCATTCTTTCTGATGTTATCTCATCTGTTCCGTTTTAAAAAGCCCACCCTGTATAAACCAAATTGCAAACTTAATTTGGTTGGATGTGCTTTCAGCAATATTGGGTATTATTTTTCGTTCCTTTGTTCAATTTTTTTTTGTTTTTTGAATACTTACTCTGATTTGGTTCTGTTTTTGATATCGATATAATATAAAAAGTTTCATTATATTAGAAAACCACATCATACAATCGACAAAATAACAGATTAATTTAGAATCAAAATTATTTGGAATTCCTGCACAGAAATTCCCACCGCTAACTCTGAGTTTTTTGTCTGATTGGCCCTTATCTTTCTGTGTAATATTTACTCTTCAATGTACAGTCGATAGATCTAGACCGCAAGAAACTTTAGATGAGGGCTCTCAAATACAAAGTACCTACTCTGTTCATCGATCCTAAGTTTCATGAAATCGTCCAACTGCACTCAAAAACTAACTTTATCATAAAAGTTGGAAATATGGGAATTCATATGAAAAAACTGGAATGAGCAGTAGGTTTTTTCGAAATACTCAATTAAAAATACTAATTACCGGCGTACTGAATCATAGGCAGAATGATTAACTCACATTATATCGTAGCAAAACTTTCGTGAATTTGATATTTTTACTATAGCTAATGTTAAAATGTTGTCATAGCAACTCTTCCGAGTTGATTAAATATTACTTCAACCGAAAGGGTGGATAAAAGAAAACTTTATCAGCAAGGGTAGGTAAAATCTTTTAACTTTTTTTTTAATTGAATTTACAAATTCAAACACATTACTTCGAATGATTCCAAACAAATATAATTCCACAATTATAATTTTATTTGAAATAACTATTCTTGGAACACCACACATTGCTACACGTTGGAATATTTGTGCCAAAAATTACAATTTTCTTGGAAATTTAATTGTCATTTGATTTTGTCTTGTTATGAAAAAAAAAGGTTGTATTGCACACGCCGATAAAATCGTATTTTCTTTTTGAGCGTAATTAGCGCCTCGACTCTAAAAAACACTCTCAAAGGTAAAGTACAAATTTATCGTCTCGTACAAGGTTTTTTTCATTTATTTATTTATTTATTCAATGTTTTTTTTTATTTATTCTTTCATTCCCATCTCCCAAACAGCAAAATCTGCTGGTGTCAGAGACTAGGTTTATATAATAGTTTTTAAACAACAATAATTTAATTTTAACAAAAAATAAAACATCAATTCTAAATACACAATGCAATATTGAAGAACTGAAGTCTAAAGTACTCCTTCAATAGGAACAGAATTGAAGGCATCTATAACTCTGATGAATTGGAGAATTCTGACAAACACATGTTCTCGCAAACTTTTTCTTTAAATTATTTTTGTTCCTTATATTGTAGTTATGTTTTTCGCTAACTAAGCACATTGTTTTCTGTGTCCTCAATAAATTATTCTTTATTATGTGAATTAATTTTGTTTGTTCTACTTTTTTCATTTTATTTATATTCAACACCAAAGTATCAGAATATAGCTTGGTCGTGGGTGTGAAAAAGTCCAAATTGTAAATAAATTTAATGGAATTGTTTTTCCATCGAATATTCTGCAGCATTTCCCAGCAAGGAATCAAATACCACAGCTGAAAATCTATAAATTCATTATATAGCAGTGGCGTACCCAAAGGTGGGGGGATAAGGGGGATATTCCCCCCACCCAGGACGAATATCCATTATATGTAACAACCTTATATATCCCAATCTTATTATCAGTAAGCAAACTTCTTTGGAAAACTTCTTCAAAAGAAGGAAATTTTGAAAATTTTTCTTCTTTATCCCCACCCAAGGCTTATGTCTGGGTAAGTCACTGTTATATAGTGATGCATTATCCAATAAATAAGAACATCTTTTCACAGCCCCAAACATTGGTGATATCTGCCTCATCAGATTTTCTATATGAGGTCTCCAATTCAACTTGTTATCCATAATTAGGCCTAAATAAGTATTTAGGCCTAATTATGGATAACAAGTTGAATTGGAGACCTCATATAGAAAAGGAACTAACACTACTTTCTCTACCAACAGATTAAAATTTTTTAAACTCCCAGAAGATATGCTATAATACAGAGAGGGCCATTGAAAACGAAACAGCGGCTCTGTAAGTCGGCAGAACCGAGTTATATAAAAACGCTCGGACACGTCAACAACATTTTCGAGGGGGACATCGTTCGCGATGAAATCCACCCGAAATACATTCCATCCCTCGGAGCTGTGACCGCCACCCCTAAATTTTTGAATGGCACCATATGGCAAGTGATACCTCATTTGAAAAGTAGTTTTCTTCTCAATATCAAACAACAGAAATAAATTAATTCTATCGATTCGTTTTCGAGATATAGAAACTTGAAGTTGGGAAATAACTTTTTATTCACTCAATCAATAAAAATAAGATCTAACATTGCAACTGTAAAGATAATTATCATTGTCAAGGAATTAAATGATCTAACTGTTTACCACCCGTTTCCATACAATAGTACAAGTTCTGTTCAAAATGAGACCTCACATTTCGTAGCATTTCCGGCGTTATTCGACGGCATTCTTCAATAATTCTACGTCGTAAATCTTCCAGAGATTCTGGTTCGGTTGCATAGATTTTGTTTTTCAAGTGACCCCACAGGAAAAAGTCGAGTGGGGTTAAATCTGGAGATCTGGCTGGCCACCCTATAGCGCCTCTTCTTCCAATCCAATTTCCAGGAAACATTCTATCTAAAAACTTGTTGAAATTTCAAGTGCTCTTCATGGTAACGATTGAGTGATTAAAAAGTTATTTCCCAACTTCAAGTTCCTATATCTCGAAAACGAATCGATAGAATTAATTTATTTTTGTTGTTTGATATTAAGAAGGAAACTACTTTTCAAATGAGGTATCACTTGCCATATGGTGCCATTTAAAAATTTAGGGGTGGCGGTCACAGCTCCGAGGGATGGAATGTATTTCGGGTGAATTTCATCGCGAACGATGTCCCCCTCGAAAATGTTGTTGACGTGTCCGAGCGTTTTTATATAACTCGGTTCTGCCGACTTACAGAGCCGCTGTTTCGTTTTCAATGGCCCTCTCTGTATATGCTAGTCTGTGATTAGATTATAGGTACTTACCTATAATCTATCACAGACTAGCATATATTATAGCATATCTTCTGGGAGTTTAAAAAATTCTAATCTGTTGGTAGAGAAAGTAGTGTTAGTTCCTTTTTCTTTGAGAGTTTAGAAGCATTCAGTTCAAATATGGTTCAATTAACGTTATTCTTTCCCGAAATAATAATGGGAATTCTGTATTACATTATCAATAATTCACATATTGTTCGCATTTGTGATTTGTGCAAGCAACATGAATGCTCCGCCTAGACAAATATGGAGGGTTCTACTTCTATTGGAATAATCCTTGATGAAATCAACTTGTTAGGGATGAATTTCGAGCACGTAACAAGTATTTTCGGCTTTCTTCTGTAATCAATGTCCATATACTGCCTAAGAAGCGAACGTATCTCGACTGCTCCTTGAAAATAGGGAGAGATATTTTTCCTTCCATGCTGATGTGCCAATTCTAATCTTCCTCGTTTGTGTTCACGGGTCCTTAGAGATAGCCTTGAAATAAAATTGATCACTTCTGACATTATCGAATGGACTGAAAGCAAACAATTTTTCGGAACCACATTTTCCATTTATCTGACTAAACTGGGTGGATTTTACTAAATGGTTAACTCGCTTTCTCATTCCAACTTCGTTATCTGAATTATCTCCTGGCCCTTGAATTCGGACTCTTTCATGCCTAATATTCGAAATTATCAGTTATAATATCGCAAGAGCATAGACAATATTCGATTATACATCGATTCCCGACACGTAGTTCGTGAAACATCACGAGATCGCAGCTCGAGTGGTGTTTCACGAACTACGTCGAGTGTTCAAATGTTTTGTTTTTATGTGGTGATTTGAACATTAATTACCTACATGCTGAAGATATCAGGAAAAAACTCTTAAATGATTTATTCTTCGTATTTACTAATAAGCGAGGTTATACAACGGCTACTAAAGTTGATTATTTAATCTCAGAGTGATTTACGCTCCGAAAATAATTGTGTCCAAGTTTCAAGGATTGTATCATCTGAAAATTTAGAATATCTTTCCTCTCTTGTTGCTGAAACTGATTTTGAAGCAATTCATGACTATTCTTCGATCGATGATAAATGCTTCTACAACTGATGAACATTCTCCCCAGTTTTACAAAAAATCAATACATTTGTTGAAAGAGAAACAATAAAAATGTAGATTACCGATTGAAAGGCATAAAAAGCCAAAGAAATGCAAAAAAAAACAGAAAACAAAAAATTATGCCGATAGGATGGCTTCGAATCTATCAGAATTAACAATTACATAAATTTGGAGATGATATCTGAAAATTTTACTTTTTACATTGGTTGTTGATTTAAGTTCCTGGGAGCGGAAGTTATAACATTTTTTTATCAAACTCCAAGGCATTTGAGTATAACATCAAATCATCACAATTTTTTCGTATACTACGTATATTAAAATGTACCATATTCATATTCGATAGACATATCGAATTCAATCTCCTTTCTAGCATCATCAACACGAAAATATTTGTTTTCTATGTCATCCAATTCTGATTCGAAGCAATCCATTATACAACTACAATAGCAAAAGAATAGTAAAAATATAGTAAAAAAAAAAATTCCACAATCAAACTCTACAACAATTGTAGGCAGTATGTACAATGAAACTACCCCGATAAGCGTATAAGAACTAAACCTATATAGAAATCACCTACATCATACCACATAATAATACAATTCAATTCGATCATTATCAATTCTACGTCTACGTCCTGTTTATCATTAACTGAAATTACACCTTTTTCAGTTCTAACCTTAATTATACCATCAACAGTCCACACATTCTTGGGAAATTTCGCTATGGCATACTTGAATATATCGATTCTTTTTCTGGTTAGATCTTCTTTCACAAAGACCTTTGATCCCACAAAAAGTTTTCTTAATGAGTAAAATTCACTACGATATGATTCATCTAAAAATTTGACAATAATCGGACGTGTCTTGTTTATAACTCATTTTACTAAACGATAGCAGGATTTTATAAATCGTTCATCAATGTTTACCATCTTATCTTGACACCTGGCTATAGGTTTCTTCATCAGATTCGAATTATCAGATTCCAGAATTCCAAAAACCATAACATTGTTTTTTTACTTTCCTGTTGTAAATGTTCCAAATTATACTCGGTCTTGTGAAGCCTTGATTTTAGTTCTTCCAAATTTCGATCTGTAGAAGGAAACTCATCATCTTGCAATCGAAAATTCAGCCGTTCAAACTCCTCCTCCATTCTGTCCTTAATCTTGAGCATTATTTTCTCAGTAATGGTATCTGAATAGCAATCCAGTACGGCCACTACTGTCTCTTTAACGATTCCCTTCAATTCTTCTATATTTCCTCTAGTTAAACCCATTTTTGAAGATTTCTATCGATTATTATTCGAATGCGGAAAACTAGTTATCGGAGCAATTGCTATGGAAAGTAGCGTATTACTGATAGCTTACTCAATTTCAAAACTTTGTATTGCTCATACGCACACGAGCGAGAAAAGGACCTTCTCCACATGTTGCACACTATACTTTACCAACTGCACAAATTTCAATAATTCGAGTAATGAACTTGATTAAGATCAAATTGGCCTTCGTTAACAGTATGTGCTAATTTATTGCGTTTCCATAGAAACGACTCAAAAGCCCAATTTCATTGGTCTTCCAAGCGAGGTGTGGGCAAAGTGCCGTGGGGAATAATATTTCTCTAATTCTGTGGTTATTCCGTTCATTCTTCCACATCTAGTAGAACAAAATCGTGCGAGAATATATCAGAAACGCACTGTTTTCATGGTTATATTTTATTATTATATGTTGGTACTCCGAACTTTCCACCACGGCTTTATCTGTCAATTCATCAATTTGCCTTGAAGAAATCAGTTCTGCCAACCAACATTTTTCAATGCAAAAATCACTAAATGATATTTATGGAAATATTTGATTAATTTCAATGAAAATTCAATGAATTAGAGAAAATAATGTATAATACTCGTACAGAAGGCTCATTCTACCACTCGTTCATTCCAAAACTCGCCACTTCGTGGCTCGTTTTTGAATTTTGAACTCGTGGAAGAATATCAATGCCTTCTGCACTTGTATTATAAATAACTATTCCCACAGTATGGGCAATACATAGTTTTGAAATTGAGTAAGCTATCAAGAATACGCTACTTTCCATAGCAGTTGTAGGAAAAATAATTTGAGATATGCTCCCAGAACCCACAAAAGGTCCTCTCATTTGGTCCTTTCCATCATTCAATTCATATTGCGATGAATATCCTTCCATTATTCTTTTCTTGGGTTGGGTCGGTGTCTTTTCAGAATTCCAAACATAAACCTGGCCTGGAAATGAATGCTCGGTTTTCTTTCGTTATCGACCCTACGTTCACGTTTTCGCATCCAACTGTACAGGGAAACCCACATGGCAATCCAATTTATATTGCTCGAACGAGTAATTCACAATTTTCGCACAAAACACACACAATTTGAAATGCAGAATTAACTTCTAATGAGTTTTAACCGACACCAATCAGAGTTGCCCAAAGTTACGACTAATTGAATTACCAAAATCATTTTCAGACAATTACTAGTTCACGGTTGGGAAATATCCAAAATCCAACAGGTAAAATATCAGGTGTGTGAATAAGTCTTTCCCGTTTTTTGTAAGAGATGGCGCCACCAATACTGTGCGAGTATTTAATGGTTACATATGTCATAATCAAAGCTTATTCATCTGTCAACAATTCCACACTAACACATTAGTTGAAATTTTTTCGCATCATAAATTTTTGAAATCGTGAAAATGTCGAAATTTGAGCCGAGTCGACGTCATTTGCGGGAAGTTTCACTTGATTGGTTCAATTTGAAGAAATCTGCTGCCGAGGCGCATCGGTGGCTTCAGGAAGCTTATGGAGAAGGTTGTGTCGATGATTCAAGTGTTCGCGGATGGTTTCGACGCTTCAAAAGTGGCGATTTCGACGTGGAAGACAAGGAGCGTTCCGGGCGGCCGCAAATCTTTGAAGATCAAGAATTGGCGACTTTGCTTGATGAAGATTCGTGTCAAACGCAAGAAGAACTTGCTGAAACATTGGGAGTTGACCGAACAACCATTTCCAAGTGTTTGAAAGCCATAGGAATGATCCAAAAGCAAGGAAATTGGGTGCCGTACGAACTGAAGCTGAGAGACGTCGAACGGCGTTTTTTCACTTGCGAACAGCTGCTTCAGCGACATAAAAGAAAGGGTTTTCTGCATCGTATCGTGACTGGCGATGAAAAGTGGATCCGTTACGATAATCCGAAGCGAAGAAAATCATGGGGACTACCCGGCCATGCATCATCATCGACGGCCAAGCCAAATATTCATGGCGCCAAGCTCATGCTCTGTATATGGTGGGACCAGCTAGGTGTGGTTTACTATGAGCTTCTGAAACCGAATGAAAGGATCACAGGCGAGGTCTATCGACGACAATTGATGCGTTTGAGCCGCGCACTGCGAGAAAAACGGCCACAATACTCCGACAGGCACGACAAAGTTATTTTGCAACATGACAAGGCTCGCCCACATGTTGCACAGCCGGTGAAAACATACTTAGAAACGCTCAAATGGGAAGTTCTACCCCACCCGCCGTATAGTCCAGACATTGCTCCGTCTGATTACCATCTCTTCAGATCGATGACGCATGGCCTGGTTGACCAGCACTTCCATTCCTACGAAGAAGTCAAAAAATGGGTGGATGACTGGATAGAGGCCAAACCGGTCGAATTTTTTCGCAACGGGATTCGTAAGTTGCCAGAAAGATGGGGAAAAGTTGTAGCTAGCGATGGCCAATACTTTCAATAATTCATTTGTAACCATTTTCTCACAATAAAGGCTCAAAATTTGAAAAAAAAAGGGAAAGACTTATTCACACACCTGATACTTACAGGTCTTTTCGATATGTGTCTTAATTAGACGGGCGGAAAAGACAATAACATTTATTTACGATCGTTTATTTTCATGATCTCAATACCGTAGAGCGGTGTAATTTTGCACCACTTTTTATAGTTTTCTTGGTGTAACTTTTTCGTTTGTTTTTGTGAAATGAGTCCTGTGCAAAGCATGTTTAATTTGAACATTTTAGTTGTCGACTGCTGTGGTTAGAATCGGATGAAAAAGTGCATACTTCTTTTCTTTTTAATTTTAAAAATTTGGCAAAGTGACCCGCAAATCAGAACGTGTTTGCTAATGCTTCAAAAATGCATTTTTTGGCAATTTAGTGAAGTGCTGGCGGTATATTTTAGTGCATTAATACCTTCGGGTTCGTCCTTATATTTTTTGTTAATTTTATTCCAAAGAGTTCTTCTGAGAATGTTGTACACTTCGGAAGCTGTATTTATTGAAATGTTTTCATTTCGAACTGTATCGATTGCTCGGAGTAGCGTTTTTTCCTTATAATTACTATATTTTCTTGCCTCCAACTTCTTTTTTTATCGACGACCCATAATTGTGCCTGAAAATACAACAGGTGAAACAAATTTGGTATGTGAATCTTCTGGTTTCAAAACAACTCCATTTTTGGTGAAAAATTAGTTACATACGGATTTGGATTCGTTTCATTCTCTTGCACAAGCCACTACTACATTTTTATCCAAAATCCCGAAAATTTTTCAGAAAATCGCCTTCAAAGTATGAGTTTCATTTCAAAACCCGACAAATCCAAGATATCTTCAAATAAAAACCCGAAAAATTCGAATTAGCCAATCATTTCAGCCGTGTAATACTACGATATTCTGCGGAATTCTTAAAAGATACTATAATGCCTCAGAAAAAGGCACTATTCCAGAGCTGGCAAATCTATGCGAGCAAGTCGAAGAAACATCAGATTGATAGTCTGATTTAATAATTTTTTTCAAAATCTTGTTGTTATATAAAGGAAAAAAATAAAAATACGATAGAACACATATTTGAATATTATTGATACCATCATAATAATTTCTAACGGCAGATTTCAAACCATGGCGCATGCAAGTAAGGTTCAAATCCTGACAAATCCAAAATTCAATAACAGAACCCGACAATTCCATTTTATTTATCTAATTTCTGGCGATATCACCTGATTTTTTTCGAACTGAGATTTCTCATGTTCATACAACTGTACCGCTTTTCTCGAAATTGAACGATTCGAGCATAACGGAATAGTTTTTTGGGATTTCCCAACATTGGACCTAATCGGATTTGTCGGGTTTTGAAACCAGGGGATTCATGTGGCAATGTTTCCCGCCAAAGGGCCACAATAGAAAAATTCCCCGAAATGTCGAAATCCTCTCAACCAAATGTTTTCAGTTTTTTTTAACGTGACGTTCAATGAATGTTAAGTAAGCTGTTAAATATATTTCGATGTACCGTTCGCCATATTTTCTGCACACCTCCTAGTATTTCGCATATATACCACTTTAAAAAATTACCCGCTCATATAACATGCCGTATCACACCATTCAACAAAGTACGCCAGACGACTTCGACGGTTGCAACATGTGGGTATATAGTGTGGTTAAAGGTTCCGATTCGTGATTTCTGTAAGATATTGCCAACTTTATGAAATCAAAGTGAAACTTAAAATATTAGGGAGTTCGGCAAAGTCAACTCCGTTGGCAAAGTCACACCGCTCTACCGTACTTAAAGTATCAACTTTTGAAGCAGTATTGCAGCTTTTAACAGATATTCTGTGAGGAGAGTTCAGAAAATTAGACATTGAAAAATGTCAATATTTTTACTATTGATGAGCTGTCCTCAGTACTCAGGGAGAGTTGAAATCTCATTCACATTTACTTAAATGATAGTTGCTCCACTTTGATTGGGAATTGTGATCTCTTCAATGATGAGGCTATATCGATCTGATAGTTTCACATTGCAAATAGGATTTTATAAGCAGATACGCTAGAAGTTTCGCATAAGGCTCACGGTGAATTAACTCAACTTGCTTATTAAGAGGGGAATTGAGATTTCGTGGAAGTTTTGCTTATCTCTGGCTGGCCATTTAATTCTCCAACTGAACTTAACTTCGTGAAAACGAATGGAAATTGAGATTGAAAATCTCGGTAAATCTAGAACCCCATACATAGTATGAGTATTAATTCGTACTATTTTATCAAAATGACATAAAACAATGTGTTTTATGCATTCAACTTGTTTTGAGAGAGTTTTCTGAAAAACTAAATTATGTGAAGGACTATGAAGACATCCCAACAAGTAAAATCCATAATCAGGTGGAAATTTAAGTTCTTCATCTGCTCGCAAAATTCCTGCTCGTTATCATTTCTTATTTATCTTGAATACCAAATGCACACTTTTAAATTGATCAGAAAAAAACATTCATAAATATATTTAGACAAACTGAAATAATTATTTCGACCAAATCTAGTTTTCAGTCGGTTGAAAACATAATACAGCATCATTTACTTTAAGAGGGAATATGCGATGAGATATCAAGTCAAGAAATTAGGATGAAAATGTACATTTTTTGTGTTTCATCAGCCAGTGTTTCATCAGCCATTTTTTGCATAATAGTAGAACAAATATATATGCTAAATGATACTGAATATAATATTTTTCAACTCCAATTGGTGTGTACTACCTAACTCAATTTCGAAACGAAGAAGTCCGGGTTCAAATCACAGAGTGGGATATTAATTGAGAATTTTCTGTAAGCAAGAAACTACAAAAAATCATATTATAATATTTTCACATTTTTAGGAGCGAAGAGGAGCAAAATTTCGAACGTCATGATACATCAATACGTTCACTTAATTGTGAATCACATGCATCTGGACCTTCTCCTTTTCGAAATGAAAGGTATGAAAAGAATATATCACGATTCGCAAATTTACTTTTCAACCTTTCCGTCTGCTCCTACCAGATCGGCATATCATATTTTCTGTCGAGTTTGCAATTTCTGTATAGAGCAGCCTCTCCGTAAATATTGCACGAAAGGAACCAAATCGAATTCTTCAAGCTCTATTGGGCAGGATGCGATCCTATCCTGTGTTGCATATGATATACTTCAAATTGTTTCAAAGGGTTTCGAACTTTGGAAGATATGGACCGTTGAAATTATCGTAGAATTTCGACAGGATAATGTCACTTCCGTATTACACATCAATTCATGCGTATAAAAAAAAATTGACACCGATAACGATTTCGAAACTGCTGGTATCCACAATCGACGTACCTACCAAATCTGCTGGTGGTAACCTTCAAACCTACAACTGAACCTGTCATATACTACGATATGCTGAGATAAGTATCCTTATATCTATCAGATTATCGTATGTGGTTTTACAAATACAGTTTTTTGACATGAATATTTTCAGTTGTTTATTAGAATCACATGTTCACATTGAAAATGAAGATCGGAATGGGCTTGAAAAATATATATTAGACTATTATATTGGACTATTAGATTTATTGAAAAGTTCCTGGTCTGGTGCACAGATGGGGTGCTAGTATCAAATCCATATGATTTTTAGTTAGTACCAACCTACAAACGATACGTGCCAAAATTTGACAACAGTCCGACCATTGGTTTGTGAGATATTGCGTTGTGAGTGTAGCTGCTTTTGTTATTTGAAAAAAGATCGAAAAAAAAGAATTTCGTGTGCTGATAGAATATTGCTTTTTGAAGGGAAAAAATAAAATTGAAGCAAAATCTTGGCTTGATGAAGAGTTTCCGGGGTCTGCACCAGGAAAATCAAGCATCATTGATTGGCATGCTAAGTTTAAAAGTGATGAAATGAGCACCGATGGCGGCGAACGCAGTAGACAACCAAAAGGGGCTGTCACCGACGAAAAATCAAAAAAGTTCACAAAATAATTTTGAATGATCCTAAAGTGAAGTTGATTGAGATATCAGACAGTGTAAAGATGTCATCTGAACGTGTACATCATATCATTCACGAATATTCGTACATGAGAAAGATGTGTGCAAAATAGGTGCCGCACGAGCTCAACATCGATCAAAAGGAACAACGTGTTAATGATTCTGAGCATTGTTTGAAGCTGTTTAAGTGCAATAAACCTGAATTTTTGCATCAATATGTGGCAATGGATGAAACATGGCTCCATCATTTCACTCCGGAGTCCAATCGAGCTGAGTGAACTCCAAACGATGAACCGAATCCAAAGCGAGGAAAAACACAACAGTCAGCTGGCAAGGTTATGGCATCAGTATTCTGGGATTCGCAAGGTACAATATTCATTGATTAGCTATCATTGATTGGTATGCTAAGCTTAAACATGGTGAAATGAGCACCGAAGACGGCGAACGCAGTGGACGTCCAAAAAAGGCTGTCACCGACGAAAAAATAATTTTGATGACCGTAAAGTGAAGTTAATCGAGATAGCAGACATTGTGAAGTTATCATCTGAACGTGTTTATCATATCATTCACGAATATTTGGACATAAGAAAGCTGTATGCAAAATGGGTGCCTCGCGAGCTCACAATCGATCAAAAGCAACAACGTGTTAATGATTCTGAGCAGTGTTTGAAGCTGTTTAAGTGCAATAAACCTGAATTTTTGCGTCGATATGTGACAATGGATGAAACATGGCTCCATCATTTCACTCGGGAGTCCAATCAACAGTCAGTTAGCTGAGTAGACTGCACACGATGAAGTGAATCCAAAGCGAGGAAAAACACAACGGTCAGCTGGCAAGGTTGTGGCAATAGCATTCTGGGATGCGCAAGGTATAATATTCATTGATTACCTCCAAAAGGGCCAGACCATCAACAGCAATTATTATATAGCGTAATTGGATCGTTTGAAGGATGAAATCGTTAAAAAACGGCCCCATTTGTAGAAAAAAAAGTGCTATTTCATCAAGACAAATCGCCGTGTCAAAAATCAATTAAAACAATGACAAAATTGCATGAATTGGGCTTCGAATTGCTTCTGTTTCCACCGTATTCGCCAGATCTGGCCCCCAGCGACTTTTTCCTTTTCTCAGACCTCAAAAGAATGCTCGCTGGAAAGAAATTTAGCGCCAATGAAGAAGTAATCGCCGAAACTGAGGCCTAGTTTGAAGCGAAAGACAAATCGTACTACAAAAATGGTATCGAAAAGTTGGAAGGTCGCTATAATCGCTGTATCGCCCTCGAAGGCAACTATGTTGAATAATAAAATCGAATTTTGCCAAAAAAATGTGTTTTACTATGGGGACTTCTCAATTGGCCTGTTAACCTATCTATTTTAGCTTTAGACCTCACTATCATTTCGTCACAAAATCTGTAATTTTGAATTTTGAATCGATTGGATTGAACGAATGTGTTCGTCTCACTATTGTCGAATTCGTGATCAAATTCAAGAATGTGTGACCGTCCGTCTCTGTTGAGGAATCCATCCTCGAATTCGACAACTCTCGAACGGAAAGAATGAGAAATTAGCAATTTAAAAAGTAGATTTGAATCTCGAATATAGCGGTTACGTTCGTAGTTGGACATCATCTGAGATATCAGGAGGAAGGCCGTTCGAAATTTTATTTTATTATTATTTCAAAACTACAAATTCCATCGAAATGCAATACAATAATGGAAAAGCCTCAATGCACATTCAATTCAGATGTTCGTTCTATCTGTCGGAACCCGAAGACATTCTTCCTCTTTGAAATTAAACCAGACGAAGTCATCAGCGTAGTAAATAAAATGAAAAAAAAAATTCTTTTGCAGGGTATGATGGTATTCCAATGTCAGTTATCAATAGTTCTGTTAGGTTCATTGCTGAACCATTGGCCTATATTATTTATATGTCCTTTAAAGAGGACATATTTCCTAAGTCACTGGAAATAGCTGTAGTGAAACCCCTTTTCAAAAAAGGGAGTTACGAAGATCTTGGTAATTATCGACCAATAGGTTTATTGACATCTATCTCTAAGGTTTTCAAAAAAATAATTGTTAATAGGCTCCTAAGTTCTTCAATGAACATCGAATTTTCTCGAAGTGTCAGCACGGTTATTTGAAATCTAAGAGCATAGAGACTGCCGTGTATCAGCTGATTCGCTCTGTTCTTCGTGCTTTGGAAGATGGAGAAGATCCAACCGGTCTTTTCATAGATTTCTCAAAAGCTTTCGATTGTGTCAATCATGACGATCTGGTAAAAAAAACTTAACTTTTATGGAATTAGAGATAAACAATTGGATTTTATGAGGAGCTATTTACGGGATCGTCGACAGAGGGTTTCCTTGGAAATCAACGGTGTTGAATACCTACCGTTAGATGCAGAAGTAAAGGTAGGTGTTCCCCAGGGAGTTATTTTCGGTCCTTTCTTATTTCTGATTTATATCAACGACCTACCAGGCACCATTGTGTTGAAGGATGAACTTCGGTCAGATATGAGTGTGCTACTTGTTAGGAGCACACCAGATAGTGGGGGAATAGAATTGCGTGATAATTTGTCTGCAGATTCGGATGTGGGGTTGGATCCGGAGGTTGTCATGTTTGTGGACGATACCAATCTACTAGTGGCGGCTTCTAGTATTTCGGAGGTTGTCGTGATGGCTGAGAGAGGCTTTTATGCCATCGCAAATTGGTGTAATTCATATAAAATAACCATTAATTCAAGCAAAACAGAATGTGTTGTTTTCAGTACTTCGCATTCTAGAATTAATAAACCAGAAAATATTGTTCTCTCTGGACAAGCTGTGAAGGTTTCCGCCAGTATTAGCTTCCTGGGTGTTCTAATTGATCATCAGCTGAATTAGTCGGAACATATCAACTCATTGCGTAGTAAATCGAACTCTGTTCTCTACACAATCCGTGTTTTGGCATTGCAGTCCGACTCTGAGGTTATGAGGATAGTGTACTTCTCTTATTTTCATTCGATCATGTCCTATGGAATCATAGCTTGGGGTAACGGTTCGGATGTTCGGAGGATTTTTGTGGTCCAAAAAAGAGCACTCAGAACCATGCTTGGTTTCACTGCGAGAACATCTTGTCTCGGACATTTTAAAAGTCAGGGAATACTCACTACTGCCGGAACTTATATTCTCAAATGCTTATTATTTTTCAAGAACAACCATGATCTGTTTCGGGAATATGAGAATTCCAATAGAACAAATCGCATCCATCCGTTTCACTTTCCCAGATGTTTACTTTCACTGACTCAGAGAAATGTGGAATATATGTGCTTGAAGCTGTTTGATAAGCTCCCGAGGATTTGTTGATCAAGCTTGAAATGCCGCCCTAGACGACCGCCTACCCTGCCTACTCCCTAGCGACGGCCCTGCGTGTATTCCATATTTCAATGTTGTCGAAAGACGAATAGTTTAATTCAAATCAATCAAAATGTCAAATCTTGAAAATTAGTCATTAAAAAAAATCCTGTCCGCAAAAAGTATAGGTACATAATTCGTTGAATTCAGTATATCTCTGAAAAATTCCGCATCGTCATTTTCAACTTGATACGAATACAACTTACCTTTTATGAGAGTCATATAATTCACGAAACCAACAACAATTTACATAACAATTCATCATGTAAAAGAGAACGAATAATAACTGACATAATTATGAACTTCATTTCTAACCAAACCCAAGCGGGTTCTCAATTTCATGAATAAACATAAATATGCATTTCCAAGAATGAAATCAATAATCATTACCACCAATTCAGTACCTATGTTTACTTTTTGAATCTCAGAGGAGAATAATGGGTGTTTATTGGAAAAGCATAAGAAGTTGGATTTGAATTTAGATCTACGAAGTCGTGAACAATTTTTCACAATTGAATTTTCAATTGGAAGATTTGGCCCCTATTTCATGACCGACGAATAATCATACTATTTTCATCATTTCAACATTTGAAAAATTAATTGTATTGGTTGAAATATAAATTTGGCACATGACACGCCATTTTGAAGACTTATAACATCTCATTCACATTCTGCCTTTACTCCTAGTGTATAAGTCTGTAGTATTTTGGTAATTTTGCTATTTCATGCTTTTCTCTTTTTCTTCTGAATTTTTTATGACACGATCCACATGAAGCTTAAAATAATTATTTTACTTCCCAATTCAAATCCTCATTTCGATCTGCAGTTTTGGAATTAACAGCAAAATCAAATTTCCAGCGCCCATATTTACAGAACATCTCATCGAATTTTCCCAATTAATAGAGAACCGAACCTACCATGAAACTTTCAAGTTCCAAGGACTCGACATTATCTTGTTCATGGACGCGCGTTGAACCTTATCGTCTGAGAATAATTTTTTAGCCCGGCTTGGAATTTGAAAATAGCAGACATTGTGGCGAAATGATAGATCAATCTGTTAAAGAAACAAGAGCTCAAAAAATGTTTGTGGCGAAATGATAGATCAATCTGTTAAAGAAACAAGAGCTCAAAAAATTTTTGGAAGTAAAATTTCGAAAAAAAATATAATATGCAACCTTTACATTTTCGAACAAGGAACTGTGTACCCTCAATTTATCATCGAATAAACAATTCAATATAACATTAATAAAATAGAAATCCTTTGCTTCTTTCTGTTTTTCTTTATTTCACTTCATATTCAATTCAATTTCAATTTAAATTCAACAAAATTTCTATGAAATATTACCAAATGCAGACAATAAATCACTAGTTCTCAGAGTAGCCAACCCTAGGAAATTTAACACTTTCGAATAAAAGGAATCTTTCTCTAAAAGACGGTTGGAATGTGTTTATGAAACCGGAGCCACTTTCAAGCTCCACTTGAAGGTGACTTTCTAGTGAAACGGTCTTTACCAAGGGAAGCCTTTTCGGACAGATTTTGAAACTGGCCCTTAGGTATTTTCAATACTTATACGTGAACAATATTCTTGTTAATTATTCGAGCTCACTTCAAAGCGTGAAGTCCTCAGAGAAATTGTGGCAATGTATTTTTTTGTTTTTGTTTTTTTGTTTTGTATGAACTAAATAAACAACAAAAACCGGTTTCCGAAAAATTATCAACTACTGAATATACCGAAATTTCTAATCGTGTTTTTCTCAACTATTAAAAATCAAATAAACATACAGAAATTGTGACTTTTCGGACTTCCACGATATCGAAAACAAATAACAGTGTGCAAAACTCCCCTTCATTGTCATTGCTGACGTCATAGACCTATTCCGAAGACAATAGATACATCAAGAGGTCCACAATGGCACCTTCCTCTAGGAAATTTCAGTTTAAATGGAGCTATAGATCTCAGCAATCCAATTACCTGTTGAAATTGTCGAGATATATAACAAAGCGGGGTGTGGCTTTACACTGACATCGTAATTCTTGGTTTACGCGTGCTTTAAAAGTGATTCATGCCACTTCAGGTCCGAGTTATTCATTCTACAATCACCAAAAACCCTGAACGTTGTTAGAATATTCTGTATGTGACTAAAGCAACATGATGATAAGCCTATTCTATGAATGCATCCTAAAATATTTGAATTGTTGAGGAAACTTAGATTGCTGGGAGACTCATAGTGGATAGTTATAATAAAACGACTTTATTGCTATGAAATTAGATTCCAGTCCAGCACAGCTTATAGCGTTCGTTTTCCAGGATGATCTCCGGTTGGTACCGTAGAGCGGTGTGACTTTGCACAACTTTTTATAGTTTTCTTGGTGTAACTTTTTCGTTTTTTTTTGTGAAAGGAGTCCTGTGCAATGTATGTTGAATTTGAACATTTTAGTTGTCGACTGCTGTGGTTAGAATCAGATGAAAAGGTGCACACTCCTTTTTTTTTATTTTTGCAAATTTGGCAAAGAGACCCGCACATCGGTGCGAGTTTACCAATGCCTTAAAAATGCGTTTTTTGGCAATTTAATGAAGTGCTGGCGGTATATGTTAGTGCACTAATGCCTCCGGGTTCGCCCATATATCTTTTGTTAATTTTATTCCAAAGAGTTCTTCTGGGAATGTTGTACACTTCGGAAGCTGTCTGTATTGAAATGTTTTCATTTCGAACTGCATTGATGGCTCGGATTAGTGTTTTTTCCGTATAATTACTAAATTTCCTTGCATCCAACTTCTTTTGTATCGACGACCCATAATTGTGCCTGAAAATAAAACAGGTGAAACAAAATTGGTATGTGGCAAAGTCTCTCGCCAAAGGGCCACAAAAGAAAAATTTCCCGAAATGTCGAAATCCTCTCAACCAAATGTTTTCAGTTTCTGTTCGTTTTAATACCAGAGAATTTATATCCAATTTGACGAAGAAACAATTAAAATCGATGGAAAATTCTTTTACAACGCAAAATTTTAGGTGGCCGAGATTTTTGGCGGTGAGTGTATAATACTATATGTATCATATAAACAATCTCAAGCTCCGTGTATAATTTCCACTAATCACATTATCATAACCGTAAAAAACTCAAGAAGAATATTGAGGAGGAAATACTGAATACTAAATATTTCTGTGACTCGATTCAAATTCGATCAGGTTCAGATTCTTCGTTTAGTTATAGAATATCCATTTCAAGCTTCTTTCAAAATTTCGTGCAGATACTATAACCAGAACCATAGAAAATACAGGAAGAAATAATTTCATTGTTGAATAGTATATCGCAAAAAAAAAACCTCAATTCGTTAAGTAAGTTATAGTTGATTTTGGCAAACTTAACTTTTATTCGTTAGGTAAGTTATATTTGATTTTTGCTTATCCAGATTAAGGAGAAAACATCAGGGCTTCACAAACAAAACACTTGGCCCTTGCGTATGGGTAATTTAATTAAGTGAAAGGCCCATTTGAGTGCGTTGAAGGTGAATTCTTGCCTAATTCTTCTTTTCTCCCTCTGGCCACAGCCAAGATAGATGGCACATCCGTTTTCTCGTTCCCATCTTCGAGCAGTGTAACTGACAAATTGAAAACTACATTGCTCTACTATCTGTTGTAGACAGGACTGATTTAGGGCTTTATTCTCTTATTGGGAAATTTGTTCTCTCGAAAGGATGCATCTCAAGACATACTAGTAGGACCAGTGTGGTCTCACAACATGAAAAATAGGAAATATTTTGGGAAGTATCTCAAAATAATAAATTTCTAGATTTTACAATTTTTTCAATATTTTACTTGAATTTTTTGTGGTCTGGTTAAGGAATCAGTATAAAATTCTGCTCGGTGTTTGAAATTGTTATTCTTAATATACACGCCAAATATAATCTCAATCAAAAATATTGGGTATTTCTTCTCCAAAATTCTCCTTGAATTTTCTATGATTCTGATCAGCTTGAAATTTTAAGGGAATATTTTCTTCGATAGTTATTTTTTCCGATTGTGGTGTTACTATCAAAATGTAATTTTGTGCAAAACTTAAAATTGTCATTTTATATATAAACGTAAACTTCATCCCTACTGAATCTGTAGTTTTGAGAATAAGAGGAACACAATTTCGAACAGCCATGCGTCTTAACGAATTTAACTGAATTTGAAATCCGAACCTACCCAGAAAATCACAAGATTCTAGGACTCCTTGTTCGGGAGTTTTCGTGTTTATGGCAGGACAGACGGGCCCTTTGTAAACCACGACTTCATCATGAAGATTTAAAATTCGAGAATTACAGACGAAATGATCCATTTCAGGAATTGATCGCTCAAAATTACAGTTTTCGACCAAACCATTATCGTTATGAAAAATTCAAATTCAAATTAAATCATATTCATGGGTTATTAATACCAAATGAATAAATCAAAATATTATTCATCCATTTAGGTATGAGGATGCTGAGCAGCACATTCTGTGCAATGATTTCGGAAATATAATAATATGTTCCTATCAATCAATAAACAAAACTCACCAATTCGATCATATTTGTATTCTGTAGTTACCATAGAGTGATAAACATATAGAAGGAGTCGATGAAGGGTTAGACGACGTCGCGTCGGGGAGAAAGACATGAACCGCAGTTTGATGTTGAGCGTCATATACACCGGACAGTAGGCGTTATGGTTTGGGGTGCTATTGCACATGCTAGTCAATCACCTTTAGCCTTTATTCGAGGTAACATGACAGCGTTATCTTCAAGAAATTGTGGAGCTATCTATATGTTCTCCCTTACCTTAACTGGCTCGCGAATCCAATATTTCAGCAATATAATGCCCGACCTCATGTTGCCATAGTTAGTTTAAACTTTTTCGAAGCGACCCATGTAAATCTTTTGCCATGGCCACCCAGATCTCCAGATCTTTCGACCATAGAGCATGTTTGGGACATCATGGGTAGAAGGCTTGGAAATTTACCCCAGCCCCCACGCATTTTGAGACATGAAATACAGGTAGCTTGAGATAGTATACCTCAAAGAGAAATAGACCATCTTATTGCATCAATGCCGAGACGTGTTGAAGGATTCTATAGATAATCGCGGTGGACAAACATTAAAAAATTTTTTGAACCCTTCGTTTTTTTCTATAAATTTCAATCATTTGCTCCTTACTATACTCTCTTATTCTACCACGAAATATTTAAAATTTAAACAGCTCCTTCTGGGTGTTGCAGTTTCTTTGTCAGTCAGTATATTTTCAAATCCACAATTTCACACTATCATTATAAATGAATATTCCCAATCAAATATGAAAATTTGAATATTTGGAATTGGATATTTCCCCGAAATGTCGAATTTAAAGTAAGTAAGCAGAATATTTCTTATTTTCTAAATTCTGTATCTACTAGCTGAAATTCAAGGTTTGGCATCTATTGCACTCCTAGGTTGTATCAGGACGTTTGGCGAGCTTGAAGTTTGTTTTCTAAATTTTTGATATATTTATGTATGTATCTCAATACCTTTTGAAATAATATGAAACGTTGATTCACTATGGAACATGAAAAGTGTTTTGTTTTTGTAGAAACTCGCGAATTGAGGGAAATATCATTTTCATTTTCGCACCCTTTATGTCAAAAATGATAGTTCATGTTGGGGCAGAATTCGCTTTCCGAAAATAACGTAACTATCTAGGTTCAATACTCTGAGGTAATTACACAAGTGGTTGTTTGTTTCCAGAAAATATATTAGGAATTTCCTTAGAAATATAATATCATTCTACCCTTTCAAAGTGATTGGAGGAATTCTTCAACCCGCGTTGAAGGAACAAGAATTTTAAATGAAGAATAAGAACCAAAATGGATCCAGCTCATGATTCTTATGATAATGAGATCTAATGAAGTCAGACATTGGAAATTGCATAAGCTTATCTGAAGAGGGGATCAGTGCCTGTAAAGATAATGGGTTCAAAATCGATATTTTTGTACTTACAGTATCACTTCCTATATTTTGAGGTTGAAATAAATCAAATAAGCTGGTAGGAATGTGTTGAAATGATTACAAAATATTTACGGCCAATAGATATGAACAAATGTTCGTTATTCATTAATGACCCATAAAAGGAATATTATACTTTATTTTTAGGAAGAATCAACAAATTTTGTATATGATACGTGAGCTAAGAACTGTGCAAAACAATATAAAGAATGATTCAAAATTCAGCATTAAGATTTCAGGACCCTATTTTTCAAATCAAAATAAGACAGAGAGTTGAAGTTTCAAGATTTTTTCAGTTTTTTCTTCATAGCTCTTTCATTTTATGAGATATTAAATTTGAATTTGAACTGACTCGAGTGATTCTAACGAGCTGTAGGAGAATGTGATATATTCAGTATTGAATAAATTTGAGGTTGGAAATAATTCCAACCTCCACAACTCAGGAGTATTATCTGTTGATATATTTTTCTCAAAAACCGTGAATTTTATGAAAAAATTATAAGAGACCTTATTTTTTCTAATTGTAAAATGAGAATAAAGAAAAAGTTACAGCGAAACAAGTTTGAGGGTTGGCTTTTTCTACCCCTTGGATTCATAGAGGAAAACTACCAACAATTTTTTTGAATGCCTTCTCTCCCGCATGAAATGTAAGCTTAATTTCATTTTTGTGAATTTTTTGGTTTTCAAGAAAAAAATTTTACTTTTCGGTCAAAATATTTAGGGGGCTGTAACTTAGTGGAAAGGAGCCCAAAAAAAAATGTTTATATGATAGACCTACACTTTTTTTTTGACAAGGAATCACCCCCTAATTTTTTTCGCAACACTTCATAAACACCCTGTATTTAGTTATTTTTATTTAAACCTTTGAAATACTCATTTCATGCCAGTATATAATTGTTTAATTTTTTTTTCTTCTTGTTAAACATAAATGTTGATTTTTTGTTTAGGATTAAGGGATATACTGTAAGCTAAACTTTCGCTTAATAAAGACGATTATTATTATTATTATTATATACATATAAAGAGATATAACTCCAGAAAATATAAAAAAACCAATCGTTATAAAATTGTATCGAAGAAAAAGAAGCCGCACTTCACAAAAAAATAGATAGTACTGTTTGTCGAAGAAATATACGGACAATACGGACAATTCTTTGTCTTTGCTTAGATGAGTTTCCGATCGTCGATGATGATATCCAGTGTAATGTTATAATTTAATGTACATAGGCACCCTGTAATTGGAATCAGAATAAATTTGAATTTTTTAATTTGAAATTTGAATCTTGATGAAGCCCAAAAACTCGTGAAAAAGTAGTAAACACACATGCCGACGCGCGACCGTAATATTTATGATCTGAACGCGGCACCTTTGAACATGCCGACGTCCGACAGAAATATTTATGACTAGATTAAGGCACGTTTGAACATAGCCGTATTCATATTATTGCTTACCTTACATTACAGTGTTGTTGATCTTGTAATTATTTCAGGCTTAGTACGCAAATTCCAGGGAATGCTATCAATATTTTAAATGTATCCAGTATTCTTTTGATTTTCTAGCGCCTCTGCTGACCGTGCGCCCGTAGCAAGTACTACCTTTGCCACGAGCTATATTCGGCCCTGGTTCCTTCAACTTTAACTAACTAATGTCACTAATGATATAACTTTGGTGTGACAATGTATTAACTTAATCATTATAATCATTTCCTTTTCATTTCTAAAGTTTCTGACTATCAGTGACTTCTCCGACCACAAAATTACCTCCTATACAAATTTAAATGCAGTCCTTCGCATTTCCATCACGTAAAACCATCAGCATAGGCAGAGAATTCACTTTGTTACCGAAATTCGACCTCTGATAGGACATTCATGGTGATGAATCTAGTTTAATCCCACACAAAATTGATATGCAATTGATTCAGTTGAAAATAATTTTATTTTGTTTTTCTTTTCTACTTGCTCGTGGAAGTGATGATTGCCTTTTGATCGAGATAACAACCAATTTGTCGTTTGTTGCGATATGATATGCAACCTACGTAAAAAAGATGTTTGACATTTGAAATACAATAATATCGGAAAATTCAATGGTATTCAATAAATATGAGGAAAGTTGGTTTTTGCATTCTAGCTTCTGATCAATCGAACGAATGTACAGGATGGGCAAATAAGCGAGGTAAGCGGCTATATCTCAGGATCCACTCATCGTAGAGACTTGCGGTAAAAAATTTTACCACTAAAGTGTACAAGAAAACAGACTGGAAATTGTTTTGAAGTTCATACCTCTACCGCTAGGGGGCGTAAAAGCTATCGTCGAGTAGAAAAATGAATTTTACTCGAAAATGTTACATATGGAGTGGAAGAAAAAATATCATAACTGTAATCCTTGGAAAATTCTCTATCTTTTTGAATTGTCACTTTCGATTTTACGACATCAAATAAGGGTAAGTGAAAGGGAGAAACCTGACTGACTTAAATGCCTATAACTTCAGTTTGGCTTAATATTTTGAGGAAATTAGATCTCGTCTGAAAGATAATATCTTGTTGATCGAGTACAAAATATACTCATGATAAATTTGTTTTTGCTGCTTTCGATAGGGGGCGCTCAGTCATAAGTTCATTGTTTTGTTCATATTACTGCGAAATCTCAAATATAATGATAGGATTTTCTTAACAGAAACAGAAATTCCATCGAATTTTCATGAAAAAACCTGCAGGTCGCAAAGCGATAGTTTCAGGGGTTCTGAAGTTATGGCCGAAAGAAGATATTCCTCAACTGATGCACTGCGAAAAACCAAATTGTGTCTTTAAGTTCTGACAGAAACAGAAATCCCATCAAATTTGTATGAGAAAACCAAAAGGTCGCAAAGCGATAGCTTCAGGCGTTCTGGAGTTATGGCCGAAAGAAGACACAATTTAGTTTTTCAGTGCATCAGTTGAAGAAAAAATGTTTTTCCGGCCATAACTCCAGAACGCCTGAAACTATCGCTTTGCGACCTTCAGGTGTTTTCATGCAAATTTAATGGAATTTCTGTGTCTGTTAAGAAAATCCTATCATTACCTACATTTGAAATTTCGCAGTAAAATGAACAAAACAATGAACTTCTGACTAAGCGCCCCCTATCGAAAGCAGCAAAAACAAATTAATCATGACTATATTTTGTCCTCAATCAACAAGATATTATCTTTCAGACGAGATCTAATTTGCTCAAAAATGTTGAGCCAAACTGAAGTTACAGGCATTTCAATCAGTCAGATTCCTCCCTTTCACCTACCCTTATTTGATGTCGTAAAATCGAAAGTGACAATTTGAAAAGATAGAGAATTTTCCAAGGATTACAGTGATGATATTTTTTCTTCAACTTCATATGAAACATTTTCGAGTAAAATTCATTTTTCTACTCGACGATAGCTGTTACGCCCCCTAGCGGTAGAGGTATGAACTTCAAAACAATTTCCAGTGTGTTCTCTTGTACACTTTAGTGGTGGAATTTTTTACCGCAAGTCTCTACGATGAGTGGATCCTGAGATATAGCCGCTTACCTCGCTTATTTGCCCACCCTGTACATTGAAGATATCATCAATTTTTTTTGTGAAAAACGAAAAGTACCCAAAATTTTTTTGTCATTAACGAATTAAAAATATTGTTTTTCTTCAATGAAGATTATTATTGAAAGACATTATGTGAAAACCCCATAAAAATCGGTAGTTGTAGGGAGAAAATTCCTTAATATCGTTTTTAATTCAGCAGCCACGTGGTGGAAATTCCTCTTAAAAAAGATTATTTTTAGCATTGCCCTATGATGAAGAAGATTTTATTGATATCAACAATAAAATTATTTGTTGGATGTTTGGAATCGTGCACGTTCAAAAGAATTGTGGCCTTAATGTCAAGTCAGTCCTCGTTGGGGCCATGAAAAATGCGTAGAATTCACTAAAACGATTTAATAAAAACGAGTAATATCGATTTTGCTTCTTGGTTATTATTTTTTAAATAATTAGTTTCAGAGTATTCATTTGTGACTAACATACTACTTCTCAGTACAATATGAATTTGATTTTTCCAAAGACTATGCCATTTCAAATCACCATCCCATACACTGAGAGAAATCCATATTTTTTATTGATAAAGCACTTATTTAGAGGTTATTCATTCACAACTATTACAGCAGATTTATAATTCATATATTCATCAATAATTAAATTATACATTCAAAAAGTTTATTGATAGAGAATATAATATTTGTTTACAAGGTATTTGATAATATTCAATATCTTTCGGTGATCAATAATTAACAGGAACTCACGTTATCTCCACAAATAACATAAATTCATTATCAACAAATTTTCAAGTGGTAGTTACCGAACATTTGCTATTTATAAATAAACTCTTACAAGAATTCTATAATTTATTCACTCAGAATATGGGATTTATTAATAATTAACAAACAAACAAACTAACATTAATCTAGTGATCCAATCTGTGGAAAAGTTTAGGGACACATCCTTCAAAGAGAAGCGCATCTCCTTGAAGAATCTGCCCTTGAACTTTTCCTTTGATTTGAATTTCCCTTTTAAACATAAAATCTGTATTACTATGGGCTTATTGAACGCCGCTTAGCACAGCTGTGCTGAATTTTGGGTTTATATCGTTTGTACCTGCTGAGTTATCAGTGATGTTGGCAGAACAATGGTTAGACTGAACAGATGCAATCAACAGGACTAGGGTTCAAACCCGGATACTCTCAATATGAACTCTAAAAAATTACCTAGTTTGACAAACGGTTCTTCTCAGACCCTAACAATCGGATAAGAGAAACAACCAATATAATTATCCGAGACATACGTTATCCATTACTGAATTGAAATACTATTTTTATTCAGCATGGATACGTATTACATTATCATAAACAAGGTTTATTAATTATTACTCAATGATATATTAACCTTAACTATATATTTTTTCCTTCAAATGGATATTTCTTCAGAATCATTAATATAAGTTATGCGTAAATAAATGAAGTGTAATAATAAATGATGATAATTGATGGGATTTCAAATAAATTATTTATTTCCATGAAACTAATATTTGTTTGTCCATATATGCAATGAATGATTTATCAACTATAATGCATTTTCGATAATATCAAATAAACACTTCTCTCAGTGTAGTGTGCCAGAAGGCATCACTTGATTTTCTGGGTCTGAAATTTCAACGTTCCCAATACAAGTTTTCTCTGGTGAATAACAGTTTTTTCCATATCCTTTGACATCCTCACATCCTCCTTTATATCCCAGAAGACTTCAGTTCGGAAACAATGATCTTGGAATATTCCAGCACAGTTCATAAAATAAAATGTGGTTTCGATTCTTGTTTTCACTTGGGACTCAAAATGTGACGTTATTCAAGAATGTGTTGCAGGAGCGGTAACCCCAAAATTTATATTTTTTCACGATATTTATGGAAACCAATAAATGATCATATTTTCATTAAAGCTGCCTCCATCGAATATGAAAATTGAACATATTATAAATTACTATTCAAAGATGGGAATGATATTTAGGGAAAGAATCGACGTGTCAGGACATTTTTTCCGCTTGTTCATGCATGCACCAATTGATCCCTTGGAGACCACATAACTATATACATATGGGGATCTATGGTTTTTAGGGGTGCATGTGTTGAAATTTTTATTGCTAATGAAATATATTATTAAATTGAATTATTTAATGTCTCATGAATGACAGGTATTCGAAAGTTTCTGTCTGCTGTGCTTTTCTTTATTTTTGGTAATTTAGCTTGAAGTTTGAAAATGTGTATTAAACTTGAACGGCTGTTGTTACTGAAATATTACGTATTTTTCGATATTCTGCTTCTATTCTCTATAGATCTAACGACGCGTATAATACAAAATTTCACATAAAGCTTGAAACTTAGATCATTTTGTCTTCCTCTCAGTATGTCTGTCTGTAGACGATCATCTTCAAAACCACTTTACGGATTCATTGCAGTTTTCACATTCAAATCACTTTGTAGATCAGCTTGGAGCAACATTTAGGCTTTACATATTTTATTGAAATCGTATGGATGACAAAAAAGTTATCGTCATTTTATGATAGTGTCTTTCGTGGGCAAATTCGTGGGTTCATATTAGCTCTAAATATAAACACGAATCTCATCTCGATTGGATCTGTTTCCACTGAAACTTTGGTCATCCGTCCGTGGGCACGTTAACTCTCGAACGGAAAACCCAGAAACTTGAAATTTTAAGGTTAGGTTCTGCTTTCAACTGCCTCAGTCAAGTCCATTTTTGAGCAAAATCCAACTAGGGGTTTCGTAAAATGGTGGTCCGAAATATTGTTTCCCTTATCATTTCTTGACTAGGGATTGAAAAAAGATTGAATTTCGCATTTAGATGTAGAATAACAATTGAATTAGCTCCGTATATGGATAGAGTCACCAGAATCAGAGAAAATTCAAGAAGTGTACCTACTCAATATTTCAGTGAGAACATATTCAACTGATTTTACGAGTAGGGAAATAATTGAAAGGTCTCAAGCAAAAATTCATTAACCATAAAACAAGGAAAAAATAGCAGAGAATTGAGAAGTCAGAGAAATTGAAGTGGTTAGCCATAAAAACCACATTACCTTTGATCATGAATGGAAACAAAACCGAAACACTTGCGTTTTAAGAAGTTCTGGAACCATGTTAAATAATGAATAGGTTTTATTATTCGATGATGAATATTGCATTGAGATTCAGAATTCAGTCAAAGAGGAAAGAATAATAATTTATTTGAGTTACGACTTTGCTAATTGTTTGCGGAAGATATTTGCTTTCGCAGGATATTTAGACCGTAAATTTAATTTCCGGCAATTAATATGTATTTCTTCGAAAAAAAAATTAGGAAGAAGTTATTGACTTCATCAGATTTAAAATAGAAAGTTTACTGAGAAACTTCGTTATTTTTAATTTATTCAAGAGCAGAGAGTTCACGATATTATGCAACTGAGATGAGGAGCATACCTCCTGATAATATACTTAGTATGAAGTAGAGCCATCAGTAATTAATGACTTATCCCATGGAGCTTTATATATTTTTATATAAAACATTGAGTGCTCATAATAGTGAATCTCATTAAAATTGGACTCAATTGCAGGTCTTTTTTTGATTGATAAATTTAAAATAGTGCTTAGGACTCAATAAGATCTTTTCTCTAATTCTGTGGTTATTCCGTTCATTCTTCCACATCTTGTAGAACAAAATCGTGCGAGAATATATCAGAAACGCACAGTTTTCATGGTTATATTTTATTATTCTATGTTGGCACTCCGAACATTCCGCTACGGCTTTATCTGTCAATTCATCAAATTGCCTTAAAGAAATCAGTTCTGCCAACCAACATTTTTCAATGCAAAAATCACTAAATTATATTTATGGAAATATTTCATTAATTTCAATGAAAATGCAATGAATTAGAGAAAATAATGTATAATACTCGTACAGAAGGCTCATTCTACCATACTCGTTCATTCCAAAACTCGCCACTTCGTGGCTCGTTTTTGAATTTTGAACTCGTGGAAGAATATCAATGCCTTCTGCACTTGTATTATAAATAACTATTCTCTATTTCAGAATAGTAATGAGTTCATTACAGTTCTAAAATCAGTGCTGTAATGAACTCATTACAGCATCGTTTTCAGTTATGTTTTTCGTTTTGTGGTTGTCCCTACTGACTTCCAATCCCATCAAATTTCAACAAACGTCAATAATTGTCAATATAATATAATTTGGATAAAGTGAAATGATTTGCAACATTATTCGCAATTTCTCTTAATTCTGGTGGTGTTAAATCGATTTCGTCATACATAATTCACGAATTTAATACGTAATTGTAAATTATTTCATAATTCGAAACGGACGATTCATATCCAAATTCCGTAATCTGTCAATTTTCGTAACAGTCACACCAACTGCCAAGATACAATACAAAAGTCACTATGATATATAATCTTTCGACAATATTTCACAAAACTTGACTGAAATAGAGAAAATATCGTCCAATACTCGTTGCAGAAGGCAATTCCAACACTCTTGCTCGCTCCTTCGTCGCTCGTTTTCAAATTTCGCATTCGGGTTGGCATAGGAGCCCATTCTGCAACTTGTTTTAGAATATACTGTTTCAACTTGGGAATATAGATTTCTTTTTAATCCCTAATGAATGAAAATATCTACCTCCAACAAACCTAGAAAAGCTTAGTTAAGGGTGTCAAGGATATTTATTGCTTAATGGTACCTACAAAGCAACCCTGGTTAATACCAGATCATCTCTGGCACCAGAATGTGTAGATTTGGTTGTTTCTATTGGCTGATATAGTTCACATTCCACCGCATGACGATTTGGTTACTTTCATTGGCTGCAGCTGTTACTTCTTTGCTATCTCTCTAATGATTGGCGTAGACACTGGTCTATGGTACGTAAATTAATAAAATGAGCATTTTTACTCTCTTTTGATTCGTTGTGCAACTTATTTGTTCTTTTCATTTAATTAAAGTATATTCAAACTCACTGAATAGGCCTGAATATTTCTAAAATTTCGAGTTACCAGAAAGTTATCAACAAACAGGGTCACCCAGTAATTTATTTCCTTACCAGTCCTTTTGAATAGATACCAGGTTCATCGGGTTCATGATAGAATAACCACTATGTCACGTTGTTTTCAATCGATCGAGAATTTCGTTGAGTAAATGACGTCAAATTGAGTATTGAACTTCTGACAGACTTCAGCAAATATTCCGGGATCCAATACTCTAAAAAATTTTAAGCAGTAGCTTAATGTAAAAGAAAATTTTTATTGTATGAACTTAATTATGACATCAAAGATTCTAGTTGAAAGGCGTGTGGAATACGTAGAGTTGGCTGACAATGCAGTTAAATTTTCATATCCCTTCGCAACTTCTCATTTGTGCGAGACAGCATTATTGTGTTTCTCAACAGCAAATATCGCATTAGACTTATCAATGCGGAATATTATTTTCTTTGAGACTAAGCATTCTTAGGTCAGACATTCTCGCAATGGCATCTTCAAGCTTAGCCTTCTCATTAAAGTTTTGTTTTATATTTTCGTTGTATACTATATAGAGTATTTGTTTATTTTCATCTTACGGTATTAATTCCTTATTCATATCAATTACTGAAATGAATATTGTAACACTAAACAGAAGTTTAATTTTCATACTTGTGGTTGAGATATGGGTTAGTTATGTTAGTCAAATAATAATAATAAGGCTGAAGGACCCTTGGTCGATGGCCAATTGCATATGCAATAAAGTACTGTTATTATTATTATTAATAATAATAATGAATAAACAGATTCGAATTCCACCAAATTGTACGAAAAATATTTTTGTCTTGTGTACTGGTAGGTATTATATGCCAGAAAAAAGGTTGGGATGCACTGCTCTGGGCCATCAGGTTTTCGGATCAACAAAAAATTCGTTTCCTTCAACTAACAGTATGGACAAACTACACAACAACCAATTTAAATATTGAAATCTGACTTCTTTAAATGAATAATTTTTTTGGTAGAAGACAACAAGTCGATTTCAGATAATACCGATATTGTTGGTATTGAAGGCACATTATTGATTCTCTATACTTCTGAAATATTCGGGAGAAAATAAATAATGTAAGGGAGTATAATATTGCAAGATTTTTAGTGTAATCTGACCACCTTGACGACTAGCAATTCTGTTTTTTTTCATTTCGTCAAAATATCTAATCTAATTTTCGAATTTTGAGCTGGGAATGGTCTCAAACTCTAAAGTTTGAATCACTGAAAATGAATACGTCCTTATCTACGATTCTGTCCGTCTGACCGGCTGGCACTAGATACTTGAAATTTCCAAGGCAAGTTTGGTTCTTGAATTCCGCGGTTGAGTTAGTTAGGGGTCAACTTTTATTTTTTGTTAATGCATCTAATGTATTAATTTAAGCGGAATATTAATTGGACTAATATATGATACAACAATTTCAAGCTTCGTGCAGAATATTATATCAAGTAACCAGAACCAGGCAAGATTCGAAATAAATATCGGAACAAATATTTTCGTGACTACCGAGTTGAAATTCAAGTGTTCACATGAAATGACAAATTCAAGCTGATCGCATTATCATAACCAAAGAAAATTCATAAATAATGAAAAAAAAAATTTCATGGTTACAGATCCGATCTGATTGGAAAAAACGATTTCAAGCTTCTTGATAAATGCTGCAGCGATAGGATCGAATCCATAGATTATTCAAGCAGAATTCAAAGAATAAGGAAACCACTGGCATGAAGTCCTGAGCTTTTGAGTACTGGTTCATTCATGTGCTGATGATACCCTTGGATATATTCATATATAGTTATGTGATCTCCAAAAGCACAGTTAGCACATGCGTAACGAACGCCCAAAGCTCCTGACCTCACATCAGAGGCCTCAGTACTTTGCTCATTTTTCATAGAAAAAAAAATGAAGATAGCTTTTTGTAATTATGAAGATTCCATTTGAAACAAATATACAACATTCCAGTATTTTAAATGAAACATATTTATCAATAACCTATTAATTCTCAATATAGAGAGCAATCAAAACCTTGGATTAAATTCCTATCAGCTATTATGATTCATCAGGGTGGGTCTTGTACATATATTTCAACCGAAGACTCCTGAGTTTTTCTTCTACTAGTTTTTCTGATTCGATTTTTTTCTCACTTGGTATAGGGGGCATTTTGGAGTTGACTGAATGGATTTTTATATTCGGAAATTTTCATCAAATCAGTAAAAAACTATATTCCGAAAATAATTTCTTTCGATTCCATTCCATTTGCGAGAGATAACTAAAAATTGAATTTTTTCATTGATTTTCAACAGCCTGTATCTTTTCAACCGATCCGAACAGAAAAAAAAATCGTTAATTGAAAAAGTGTTTCCTTCGACCTCAGGAATCTTCGGTTGAAATATATATATATATAGACTCACCCCGATAATTTGAACAAAACATGAGGAAAATAAGGGCATCTTAGTTCAAGAGAATGAACAATATTTCATTATAAAAAACTTTTCTTAAATAATCTAATAATAATTATAAATAATAAATATAATAATTTCTTCAATAATAATATATAATTTCATAGATATGAACTCCTGCAGAAGTCTTTCTGACTTCTGTCAGTTGTGATCATATTCGTTCTGCCTTTCAGTTGTGACCTCATAGAATATCTTTGAGCGGTGTTGGAAAATCCACTGCATACAAAGGTGGTACAAGTACCTTCGCGTCTTTTCACTCTTCTGTAGCCCAAATAATACAAAATGGCGTTGTGCATTCGATTGTTGCCATCCTGAAAATTTAAATAGTTAGAATGAAAACAATCAATATAATATTATTCATCGAAAATTATGTCTTTCTCTACGAAGATAATTTTATTAGAAAATCTATTTTTGTTTGACATATTCTAAGCAATGTAAGCCTTAAGAGGGATTTGCATTACGTGGCTTTTCGCATATCAGTCAAACTTTGGTATCCATTCATTTTCCCTCTGGGGCTCCTGGGATGACCAACCTTGGTCGATGTACGAAGTTGTACATTCACCTTTTCTTATTTCTCTTTTCGAATCAACACTGTACGACGGTCGATAATTTTTTTCACAAAAAGTTTTATCTTTTTTGTGATAATTTTTGGTAGGTTCTTCTTCACGAATATTTCAAAAATATATCAGTGGTTTGTACATTGTTCATAATATCATCAATTTTTTTTGCGAAAAACGAAAGGTCACCTAAAAATTTTTTTTATAGCAAAATAAAAATATTTACTTTCTAGAATGTAGATTATAGTTTGAGGAAATTTTGTGGAAACTCCATAAAAGTTGGGGAAGAAAAAGAAATATCTCTAATTTCATTTTAAACTGAGATACCTCTTAAGAGAAAGGAGGCATTTTCTGGAATGATTTTATATAACAAACTACACTTATTTATGTAGGCTTGGTTAATCGATCGTCTAGAGGTATGATTCGAGATGATTACCTGGCCTTTCGTCTTTTTCTCCGTGACTTTGTTGGATTTGTAATAATTAAACTGTTTTCAATTATTTACATCTATCTACAAAGCCGCACTTAAAAAGTACAAACTCAGTATTGAGAAGATCCTAATTACGTCTTAATTACAAGTTTCTCACTACGGTACTGAATTTCATCTTCAACTCGTTTGTTGATTACTCGAAACGTCCTCGTTTATCACGTCTTCGTCGTACTTCGCCGTAAGTTTTCGGTCGTCTCGTCTCTAACTCGTTCGCGACTCGTCTTAATCTAGTCCGCGATTCGTCTTTTCGTCTTACTTCTTAAGTTGAACGAACGAACTTGACTCGTCTTAGACTTGCCTTGAACTGACTCTCTGCCGATTGGAACTTACCCTGTCTCGAATATCGACCTCTCTTCTTTCGGCTTGACCACATCCTTAGGGAAAGTACCATCCCCTAGTCCAATAAGAATTTTGCCGTACCGCCCACAAAGATCTTCGCGGATTCCTGGAAATCGAATATTCTCGAAGGACTAGAACCTGATATACAGATGTGACACATCTGGTACGACCGTGTTGTCTTAGAACTTTCCCAACCCTCCAGTAAATCTCTTCAAGATTTACAACTCCATGACATATCTTCGACACCTCGAAGAATACCACATCCTTTTTACATTATATGTACAATAACGATTCGTTCCGTGTAAATTCATTGAAACTGTCATGCCCTCGACACTTGAAGAAACTAATAGGTTTCCAAGCATCCGGTTGACCATCTCAATTATTTACAGGGAGCAATAACTGGATCCTACATTTGTGATATACGTTTTTGGACCACAATTTCAACACCATTTTGAAAAAAATCATAATCATCAACGTTACCTCTAATATAATGGAAAATTATTAATATTTAAAATATTATGTCAAATACATATGTAGTGTTTTTTTCAGTTTGTGACTTTGAGTAACGCACTACAAATATTCACTCAATTTGTACAGTTTAGGATATTAAATTTTTTTTAATTGCCTTTTAAAATTTTGACAATTTGGAATTGTATTTGAAGATAAAGAAAGTGCATATCGTGATGATAAAGAAAGTATATATATGTGAAGGTTTTAGTACAATGTTGCCATAATTTCGATAATTACCATTGAATGTAATGAATATAAGGAAAAAAGTTCCCATTACAAAGAAGTGATAAATTAAATGGTATAGTTCGGGTAACTTTCATTCAAAGAGTCGGATATTGCGAGTAATGAAATATCATTGAATTAAACAGTAGCAATTATATTCAGCGATGAACGGTTACTCGACGCCGAGGGGTATACTAAAATCACACAACGCAAAATTCTAGGTAATGCGCAACCGGCAATCGCATCTAGTTGCATTGGTCCATTTAACCTATTTATAGTATACCCAGCGTTTTTTAACACACAGTCACAGGAAACGCTTCGGGCATGCGTTTATTACTTTCAAAATTAATTCACCAACAGACGATACACTCCTTTGAGATTAATTGAAAAATTTTTCATCGTGAATTCTCAACTTTTCATAAAGAGAATAGATTGAATGCAACCTTTCCCTTTCTTCATTTTTAAAAAAGGGTCTATTTTAACTCGATAAATCTATTCTATGTGACGATATTGCCCGACGGTCGTCATTTGACGCTGTACAGGGTGGGCAAATTTCGATGTTTTAGCATTACTACTTTTAAATCAGAAGATACGCCATTATCGTTCTCTTTTTCTGAGAAACTAACAATCGTAGTAGTCATTTTCAATTACTTCCTTTGGTTTTCGAGATATAAGCGGAAATTGGAAAAATGGTGATATCGAAAAAAATTGATATCCCCTCTAATACTGATGATAGAGCTCTGATCAAAAAATTATTCAGGCACTTTCTCAAGTTGAATTCAGTGACATGCTCGTACTTCGAACTAGAATTTCAATTACGAAGCTTTCACCCAAAGTTGCGTTTTTTTAAATGAAAATAGTTTGAATTAATATAAATTACAAAAATGGTCAAAAACCATTTTCATCTCTCAATATTCTTTCAATATTTCTATGGTTTCATTTCAACTATAGATGGACAGAAAAAAATAGAGCTTTCTATAACAAGAGCGTTCTTTCCGAATCCATTTTGATATATAAAATTTATAAAAGATTCGAATTTTGTAGAAATTAGTGAAGAGCACAGAAATTTTTATATTGCCGGAAGGATCATCCGTTGAAACCTAAGAAATATTGGAACTATTAGATGAAAAAATTTTTTTTTATCCAAAAGAAAGTGGCAAAAATGAATACTGCTCTTGTTTATTGCTCTGAAAAAAGGAAAGAGATTGGGGTATCATATTTTGTCTATCTTCTCTGATTTAAAAGTTGTAGGCCTAAAACAACGAAATTTGCCCACCCTATACAGGCACTTGAGAAGCACTATTACATTTGGAGAGCCCAAGGGAGAAACCCTGCCATTGATTCGAAGTCGATTTCGAGAAAAATGAATTTCAAAATTCACCAACTAAAAAAATCGATTTAAAATATTAACAGTTTAACAGGACCACTTCTGGAAATGAAATTATGACGAAATTAATTATCAATGAATTAATTTGTGGTTAATCATAGACAACAATAATCGAAGCTTCAGTTACTATCAATTGTTGCAAAATGGCGGAGGACAACTTATTTGTAATTAGTAGGAATCAAATAACTTGATGCGTTCTATTTATACTCCGCTGAATTTTTTACTACATTACATTCAACATTCTAACGAATTCATTTCTGAACACTTATTCCGTGAGCATGGCTTTATAGCTCTAGCCATTCACCGTAACCGCAGCTGCTTTCTTATTTCGAAAGAAATAAGGACAGATCATGCCGCCAGCGTGCTTATGTTAGGACAGTATGAAGTAAATTTTCACAAATTGAAAGCGTTGTTCTGGCACTGAACTAATAATGATGAATTGCTCAACATGACTGAACAGAAATATCTACACAGTTTAATATTCTCAACTGTTGATCATAGACAACATTCATCGAAGCTTTAAAAGCAGCTGAAAAACACGAGGTACTATCAATTGTTGCAAAATGGCGAAGGAGCTACTCATCTGGAATGAGAAGGAATCGATTAACTTGATGCGTTTTATTTATACTTCGCTGAATTTGATACTACATTCCATTCAACAATATTAAACTCTACCGAATTAATCTCTGAGCACTTATTTCCTGAACAGATCGATCTGAAATTTTCGCTGTATGGCAAGATTCGTCGTCTTATTGGAACCAAATGTTGTCATGTTTAGCTGATTAATTTTAGAAACAAGAAACCAAACAGCATGTCTCTTTAGCGGTCACCTTTTACCGTAACCGCAGCTGCTTTCTCTTCTCAACAAAATAAGGACAGATGATGACGCCAGCGTGTTCGGCAAGTAAATTTCCTCAATTTGGAAGCGTTGTTCTGGCACTGAACCAATAATGATGAATTGCTCAACATCACTGAACAGAAATATCTACATAGTTTAATATTCTCAACTGTTGAATATAGACAACAATCATCGAAGTTTTAAAAGTAGCTGAAAAACACGAGTTACTATCAATTGTTACAAAACGGCAAAGGAGCTACTCATCTGCAATGAGTAGGAATCGAATAACTTGATGCGTTTTATTTATACTTCGCTGAATTTGATACTACATTACATTCAAAAATAATAAACTCTACCGAATTCGTTTCTGAGCACTTATTTCCTGAACAGATCGATCTGAAATTTTCGCTGTATGACAAGATTCGTCGTCTTATTGGAACCAAATGTTGTCATGTTCAGCTGATCAATTTTTAGAAACAAAAAAACAAACAGCATGTCTCTTTAGCGGTCACCATTCACCGTAACCGCAGCAGCTTTCTCTTTTCGAAAAAATAAGGACAGATGATGACGCCAGCGTGTTAATCGATTCCTACGCATCAAGTTAATCGATTCCTACTTATTCCAGATGAGTAGCTCCTTCGTCATCTTGCAACAATTGATAGTAACTCGTGTTTTCAGCTGCTTTTAAAGCTTCGATGATTGTTGTCTATGATCAACAGTTGAGAAAATTAAACTGTGTGATATTTCTGTTCAGTCATAATGAGCCATTCATTATTATTAGTTCAGTGCCAGAACAACGCTTTCAATTTGTGAAAATTTACTTCAAACTGGCCTAACATAAGTACTCTGGCGGCATCATCTGTCCTTATTTTTTTCGAAATAAGGAAGCAGCTGCGGTTACGGTGAATGGCGAGCGCTATAGAGCTATGCTCACGGAATAAGTGTTCAGAAATGAATTCGTTAGAGTTGAATATTATTGAATGTAATGTAGTAACAAATTCAGCGGAGTATAAATGGAGCGCATCAAGTTATTTGATTCCTACTAATTACAAATAAGTCGCTCCTCCGCCATTTTGCAACATCTATGATTAACCATAAAGTAATTTATTGCAAATTGATAAGGACAGATGATGACGCCAGCGTGTTTGAAGTCAATTTACAAAATTTTGAAGCGTTGTACTGGCACTGAACTAATAATGATGAATTGCTCAACATGACTGAACAGAAATATCTACAAAGTTCAATATTCTCAACTGTTAATCATAGACAACAATCATCGAAACTTCAGATGCATCTGAAAAACTCCAGTTACTATCAATCGTTGCAAAATGGCGAAAGAGCTACTTATCTGTACTTGGTAAGAATCGAATAACTTCATGCGTTCTATATATACTTCTCTGGAAATGTTACTTTATTACATTAAACAATATTTAACGTTATCGAATTCATTTTTGAGCACTCATTTCCTTAACAGATCGGTCTGTACTATTCGAATTTTGAGATGGGAATAATAGACTAAACGGTTCGACTCAGTGATGGCTGGTCAAATTCAAGTCGATTCTCTAGTAAATAAATCCATCCATCTGGCCAGAAATATGACAACTCCCGAACAAAAAGACCTAGAAACTTGAAATTTCGAACGCCGGTAATTTCGAAGTTCGTTAATGGGAATAGGTTATGAACAATAGGGAAATCAAGATGAATATTGGAAAAAAATTTCGGTTACAACAGATTTAATTGGGATTGTGTGAGTATTTAGAAAATAACAATAGACAATAAGACAGAGATTACGCTGATTTGAAGTTGTTAGTAGTCGTGAGCTATGAAAAGCCTATTTCAGTAATGTGTTTTATTTTGAGCTTAGTGCAGAATTTCTAGTTGATAGCGTACTCAGGATCATGAAGAATTCAAGCAAAATCAATGCTGGTTTATCCATCGGGCGCCTAGAGGCTTGATGCTCGGAAAGACCTGGACCCAACCAGAATATCTGTTTATAATTTTGATGGCAGAAAATGAAAACTCTTTATGATAATTGTAATTGATTTTGATGGAATATTCTGAGAATCCCTTGTCTACGCTAATATCTGCGTTCAATGAATTCAATGACTCTTCAAAGCAGCCGAAAATCAAATAAAAAGCGGCAATTCCTAATACATATTATAAATAATTTTGAGAGGTACCGCAACCTAATTATGAATATCCCAGTAAGTTGGCGATTCTCTGCACTATATTCACGAATTTTACGATTGATTTCCGCTATGGCCAATCAAAATTGCCGGCATATTATATAATAAGAAAGTTTGAGTAGGAGAATGCTCTAGATGGAATAAAAAGATTCAAAATCTTCAATGTTATATGTGCTAATATTTCTCAAGCTCTTACAGAAAGAATTGAATGTTACAAAGAAATAACACCAGCGTTCAAATGATGTTTCGTACTAGGACAGAAGGAAATTGAGAAATCAATCGATATTTTGTGTTTGAAATATTAAAACGATATTGATATTGATATTGAACCAAAGAACATTCACAGAACGAAATCATTCATTTTCAAGAATTACATACAAATTCAAATAAAAACATGAATCATGAAAAATTTGATATAGTCTATAAGGCTAAAGCAACCTTTTGAAATATATGAACCCTATTACATATTTATTTCAAAATACCTATTTCTAATGCGTCAGGTGAACCCTTCTCGATCCTCAAAATAATTGAAACGTATATAACGTATAAAAAAACCTTGATGCAGTGTTACTTTTGACTATAATAAGTTCCGAAAAATTTTTCATTAGTTCCAATTTTTTAACATAGTTTTAGAATTTTATTCTCAATTTCAATAATTTCCTCTCAGAAAACTCCTTTTTCTCTTTGATACATATTTTCATACTAAAAATTGAATATTTAAATATAGCGATTCCAAGAGATTCACCAATATTAAAGCCCCAAGGGAGCCTGTCGATCTTCAGAGTCTAGTGGCAGAAAAGGCCTTGAACCGACACTGAGCAAAACATAAAAGGGGGGGGGGATACATAACTGACATGAACCCAAAAGCTTTTCAGCGCTCATTAATCATTGCATCAAATGCACCCTTAATACATTTTTGTGGCAATAAGGGCTCAATTGGTGCATAAATAATGAGTGCTGACTTCACATCAGGGGTTTCCTCATATTTTCTTTACTTGTAAATTTTCGACATATAAATAATGAAGTCACATCAAAAGAGTTATTGATGACCCCCAAAGCGAATTCCTAATGCTCCAATTTCTATCGATTCGCGTTAAGTCACAATCTAAATCATCTACTAAGGGGTAGTTACTGTAGTTAGTCACAATGGGTATTTGGATATAATAGATTACGATGCCATCATAAATAGAAAAGTATCCAAAATGGGTCGAATCTATCATACAGTGCGTAAAAATTATTACTGTAGTTAGTCACAATGGGTATTTGGATATAATAGATTACAATGCCATCATAAATTGGAAAGTATCCAAAATAAGTCAAATCTATCATACAGTGCGTAAAATTTATTACTGTAGTTAGTCACAATGGGTATTTGGATATAATAGATTACGATGCCATAATAAATAGGAAAGTATCCAAAATGGGTCGAATCTATCATACAGTGCGTAAAAAGTAGGGAATAATAGTTATTTATTATACAAGGGCAAAAAGTATTAGATTTTAGCTCGATGTTATTAAAGTCAGAATGTTATCGATATGAATTTTGAATATTTAAACTAGTTAGCTGCAAATAGACCTGCGTTGCTAAGGGAAACTTCAAAGTAATCAAATATCTGTCAATTTAATTCTGTGATTTGTTTCAAAAATTGCGAACTCAGTAATAATTGTTTAGTAGTTATTTTGTTGAAAAATATAAAGTTAAAAAATGTCTGATTCCGAGTTTTCTCTGACTCCACTGGAGTTGATAGAAGCAGCGCAAGTAGCGTCACGAAAATTATTACCAGCTAAATCGCGGAAAATTTACGAAACCGCGTATTCAAAATTTATGGAATGGAAAATGAAAAAGACATGCAGTTCTTTCTCGGAGACAGTGTTATTGGCTTATTTTTCGGAATTGGCACAACAACAAAAGCCATAAATAGTGTGGTCGAATTATTATTATTCCTTTATCTATATGAAGATAAATATATATCCGGGAAAAAAGTACTCACTTTTTTCCCGGGGAAAAAAGTAATTTCGTGAAAAGTCATATTTTGTTACCTGTCAACAGAGATAAAATGTCAAATTTTTTTCCCGTCACAGAAAAAAATTATTATTGCGTTATTGAGTTTTTTTAGCATAACGATTGTACAGGTGAATTTCAGTTTTTTTTCCTAGAGTTAATGTTAAAATGTGTATATAGCAACTCTTTTGAGTAGATAAACTATATCATATTTTAACAGCAAGGGTAGATAAATGTTCTATCTTTTTTTATTCCTTCTCATGCATTATTCTTGATTTTTGGGGCAATATTAGACTTTCTGCTTACAGCGCTACATCTTTTATGTCTGATGGCAGATTTTTTTTATCTTATGGTAAATAATTGCGATTTTGTGCCAAAATTTCTTTGAAATTTTATTTTTCACCTGCATTTGAAGTCTTGGTATAGAAAAAATGTTGTATTGCAACGATGATAAAATCGCATTATCTTCCCGAAGGTAATAATTAGGCTCTAATTTATAGACTCAAAGATAAAGTACAAAAATATCGTCTTGTATCGGGGATCACAGAACCCCTTTTAGCTGAAAATAATGAACGGCACATTTTCGGGTTCAATTTTTGAAAGAATTATTTTGGTGAAAACCTCAACCTCATAAATTCAAATGTTTTCAAACTATAAGAGAAAATTGCAAAATGGCGTGTAATGAAAAGTTCTCATAACTTCTTTATTATTGCTACTATAAACATGAAAGAAAACATCCTGCAGGCACTTTTTTTGTAAAACCTATTGGTGTTATAATTTATTTTTTATTGCTATTAGTTTTGAAGTTATAATACCAACTCGATTTTCTTTCAATGTAAAGCATAACAAATAAATAAATGTAACAAATGAAACCGCTCAGTTTTTACCCAGTTGGTGAATCAACCAAATGTTTATCCATAAATTCGGTGTCCACCAAGGTCCCCCGATTTAATATCGTTAGATTTTTTCCTTTGCTCACATTCAAAGAACTACAATAATCCATTTGAAGTTTTGAAATCTTGAAAAAATCTAACGGTATTAAATCTGGAGACCTTGGTGGCCACCGAATATATTAATCATCATTCACAGATTATTTAAGTTGCCATGTAAAACTGAAAATTTCAATAATTTTTAATATTTGACGAAAAAGTTATATATCATGTTATATAATTTTTTATCGAGCCCAAAAATGTGTCTTTCATTTTTCTAGCTCAAAGGGGTTCTGACATCCCCTCAATAGACAACGAATTTGGGACACCCGATACAATAAATAACTATTAATTAACCATCTTATGGCATAAAACTTTTACTTATTCATTTTTATAGAGTAACGTCATACGTTTTTTTAAATTACAACCCCAATTTTTTTCCGATTCATTATACAGTGCAACTTACCTAAAGGTTTGGTACCATAGATAATTTTTTATCTAATTCTGTGGTTATTCCGTTCATTCTTCCACATCTTGTAGAACAAAATCGTGCGAGAATATATCAGAAACGCACAGTTTTCATGGTTATATTTTATTATTCTATGTTGGTACTCCGAACTTTCCGCCACGGCTTTATCTGTCAATTCATCAATTTGCCTTAAAGAAATCAGTTCTGCCAACCAACATTTTTCAATGCAAAAATCACTAAATTATATATGGAAATATTTCAACGAAAATGCAATGAATTAGAGAAAATAATGTATAATACTCGTACAGAAGGCTCATTCTACCACTCGTTCATTCCAAAACTCGCCACTTCGTGGCTCGTTTTTGAATTTTGAACTCGTGGAAGAATATCAATGCCTTCTGCACTTGTATTATAAATAACTATTCTGAGGAAATAACATATTTAGTATAAGAGTTCAAAATGAAACTTTCACGAAAGAAAATCTTTATTCCAGTCAAAAAAAAAACGAAATTTGCGTGTATAAACACTTTGTGCACTTCGTTCAAGGATTTCAGTTGTGATCCATTCATCGCTAATTCTTGGCCGTAACTCTTCTAAATGATTCGGCCTATTGAAAAAAGTCCAAGGAGGATTAAGTCTGTGGAACGCGGTGGCCACTCAATAGGTCCTCGACGAACTATCCACGAAGGACGTTTATTCCAAAGTGAGGAGGAGCCCCATCTTGTTCATAGCAAATATCCAGAAGCATTTGTCAAAACCAATTGGTTAACAAAGCACAATTTGAACATTAACGATTAATTGGGTTAATTTTTTGGGTTGATTAAAGATTTTCTTCCATGAACATTTCATTAGGTAAGATAAATCAGCAAAAAAAGTTGGGATTGTCAAAAAAAAAATTATGACGTAGAAATAGTAATTTACGTAACAAGTCCGGAAAATAGGGTTTTTTTGGACGAATAGACAAAATTCCAGGACGAGCGTAAGCGAGTCCTGGAAGTCTGTGAGTCCAAAAAAACCATTTTCGGGCGTGTTGCGTACAATATTTTTTCGGCAATCATGTAAAATAACACTATCGCTGCTGCTTTCCATATTTTATTGCGATTGCGATAAAAAACATGCAAATTTTTGACAACTAATTTCATATGAACTGTCAGCCGTTACCTCGGTTGCTATGGATTCTATGATTCTTTTCCGGCCTAGTCCGGGAAGTACGTACTTTCCGGACTAGGCCGGGAAATGCTACTTTCTCAGAGAAAAAGCGTCCGGGAAGTGAGCACTTCCCGGACGGTTGTCGAAAAATAATATTTTCCTCTAATTCTGTGGTTATTCCGTTCATTCTTCCACATCTTGTAGAACAAAATCGTGCGAGAATATATCAGAAACGCACAGTTTTCGTGGTTATATTTTAATATTATATGTTGGTACTCCGAACTTTCCGCCACGGCTTTATCTGTCAATTCATCAATTTGCCTTAAAGAAATCAGTTCTGCCAACCACGATTTTTCAATGCAAAAATCACCAAATGATATTTATAGAAATATTTCATTAATTTCAATAAAAATGCAATGAATTAGAGAAAATGATGTATAATACTCGTACAGAAGGATCATTCTACCACTCGTTCATTCAAAAACTCGCCATTTCGTGGCTCGTTTTTGAATTTTGAACTCGTGGAAGAATATCAATGCCTTCTGCACTTGTATTATAAATAACTATTATGCCACGAGGTGGAGTTAATAAAAAACTGAAAACGACCTGTTCGAGCGTTTTTCTTGAAAACATTCAATAACGGAGCTATGAGAATTTCGTTCCCTACTTTAACCGCACACTGTATTCCAGAAACGGAGATTCCAACGCTTCAATATCGGTTAAATGTATTGAAATCCGAAACGTGACACAATCAACAGCAGGGTATAGAATTTCATAACTTCGGCATCCAGTCCAGAGCGCTCTATCCGCGTAACGAGGTGTAACACTCCGAACGAATAGTCGTTCACAGAATTCCGCACCCTGACCTTCACTTTCACCCTCGAAAGATCATTATTGTCTAGCTCTGGTGAAATTGAATGGAGCAGTTTCAACACCTTGCCGATAGATGTCATGACACTAATTTTGATATAACTATTTTTATTGACTATAAGGAAATTCTTATATACAGAGACGTATTTAGGGAAATAGCAGAATTCCGGGGTTGACAATTTTGGATAGTAACAATGTTTTCAATAAATTTTGTTGAATTCGAAAAAAGAACCAGAAAATGAAAACAAGCTAAGGTAAAATTCAATCTAACGAAAAAATCTTTCTCTAAGTTTTTAATCAATTAATTCTGCCAAATCTTGTGGAACAAAATCGTGCGTGAATATTTCGAATTTGCACAGATTTCCATTCCATTAATTTCAATAAAAAATCAGTGAATTAAAGGAAAAATGTATAATATTCGCACAGAAGTTGATTCTACCACTCGTTCATTCAAAAACTCGCCACTTAGACGCTCATTTTTCGATTTCGAACTCGTGGGGGAATATCAATGCCTTCTGCACTTGTATTGTACAATAGAAGTAGTCTTCATTTCAAATAGAGAAAACTTGCACATACGAGTATTATCTCGAAATGAAATAGGCTCAAAATATTTGATCTTCAATATTCATTCCAATTTAAAAATACTCATTCAGTGAATATGGTTCATCAACAGTTGAAAAATCATCTTCTTGAAACTTTTCAGGGTCGTCTCTGCTCTTAGTTTATTGTCTTGGGAATTTTAATTCAGTTTTTCTTGTGTTATATTTATTATTATTATTATTATTTGAACTGGGGTCGTTTTGGTTTGGTAAGCCTTTCGGAAACTGCAACCATGCAGATCTTTTGTTCTCCCCCCTTCTCATTCATAGAAATCCAGGAAGGTCGTCAATGACGTGAATAAAACTGAAAACCTCCTTAGGGGCCTTGTCCGTTACCTTTCTGGTATCCAGGACCGGCTTACCCATGTGAATGGTTCAAATGATGTCAGCAGTCCCACCATCACCCGAAGCTCGGCTCGCAACAGCTTCAGGAGCTTTTTGGTGTAGGTAGGTGAAATCTTCACGAATTTCTTTGCCTGAAGAAGTCTAGGAGTGTTAGTCCAGTGGATTGTCCTGCTGTTCAACTCCCATAGCTGGACCGCAGCTTTATATTGGTCTTTTCCTATACCACAGAAAGGCTCAGGTCCAGCAGGTGTTAACCTTGATGCACTTTTTGCAAGTTAATCAGCCCTTTCATTTCCTTTAACCCCACAGTGTCCTGGTACCCATAGTGGAGTCACCTTATTTCCTCTGGCCAGTTGCTTTATGATGTTATGGCACTCCCAAGTCAGCAGAGACCCCTAGCAATATGATTCCAGGGATCTCAGCGTGGTTTGGCTGTCCGTGGTGATGTAGATATGCGCCCCCTTGAGGTTCATTTTGAGACACTCCTGAGCGCATATATAAACAGCCATTATCTCGGTCTGTAGAATCGAGGGCTCACTTCCCAGGGCTTTAGAGATCCTTAGTTTAGGTCCATATATCCCAATGCCGTGCCCTTCTCTGTTTTTGATCCATCTGTCTGAGTTGTTTTTTCTCTGATGAATCCATGTTCTGAGGACATTATATATAGCTGACTATTTTAAAAATAATTGAAAAGGTATTTTCTAGCTGAATGTCTTCTGCGTTCGAGATGTATTCATATTCTTTGTTCAAAATATTGATATTCTCCTTTTTCCTTCCATGAATACAAAACCCAACACAGTAATAAGGGATGATGGACATGGTTTGGAACCACTCTGTTGATGACACCCTTTTCAGATCAAGATGATGAAACAGAGAGAACATTTAATAGGGTGCTTGAAAAGGAAAGGGTTACCATATATGTTTCGGCCTGCCGAAGCTGAGATTTTCAATATTCCAGTATGTCTACCGCATTAAACTGGATAATGTTCTTTTCTTCTTGTATTCAATTTTACTTTCATTTGAACTCATTTTCAACTTTAACTAATCCAATATTCCAGTATGTCTACCACATTAAACTAATCCGCGCACAGGCAGATTATTTAGAATTTCAAACAATGACCCCAATTCTTTGATAGTATCAATATTTCTTCTCTACAATACATTCAACAATTAGAGCAACTGATTTCGACATTTCAACATATGTTGCATTTACTTTTGAGTAGAAGGATTTGCTCGCAAGTAAAATGTAATCATTATTATTTTTTTTATTTTACTAGAAGCAAGTGCTTTTACTCCCACCTTTTCATGTGGCGCATTACCTTTGACTCAACTATCTCTTGTTTGAATTTATTCTTCGATTATTTTTTTTTTATTTTCTTCTACGATTTCGTGCCAACCAACTGTAATTCTCTTCTGTACCATAACCTCACAAAATGTTTTCTAGCATCATTGCCAAACTGTGGATTTTTTCCTAGTTTCATCATAAAATCAATATCAATAATTGGTTGTAATAATATTACAATCCTTTAACTTTTTGAAAAGTTAATAGCTACGAAAAAAATTGATAAGAATAACTTATTCATCACAATTAAAAATGGAATTCCCATATCAACCTAATTTTGAGAGGATGAAATGAAAAAGTCAAATTTGAATTGAAATCATCGGCAAGATCAGGAAGAGCAAATATCTCCAGATTTTTTTAATTGAATACACGCTCCGATAACCAGGTCATTAGCGTTTATGATACATTGAATTATAACCTTATTTTATAATATTGAATGTGAGATACTAACTACACAATTATATTTCAAAATTGATGTCTCTGATGAATTTCAGGGTATTCTGCACTTGAGGGTTATTAATATCGAGGGCGTCTTTTATCTTCGAAGGAACATCGTGGATTTTTCTTTTGGTATGTAAGCCTGGACTCTGGTCTAAAATATGCTCAATTGAGAGATGGACATTGTAAAAGGTGCATTTGGGTGCGTCTTCTTTATTAAAAATATAAGAATGTGTTGTTATGGTGTGTCCGATTCGTAATCTTCGTCATGTAATTAGATCTCTCCTGTTGGTTACAAATTTCGAAGAGTGGTTTTGGATGGTTGGCTCTGCCTGTCTGAGCTTGGAGGGTGTTTCCTGCCATTCTTTGTTCCATTCGTTTTTGACGATAGAAGCTCTTAAGGTAGTAACTATAGTTATGGTATTCACGCAAGTACCCGAATATCTAACGTCGTTTACCTCTCGATCAGCTTTTTCATTGCCAGGTATTCCCATATGTGATGGAATCCATAATAGGATAGCTTTTTTTCTTTTTTGGAAAATTTCACTGTTGGTAACTAAAATTTCTCTTTCTTCTTTCTGATTTTATTGACTGAAGTGCTGAAAGTGAATCGGTGAAAATGATGTTGTTAATGAAAACATTCTCCTCAATTTGTTTCATTGCTTGATGAATTGCAAATAGCTCTCCTGTAAATATGCTACTGGTTGTTGGAAGTTTAATTTTTTTTGTGTTCACAAGAGTAGTAAATGCACAACCAACACCATCTTCTGCTTTATAGGCATCCATGTAGAAAATACAATCATGTTTGATGGAGTTCAACTTTTCGAGAAACAATTTTTGTTCTATTTGAGGAGACATGCCGGATTTTGTTGTATTGGATAAAGAATCATCACATCTGAGATTGTTTTGTGGGTTATCACTTATAATATTTGGTTTTGAGGTATTTTTTGGTGTATTTTGTAGTAAAGAGGAGTTTTAAGTTTGGGATATCGGTTGTAGATCGAAATATGTACATCTTTTCTCACAGAGTGAATTTCTTGTTGAATTGGTTATATCCGCACTTATTCTAGTTACACAAGTGAGTTGCAGGGATTGTCTTGTGAAGTAATGTAAAGGTAGTTCATCAGTTTCTCGGTTTAATGAGGGGCTTGTTCTTAAGGCACAAGTAGCCAATCTTAAATCAGCGTTCTGTATGAAATTCAGCTTTTAGAGCATAGTTTTACTGGCGGAAGCATATATGATACATACGTAATCTAGTTTGGATCTAATGAGAGTATGGTATATGGTAAGAAGAGTTAGCTCGTCGGCTCCCCATTGACTATTTGCTGATTCCTTCATGATGTTCGATCGTTTAAAACATTCTGCTTTCAATTTCTCAATATACAGTTTCCACGTCAGTTTGCAGACTAATATCATTTCTAGAAAAGGGTGGTTCTCAGTATTTCTGATGATGTTACAGTATAGGTTCAGGTGATGGATTGATGGATTTTTGGATTTTTTTTTGTGAATGTCATCATTTTTGTTTTGGATGCCGAAGAGGTTTAGTAACAAGGAGTATTTGGTTTCAATCTGAATTTCAGAAGGTTTGACATTATATCATGATTGAATTGAATATACAGGGTGTCCCATAAGTGGCACGTCACAGTGACACCGGAGGTAGGTCAGCTAAAGAGGGACCTAACCAGCCTAACATGACCCCAGTAAAAGTTGCATGGTTTTCGAGTTATTACCAAATTACGTTTTTTAGTGAATTTTCACCTTTTTTAACATTGTTAGGGTCAGAATTCTGCTGGAAAGCTCTCGAAGCTTATTTTTGTTGTTGTAATGGAATCTTAAATAGTTATTTAAGATGACATGAGTATGATTCTGTCAAAAAGTTATGTGGATTTCCGTAAATTAATGGATAAATCTTGATTTCAATTCCTAGCAAAACGAGAACTTCGACTTTGGACACCTGCTGTGAAAAAAAAAATCCTTGAAACAAAACGAGCAAGTAACATCAAAAAATTGGGCATTTTAGACAGATTTAGAAATGGTACAATACACGAATCTTATGCCCATAAAACTAGGTATTTTCATCATTTTACCGATGCCCTACTTAACTAAGTTGAAACTAGGAACCCCGCTATCAGGTAATTTTGCCGTTTGCTATGACATTACATTTGATACCGGGCTTTGTTATTATTTGTTAAAGTCACAATAGGGAAAAAGATGGATTAGGGGAAGCGAAAAAGGAATATTATTGAAAAAAAAGGTAAATTAATTAAAAACAGACTTAACTTTCGATTATTTATTTAATTCTTAAATCTAACTTACAGTAAATGTTCAAACTGTTTCCCTCGGACTCTAATGCATAAATGACACCGTTTTATAAAATTACGATTCAATTTTCTTAAACTAATTTCCGATATGGTCCGGGCTGCGTCGAATACGCGTTCACGCAATTCTTCCTCGCTTCTTATTGGTTTTGCATACACTTTGTCCTTTAAACATCCCCAATAAAAAAAATCCAGTGGATTCAAATCCGGGGATCGCGGTGGCCACAGTATGGGTCCTAATCGCCCAATCCACCTGTCGAGGAATGTGTTGCTGAGGTGCTCGCGAACCCGCCGAGCGTAGTGAGCCGGGCAGCCATCTTGCTGAGTCTTCCAATAATCCTGGCAGGTCATTTTGAAGCATTTCCAAGTAGTTTGCCCCGTTTAAAATAGCTGGCAACTCGACCGGTCCTATTATTTGGCCGTTAAAAATTCCCGTCCACAAATTGATTTTGAATTGGTATTGGGACCGGTCTTCTCTTGTTTCGTGCGGGTTTTCTAGTTGCCAGCTATGGATATTATGTAAGTTGGTGTATCCGTCCCTTCTGCAGGCCGATTCATCGCTCCACAACACTTCATTAAAAAAGTTGGGATTTTCTCTTCACTTTTGTATCATTTTTCGACAAAATTCAACACGCGGTGCATAATCAGTCGGCTGTAGAGTTTGTACGCGTTGAATGTGGAAGGGATGGTAATTGTTTCTGTTCAAAATTCGTTGTGCCGAGGATTTGGGGACTCCAGTACGGCGTTCAATATTTCGCACTGAAGTTCCTGACTCCGCTCGCACTTCTTCTAAAACGACGTTGTCGTCAATCGTTCGAGGTCTTCCAGATCGGCTATTCGTCCCTGGTAGTCTGCCCTCGCGATAATCATTTGCAGTTCTCAAAATGACTTCGTAGTTGGTAGGATTACGATTCGGATATCGTTCCAAGTACAACCTTGCAGCCAATCTTGCATTGTAACTCACATTGCCTCGATTTGAAACACGTCTGGTTTCGCCGTAGATTAAATGCATGTCAGCGTACTCACTATGAGTAAACTTGTGATTCGCCATGGTTGCATACACAAATCAGTGTCCGATAGAGTGCCGAGTTGTCACTTTATTCCACAAATAAAGAGTAAATCAGAGTCCAGAGAAATGCCAAGTCGATTTTAGTTAAGGAACACACGAAAACAGAGACACGGGGATCGCACGAAACGCAAGGTAACGAACTGATTTGGTTTGCAGGGCCATCGCTGCTCGTGCTACATGATCGAACAAAGCACTCTATCCATCCCTTTCTTTACCAAGTAGATAAAGAGAGACAGAACAAGTCTCTCTCTAGGGACGGCTAGCGAGGTGCATAGTTTTAAATTAGTTACATAGGGCATCGGTAAAATGATGAAAATACCTAGTTTTATGGGCATAAGATTCGTGTATTGTACCATTTCTAAATCTGTCTAAAATGCCCAATTTTTTGATGTTACTTGCTCGTTTTGTTTCAAGGATTTTTTTTTCACAGCAGGTGTCCAAAGTCGAAGTTCTCGTTTTGCTAGCAATTGAAATCAAGATTTATCCAATAATTTACGGAAATCCACATAACTTTTTGACAGAATCATACTCATGTCATCTTAAATAACTATTTAAGATTCCATTACAACAAAAAAAATGAGCTTCGAGAGCTTTCCAGCAGAATTCTGACCCTGACAATGTTAAAAAAGGTGAAAATTCACTAAAAAACGTAATTTGGTAATAACTCGAAAACCATGCAACTTTTACTGGGGTCATGTTAGGCTGGTTAGGTCCCTCTTTAGCTGACCTACCTCCGGTGTCACTGTGACGTGCCACTTATGGGACGCCCTGTATTATAACCAAACACATTGATTTCGATAATGTTATTCATTTAAACAGGGTCCAGTCGATAAGAGTATTCTTTCTTCAATCTGAAATATTTCCGAAAATTCAATTTTATTTGGAGTGAGACTTGTTCTTGTTGTCGAAAACTAGTGGCAACTAGAAGTCGAATGAAGTGTCGAAGGAGTGGTTTGATCTTCTGATAGATACGAACCCACAACGACATCTCTGGTGCAGACAAAGAGTTAATACAATACTAAATAATGAGGGTTCTTCATAAGTTGCTAGTCTGAAAGGGCAACGAAAGCCAATTCAATAAATTGCGGACGTTTCGTTTAGAATTATACACTTCTTCAGGACAGTACAGAGACATGGTGTTGAAAATTATAAGGTCATGGTATTTTTTTATGTATCAATCAAAAAAGGAGTTTTTCCTTTGTGAGAATGGGGACCAATACTGAAGAACCTTCAAAATATATTCAGCGAAGTTTCGCAGATTTTCATCTGCTTCATCAGGCCTAAAAAACACCAAAGATGACAAAAACATACAAAACGTAATGAAAAGCTAACGTCAGTCTTTCAATCTCTACGCACATCAAAAAATTACAATCTAGCAACATCAACAGGAATATTCGAGAATCAGTCGCAGAGGAATACTAACCTATAAAGGGAACTGTCAACGACTCACCACAGTTTATGTATCAATTTTTAAAATCATGCCTCCCGATCATGTCCAATTTCAAAGCCCTAAAGAAGTTTATAATGATAAATGAAATTCATTACGTTCCTTTCTGAATACATAATCATTTTGACCTTGAATTGAATCGGAATAAGAGATCCTCTTGAAATTTCTGATTCGAAACCTCTATACTTTATTGTGGGGCCATTTGAATATTGTCCTCCTGATTGAGAGAGTATATATCTACTTCTCTTCGCTAGAAAACATATTAGCAGGTAATGAACACCTGAACACCAGAAATGCTGCAGAATGCAAGAAAAAATATCAAACAATGATTATCTTTTGAGAGGTACTCGCTTGAGAGAACTACAGTGCAAAATTTACAAAATTCACGGAAAAATTCAGGTCTCTAGGTTCTTATCCGCTCATGAGTTATCGTGTTTTTGGACGGTCAGATGGACGGACATAATTAGATTTCACCAAGGATCTTCATGAGTAGGACGATCATTATCATTTTAGGCTATTCTCAGCTCAAAATTCGAAAAATCATTCGAAATCATTTACTCCTGTATTCAAGCACGCAAGATGAATGAATGAGGTTTTTTTGCATATTCGTTAATTAGTCAATTATTATCGACACAACGCAATATTTCTTCAATATCGCCACTACTCATATATGATCAATTAGATACATTGAATTAAAAAAACATGGAGGGTATGCTGAAGGTTTCATGATACCAAAATGATTGAAGGCTTATGGTGTAAAGTTCTGAATTTATTATCATAGGTATAATTATTTTCAATTTCAATTTCTTTTCAGGCTTCAATAACCTATTTCCTGAATGATGAATGATGAATGACAAAACTAAAAATAAAATGAGAATCATAATTGGTAATTAATATCTCACCCTCAATTCCTTCATCCTTATACTGTAGATGATCGGATTGGCTATCATCTTCAGAAACAGCATTTCGTTGTCAAAGAACCTGAGCATTATGACCTGCCTCCTGTATTTCTCATTCACGTAATTCAATAGCTCACCACTAATCAAACAGTCTTGACTACAAGCTATCGCGTAGATTGTAAGAGCAGGTATCCATCCGAGAAGACAAGAAACCATGATGATTAGGGTAGTATACACAGCCTTTGAATTACCCTTCAGTCTGATCTGAACGTGATTCGTGTGTCTATCTACTTTCCTATTGATATGGCGACCTCTTCGAATAACACTCCCACCGAAGGACACCTTGTTCCAGATCTTCTTCTGTTTCCTTATGATCAGTAGAATAGATATATAACAAATGATGATGCAAATCATGGAGATGACGATGAACGATGAGATGGCCATTCTGAACCTGAAACTGTGAATGAACAGCGTATCGTTTATGAGGGTGTCGTTGTATAAGGATATCCAGAAGGAATGTCCTCCCGCAATGGTGTACAATCCTACGAGGAAAAGAGTAGGAATAGTCCATAAGATGAAGAGAACTCCAGACATGCTTTGACTTGATTTGGAGTTATGATGCAGAGGCTTGTGGATTCCCATGTAGTGGTTAACTGCAAGACTTAACAGGTGAAAAACTGTAACCAGAATAAAACACAACTTCACCATATCTAAGATAATGAAAAATCTGAAAGTTATGTAATCCTCGAAGAAAATGACGATGCCTGATATGCAGGATGCACAACTGTCTGCCATGGCTAAGCTCAAGCTTATCTTCAGGATTGAGGTGATGGGCTTTCTTATCCATAATATGCAAGTGAAAACTTTGAAATTAGTCAAAACGGCTAGGATACAAGTGGAACAAAGGACGAGCTTGACGTTTTTGACAAGTAGGAGGTCCACTTCTATGTCTGAATCGATGATCGATGAGTTTGTTGAGTTGTGCATGAGGATTGTGATACTGCCTGACGTGCAGGTTATATGATGCTGTTGTTTCAGTTTCGTAACGTGCCATTACGGATCTGAAAAAAAGTTCGATAATTTAGTGTCTTCGAGAAAGGTTAATCGATTAACATAGTATTTCGATTTACTGCAACTGGAGTGTTATTCTCACAAAAAAGAATGAAGAAAACGCTATGCGACAATTTTCCCCTTAGAAATGTATATAAGTAGCTACTGTCATGGTTTTTTCGGAATAAATATTGAAATAGAGATATGACTAGGAAAAAACCTATTGATTACTTCCAAATTCAAATAAAAAAGATTCATAGGTAATTTTTCTAAATTGATAATAAATTCATAATTATGAATATATATCATCAAAGTTGAAATTTTTTGTAATGTAATTTAGAATTAAGTTTAGATAGTGAATATTTGATTGAGTATGACGCATTGAAGAAAATGTGATTTATGAAAATTCCTAAATTCACGTGAAAACAGTTTGATAGATAAGCCATAGAAAGTAGTACTATAGACAGGACACAGAGGTAGAAAAATTAGGCTGGAAGAAAGCTTACGATCAAGGATTGCCGGGAAATATTGGAAAAAAGACGCCACGAAAAAAATTTCACAAAAAATTGTGAAAAATTGGAAAAATCTAGAATCAAAAAGTTTTCATCCAAAGGATTATATAGAAGAGAATATAAATCATTAAAAGAAGAGAAATAAACAAGAAACTAAACTGAATAAAAACTAATTAATGGAAAATTTAATTCCATCGAGAACGAGAAATAGAGATTGAGTTGGAACAGGATGGATTTGATAGTAGAGCAGAATTAAGTTGGAAGAAGTAATAAGAAAGCTGAAAGGAATTTGAATTATTGAAATGATTAGATAAGTAATTTAAAGTTCTTATAATATAATTTGTTTCATTGTTCATTGGCGCCTCACGTTGGGCGCCAACTGAAATTATTTATTTTGCTGAAATCTTACTTTTGGTGTTGATTAATTATAATTGCTTTTTTTTTAAATTGGGATGGATTCTAGTCACATTCAAAAAATAAAAAAAAATTCTTAAATAAAAACATTTAGAACTATTTTTTTTTAACAGAACAACCAACCTAACTAATCTATGTAACCTAACTATCTTTTCTAATTTCATTTATGAAACAACTTGAAACTAATAATCTAACATTAAATTGCCTTCAGCTCTCTTATTAATTCTTCCAACTCAATTCTGCTCTACTACAGAGCTTTCTTCTTTTTTGTTGTAATTCAATGCCTTTTACACCGTTTTAATGTCAAATCAAGATTTAGTAGATCTATTTTTCTTGCACGTTGCTTGATCAGGGGTTACTGGGACAATTCTATAGTTAAGAATAATCTGTGAAATTCTCCAGATCAAAGTGAAGATCAATATTGAATTCAATGATTCTAACCAATTCGTAAAACATAACAAATTTGTAATTCCTGACCACTTAATATTCGATTTTATATCATTGTTATTTCGAATGATCAGAAAATTGGATTATACAGAATATGTATACTTTCTGTTATAATATTACAAGAGCATAGACAATATTCTATTATCCACCGATTGACGTGACGTAGTTCGCAAAACACCACTCGAGCTGCGCTCTCGTGATCTTTCGCGAACTCCGTCGATTGAAGTGGTTCGTATAATCGAAATATATTGCCTATGCTCGAGTTGGTATTTGTTACGATTTTATAACGAATAATTTCAATAACTATAACCAAAGCACTGCATTTTGATAATTCAATGACATTTCACTGAGCTTGACTTTTTTTTTTTTTTTTTTTTAATTTAGATATAATACATGCAGGATTTCCCCGAAAGTATATGGAATATAGATATAATTTTCATGATGAATGGTTTAACAGTTTAATAGGTTTTGACTTCTAAAGAGACTGTTCTGAAAGTACCTTCTGTATCTATAATTATTTAAACAATAATTAGTATTTGGAAGTATTCACAGTACTTACATGTGGGCTTTGTGTTGTGTTGGATACTGTTTTAGCCGTCATGCCAGCTACTGCATCATGAACCTGAAACATCCACACTATAAGATGTTGATGAAAAGGAACTTGATTAATATGAGATGAGTAGCTGCTGTGTATACCAGAATCAGCTCGTACTTCATGATTTTGCAAAATAATCAGTTCAATGAAAATTTGTCTAAATGTATATAATGCTTTTTACCAATCCCAACTATAAAAATCCCCAAACATTTTCTAAAGGAAGTGATTGAATTTGCCTGTAGGTAAAAATATCACGGTACAAAAGGTTAAAATCATGGCATTTCATCATTCAATATACTAATAATAGATATACTAATAACGAGAAACCCGCAAACAACATAGGAAAAATAACATGGCAATGAAGGCTAGAAGCCAAAGTACATAGTCTATAACAACATATTAGGAAGCTTACACAATTCGCAAAAGTATAAACTTCGAAAAATAGTGCACAAAATACGGTCAATACGGATTTTCAAAGCGTCAACATACAAACTATAATCAACAATAGGTAAGTGCAGCTTGAGTACTGGTGAAACAGCAAAAAAGAACAAAAAACCTTTATCAAATTCGCCAACGTTTCGAATCTTTATCGATTCTATTGATTTGAAACGTTGGCAAATTTGATAAAGATTTTTTGTTCTCTTTTGCTGTTTCACCGGTCCTCAACCTGTGAATAGCTATTGTTGATTGATTACAAAGACGAGGTTTGAATACCACAAACTATAATTTCAACAGCGAAAGTTCTCAACAAATTTTAGACACACTCAAACAAAAACTAAGTGTATATTCTCAAAGACAAAGAAGATACAACGAGTTCTATGACAGAAAGCATAAAAAATTCTTGAGAAATTCTGAAAAAAAAAGTTTATAGAATGCAAGATGACCAAACGTCATCAAAACCAGGAAGTTGTTCATTTTTTAATTCAATCTATAAGAATCTTATAACTTCTATGCAAATTGGTTGAGAAGAGAAATCTTATGAAATATTGAAACAAATAACCATAATTGAAAATCCGCAGGCCTCGATGAAATTCACAAATTCAGGTTGAAGAAATTTTGGTATCTACACTACAGGCTAGTCGAATCCGTGAATGGTATAACATACATTCCAATGGGAATGTCATACTTTTTTAAGAACAGGTTACCTTCTATCAAATGACTTTCAGACCAATAACATGCCTGCCAACAAGATATAAAATCATCGAATCATTCAGCAACGTATCCACAAATATGGAGAAAAAAATTAAATGATTACTACACAGCAAAAAAGAGCTCTTAGAATTTAAGAAAGAGTTGATAATAGATTCTATAATAAGCAACAAAGGCCTCGCTTAAACTGATATCGGAAGTTCACAAGATCTACTCAATTATAATAAACTTTCTGATGTATCTAAGCGATGTGAAATTGGAGAACGAACATCGATATTTGTACGGCAAACAGTTTCTAATTAGGAAGATAATTCTCTACGGAGAATCATTAAAACCTTCATCAGTCTGCTTTGCACTGAACACCCTCAATAAAGAACTGACTGCTACTGGAAAGGTTTTCAACATTAGAGGCAACAGTTATGCTTATACCCTCCATCATGTGCTCTAGATGAATGATTCAAAACTAATAACATGCAGCAAAATCCAACTGGAAAATACAGTCGGAATAGAGGAAAATTTTTCAAAGGATGGTACTCGAATTGAACGAGAGTTGTACAGTGCATCCCATTTTGGGTGAGACAGCCAGGTTTCTCACTTGTTATTTAAGATAGAGCCTTGCGGTTTTCACGTTCCTGTCCTACTTTTTCGTGAAACTCAAGTTGGTCTAATCAGATTTTTCATAACTGTTTCCGTTCAAGATATAAAGGGCGATTTTGGTAATTGATACTTTTCGGACCCCTCCTTTATCTCCGAAGTTATTAGAAATAATGATGAGGTAACAACTACGTCTGAATCAGAATTCTGCGTAGAATACAGTGGCGTACTCAATTTTTTTTTTTGGGGTATGGTTTTGAAGATTCAACACAAACCTATATTTTTTTAATAGAACACCCTATATATCATTAGTTCGTTGAATTCGTTATTTTTTTCCCTTCAAAATGATGTATGATACTATGTAGGTAGGATGTTCAGAAATGTTAAAAAAACAATAAAACATCAAAAAATGATGTTTTTTTGTTAATGGGCAATGGATTTCCCATATAAAAGAAGAATCAATAATAATAACAATAATTCTTAGAGATGACAGCTAGATCAGATTGGTTTTTTTCCCTCTAATGCCTACTTGATAAAACAATATATATAATAATATATATTATATATATTTATCCTTTAGACCATTATTACATCATATACATATACAATGCTCCCAAATGCATAGTAGCCATAATAACAACAAGGATATTTGTATCATCAATGACCTACTACTTTTAAAAATCGAAAGTAATAATCCTCTTATTGAAACATAGAAAATTCATGGCCCCTTCACAAAAAATCATCATTATTTGATGTTTTTGTGTTTTTTTAAACATTTCTGAACATCCTGCCTACATAGTATCTTACATCATTTTGAAGGGAAAAAAATAACGAATTCAACGAAGTAATGATATATAGGGTGTTCCATTAAAAAAAATATAGGTTTGTGTTGAATCTTCAAAACCATACCCCGAAAAAAAAATTGAGTACGCCACTGGATTCTACGCAGAATTCTGATTCAGACGTAGTTTTTACCTCAGCATTATTTTTAATAACTTCGGAGATAAAGGAGGGGTCCGAAAAGTATCAATTTCCAAAATCTCTTGAACGGAAACAGTTATGCAAAATCTGTTTAGACCAACTTGAGTTTCACGAAAAAGTAGGACAGGAGCGTGAAAACCGCAAGGCTCTATGTTATATAACAAGCGAGAAACCTGGCTGTCTCACCCAAAATGGGATGCACTGTAAGTTTAGCGAGGAAAAGTTTAAGATGAAGCAATCACTCTTTCTAATGAACAAAAAACAAAAGCAATGATAGTGGACGGTCTGCCTCGGAATGAAACAAAATCGAAGAATCAATCATCAAATAATGAAGGAATACTAAAAGACTGAGTCCATGAGGAGAATCAAAAAATTTTGAAAACAATTCTCTATAGCATGAATACGATGAGATTCATCTATCTAGCTCAATTTTTTCAGTGCATGTCAATGAAGCAAAGCAGATATGTTAGGTGTTAGTGAATAAGTGCGACAAATTTCTGTAGGTGATTCTGCATTAAAAAAAATTATGACATAGTGCTATTTAACTTTTGTCCGCGAATGCTTCGAATACTGGGTGTTAAAGTTTTACTTAAATACTAAATATTTGGTGTATTTCAAGAGGTAGTTTTTACGCATTTTCTGACATGCAATAAGGAAGTTTATGTTCATTATTGGCGCATGCGGGTAATGATTTTTTTGAAGAAAAAAATGATACGCCATTGAGATATTTCAAACTAACAATCATTTACAAATTCTTCGTTTAATTCGAATGACGAAAAAACTCACCTACCTTTTTCTCGTTTAGGGCGCCGTTTTTATACAAAAAAAAAAAACGTATTTTCATTTCTTTGATATCCATATATCAAATATACTGGATAATATTATCCAGTAGGGACGTTGTCGCAAATTGGAATTCAAAAATGATGTTAAGTTTGAAATATCTCAATGGCGTACCATTTTTTCTTAAAAAAAATTAAGAGTAGGTAAATGCTCACTTTTCAAGATAAACTTTAACACCCTGTATTTTGGATTACTCGGAAAAGATTTTTTAAATTACCAATTTAATGAAAATTCAGTCAGGCAATAAATATCTGAAATCAAGTTAAGTTCAACTATGTAATATTTTACGAGCCTGATTTGCAAGTCAAGTAGTTGATTAAAATATCAAGCTATTTGGCTTGATGAATCCCTGGTCTGGTATTTGTAGTCAATTCATATTTTAGTGAAAAAGAAATGGCATCCCCTGAAAGCATATAGTACACACTTGAAAAATAAATTATCTGTTCGGAAAGACCGAATGGACGTAAGTTTTATTCAGTAATAAATTGAATTAAAGAATGAGAAGGTAGTCAACAACAGAACAGGTTAATAAAATGAAAAATCACAGACAAATAAATTTTCCAGGAATAATAAAGAATCCCTCAATGTCAGTTCAATCTTCTCCCATATATTTTTCATGTCCCCATTCTCAGTTCGCATTCTAGATTATCTCAGAGTGAGCTCTGGTGTATCATCAATAATTCATAATAACTCATTCAAAAAGGCACGTTGTGAAGGTAAAATTTTCGATTGTAACTAATTTCCTCTGAAAAACACTATAAATCCCATTCGAATGTTTATCAGCTGAAGACAGTGAAAAATATATGAACACGAATATCATCCCGAGAGGTTCAATCGGAAACTGCATGGGCATAGGTATGAGTTTACAATTCGAAATCAAATATTCGACCATACTTCGGAAGTCCTGAACGATGAGAGGAAAGTTTTTTACTAGGAACTCTCAAATTAGGAAATTTCTTAATTCGTCATTAATCAATTCATCACATTTTGTATGGAAATGAAGCTCGTTTTCACTTGAAATACAGATATTTGAGCGTTATGAGCTGTAGAGGGAGCAAATTCGTCGAAAAAAACAAGATTTCAGGAAAAAAATGGATGCACCAAATCTCATCGAACCACTAGTATTTTTTCCTAATGAAGCTTTGATCGAACTTCTCAGTCAATATAAAACACAATAATTTATAATTTATGTGTTATTTATTGATCACATAGAAAATTCTTGCATAATATCAAAATTACCTAACAATTCCATAATAAAAAATTTCGTGTTGACCACTTTTCATTTCATTTATTTAACAAAGTATTACTAACAGAAAGTAATACTTAATAATCGATATAAAAATTGGAATATCAGTAATTAAAAAAAATTGATGTATACAACAACACAATAAAAGAAACAAATCATAATAGAGACAAAACAAAAACCATAATAACATTGATTGAACTAACTGGATCAATCACTTATAGGAAGAATTCATCGAAACTATAATAAACTCCATGGATTAAATATTCCGAAATATTCTTGAAAAATCTGTCATTTTTTAAACTACCTGGCAAAAGTTTATAGTGTCATGAACGGGTTGGTCAGTGAATGTTGACCAACGTTCACTTATCTCCGCTTGAGATGTTCTTTTAACCCCTGGAAGAGCGGCTTTCCAGAGGTCTCGGAGAATTGATAATTATGTAAATTCACAAGATGTTATTTGTGAGTCCGGCCCGTCGCTTCAATGGACAGGTTATTTTAAGTTGACTTTCTTTCTCTAGGGACAGAATTAATTTTCTGGGTCAATGAGAGTCAATTGAAATTTTTAAACTTAAATATAATAAAGAAAAAAAAATATATCCAAAATTACAGTATCCACGAAATTTCTATATTTTTGACTCAACGGCCAAAACTTTATGATTAAAAAAATTATCTCAAATAATCTCTTATTACAACAAAAGAAACAAAATAACCAACTTTGAACTTGGGAGAATCGGGACTACTCAAATAAACTTATTTCCATCGAAAAATATTCAAAAATCAACAAATAAAAATAAAAAGTACATAGCCAAAAAAAAAATGTTAACTTGCCCTAATCCCACGTTGCTAGGTGAATAATTAAGGCCCTGCCTAAGCCTAGTTTTAATTTCTTCAAACTTTTCACTCGAAACGTGTAATATATATTTTTTTTAAAACTTCACTCCCGATTCGCGCACTCCGTGCTAATCTAATTTATACCAATACAAATTCTTAATCCTTGTTTTACTATTTCTGACCTAATTCAACCGTTCTTAGAGTTGAAACAATTCCTTCTTATTTAAAAAAAAAACTTAAAATTCCTTCAACTCTCTATCATCTGCTAAATTTCCTTTATTTTTGATTCAACCTAAAAAAAAATTTACTCTGATCTTCAAAAGAAATTGTTTTAATCTAAGTCCGGTTTCGCGACCGACGTTATAATTCTCAACCCTTCTCAATAAGAGACCCTAAGCGATACTGACTTCTTCCATCGACCTCCACAAAAATCATAACATCGTACTTATCTAAGGCCGCCCCAACAATTACCCAAGTTACCATGCCAATTAGATCATTGTTTAGAACATTTTTTATCCTTCTTCAATAAGAGGCCCTACCTCTACTTCAAACTAAATTTTTTCTGTCGATCTCAGCAAGAAACATACTTCGACTTTGTCTAACGAACTTTTTGCTGTGTCATCTGAGAACGACCATGACGGTTTTTCGCATGTCTCGAACTCAGATAAGTCAAGATTTCCCCATATCTAAATTATTTTTCTTATCCGTAAAAAATATATCGATTTCACCAACGCAGTGAGACGATAACTGAGAAAAGCATTGATTGAAAAATAAACATCCTTATTCTAAGATGAGATCAGTTCACACAAGTCGCGATCGCTCTTTTGAATTTTTACGTATATTCTTTCTGAATAATAATACCAATAATTTCAATAGTTCCAATAATTTCCAAATTTCCGATTCACTACAATAGAACAGAACCCCCAATAATTAAAACTTTTCCTGGTAATATTCAATCTCTGATAGGGTGTTTCCAGAGAATTTTACTTGTGTATAACATCAGAGTTATATAATATATATTTTCTTTCGAGAAAAAGCAATACAAAAATTGACAATTTTAAACAATGTGGGTATAGTGCATTCAGGAATTATTGACATCCCGGGAAGCTGTGGAAAATCGAAATTAAGGTGATTCATTCGGTAATATTTTGATTTTTAGAATTCAAGTTGGTATCAGAATAGTATATTAAGAACGGTAAGGACATTTTACCGATCGAAGACAATTATTGTCTGAGACCGATAGTTCCGTTCGAGATACTTACAACATTGTGTGCACGATAGACATACTTTTTGAGGAAGTAGATGTATTAGGACTGAAAAGACAAGGTATATGGCGGTTCTCGGTTCTCGAAAGTTACGTTGAGGATTCCCTGGAAAATAAACTCGACTTTGCTGAAAAAAATTTGCATATTACGAAACGTAGCGAGTTGAAACAACAAATGTTGAATTCAGCAGAAGTTTCTGTGAATTCAGCCATTTCTCAAGACAGCGGTATTTCCATCAGCAATTGTAATAATTGTACACTCACTTTCAATATTGAATGAATTATATTCAAATTTTTTGTCAATTATATATTTAGTCATGCTTACTTACCGGTCGCTGAACTGTAAGTGATTCACTTACTGTTCTGTTTATCTTAGCAACCAGTAAAAATAATCTTCCGATCTAGCAATGAACGTGATAGCTGAAAACGTCGTTCTATCGTGCAAAAATGTCTTTAACAGAAGATACATATTTTGAATTCAGTCTATATTGTTGATTTCCTTCCATGAAATTGCGAAAATACATGATTGTATCAATACATCGATTAGTTATTTTGAAAAATTCTCCCAGTACTGTTGGAAGAATTTTGGAGAAAAAAGAGGAAGGCAAATCTCTACAGCCTGGATTATTAGTGAAAGAAAACCTAAGCAATACGACCTTCAAAGAATCTTTGAATGATTTTATTTTTACCAAAATCAAAACCAACTAATTTATCAGTCTGGATAATATTTTTGAAATCGCCAAAGAGCACCTACATTTCAATCAAAGAGAACATTATATAAAATCATATAATTAGTGCCAAAAAAAATTTCAATAGGGTTGATTTTGTGGTGAATATTTAGATACTATAGTTTATTTTTAATTCTATTCTGAAATCGAATATTGTTATTTTTCTTTTTTGGTCATCAATGCGTAATCGAAAATTTAAGAAAATTTTGTGACATTTGAATTTGTATCAGTTAGATTAGTGAACCAAAAATCAAATGAATTCTAATTCTTCTTACAGAATTTGTTTTGAATATTTATGCGAAAATAATGTATTTGGAAGAGTTAATTCAAGAATTTTCACTGCTCTTAACTACTTGAAAATAATAACAGAGTGCAATAAAATTATATTATTCACAAATTAAATATGATTTCATGCAAAAATGTCTTAAGTAATTGGTGGTTGAATCACTGCCATTTCATTCACTTAGCCACACTATTCAAAGTATTAACAAGTTTTTTCATCTGTCACAGCTGATCTTAAGAAAATATAGCATGTTAAGAGTTATATGATAATGAGTTTACAAACAGGTAGCCGGCACCAATCGAGAGTGCAATAATTATTTAAGAACTTTTTCGCAGAGTTGAACATGCATATTTTAATGATCTTTAATGGGGTTCCTGAAATGTGAAAGCATTCCGCCTCCTCTCGCTTTTTCCTCATCCAAATACAATCTTCTACATCCTTTTTTTCACTTAAAGAAAGAACTATAAAGGAGGAATAAATGTTATAGTTTCCATTATATCGATTTAAAGTTAGCGACCCATTTCAAAAGAGAATCTGAAACTGATTAGATAACTTGAGAACCACCAAATAGTCAATATAAAAATAGAAGAATCAAGCATAATTTTATCATTATGTATACCCATTATCATATATTATTATAAGATTTTTTTTTGCTATTCTGCTGAATTTTTCTAAGGTTCACATGAGTTTTGCGGTTCAATAACCACAAATTTCATGGTTTGCAATACACTTTATTATTCAGTACAGGTAGTCATCAATAAACTTGTTCCAACGAGATTTTAATTTATGAATTTCAACATTGAAGTGAGAATCTGGAAGGGTTGCAAAATAAACTTCTGCCATTGTTATGACCTCATCATTTGATGAAAAACGCTTTTCACGTATGGATTTTTTTAGGTTTGGAAACAGATGGAATTCGCTAGAGGCGAAATCTGGTGCTTACTGAATAAATGCTCTAACAATTCGAAATTTTTTCATGGATTTCAGCCATTGTCAAAATGCTTTTGTTACATCGCATTGTCCTGATTAAAAAATTTTTTTTTCTTCTGAAAACCGAATCTTTTTTCACAATTTTTTTTTGTAGATCGTCTGAAAGATTACATTAATATTCATAATTTATTGTTCCATTATTAGGCAACCCACAGACGAGCAACTCAGTTGCCAACCAAGTTGTCAACTGGGTTGGCAACCAAAAGTGGATGAAAATAGCGGTTGCCAACTTCATTTCAGTGAAGATTTCCGTCGAGTGAGCTAGTCAGAGTCGTAGGAATTATTAGAATTCTTTTGTTATGTATAGTAATAAACGAATTATCAAAAAAATATGAAAATATACATGAAAAATATTTAAACTGACACATATCACAAAATGATATTGAGCCTTTTGGATATTTTTTGATGCAAATAAATCGACGACCTTCTCGTTTTCAATATTCATTTCTCTTCACCCTCTCCTGAATTGTGGAGTTTTTTAAATAAGTTTTAAGGGGTTTGGGGAAGGAAAAGTATCTCTCCTGTTACATAAGTAGCAGGTATGGTTGCCAATATTTTGATAATAAATATTTGGAAACAATTCCTGAATTGAATTCTCCGAATGTTTCTATAGGTCTAATTCACCTTTCAATAAATCCCATCCCATAATTTTTTTATTTAATGTAAAATCGTCTTCCTCAATATACCATTCTGTTTTTCATAAGAACCAAATGGGGTAAAGAAGTATTTATCCAATCTGATTTAATTCATTGCGCTCGAGAAATACACAATTTCCTATAGACCATTGTCAGTTATTTTTTCAGATAAAAGGCAAATAACTTGAGAACTATACTCAACATAAATTAAATATTATAGGAAATGTACACCAAATGAATGTATGAATTAATAAATAGCTCTGAATATGCAATAAAATGAAAGTTGTCTCATTCAATTCGAAAATGTTGTGAGTATTTTCGGTGGAATAAGACTATTATTTTTGAAAAAATTACCTCATCGGACATCAGGCTTCGGCCTTAACATAAAATGGAATATGTGGATTATTGCTAATATTGTCGATGTATTCTATGAGTTCACTTGGATTCGTGGCTCAATTCAAAGAATTAATGATATCTTGCACAAATCCAACTGATGTTGTCAACCTAGTTGCGGACTACCCCACAGATGCTGCAACTTAATCGCCATCATTGGACTACACCATCGAATATCAAACCGTTTTGTTCTCATTCCAACTTAGTTGACAACTTGGAATACCAACCACCAACTAGGTTGTCAACATTTCAGCGTAGATTTTCGTCGAGCAAAGGATGTTAGTGTAATGGGGTCCACAGACGAGCAACTTTGTCACCAACTTGACAAGTTGGCAACTTGGTTGCTCGTCTGTGGGTCCCATTACACTAACATCCAGTGTTGCCGAACGTCTGAACTCAATATCGGTATAAATGACTGCGCAAAATCGGTGTATTTGGGTAGAAATCGGTATAAGGAAGATTTTTACAAGAATATCAATTTTTTATTTAAAACATAAACAAAAAAACATTTAATTATCTAATAATACATTTTCTTCTAACCAAAAATAACATTAAGTAAAAAAATATGATAAATAAAATTTCTTGACTAAAATCAAAATAGTTAGGTCCTGCTGTTCTTATAAATCTTTTTGAGTGCAATAAACCGGAAGTTGTTTCTGTTGAAAATCTGTTGCATTGACTCGTTTTCATGTGGTTAAAGGCAGAAAAAATTTTTTCCACGTTTGCTGATGAATGAGGTAACGTAAAAATATCGAGAACGAATTTAGTCACAGTCGGAAAAGTGGAAGTGCTATCACCATCAAAGCCACTTCTTTCCAATATTACACAGTATCATCAGGAAAATCTTCAATTTTTTCTGCATTTCGCAAAGTTCTCCATTCTGTGTCGCATTTTTGAAAATCATTGTCACTTATCAAACGGGGAAACAATCAGCATACTGGAATCACAGAGGCATTTTTGCTATCCTTAACATTCGTGGCTTCAAAAATATTCAAGTCCTCTTCTTATTTTCTAATTTTTTTAATGGGAATCTAGTGATTATTTGTTTACAGGCCTCTATATGAAAATCCAAATACCTGACTTTGAAAATTGTTATTTGTTCTTTGTAAGATATTCGTTGCCACTGAGAAGATAATTCGTAACAGCGGCATCATAAAATGTTTTTATTCCTGACCCTTAAACAGCAAAAAACTGGTATTTATCGTCAATTTCTAAAAATTTTGAATTGAATTGAAATTACCTACTGGCAAATGTTGTCGGTGACATTGAGTTAATCCTATAGAGTAATAAACATATATAAGCCAGATATCCCAGAGTTACAAGTTTCTAGGAATTTCGAAAACCCCGTTGGTCTGTAACTTTCCGGTAATGAAGGCCCACGACCCTTGTGAATCTCAATTCATCTAAATCGAGCAAGATATGTTCATCTTATTTCTTCTCTATGCATCTTATTATGAAAAATAATTAAATTTTCGGTAAAAGATTCAATTTCGACATGATATCTATGAAATTGAAAAGACGGTATATATTTATCACCTTACGGTATATCGGGAGAGTAGTTGTCGAAGCGGTATAAATACCGATAAATCGGTGTTTTCGGCAACACTGCTAACATCCTTTGCATCCCAAAAAAACTGATGGTAACACCTTCTTGGCAGATTTCTGGACACGAACTCGTTTCGGAGCTGAAGAACCGGTTTCAGACCAGTCGGTCAGTTTGATTCAGGATGACGGTGACAGACCCGAATTTCATCCATAGATATAAATCCACTTTATCTCTTCGAAATCGTCTAAATGTTGCTAGGAAAGTCGCTTTGTAATGAGTTTTTGTTCCATTTTAGCGACACAAATTTTGCACACAGCTTTCTGAATCCCACTACTTCAGTCAAAATATTACACTGCCATTTGGTGATGCTTAGGGCTTCTATTCAATCTCTTTCATTCACTCAACAATTTTCCGAAACGATATCCTGTATTTTTTCTACGATTTCTGGTGTTGCCGTTTTTGGACGTCCTCGACGTGGATCGACTGCAAGGCTTCAAATTCAGCAACCCATCTTTGAACCAAACTAAATTAAGAGCGGAGAGGAATCCTCATACACTTTCAACATAAGTGCATAAATTTCCTTTGCTTTTAAACCTTCTAAATATACAAATTCAATCCCTGCACAGTACTAGATTTTTTCCATGGTAAAAAAATACTGTTATTAAATGGCTTGTAAACAGATATTTAATTGGCAGATTAATTAAACTTCACCTTAAAGTCCACCAATACAATAACAAAAATTTAGCCTAGTATCAGAACCCTCTCTTATCGTACTTCAAAACTTTTGAACAACCAAAATAAATAGGAAGGCGGATCTGTAGTCACGAAAATATTGTATATTTATTATCCAATATTCTTCTTAAAATTTTTATGCTGTATATTCGAAATCAGGGGAAAAAGAGCTAGTCGAATATAGAAAAATATACAGGGTGTTCCATTTGTAGAAATTAATTTGCAATCAATATGTTGCCCACTCTGTATATATTTCATTTATGGAATCATTTTAAAAACACTAGTCGATTTCGTGAAACTTTGTAGAAAACATTTGTTTGTACCTCATTAGTAACAAAGTTAAAGAAGGGATCAAATTATAGTGAAAAACCCGGTACATTGTTCACAAATTGAAACCTTCATTCGTGATAATCTTCTAACCTCTTCGAGAATTTCTGAATTATGACTCTCATAATTGGAAGATTGAAATTTAGTGAAGGATTCACAAAGAAATTCCTGAATAGAGTATTTTGTAAACTTCATACCAAATCAGTAATTGGGTTCTTCACGATGGCATAAATTCCTGTTTGGTGTGGTTCTCCACCTTGTATCAGTCAGTTTTTGTGTCTATACCAGTACAGATAAGAAAAAAATCTAATTATACTTCCCCTGTTTTCTCTCCCTCGAGTTCGGTAAATTTTTTTATTTTGTCTCTCGACGTCTTCAAGAATAGGATGTTTGTAGTTCGAATTATCGATTAATAATTATTTCCAGCAATTAATCAGTTTCCACAAACAATAAAATTACTTTTTAAGCCCCAATAGAACAGAAAATAGGTATTAATGTGATGGGAATTTCAAGACACAAGTTTCGGATATTTATATAGATTTTTACTGAAATTTATTATGACATACAATCAGGAAAGTAATTTAACGAAAAATAATGAGCAAAGTTCTCACATGAATCCAGGACCTTTTATGAGCTCGTCATTCATGCGTTTATTCAAGGACCATAAAACCGTTCCTAAATGAACGGTACGAATTAAAATGAGAGATTCCTTGGATAATTGTAAGAAAAAAGTTATAACGCAAACGCTTCGTTTCCCAGATACAGGGTGTTTATTGTTGTTCTACTTTTTGTGATGATTGAACGAATTTATCCTATCTTCATGAATCATTGCTTCAAACAGGGAAAATAAGCACCAAAACTAATCATCAATTCATTTAACAAAGCCTACCAACTGAAAATTTATAATAATTTGGATTTTCCTGAGAATTACTATAGAATTGGTTGATTTTTTTTATCGGTAGCAGATGCGACAAAACTACAAGAAATCAAAAAGTTTAGTACTATGTAGGTCAAAGTTTCTTTTCAAATTTTTTCTAAAGACTGGTAGTACACCAAAACAATAGTTCTATTAAAAAGAGCGGACACTAAAATAAAATATCAACCTGAAGATTTAAACTAGAAATTTATATATCACATGATTTAAACTCTGAATTGAAATAACTCTGTCAGATTTCAGGTGAATATCCCATGAAATGAGATGTCATGTGCAACAAAATCTAACTTTACCACATATCTCGAAATCAAAGCCTTTATAGGACATTTTCTTGTATGATTATGCGGGAAATCTTTCATATTCGTCAGAACCTCCAATTTAGTAAGTGCCTGTACAAAAATATGCAAAGGTTCAATCTATATACAGTTCTGAGGTCTCTAAGAATGCAATTGACGAAAAAAAATGAACGAGCGCCCAAAGCCTCTAATGCTTTCCTCCATCCTAAATGTTGCGAAATGGTGGAGGAACTATGTGGCCCTTGTAGACAACGTAATATAAGAGAAGTATGTGTTTATCGCGGAAGGAATTGGCGCATGAACAAGTGAGTGTCCAAATGCTCTTAATTTTCCCATTTTTTTTCTATATCCCAATTGAATTTTCTATGATGAAAATTTCAGAAATGATCAAATTCAAAGACAGATTCGTCATCATGATGTCGAACCCCTATTTGAAGATGGATTCATAAATCAATGGGTTGAACTTAATCGAGTGAGACCATTTCCGGCTCAAAATTCGAAAAATACAGATATTGTGGCGACATGAGAGTAATCAGTTCGGTAAATAAGCACTTAGCAATGGTAAACAGAAGAACCGAACGAACATTTGTGTTATTTGATATATCGGGTGTCCCAAGGTAAGTGGCCTATTAGATTATTATGGAAACTATTGATGGTAAAGATTTCAAATTTTGTGGATAGATATTTGGCCATGTAAGGTACATTTTTAAAATAATTTCACATTTCCAGTGTTGCCGGATGTACGACAATTTGGCAACAACTTTGTTATTTTAAAAGGGACATCCGGTATTTCTATTTTTTTTATGATACTCCATAAAATATTAAATCTATTCACTCTTACTTTTCCATACCTATCTTTAACGGTTTTTGAGTTATTAATTATTTTTCGAAATTTTAAATCAAATTGGCGTATTACGAAAATGACTCTAGTTCGCTCAATATTTGAGATTTAAGTCAAAAATTTTGCAAGTCGTTAGATATTGATCTGATCTGTGTCACTGCTTTTGAATTATGGTTGTCAATAATACAGGACGGACCAAAAAAAATCATCATTTGCCAAGTTACAAAATTTTAAAAAAGTCTATTTTTTCAAATTAGACACCTAGTATATTTTTCAATTTTTGGAATCAGTACAACACACTCTACAATTTTTCTATTCACGTCCCTATACCTATCTCAACTGGTTTCCGAGTTATATGCGTTTATTAGATTTCACATTGATTCAATAAGCGTTAATTTCTTTTGCATTGTTATTTTCTCTTGTCGTTCACAGATCGATATATCAATGAATCAGTTCAATCCATAAATGTCAAAATAAACAATTATTGCCTAACAGGTGTTTTGTTCCGAGGTTTTTCTATAAATAATGGCTCAAGAAAGATATACACATATAACGCATATAACTCGGAATCCAGTTGAGATAGGTATAGGGACGTGAATAGGAAAATTGTAGAGTGTGGTGTACTGATTCCAATAATTGAAAAATATACTAGGTGTCTAATTTGAAAAAATAGACTTTTTCACAATTTTGTAACTTGGCAAATAATGATTTTTTTTGGTCCATCCTGTATTATTGACAACCATAATTCAGAAGCAGTGACACAGATCAGATCAATATCTAACGACTTGCAAAATTTCTGACTTAAATCTCAAATATTGAGCGAACTAGAGTCATTTTCGTAATACGCCAATTTGATCTAAAATTTGTAAAAATAATTAATAACTCAAAAACCGTTAAAGATAGGAATGGAAGAGTAAATAGATTTAATATTTTATGGAGTATCATAAAAAAATAGAAATACCGGTGTCCCATTTGAAACAACAAAGTTGTTGCCAAATTGTCGTACATCCGGCAACACTGGAAATGTGAAATTATTTTAAAAATGTACCTTACATGGCCGAATATCTATCCACAAAATTTGAAATCTTTACCATCAATAGTTTCCATAATAATCTAATAGGCCACTCACCTTGGGACACCCGATATACCGGGTTTCCTAAATTGAAGGTACGAAGGAAAATGAAAGATTCCTTGGACAATTTTGAGAAAAAAGACGTAGTCTTAATTGTTGGGAAAATTATACAAGTTTATCGAATCTTTATTCATCTTCGCTACAGATTGAGCAAATAAGTATATAACTTATAATAAATTCATTCACCACAGCTTACTAACTGAATCTTTAAAATAATTGGACTTTCCTGGAAATTACTAGACAACTGGTTGAATTTTTTTCTCGAAATCGGTAGTAGATACAACAAAACTACAAAAAACCAAAAAGTGTAGCACTTGAACAAAGTTTCTTTTTGAATTCTTCGAAACTACTAGTGGTTCAGCAAAAAAAGATTCTGGAAGAAAGAAGCGGAAAATTGGAATATATATGCCGAATTGAAGTTAAATATATTGTGGAGGGAAGGTGCTATTGGAAAAAAAATTGAAAAAAAAATCATACATACACCCTGAATCTTGAAATCAAAGAGTTTGCAATGCCATTTTTATTGGACTCCTTTCTCTCTTTCTCTCAAAGTAATCTAAGGAATCTGTCAATTTTGTTTGTACCTTGCATTTAGGAACAGCCCTAATGATAGTTTGGAAAACGGCTCCTTCGCCATTTTGCAACAGGTAGAAATGAGCGATACGTGTATTGGTCAATTAACTTTGAAGGCAAAATTTTTTCTACGAATATAACAAAAATTTAATTTTACGCACCCGAAGAAGTTTGTTCCAGATTTTGAAAACAGAGAAAAAAAATCCTGAAACATCCTTTATTTTGTTATTTTTTCAATGATTCAAAGATCAAGTTTGTCAGTTCAAGTTTGAGTTCCCACGTATTTTCAACCATCTAGTTTTTCTAGTGGTTTTTCGCTAATTACGTCGAGTGAAGAGGTTCGTATAATCGAAATATATTGTCTATGCTCGAGTTGGTATCCGTTACGATTATATAACGAATAATTTCAATAATCATAACCAAAGCAATGCATTTTGATAATTCAATGTTATTTCACTGAGCTTGACTTTTATTTTTTTGGTGAACGTCCTAGGATGTTACTATGGAAATAATCCCAGTATGGCAGGAGGTGAAATACCAAAACGGTTATATCACGTCGTCAAAGATATATTCACTTATCAATACGACATAACTATGGGAAATTTACGGATTATATTGGTTCATCAGAACATGAGTTATATATATAGACAATATCTGATTATACACTGATTCACGAGACGTAGTTCCCGAAACATCACAAAAGCGCAGCTCGAGTGTGGTGTTTCGCGAACTACTTCGAGTGAAGAAGTTCATATAATCGAGATATATTGTCTATGATCGAGTTGCTATTCGTTACGATTATATAACAAATAATATTCTCAATTTCTATAACTATAACCAAAGCGCTGCATTTTGAAAAATTCAATGACATTTCACTAAGCTTGACTTTTATTTTTTATTTTGGCGAACGTTACTACTATAGAATTGGAATTACTATGGAATTGGAATTGTACCACGTTGTCAATTATTCACTTATCAATACGCCGTAACTCGCGTAATTCCGTAATTCACGGATTTTATTGGTTCATTAAAACATGAGTTATTTAATCTACAATATACACTGTGTCCGTAAAGTATGGAATAAATTCATTTTTAGCTAGACAGGCCATTTTAAGAATTAATCCTGAAACACGTCGATTTTTTATTTTAATTTACCGTATTTTGAAATGATAATCATACAGGGTGAATTGACGTCACTGTCATTTTTTTTTTTAATGAAACACCTCCATTTTGTCCCAATTTTCCGATCACTCTAGCTGAGCTGATTCCAAAAATGTATCACATATTGATTCGAATTGGTACAGGGTTGACAAAAATTCAATAGTTTTGTGTGTGCTCATAAAGTAACGCATAACATTCTTTATTAGTTAAGTTAACAATATTATCAAAACTACTTATTGCCTAGCGGCAATGAACAAATAATGACGTTTCACAAAAAACTAGACGACTATGTTTTTTTTTAATTGACTGCTAGACAACAAGTACCAAACATGTTTGGAAACAGGTCATTTTTATTAATCTAAAAATGTAACAAACTACAGGGTGTAACATTCAAACCAATTGCCGCTAGACAATAAGTATTTTTGATAATATAGTTGATTTAACTAATGAAGAATGTTACGCGTTACTTTATGAGCACACACAAAACTATGGTATTTTGTCCACTCTGTACCAATTGGATTCAACATGTGATACATTTTTGGAATCAGCTCAGCTAGAGTAATCGGAAAATTGAGACAAAATGGGGTGACGTTATTACTCGAAAGTAATTCACCCTGTATATTAGATTATTTTAGAATTCGGTAAATTAAAATCAAAAATTGACGTGTTTCAGGATTATTTCTTGAAATAGTATGTTTAGCTAAAAATTAATTTGTTCCATACTTTACGGACACAGTGTAGATATGCGATCACTAACCTCTCTGTTAGGTTTTCCCCGAACCATGATCACGAGATCATTGGCGTATCCGCAAATTTCAAAGATCTGAAAACACTTTTAAGAGAACGTCAACAACCAGTGACGGTAATGAACAACCCTCAGCTCCATGTATCGCCGACAAGGACACCGAGCGAATTGATTATCCGACTGTTCAATGATGCAATTATCCAATCAACCATTATCAGCTCAACACACATACTAGGACAACGTCGAACACGTCAACTACATCATTCGCCATAAAATCCACCCGAAAATCATTCCATCTTTAGGACCTTCCCGAAATTTTTAAGTTTCAACAAGTCATACCTTATTTGAAAGGTTGATATGATTTCGATATAATATGAAATCCATCACTTCCGTTAAATCAGTTCCAATCTATCTTAAAGTTACTTATCTGTGGTATATTCTACTGAAATACATACATGGCATCAGCTAATTTAAAGAAAAAACCAAGAAGCTAGAAGGAAAATAAAAAAACCCCAAAATATTCTCAAACGAGCACAAAAGGGAATTAACCAAAATAGAGAAAATTTTGAGCAGTTCATGCAGTTTGTTTGTCCTTAATTTTGTATCTTTTTGTTCTATTCAATGGCTCCTTTCATCATGATTCACATAATTGTATCAACTAGTATTAAATAGAACTAATTTTTTTCATTTATTCCGATAAAATATTCGAGCGTTCAATTTCGAATCATGTTATATTATAGTCCGCCAATTTTTCTTTTTTTAATTACCAGTAGGTGTATCTTTCTGGTAACTACACAATGGTTTGGTCAAAATTTATGCATAAAAAGGAAAGCTCATGAATTTAACAATAGTTAGTAGTTTTAAAATAATTAGGAAATCGACAGTTTCAATAATTTATTACCAAAAGTGACTAATAACCACTTTTTTATATCCAATTTCTTGAAAACTTTAATTTCAAATTGAAAATTGGTGCAACAAAATGGTCTGCTTGAAAATTTCAATTACGTGACTTCGTTCAGTTTTCTTGCTTTCTTCAAATTTAAAAACGGATTTTCAGAGTGTTGTTTCAAGGATATAATCGTTTCATAATTTTTTGATAATCCGAATCTGAATTTTTCATGTAATCATCAATCATTTGAGCTTGAAATATAAAAGATGTATGCCATAAAAAAAATATACTGAGTGGTTCGCTGGTAATGACCTCAGAAAGAAATGAGCAAAATTCATGAATCGCCCTGTATCTCAGTAACCAAGGCAGTCAGACCCAATAAATGGGGTATATCTAGAACCGCCTCGGTGTCCTCTATTCGTTGTTCAAGTTCTTCCGTTTACCAATGAAACACTCGGTATAATTCGGTTCTGCCGACATTCAGAGTTTTTGAAGGCCCACTCTGTATGTATATTGCCGGTAATAAAATGAAAAGCGGTTAGAACATTTCAAAGACTACATTTCTACAGAACTTTTATAAGTTCATCGATAAATTGAGTTATTGAAATTTTCAATTATGTAGCACGGATAACAATTATCAAGTTTTCTTGATCCAATTACTCTTTAGACAAAAGAATAGTTCCAGGGACGAAGACGTTAATGTTATGCGACGCCCGTCACATTAGCGTTTTTTTCGCTCTTCACTCGGAATTGTCTCCGACGTCTGCCTCATCCGAATTTTTTGCTTTCTCTTCTGATCTCTGAAAATACAACGCTTGTTTCTCGCAGAGAATGTATATCATTTATTTCCGCAACATATTTCTCATACTATATTTTCTACCTACATCAAAAATCAAAAAGTTCCACGCTGAACCCGTATAGAAAGAAAGCTGAATTATTTCGAATCAATAGAAATATTCACTTAACAATAACTTCAATATCATGAAGTGGCTGATCTATGATGTAATTCACGAATATTAGCGTTTTTAACAACATTGAACAGTCTACTCTATTCCCTAAATCATTACGTATCCAGAATAATAAACGCAATTCCTTTGATACTTACCTGCTTTTATCTTGAAAAGTCCCTTTCTCAATAAAGTTTCCAGCAAGAGTGCAGCCAATGAAAATTCATTATAGGAAAGTAATCAACAAGGTGAGACCCTGAGACCTCTCATTGTCTACTTGTTCTATGCGACAAGGTTTTTTCTATCTATTTGCTTTGTTCTCCTTAGTTCATCATATACATTAAATCGAATATTTAATTAAAAAATACGTCAAAATATTAGGTGTAAAACTTTTCAATAGATGGCTGTAGCGGTATGTGGTAGTCGAAATAAATAGATCATATATAGATGCAATAAAAAATGCTTAGGTATTTGTGAACATAACATCGCCATCGAAATATATCTCGATTTGTGTCTGAATCATAAAGTTATTCTCGATTCAATATATCAGCTTATGAACCAAATTCTCAACATTTGCGAAGGTCAAATCAGGTATTTATTCATTGATTACTTGGCTTAACATTTGAAAACTACTACTCGACTTGAACTTGAGTTGATTTCAATTCAAGCTCAAGCTACTTTAGCGTGAGCCAAGTAGCTTGATCAAGCAAAGCCATGAATTCCTAATCACAATCAAAAGTCTCCAGTTAACAACCATCCTTGATAAACAAATTCGATTATAGAAATTGATGGGATAATTAAGTTCAACAAATAGTAATTTTGTTAATACTATCATAACATACACCACATAAGTATCCTCGTTGAAAAATATTCAATTTATGTAGATATCATAACAGAAAACAAATATATGTTCATGTATTAGACGAATTGAGCTCTAGGAAAAGTAATTTTATAATTACCTCAACATTGACACAGCGGAATTACAAATTCCTAGTTGCCGCATTACCCTAACAGGTCCTGAATTAGGCAAAGATTTGAGTAATATTCATTCATATTAATAATAATAATAATAATAATAATAGTTTATTCTGAAAAATCAGTATAAACATTAATCGCTGAGGCGCAAGCCAGTATGCGATATACAAAATACAAAATATAATACTTTCATACAAAAACCAAAATAATATACTTATTCTAAACAAATCGAAAATGAATGTTCTATCGGCAAATGGACCATTACATCATGTAACCAATGAAAAAAAAAAAAAAAAATCCATAAAATAAGAAAAACGGGTGTCCTATGGGTAGCTGGATTGTCACGCCAATGGAAAACGAGCTACTACATCCACACTGGGATTTCTTCGCAAATAAGAATTTTCATTAAGCAGTTCTATGGGTTAACAATCCTATAAAAATATTCCCTGCCTCTTTCCATAATCCAATGTCTCAGTTTTTTCTTAATAAGCCTTCGGCCATTCTTCAGATCATCAGGAACGTTCGTATAGACACGCGGTGCGAGGTAGGTGAAACATCTTTCTCCTATCCGTTTTTTAGCTCTTGGTCTAAATACCTGATTTCTTCTGTTTCTTGTTTCGTGATCACTAGTACTCATCTTGATATCAATCTTCTTGGCATTAACTGAATATATCATCTCCAAAGCGAATTGGATTGGATTGACTAATTATAAACAATGAATAATCTCTTGTTTGATTGTCTCAGTACTCTCAGTATTTACTTGTCGGAAATTCATCTTGATGATTAAAAAGTAAAATAACTTATTTCCGCTTTATATATTTATTTTCACAACAATTGTTTCATTATGATAACATGACTTCGTCAGGTGAGCATGGTAACTAGTTACCATGCTCACATTTCTAATTTAGTATTCAAGTTTTGAAAGAATTCACAGTTTGAACAAGCTTATTATTGTTTTTTATTGTTATTAGCTAAATTAATATTTTACGTAGTGTGTTTCAACACTCAGTAGGTGCAGAGGGTGTACAATGAGAGAGAATTGAACAGAATGCAATAAATTCTAAAATCTCAACATTAAACATAAATATTATCACTTAAGAAAGAAAAACAAAGAATGTTGAAGAAGTTACATATAACATAATAGTATATTCTAAAACAAGTTGCAGAATGGGCTCCTATTCCAACACGAATGCGAAATTCGAAAACGAAGGAGCGCATGAATTTCATGAATTATGTCTGACGAAATCGATTTAACACCAACAGAATTAAGAGAAATTGCGAATAATCTCGCAAATCATTTCACTAAATCCAAATTATATTATATTGACAATACTATACTGAAGATTATTGTTCAAAGAAATTATGTGAAAATCCCATAAAAATCGGTGTTTTGTAAAAAGAAATATTTCTAATTTCGTTTCGAATTGAGCAGTCACATGATGGTGTTTCGCCTCTCAATAACTTATTCCATCCGTCCGCTTGAACATACATATCCCCTCTCTTAGCAGATGAAAAAACCTGTATATACTGTTCAATAAATAAAATCACATATGGATGCCGCAGAATACAAGTAGGGACCTAAAAACAGAGAACATGACTTTTCAAAGCTTGTTATACATATAAAACTTCTGAAATATGTTCTCTGTCCCTTTCGTAACATATATATCTTATTATTATTCCTACCATTTTTCCTGAGGAATGCTGAATCCAAACTCTTGTCAGTTCATGATACCTTCCTCAATAAACAAGGGAAAAAGGAAAATTCCAAAGCAGAGCCTCTGAGCTTTTATAATATGTATATTTTCCATTGGTGCGGAAAATACAATGAAGAAAAATATGAGTGAGGAGATTCGTAATCCACTTTCTCCCAAAAAGTCGATATACAAGGAGCCACAACTGATATTTCTCATTATATCTATAATAAATAGAGGAATTTACCTGAATACGTTCACTAATGTTCGTAGGGGGACACATGTTACTGTATAGTGGATGCTTAAAAACGATCCCCTATGAGGAGGCCCTACAATCCTAAGAATTTGAGTAAGGAGTCGAATGATACCTCATGTTAAAGGGCTTCAAATTGCCTTTGTAGAAAAAGTCTAATCGTGTTTTCAGAGCAGCGCTTCAGCTTGAAGAAACGAAATACTCCACTCATTTTCCTTATATAAAATACAGGGTGTTAGTCAATAAGTGCCACAAACTTAATTTCTTAACAACCTCATTCAAGTGATTGATTCTTTTGGAAAAATATCAAAATATCAGAGACTTTTCTCGGGTACTTAGGAAAGTCGTGATAAAAGCAGAAAATATCGGAAAACTATACATATCACTACAGAAATTCACACAATTTGAGAAATGCAATATCTACTAAGATGATACTAAATTTGGATTTTGGACTGTTGTATTTATTTAATTTCGAGGGTAACTGTCAGCACAGTGGATAAAAACAATGTATTTTTATTCCATTCCTACTGATTCTCTTCAATCTTTTTATTCAGATTGAAACGGGCCAATAACATTCAATGAATTCAAACAAGATATTCCAAAGACGTAGATCTTTTTTTCTTGAGGGGATAATCGAAAAAAATTTTTTTGACGAATAAGTCTACTAATATCTGTAATGTGAGAAAAAGAAGTTTGAAAACGAAGTTTGAACCAAATTACTCGAAATAATTTTTTTTATTACTAATTCGGTTGTTCTTACCTTATACTAGCTGTTCCTAAATTAGAATTACGGAGGAAAATGAGAGATTCCTTGCCCCGCAAACGCTTTGTTTTCGAGATACAGGGTGTTTCTAATGTGTCGTACTGATTAGTGATGCTTATATCAGTTTATCAAATCTTTATCAATCTTCTCTAAAGAGTGGGTAAATAAGTACCAAAACTAATAATTAATTAATTCATTACAGTTTACTAACTGAATGTTCATAATAATTTGGATTTTCCTGAGGATTACTAGAGAGCTGTTTGAAATTTTTTCATCGAAATCGATAGCAGATACGACAAAACTATAAGAAACCAAAAACTGTAGTAATGGACCAGAGTTTCTATTTACATTGTTCGAAACTACCAGCGGTTCACCGAAAATATATCTGGAGGAAAGAAGCAGGCACTCTTCCAGAAAAAATAGCACCTTGTTGATTTGAATTCAAAATAAGCATATCACATGATGAAAACTTCAAATGGAAATATCCAAGGCCAAATCAAATCAAATATCTTGTGAAGGAAGGTTCTATGAGAAAAAAAAAACTTGAACTTCAACACCTGTATCTTAAAAACATAGTATTCGGGGACTCATATTATTGGACTTTTTTTTCTTGAAATGATCCGAGAAATCTGTCATTATCATTTGTACCTCCAATTTAAAAACACCGTGTAGATATATTCAATTCAAAACTATGTATTCACAAATGAATTGCTATTTGAATGAAACACGATAAATTGTACAACACTTCCCAGACAATTTTTCTATGCGAATACCTCAGTTCAGTTCTTTGATAACTATATAATATTGAAATTTTGTGACGAGAATTATACAAAAAACCGAAAACTACGAGTAAATGTTTTCCATTGACGAATGCAAAAATTACAGATGGCAAATAAGAGGCTGACAAAGCGGATAGATAAAGGAAAATAATAAATCTCGGACATAGAAGTGATCGTAGTACAGTAAAAGTAGGTACTCATTGCGAAAGCGATACTAAACTCATAAACCGTAAAAGGGTTCTATTATTAAATGCCGTGTGGATTTTAAAAGAATGTAAAATGATTATTGGTCCGTTTTATGCAAAAATTTTCGTTCTTCGTCTTTGCGAGAATTCTTTTATATTTTTGAAATCTAATAACCCCCAGTACCCCCTTATTTCTACGCCCTTGAGGTATTCTATACATCTAAACTAGTATAATTAATCTGAATGTGTATTTATTTGCTTGTTACCCCCCTATGCCCAAAGGTACTCGGATACTGAAAGTCTAGTGGCCATGAAAGATTAAATCCATATTTCTTCGTGGCAACAAGACCACATGTAATCTGAAAATAATCTGAAGTTAACCAATATATTATGTGTCCAACCAGTGTCGGACTTGGAACTTAGGGCCACACCGAGCAAATTGTCCTTAGGATGAGTCACATCCATTTTTTCTCCAGAAGATAAGGTTATAATGAAGAAAATGTGAAGAATTAATGTTATGATCGAGTTCTTGTTATTATTATTAGTTATCAAGTGCCTGTTTCATCTGCTTGCCAGTTAATTTTTCATAGCTCCACAATACAGGGTGTTTCCTAAACATGCGGCAAAAATTCAGGGGGTTGTTCCTTGGACTATTCTAAGAATATTTTGTCCTTTGATGATTTTTGAAAAACCTATTTGTTTCGAAGATATAGGGGAAACAAAATTTCAGATAATAACATTTTATTATGAAAAATTACATGAAAATTCAACTCAACCTACAAAAACTGTTGAAAACTCTATAGCGATTCATAATAGTCAAAGATAAAATGTTAATTGCTAATACATCACAAAACGAATTCAAATGAAAACCGTGTTTAATCTGTATTCCTTTACCATCTGCACTTATCAATTTTTAGTCAAAAAACTGGCCGTTTTTAGTAATTGGAATGTTGTTAAACAAATTTAAAAATAAATTGTACCTTCTTAGTAAACACAATGCGGTACGCATTTTTATTTAAACTATTATTAATTTTAAAAATATGAAAAATGTTGTTCGCCCTGTATCTTCGAAACAAAGAGGTTTTTCAAAAATCATCCAAGGACAAAACATGCTTAAAATAGTCCAAGGAACAACCCCCTGAATTTTTGCCGCATGTTTAGGAAACACCCTGTATAATGTTACAGTCAAAAAATTAAGAACTTACCTCGAATGTTTCTTTAGGAACAATTTCAAATAGATGATCAAACGTTCAAAGTGAACTCCAAAGACCAAGAGAACACTCCAAGCAAGAACTGAATACTCGATGAAAGAAACTAACACTCAATTTGCATTCTAAGCAAGGTATGAAATAGAACTTCAACGGAATAAATAACAAAACAGATTATTTTCGAAGAATTGTCATTTAGACTAGTTTCTATCTTCAAGATAGATAAGAATATCCCAATGAGATTAAATTAAAAAAAGCTCATAGCAATAGGTTACAATCATCATCCATCCTTAAAGACCAGGCATATATTTCTTCTTAATGATTGGTAGACGAAGAAGGGTTTAGTTTAGCAGTGGCCCAGTCCGACACTGTATTCAATTTCTCATGGACTAAATAATGGAAGGAATGTCTACCTACTCAGTAAATATACTCCCACCCTCTTCTATTCCAACTCAGTGTCAATCCCATATCTGAATTGCAGACGGTGAAATTTGATATACAATATGATATAATATTTACTTCCAAATACTGGATTGGATCAGTTGTCACTGAAATATTTTTTTTAGATATTCTGCCTGAATTTTTTATGGTTCTCACGAAGCAATCCACAACTCAACTCGATCACATGTCTAATCAAGAAAATAATGGGAATTTCTGTTCAAAAAACGACCTATCAATAACAATATTTCCGTAACAACAAAATTCATGACTAATTTCAGGAGAATTGTCTTCAGAACCATCAAATATCATTTTCAATGAACGAGCTCTCAGAAGCGCCTTCGCGGACTCTTTCAATAATTTTTCTTTACAGTAGGTACATATCTAATATTCATCCAAATCATTATAATTCCTCAGATTTCAGAAATATTATGAATCGTTATTCTGCAGGCCAAATAGGTATAGAGTATGTGAATTTCCCTTTGTTTCATTCATTTCAAAGGAAATTGTTAGGAAGTTAGCCTCATTCAACGGAAAATCTCAACAGAGAAAGTTTTAATAAGTTGATTCATTTGCTTGTATCAAAATTATGTGAAAAAAATTTTCGAACCGTTTTTTTATGTTCGTTTCCCTTGATACCTTTGAGGTATCAGGGGATTCAAAATGCCAAAAAATATATAATACCTATGTACATATTCAATGAAAAGTTCAAACAAAAAATTATCCAATCTACTGATTAGGGTGGGTATGATGGAGAATTTCATTTAGGTATTTGTTTATCTTTTCTTCAATTAATCAGTCTTATTTAATTTGTCTTATTTTGTTTTTGACGTCCTTCAATATTAATCGACAAAACTTAGATATGTGGTTATCAGGATGATCAGGAAATTTACTAAAATATGTGAACAATTTTATGAGCCTTGTTCATCGGATAAATAGCTCTATCATTTCGCCACAATGTCAGGAATTTTTTAATTTTGAGTCGAGAATGGTATAGAACGGCACACCGATGACGAATTCGTTCTCAAATTCAATTATCTCCGTCCAGCCGTAAACACTATAACGAAAAGAGCTAGGAACTTGAAATTTTCACACTGAGTTCGGATCTCGAAAGAGTCAAAGGGATAGGGGTTCCGTAAATAGGGGCGTTCAAAGTAAGTTAGAACACCAGAAATTTTCAAGGGAAAGTTTGGGGGTAGTTTTGATTTCTTCGATTTTATAAATTTTTTGGTGTTCTAACTTACTTATCAATACCTTTTCTGTAAAAAGATTTGTCTTTGTTCTTGATAGGCGTCAATGTTGGCAATCAATTTCTTATTAATAATAATTAATGAATACTTCATTCTACAGCCTAGGCCAAGCCAGGCTTGAACGAAAAAAAAAACTCACGCCTAACTACTCACAGTGAAGCCGTGATCCCAGAAGAGCCCTCCTTATATCAGATTGATTACAGTGAAAAATATCAAAAATATGCTGGATGGTCATGTAGTCATGACATATACGATACAGAGGCGAAAAAAGAAAGAAGTTAGAACGTGGAAAAGGTAGATAAAATGTAGTTGGGCTGCGTACAGAAAGTCTAGGAACATCAAGATCAACTAGTGATAGCAAATAGGGACAGTCGATTAACGAGTGAAATATATTTCTAAGAAAGAGTATACCTGAGTAGGTACGACGCCGCTCTATAGAACCAACTTGGAATCTACTCAACAACTAATCATGTGATACACCACGGTTTTAATAAATACCATCGAGGCTAAAACTAACGTACTTCAAGAATCGCCTCTGTATATTTTCCAAACCTCTGATGTGTACATTATAGATCTTGTTAGATCTAAATGAAGAATGATCTAGCTAGAGCATCCGCTTCAATTGATCCAATAACGTTAAGTAACATTCGTTGTTGATTCTTTCACCTTTGTCAAAATAGTTAATTAACAACACACCATGCTGTTCTCATAATATGTATAAATGCTATAATGTTGCCAGCTGATGTTTGAAATTTTAGCGCTCTGGATGGCTTTCACTTACTGTTATCCGCTGACCTGACACTCTCTTTGACTCAGGAGTGTAGGGATTAATCAATGGTTTATCCAGTGTCACATAATGACGCAAATAATTCTGTTTATTCTAATGAAATGGCTGCAAACAGCGTTCGGAATCGATGATGCGTTGTTGCTTTCGAACAGCTGTGAGCAAGCGTCCTTTTCGGGCAAAGTTCTCTCATGGAAAAATATTTATACAAAATGGTGAAAACATTGTCTTCTGCTGTCTACAACTCCACAAATATCTCAGGCAACTTCAATTTGCGATCGCACAAAACCATTTCCTGGGCTTTATTTATGTTTTCTGAAACCAGGGCCGTCGCTTGGGGGAGGCCAGGCAGGCGGTCGCCTACGATGCCAAGGGCGGCATTTCAAGCTTGTTCATCAAAAATCACATGTGTAGAAATTCAAAGTACCAAATGAGATTTAATTCGGTCAGCAATATCAGGAAGGAATACCAACAAATTTAATTAAATACAAAAACCATCAAAGATGCCGCATTATCCATTTTACTCATAAATCTCCAGATGTAGCGTAATCCCCTCATAGTGCTGTTTACGAGTTATTGATGTTAAAAAAAACACAAGCACTTATGAGGCTTGTCGGCGTTCGCTTTGCTAAACGGTGCTGAATTTTATTGCCACTTGGGGCGGCTTCTGGATTATTTTACTTTTCAATTCATTCGGTTGTTTTATTCAATCATATTACCGAAAAAACAATGAAATGTTCGAGAGTTTTATGAAGTCGAAAGACATCAGAAGAATCTGAAACCTGAATTCTATTAATATATATTTCATCATTCATTCAGTTGAGCACGTTTATTGTTTATCACATTCCACATTCCTTAAATCATCTATTCGATTTGAATTTAGATCTATAAAGAATTCACTTGAAATACATATTTTCGTCTAAGATACTTCTTATGAAAAATTCGCCAATAACCCATTATTTTGCTTGTAGTAAAAAACCTGCAAAAGCACCGACTTGTATTTTTGTCGGTGCAGCAGAATCTCTAGAGCGGGCCCTCGACCCCGATTATCCAATATTAATTTTTAGCAAAAATCAAAAAGTTCACAAAATAATTTTGAATGAACGTGAAGTGATGTTGATCGAGACAGCAGATATTTGTACATGAGAAAGCTGTCTGCCAAATGGGTGCCGCGCGATCAAAAGCAACAACGTTATGATTCTGAGTAGTGTTTGAAGCTGTTCAAGTATAATAAGCAGTGTTTAAGTGAAATAAACCTGAATTTTACCGTCGATATTTGACAATGGATGAGGCATGGCTCCATTATTTCACTCCGAAGTCCAATAGACAGTCAGCTGAGTGGATTGCACACTATAAGCGAAGAAAAACACAACAGTCAGCTGGCAAGGTTATGGCATAGTATTCTGGGATGCGCAAGTTATAATAACATTTAATTTAAGTTTCTTTTTTTTTCTTATTTTCTGAGTGCCACTCTCGAATTTTGGGTTAGGTGTAAGAACAGGTGGGTGTTGTACAGAAATGTGCAATTACCCACACTGAACCTCGCCCTATTTGTTCGTATGATATATTTTCTGTAACTAATGTCTAAATAATAAAGACCTTTATTATTATTATTATTATTAATATTCATTGATTACCTCCAAAAAGGCCAGACCATCAACAGCGATTATTATATAGCGTTATTGCATCATTTACAGGATGAAATCGTTGAAAAACGACCCCATTTGAAGAAAAAAAAGGTGCTGCTCCATTAAGACAATGCACCGTGTCACAAATCAATGAAAACAATGGCAAAATGACATGAATTGGGCTTCGAATTGCTTCTGCATCCACCATACTCCCCAGATCTGGCCCCAAAAACTTTTTCCTGTTCTCAGACCTCAAAAGAATGCTCGCTTGAAAGAAATTTAGCGCCAAAGAAGAAGTAATCGCCGAAACTAAAGCCTATTTTGAAGCGAAAGACTAATCTTACTACAAAAATGGTATCGAAAAGTTGTAAGATCCCTATAATCGCTGTATCGCCCTCGAAGGCAACTTTGATGAATAATAAAATCGAATTTTGCCAAAAAAATGTGTTTTACTATGGTAGAACGGGGACTTTTTAATTGGCCTTTAAAATCAGCACCTTTTAACGGTTGTTGCCGAGTCTGAATAACGCTTATCAAGCCATTGCTTTGCTTGCAAAGTATTTTTTCATCAAGAAAAGAGTTTCGTCCATACATGACGCACGTTTTTTCCATTTTTCATACATACAACAAATGTAGCAACCCTCAATATCTCTATCCAGACTTTAATCTATGTACCGAAATTTAGACATGCATCTTTTTAAACTACTAAGTGAGAGAAAAAAGTGATATGACACAGGCGATGCCATTTATGCGCCAGACCCGCAACTTGTTAAGTGATGTATTAATATTTTCTCCATGAGAAAGCTGTATTTTCATCATTGAATTATTCAAACAAAATATTGCATTGAAAATTCTCTGATATTATTATTAAACTTCCGCCTCCCTTTGAAGTGAGCACCTATTTCTATGAGCCAAAGAAACTAACTTTAATAAAAAAGTTACCCCGCTTAGAGTTCATTCAAATATTAACGCGTCAGACTCATTATTGCCTTGCTTTGCCGGTAAAGGAGAATTCAAATAACATCTGGCGTACGAAATAGTTTATTTCTGTTTTTACATAACAGATTTGATTCAACCAGAAATGAGCTGAATTATTCAAACACACATCGAAACAATGACAATTATTTTTCTGGAAACTCTGCGCAAACTTCGAATAGTCAGAACGAAATGTTAACCTGCTATAGGTCCACTCAACTTTTTTGCGATCGTTTCCTGAACTGGGACCCTATTCCCGACAAGTGATGTTTCAAAACGTATACGTAGGGGAAATGCGGACAAAATGAACTTTTAGATTTCTTCCAAAGTATAACTTGGGGTTTCACAGTGATTTAGTTCCTGCTAGTAATGATGGCAATCCTGCGAAGTGCGAAGAAATTGATATCCTAGTGTCTATTTCACTGATGGTGCAATGTTGTTTGTTCCTGATTTTTCGTCGATTTTTCGTTCCTGGGTTTTCGTCGTAGTTTGACTTCCGCGGCTGATAGTTAAACGAGTTAAACATATATATTTTTATCGATTGTTTATAATGATACATGTACGATACTGTATTCATTTACAATTCCCACAATCATTAAATTTTTTCTGTAGTGATAAATTAAAGAGAAATTTGATAGAAAACGCAATTGTTGAGTTGGTTGGTTGCTATGGAAATGTAAATGTCCATGATAAATATTGATTGACAACTTATAAAGTATCTGACAGTTTTTTGAAAAACATCAGACATATTTATATTATTGATAGTGATAGCGAAGTATTTAGGTACATTTCCAGAAATAAGGAAGGTGGCAAAAAATATTGATTGTCAGAAAATGGCAAATGTTTTATTCGCATTGAGATTAATCCCTTTGCTGCCTAAGCATAAAGAGTAATACTTCGATGGTTGATATGTGCCTACAAAATCAATAGTTGCTGTCAATCGGAGAAAAAATCATTTATTATTTACTTATCTAACATGTTCGTGGAAAAATGTTATATCAGATACCTCTGTTAAACCTCATGCTATAAATAGTAAGGAATTTATATTCAAAAACCTTCTCCTTCAAAATTATCCAGAAAAAAAAAATTTAGGTCGAGATGGTTGAATAGATATTGCAATATTCAACTGTTTGGGATAATCGATTTCTTTTAACTACTGCAACCATTCTTATACAGATGAAATGTAAGATCCATGTTCAAAATATTTCAGGCAAAGACAATTCTGATATTTAAAGCAACTCTCTGCTGTCGAGCTGAACATCGAGTAATTGAATAAATTATAGTATATTGAGTATCGAGATCGCCAAGGATATCTCATCGATCGAAAACGATAGTTTGTAGTAAGGGTGCAGTGACGACTCTAATTATTATTTGAGATCGGTAGTCCTTAACGTTCGAGAATCGAGATACATATTGCGTTTTTTGCACAAAAGACACAAGTTTTATTTCAACTAAAAAAAATTGTCCAAAAAATTTGATCAGTCATTCATTGAATTTTTGTGAATGCTGTGTAGGTATAAAATAGAAGGCGACTTTGCTGAAAAAATTTTGCATACTACGAACGTATCGAGTTGAAACAAAAAAATATTTAATTCAGCTACTTCTCAAACCAACGGTATTCACATCAACATTTAATTTTTGTGAATGCTGTGTAGGTATAAAATAGAAGACGACTTTGCTGAAAAAATTTTGCATACTACGAACGTAGCGAGTGGAAACAAAAAAGTGTTTAATTCAGCTACTTCTCAAACCCACGCTATTTACATCAACAATTGTAATGATTTACTTTCACTTTCAATATTGAATGAATTGAATTCAAATTGTTCGTGAATTATTTCATTATTTCAATGAATATTCAGTCAATCTCACTTATCGTTTACAGAATGGAAGTGATTCACTTTCCGTTCTATTTATCTTAGCAACCAGTGAGAAAAATCTACCGTTATAGCAACAAATACGGCAAAGTCCATCGTGCAAAAAATACAGTAATTATTGCTTTTCTCGCCTTCTCAATATCATCCGTTGTACGCGCCCGTTTTTGGACCATATGATGGGTTGTTCTTTATGATACTGCAAGTGATTTAAAAATTATCAACCCTCCTCATAATGTTTCATTAGGTAGAGATGTCTCCTTGTCTATTCCTAGGAACAATTCAGAGTAACACTTTGCAACGTGTTGTTGATCCAGAACTTTCACTGACGTTGAATTTTTTCTTCAACTGCATGTGTTATTGATTGAGAGTCTGCTTCCATATACCCCTTCGGAATTCATTTACTCTTCAGGGGTCAACGGAAAAACAAATTTCTGATACTTAGAGACTGGATGCACAAAAATACCAACCACCCAATTATCAATGTGATTTGAGGTGCATGTTTCGTACCACTAAACTTTGTTATTTAATGTAGATGTTTGATGTGCTTATATCTATTAATGTTGATCATTACCCTCAACATTTTTTTTTCAGAAAATTATACAGGCTTGAGTGGCAGTGGGCAGATGCAGGGTATATGATTATCAGTTTATGGATGGCCTTTTATGAAATTTTTGCTTTTCACTGCTCAGATTGCTTATTTAATTCAGTGAAGGTTGTTCGAATTGCATATGGAACGCTTTGGAACGAGAATAATTGATGTTTGATGAGTCTACTTCCCAACTCTAGGACAAGATATTCCACAGAATTTTTCGGGGATCTCACTCTATGATTTGTGAATTCACAGCTGAACAGAATTGGTTGTTTTTACTTACGTTGGAGATTAGGATTGGTTAGGTTCTCGGGAAATTCCAATTATATGGTTTTTCAAAAGCGAGTTGTTGTGTTGTCCGCAAAATGTGGAATTTGGGAGTTAGGATTTTCTGTAATATCTTGTATAAAGATGTTGACTAATATTGGACCTCTGAACCTTGTGGAATATCTGCCACGATGGTTTTCACTGGGTTTTTAATTTTTTGATTTACCTGAATGTCATTGAATTTGATGTATTACATATTATAAAGAATAATAAATTCATCAATCAAATAACTTTTACACTTTTTAAGAAAATTAATTAATTTAATTTACCTTTTCGGCAAGCTCCAGCAACTCCAACGATCAATGCTATACCTTATTCATTAAATGTTGCTCATCGGAAGCTTTTTTCAGAAAATGTTTTCTTCACTAAAAACTTTTGACTGGTAATCTTCAGAATGTGGTTTTGAAAACGCGAGTAAATTTGTATACTTCTTGATCTCAATATTTCTTTTCATGCTCAATTCGGTTCTTTACATCGAATATAAGCCACAAAGTTGAAGTTGAATTTTTCATTCCTCTATTACTGGAAAATCCGCAAGCAAAACTTTCTCGTTCAAATATTGTCCATTTGTGTTCACACCATAAACTAAATTTGGCATAGGACAAATCATATTTACTCCTCAACTCCTTAGGAATAATTGTAAATAACGCAGATTGAGCCGCTTCCTCAATGTCGCTAGGTACGTCGTTCTCTGAATCGGAATATGAATGCAGTATACAGGGTGGCCACTTTTTCAATGGGATTGTATTGGTAACTTTCAAACTATAAGAGTTAGAAGGTCGGTCAAATGGAGAAAAAGTTGCATGCATAGAAGCATTATCAAGCAGTTCAAACAAATCGAGATTGTCAGGGCCGGTTATTAAGATATCATAAAAAAGTAAATTCTGTCATTTTGATTTTTCTTTTTTCCCACTTTATTTCAAATATTATCAAAAAATGTTACAGGAATTGTTCTCAATTTGACGTAATCAGATTTCGTATCCAACGTTTCGTGCTCTCTGGGCCACCCTCAACCTCATTTTTTCCAATACGGACCTGTATATTTTATGACACTTTTTGAAATAACTTGTAACGCTGAATTCAACGATTTATCATACAATGTCATTTAAAGTTGATTTTCAGGTGATTTTGACCCTTATCCAATTTTCTTTGGGTCGGATCTGTAGTGAATGCAATTTATCAAAAACTGCTGTTAATAAAATAGTCAAGAGACGCGAATACAATGATTTTAAATTTGAATACCAAGCGTTGCAAAACTTATATCGTAATGATATTAAAATAAAGTACGATTCTGGAACAAATGACAAATCCAACAATAGTGATTTCTCGCGAGAAGATTGAGAATGTATTGGAAGGTATTCAAGAAGACGAAATAAGCAAATGTATAAGAAGTATGGGTTCCAGAACCGTTAAGTGCATTTTACAAAATGGTAGACATTTCGAACATTAACTACATTAATTTTCATTTACTTTCGAATAATCATTCGATTTTTTTTTCATTAAATGATAATTCGTTTAATTATTATGAATTGAAATATGTAAATAATTATTACTTCTTTCTTGATTTGATTCTGATATGTTCCATTTAGTTCAAGATGAGTTAGTTGATTTTCTCATCGAAATGTATTGCTTGTTGTTAATTAAACTAAAGGTACCGAAATGTAATACAAATCCGACCCAATGAAATTTGGACAAGGGTCAAAATCACCTGAAAATCAACTTCGAATGACATTGTATGATATATCGTTGAATTCAGCGTTAAAAGTTATTTCGAAAAGTGTCATAAAATATACAGGTCCGTATTGAAAAAAATGAGGTTGAGGGTGGCCCAGAGAGCACGAAACGTTGGATACGAAATCTGATTACGTCAAATTGAGAACAATTTACTGTCGAATAAAAAATTTCTGTAACATTTTTTGATAATATTTGAAATAAAGTGGGAAACAGAGAAAATTCAAAATGACAGAATTTACTTTTCTTATGATATCTCAATAACCGGCCCTGATCATCTCGATTTGTTTGAACTGCTCGATAATGCTTCTATGCATGCGAACACGAATTTGGATCGCATGAGTGTTGGAATTGCCTCTGCAACGAGTATTAGACGATATTTTCTATATTTCAGTCAAGTTTTATGAAATATTGTCGAAATTCAATGAAAAATTCAGAGTGTAATAATCCTAGCAATTTTTGTATTGTATTTTGGCAGTTGGTGTGACTGTTACGAAAATTGACAGATTACGGAATTTGAATATGAATCGTAGGTTTCGAATTTTGAAATAATTTACAATTACGCATTCAATTCGTGAATATTGTATGATGAAGTCGATTTAACACCACCAGAATTAAAAGAAATTACGAATAATGTTGCAAATCATTTCATTATATCCAAATTATATTATATTGACAATTATTGACGTTTGTTGAAATTTTATGGGATTGATACCTATACTAACTGTATAGGTATAGACAACCACGAAACGAAAAATTTAACTGAAAACGATGCTGTGATGAGTTCATTACAGCACTGTTTATAGAACTGTAATAAACTCATCACGATAATGGAATAGATTATTATTTTTCACTTGACAATCAAAATCATACACAAACAATTACGAAATATGACACTTACGATACTTCCATAGCAACGAAGTAAAAAATAAATACCTCCTTATTCACTAGACGAAGGACGCTTGTAGGGACGTTTTTATACTTTTAATCAGACATCTTATTCAAAATCAGAAAAAATATTGTTTGAAACACGTTGAAAACACTATTTTTCGTAATTCGCGTTACGCTCATTACCAAAAATTATGCTTTTTCCAACTGGTTGCACAAATAACTATTATGCCATAGAAATGAACAATAGAATATTATTACGCTGAAAATTTGTTTTATTGTCATTTCACCAGCTCGATGTTAGCCTAGTTCGAAATATAAATCTCATTCAACATTCAACAAATATGCGTAGGAAACCGGTGAATTACAGGTCTAATAAAGCAATAAAAAGTTGAATATAAAGCACAAACTGAAATTCTGACTGATGCTATACTGAATACGAATGCAGTTGAAAAAGTGCAATGCCAAGAGCTTATCATATTTCAGAGGATTTGAAGATTGCACAGCATATTTCGCGGGCCTTTTTACCAAACATCCCTCATAAGTCAGATTCCATCCTTTATAAGTAAATTTAACGGCACATGGTTTCGTTATTCTCGTTATTCAATTTAAGGGTAGTTTTTTGTTTACAGTTATCCTTGGAGAAGCTTAATTTTTTATGTACACAGAGTTTTTTATTATCCATCTATTCATTTCATAATAACACTAAGGTTTTCTCACTTATTATTTTAATATTCAGAATTTCATTACTACTAGGACAATATTCGAATGTAGAATTTAATTTGATGAATTTTTTAAAATTTAGAACATATTTTCCATAGCCGTTTACTTCGATAGTGTTCAAAGTTTACTTTCCTGATCTAGATATTTCCAAAAAGAAATCACATAGCATATAAAAATATGCTAAAATTGAAAATGAGGAAAGCACTGATGTGATGCCTGGAGATTCATGCTCATTTATTTATGCGACAATTGTACCCTTAAACACCACATAACGGTATATAGGTATGTGGTCTTTGAGTGTGCAATTGGCTCATAAATGAAGGAGCGTTCAAAAGCTCCTGACTTCACATAAGTATTTTCTCATTATTTTCGATTTTCTGCATGAATTATCTATGTTGCTATACTTGTATTAACATGAATTATTAGACGAATTGAATAATATTCAAAAGCACGCAAAATTCCAATTCGGTCGAATCTGCTTTCTCTAAAAATCAGTTTTTTTTTTATATTCTTGTTGAATAGTTCTAGGAAAGGAAAGTACTCATTCCACGGGATTTTTGGGTTTGTTGAAAGATAATAGATGAGTAATAACACCACCCATGCGAAGCCGGGGTGGGCAGTCTTGTACTTTATAGTTACTAATAAGCCAGCATTCAACAAAATGTACAGATTGAAATATATGATTTTATCTACAGTTTGTTGAATAAGTTTCGAAAATTGAACGGAAATAAAAAATATATGAGAGTTCAAATGATTTGTTGCGTTTTTGGGTGTGTGAGTAGATATGTATAACTCAATTCTATCAGTTTGTGGTAACTGAAATATTGGATGATTGTGTTTCAACAGTTTTCTTAAATTTTTTTAGTTCTACTCAGTGATAATCATAAAATGGTTAATCTTTACTTTAACGCCCCCTCCCCAATTTTGATAATATTTCGTATAGTGATTCGTTATGATGTTTTCATGCTATATTTCCAATAAGAGCACTGGGAAATAAATAGTTCTCGAGATAATCGATGAAGAAAATTGCTATTTCTAACACTTACTTAATACGGGCCTGATAATTTCTTTTTATGTTTCTATGAATATCTATGTTCATATTTTTCCCCATCAAATTAGCACATAATACACATTCTAATTCAATAAATTCCAACGGTTTCAACACATTTTCACAAGAGAATCACCTTCAAATTAACAAAAAATCATCCCTCTTAAGATATTTTTTTCTCGGATAGTTTCGGCGACTTTATCTTATCAATCGTGGTGAAAGACTTCGATGTTATTTCAGGAAATTCACGAGTCTCGGTACATATCCTTCGTTGTTTTAGGGAATTCCTCAATCCGTTGTCCTGGCTTGACGGATTGAGTATTGGCGCTTATGCAAACAAGTGCCATTTGTCCAAATTGCCTTCGGTTGAAAGGATCCTGCATATTATATCAATGGTGTCTTTCATGGGCGACACTTATGGGAATATATATATCTTCATTGGAAGCCCTTGAAATGTGAAACCATGACTGTATGTCTTTCAACGTAATTTAAAAAAATTGGGATTTCAATTTCGGCTTTCATTTTGACATTATAGCTTTTATTGGTTATGGATTGATGTCATGGGCGCCTGCAGGGGGGGGCAGGGGGGGCCATTGCCCCCCCTGAGATTTTGATTGTCTCATTTTTCAGCACAACACCCTCAATATTACTTTATCAATCCAAAGGGCAAGGAAAAAAGGAAAGTAATGGATTCACAACAATTTCCGGGTTTTCAATGGAATTACTATACATATATCCATAATATACTATACCTACACATATCCATAATCGGCAGAGGTATTTTTTGAATTGAAAACTTTTTTAGGCGTGTTGAGCACTCCTTGGGTGAAGAAAAATCGTGGAACCGAACGCAATCCATGCGTGTCAATTTTTTTAAAAATCCATCTTATATGTACTCTCCTATTGTCTAATAGATAAAGGTAAAAAAAAAGTGTTGCAGAAAATAGAAAAAAAAATTTACAGATTATAAAAACAATAGTTTTTTGCGGAACTCACCCACGATATGCCTATACGAGAGAGCAACAAGAAATTTTAGTGATCTTTTGAAATTCAGAGTAGACGCTGGATATAAAATTTAGAGATCCATTTATTCAACGCAGCTGGTTTGAATTTGGACAAACTTGTAACACAAGGTTATGATGGATGCTCAACAATGGCTGGTGAAATTCTCAGGGTTCAAAATATCATAAGAGATAAGTACAAGAAAGCAATTTATTTCCATTGTGCCTCCAATAGGATGAATTTAGTAATAAATGACATCAGTAAAATAACTGAAATTCGTAATAGCATTGGCACCGTTAATGACATTCTAGTCTTTTTTCGAAAGAATACCTCAAGAAGAAATCTGATTTCAAATATTCCTTTGATTTAGGAAACTCGTTGGTCAGCTAAATATAAATGTTTGTGAGTTTTCCCTGAAAACTTCAATACTATATTCAAAACTCTCTTTGCTATGAAATCTGGAGAAATTTCAATGAATTCTTCAACAACAAAAAGAGCTGATCATAGGCTGCAATAAACTCTTTCACTTTTGTGATTTGTTTGACGGTAGCAAGTAAATATTCAAATATATTGAAACCAATAGCAAATATACTACAAGGTGTTTCTATTAATTTTGTAGATTTTCACCGTCATATAAATTTAATTATAGAAATATGTGGAAAACATCGTTAAGATGATATATGCTTCGCAGAATTTTTTTCGAAAGCATCATCTATTGCTCAGAGTCTCAATATTGAGATAGGAAAACCACGAATTTGTGGTAGACAAATGTACAGATCTAATTATGAAGTAGATTCAGCTGAAGATTACTTCAAAAAATCTATATTCATCCCATGTTTAGATCATTTGATTTCAGAATTAAAAATTACTAGATATTGAATCTTTCGCTCCTAAGGTCGGCAATATGTATAACATTGAAAATTTAGAAAGTGAATTGAACATTTGGAATGAGTATTCATCTAAATCACAAATGGATGAAAACATAAAAATTGAAGATCTTATCGGACAATGTAAATTTTCTCCTGCTGTCAAAGAATGCCTTATTCTTCTCCTTACATTTCCATGTACTACTTGTACTATAGAGCATAGTTTCAGCATTTTGCGCAGAATTGAATTTTAGTTTAGAATAAAATATGCCTACTATGTTGTATAGCGATCAAGTATTTCGTCTTCAGAATTAATATAGTTTTTATGAGTTGTTTTTTTGCAATTTATGATTTGTTAATTTTGATTATATACTTATTTGTTGTTTTCACAATCTGGAGCAATTCTGTGTTATTTTGAATCATATTTTAGTAGCAAGTTTCAAACTTTATTGTTTGAGTCATTCAATGTATATTTCAAGATTTATTATTCATTTATTATTTTTATAAACATAGTTTTATCGAGCGTATATGTATTTATTTCTTATTTTTATTTTTTACATACAAACTGTGCGTTGTATATTAGTCCGATATCGATAATACAGGAGATATGCAGTATTCGAATGAATTTCATATAGGGTGTACATCTGTGGCCAATGCAGATCTATGGACAATGAGGATCTATGGTCAATGTAGATCTACCTACAAGGTGTAACTGGCAATGCGGATCTATGAGCTACATTGATCTACCTTCAAGTTAGATCTATGCGCAACATTGATCTACCTACAAAGTAGATCTATGGGCAACATTGATCTACCTACAATGTAGATCTATGAGCAACATTGATCTACCTACAAGGTAGATCTATGGGCAATGTGGATCTATGGGCTACCATTGATCTACCTACTAGGTAGATAAGGGCGCGTACTAGTTACTCGTTGATTCTTCTTTATTTATTAGAAATTATAATAATTATTTCATTCTGTTCTCCATATTTTTTATATTTTATCATTTTGTGAATTGTTTCATTGAATGTGACTCGTTTTGAAAAGAGTTACCGTATTATTTTACATCACCCTATGTTGTTGATGTTTTAAAAAAATGTTGAAGTGGAAAACTTCATAATTTTCATTTTGCACAGTCCTCCCCCCACTTATGAATATAAATACATAAATAGAAAGAAACGGAATACTAATATCGTATACGACAATGATGGACGCGTTATCGTTTTTCAATAATTTCCATTTTGCCCCCCCTGAGAAAAATTTCTGCGGGCGCCCATGCTTGATGTTATTCTATGAATATATATAAAAAAAATATATTGAGTTGGCCATCGCTTAATATTATCATTGCCATGGAAACGTTCTTTTGTAAATTGCCATTTTTATAATTGCCAGAAATATATTCACGAGAAAACAAGATTTGTGTTTTTGAAGCTATCATGTGAAATGTAAGTAATTTACGAACATTTCTAACTTGAAATATTGTTCTTTCTGAAAAGTTCGCTTGAATTTTTTTTTCAAATCATTTGCAGATTACAATGGTTGATCTCCAGCCAGTAGTAAAGAGTTGTGGCTATAACGTCTGCAAAGAGAGTTCTTTCACGAATATTGGGTTTAACCAGATGATTTTGAATAAAGTTGTGTAGCGGCAATTCCTTATAGCTTATGGGCTGTTGTCGTGTCACGCTTTTTGCGAAAAATGCCGGTCAAGAGTATCTGCGGATTTTGAAATCTTTTTAGATGCCGTAAAGTGATTTTTATGCCAGAGCATCTTTTGACATAAGGTATTAATATTTTTTTTATTTTGCTTAATTTATTTGTTTGGGAAAAAAACTAATTTGCTCGTATAGAATGAATTGTTTTTGAGAATAACGTCATCAAACTCTACATGTTAGATATTTTTAAGAGTAAACGTGCTTAGAAATCACTATTTTTATAACGTTTCTTCAAAAATTCTTACCCATCCAGCACCCCTGTTCACTCCCTATTCCGTACAACAAATCAGCAAAAATACTTGTTTGCTATCATTATTATTGTATTGGTGCTGGTCGGTGAACTGATGTTGTGGGCTTCTTTTATTTTGTTGCTGACTTAAGGTTTAGGAATTATTTTTTGATGGTAATTAATGATTGCGAACTAGTTTTTATGCTGAATTACATTTACTTTAGATTTTTTTTTTATTTTTGAATTATTTCGTTTCTGAGAACAACGTCATCAAACTGCAGAATTACAGGTGTGTAGTTATGTGAGGTTAGGTTATGGTTATGTTAGGTTACGTTTAAATCTTTTTCAATGAAAATTGTAGAATTTTTTAAAATTGCAGAATCACAGGTGTGCAGTTATATAAGGTTTGGTTATGGTTATGTTAGGTTATGGTTATGTTAGGTTATGGTTATGTTAGGTTATGGTTAGTTTAGGTTACGTTTAAATATTTCTGAATGCAATTTGTAGAATTTTTTGAATTGTTTTTGAGAATGACGTCATCAAACTTTACATGTTAGATATTTTTAAAAGTAAACGTGCATAGAAATCACCATTTTCATAACATTTTTTTTTAAATCTTACCCACCCAGCACCCCTGTTCACTCCCTATCCCGTTCAACAATCAGCAAAAATACTTGTTTGCCATCATCGAAAACCATCAATAATCATTGTAAAATGCACATTTTTAATGAAAAATACCAAAAAAGTGAAAAACACGAGGGGGCGTTAAAGTAAAAAATTACCCATAAAATTTTGCATGATGATTAAAATTGGAACGACCACGTCAGCAGAATGAATACAGGCAGAATTGCTAGTATAGCCCGAAACGGAATTCCAGGTACCAGAAGACCAGTCGGCAGACCCCCTAAGCGCTGGAAAGACTCCTGGATATCTACATCCACCGAAGACTAAAGTGGAATATACAACCTAGGCTTAAATTAAGAGGAAAGAGAAGAAGATTAAATTTGTCATTTTACATCCAAATTAGAATTTCCATCCCCATCAAATCTGCAGTTTTTAAATGACCATACAAGTTTCTATAGGTTTTTCCGTTCGTAAGTTATCGTATTTTGTGGACAAAGAGAAACATCTCCAGTGCATCAGACAGTAATTAGTTCAGATAACGAGTGCTCAACAACGTAAATAAAAGAACCGAATTAAAAATGTTGTTATTCGGTCATAATTATATTAGGTTGGATAACCAGCGCCTTCGCCATTTTGCAAAATGAAAAATTAACTCTACTTTAACTGCTCATTTAATTGATTAACTTCAAAAATATTTGAAGGAAAACATTTTTTCCTGTCCCATTTTTTATTTTCTCTAGCAATTTCTTTATTATTGCTTTCAGTTATTTTGACCTTTTTCCCAACCAACTTCAAGTTATAAGAAATTTCTTAAGTTTCATTTTTTTTAAAAAACATTGGGAATTAAAGTATTCATAAATATAAATGCCGTCATTTTCTCAATGTTTTCAAGAGCAAATTCATATTTATTAATTGCTACCATTTCATTTTTGAATATGATATTGACAGATTAGAATCCAACTATTCTCTCTCGTCATTAGGTAGGTAGCTTTAACAAAAGTTGAATTGCACTTTCATTATTAAAGATGAAAATGAATTAAATTCAAGATAAGATTTAAATCATTTCTGTGCATTAGGCATTCTTACTATCATAGCGATGAAAACAATGAACACAAAATATTTGTTCTGATTAATAATTTAATATCAAACTTTTCGGACCAGTTGAAGGTATTCATATAATGAAAAAGTACTTTTTTATTTGTCAATGCGTAACTCATTTCCAGCATATACAGGGTGAGCCATTGACTTGTACATATATTTTAACAGTAGATTTTTAAGGTCAAAGGAACACTTTTTTCCTTTACTTACCAATTTTTTCTGATTCGTCATACATGAAAAGATAAAGCCATTTGATATTTTCATAATAAGCTATGCTACCCTCGGAACCTGCATACTAAAGTTACTCCAACCATAAGAGAAATTCGCTTCAGAATTATGAACTCACCTTAGAATAATCTAGAATAATCGTATCTGTAATAATATTTACACCGTTAAGTTTCAAGGTTATTCATGACCTTAGTTATTAAATTAAATCCATTAAATTTGAATAAACCCAACAAAATATTGGGTGACCATGCATAATCACAAGAAAAAAATCGTGTAGATGCAAAAATTACTGTGAAATGTACAGTTCATACTTCATTCAGACCGAAAGTAATTCATCATTAAATGGAAAGAATTTGAATCCAATTGATCTCAGTACTGAAATCAACACTTTTTTATGCAATTATGGTTATTACTTGTACTTCTGGTATTGAGTATTTTGTCTTACAGTTACTTCTCAATTAGGTTCTTTACATTATAGTTAACGCTACTACCTGATTCATCTTGATTTTGGCATTGAAAATAAACTAAAAGTATTGAATATAGATATCCGTATTTGAATATTCTACTTGTTTCAACTGACTTAATTTGTTTTCACATTAAAACAATTAAAGCCCTCTTGGAAGTATATCAATCATAATTGCTATAGTGTGAAATTACCAAATAGCAAAAGAATATAAGTATTCAATCACATAAGAATTTGTCTAGTATGTAGTGGTATGTTTCGGTGAAAACTCGAATAGAAAAAGAATACAGTAATGTTCAGTAGTAGCAGTCTCTAGAGGGATTTTCAGATCTTGATTGGTGTCATTAAATTTTGAGAAAACTTTAGTGATCATGAATTTTGAGAGTGATCTAAATTCTTCAAAACAGCATACTAACTTTAATGAAGTATCTTCATAGCATCAGAGTTCCAAAACTCAGTAATTTGTGATTAAATTGTAGAAGTTGAGGTGAGCTTATTCAAATAACTTCATTTTCAAACTAAGTTGGCTAGTGTTTCAATACTAAAATTTGATTCGTGACAACAAAGCAAATATTCATTCCTATGGATTTTTTTCAACAAAGTTGCATTCAGCCAAAATATTCAATTTTTAGAATCTCACAGACAATTTTTCTTAAGATTACCCGAAAACGGCGCTTAGTACCAGAAAATATTAAAAATACTTTTATTTTTCAAAATGGTCAAATATTCTTCAATGAACGTTCAAATTACTTTTAAGTGTTGGGTTCTTTGAATCCTAGGGCAACAATAAACTTTCTGCTTCGAGCATTGCATTTCTGTGAGAACAATCCCACTGAGTGGAGATTTTGCAAGGAAAAATAAAATCACCTTCAAGATTTATACAAAATTCTTCATTTCATATTGAATACTATAGTATTAACCATAAAATTCAATTTGTATTGCACAACTATCATAATAATGTTTGAATTCGAGTTACATTCATGTGAAGTACGTATAATTTCTCGAATAACCAACAGATTAACTCTGTTCTTTAACTTATTTGACACTTGTTCCTATGACATGTTAACTTATATATTTTGAGAAATTATTATATTTCTCATATATTCCTCTCACCACGTAATTATTTCTGTGAAGAAAAAAATGGTATCTACCACGCCTGTAACGGTTTTTTTCACTTATAGCAATATCACATTCCATTCATGATTAAAAGGCTTACTGCTCACACTTGTTGCATGATCAACTATTATAATTGTTCTCAGTTTTCAACTTATTATAATGAAACCATATAATGACTTCGAGATTGAGAAAAATCAAAGTGCTTATTGTTCTCAAATCATTGACAATCAAAATGAATATATTGTGGCGATATTGACGACCTCCTTGGGTTTCCATGAATGAGTAGGGTAGAGAACAAAAGTTCTACATGGTCGCAGTTCCCGGAAAGCTTACCGTGCCTGATTGCCGGAGATTGAAACAAAGCTTACACAGAACACAAGCAGTTTCTCGAACTTGTTATGAGACTTGGGATAAAAGAACAATAAAAAATGAAACCAAGTATTAGATGGTGATTTTTATAGATCTATCTCAAATCGCTTGAAATTGTTTGTTCTTGGTCTATATCAATTAATATCTTCAGATGTTATCTATGAATTTTTATATCAGACAAACCATTATGGAAGTGAAAACAATATAATTAAATTACTCATGGAAAAGTGTAAAAGTGGATGAAAAAAAGAATGTTACATCAAACCTTCAACAATGGAAATGAAATATTATTATGACTTACTTAAAATTGAATTTATAAAATCAAAAAGCATCACTAGAAACAAAAGTATCCAATTGCCTATAAGATTCAAGACTATAACTTAGTTCCTAATGAGATAAAGATTTTGAACAATCGATCTTCCAGGAAGATTAGACTGAAAAAATGGGTTATAACGAATTTGTGATTAGAGGTGAAATCTGTATTGTTGTAATTACTTGTGTTGTAGATTGAAGTGGTGGAGTTTTGAATGTATTATATTCTGTTGTTCGGGGGGTTTCACTTCTTTTGATTTTTATTGGTTTTGTATATAATATAATGTATGATTGACTTTCTACACCGAGCTCACAAACAGGTAACTGATTACCTCTGTGAGCTGCACATACAGGGTGTATCAGTTTTAATCGTTAAAACTTCAATGGGATATTCTCCTCGTTGTTCTGATTCGGAAGAATGTATATTATATACCTCTAACTCGATCCCTAAGAGAAATACAGGGTGTTGAAGTTCACAAGAAAATATTATTTTTATGCAATAGCTTCCATAAAAAAGCTTGGATTTAAACGAAATTTTGCATGCCTACCTTACTCCCTAAGGGCTATTTTATGAAGATATTTTCGATTTTGGGGGAACACCAGTGGCGTGCAATTCGGCCACTTCTCAAGTATTTCGAAGAAAAAAGTATACCGCTGTTTTTTGAAGGAATGAATGAAGCAATATCGAACTGCTTGTTCAATTTGGAGTATAATTTGCTTTTACAGAACAAAATTTGAAATTCCAGATCCAGAGACTATTAGATTTTCGAAAGACGTGCTAACTCGAAATTGGCTACAAATTCATAATTTAGTAAGCCACGAATTGAATTCGTTAATATCTCGGAGAGACATCTTGAAACAATAGATTTGTTTGTTTGACAGATACGTTCACTAAATGCAAAAGATATTCTAGATATTATCGAATTCAATTCGTGGCTGACTATATTATGAATTTGTAGCCAGTTTCGATTTAGCACGTCTTTCGGAAATCTAATAATCTCTGGATCTGGAACTTCAAATTTTGTTCTGTAGATTATACTCCAAATTGAACAAGCAGTTCGATATTGCTTCATTCATTTCTTCAAAAAAACAGCGTTATACTTTTTTCTTCGAAATACTTGAGTTTTGGCCGAATTTCACGCCACTGATGTTCGCCCAAAATCGAAAATATTTCATAAAATAGCCCTTAGGGAGTAGGGTAGACAAGCAAAATTCCGTTTGAATCCAAGATTTTTTATGGAAGCTATTGCATAAAAATAATTTTTTCTTGTGAACTTCAACACCCTGTATCTCTCTTAGGTATCGAAATAGAGGTATATAATATACATTTTCCTAATCAGGACAACGAGGAGAATATCCCATTAAATTTAAAACTGATACACCTTGTATTGTAATTATAATTTGTGTATTTTTAGGTGATAAATAAATGAATAAATAAATTTATTGAAAATTGAGATTAGATACATAACTCACCGATATTCACTAGGAAAATTCACACTCCATCATCTCGAGCAGAAATGTATCAGTCGAATGCACGAAAAAACCGGAAAACTTTTTGACGCACTGTATCACTGGCGGAGGGAACGCTGTTTCACTGAGCGTAAATGGGGATGAAATGGATCTGCGATCGACGGTGAGGATGGAATGGCAATATGCGCGAACTTCATTCATACATGTTTCATGTCTGATTTATTACCAAAATAGGTACCTGAGAACGTCAATCTGAAGATTCTACGTATCTAAGACCTCAATCTAAAATCTAATCTAAGCTCTAATCAGAATCCTTTTTTTTAATCTTCAAGTCCAATTATGGTTTGCTATGTGAAATCCAAACCTAATACTTTCCTCTTCACGTGCATTGAAGGAATGCTTCATTCTCGAAAAATATGGTGAGTCTTCTATAGGTAAAGAACTTCATAAAAATCTAGAAATCCCACTCTGAATTAGATTTATATTTGCGATTGTTTCATTCAGTCAAAATCAGTCGTTATAACTAATCCATGGAAAGCTGAAAAGTGAAAATGTCTCAGAAATTGAGGCTTTGGTCAGTGAAGCAGACTCTTTTCTTGGGTCATGCCTTGTGACAGCTTTTAACATAACATAACAATAATCTTCATTTCCAGTATTATAGATTACAGCACAGCAATAAAGATATTAAATGAAATAACGTCAAATTTAAATTACATATCTAGAATCTACATCCAAAATAATCATCCAGATTATATGGTTCCATTTTTATTAACGACTGTTTTATCTTTGCTTTGAATTGTCTGAAATTATCTAGGATCTTAATTTCATTTGGTAAATGATTACAAACTCTAATACAATTGTAAGCTGGATGTTTCTCACTCAATGTCAATCTGTGAATAGGATAATTGAAATTCAAAGTTCTTGTATCATGCCTATAATTAGTATTATTTTTCATAAATTTTTCTTTGTTTTTATATAGGAACATTAAGCACTCAAATAGAATCTGAAAAATGTTGTATTTTCTGTGATGTTAAAATTGTTATCATTTACTTTAATTTCTTCAGGTTTTATTTTATTACATCTTACTGTACTAAATATCATCAGTTTTGTTTTGTCAGTATTTAAGAGCAACTGATTTGAATCAAACCAGTTTTAAGCCCTAATGAAAAAATCTGAACTTGCCTTAACTAAACCGTTTCCATCGTCAGATCCTGTGAGTCGGTTAGTATCGTCTACGAAGTGGACCAACCATTCATTTTCTTCTTCAATATTCTCCAAATCGTTCAGGAACACCACACAGAAGAGGCCCCAGAACACTTCCTTGTACAATTCCCACATTGTTTGTTAAAACTGATGATACTATAGTTTTACCTCCTTTGACAATTTTTACTTTGTGTTTCCTATCACTTAAGTATGATCCTATCCAATTGAGAGCTTGTCCCCTTATCCCATGATCTTACAGTTTCTTCAATAATTTTTCTTGATTTATTGAGTCATAAGCTTTAGAAAGGTCCAAAAATATCGCTAAAACTAACTTATTTTCTTCTATTAAGTCCACTATCGCCTTTTGAAATCAAATATGGCTGTTTGAACCGATCTACCTCTCAAATAGCCATGTTGTGTTTTTGAGAAGAAATTGCACTCATTAAGGAAGGTGATGACTCTCGTGCTCATTGCAAGCTCAAATATCTTTGAAAAACTTGGTAGTAAGCTGATTTACCTGTAATTTCCTAGTTTTTCTGGATCTCCCCTCTTCAATATTGGCTTAATGATTGCGATCTTTAGTTGCTCTGTTTACAAGACAGATTGATAAGGTATGACGTCTTCCCATTAACATCATCCCCATCATTGTATATGAATGACCAGTCCTGTATCTGTTTTCAAGAGAATGAGCATATAGGCATATTTCAACACAATAGCTAGAGATAGAAATGAAATTTGATCGACTTTGTGGTGCCGATATTCCATGATGAAGTCCCAACTAGCGACTAAATACGAAATATAGATATTGGTAAATATTTGAAGTTACGAGGGTTTTCGAAAAAAATGGAATGAAGGATATCATGCAAAGAAATTAAGAGGAGCAGTTTGAAAGTTTCCTACCTGAAGCTAATAATCATATTTCAAATAATTGTAATTTTGTATTCGGATCACATGGTTATTTCAGATTGTATCATTATTCGGAGTAACTGGTGCCTGCAAATGTTATGAAATGGTAAATAAAATCAGGGCGGCAAAATTCAAGGGCGGCATTTCAGCTTGATCAACAAAAATCACATGTGTATAAATTCAAAGTACCAAATGAGATTTAATTCGGTCAGCAACAACAGGATGGAATACCGACAAATTTATTCAACATCAGAAGTGCCGCATTATGCATTATACTCATATACATATATCCAAATATCACGTAATCCCCTCATAGTGCTGTTAACGAGTTATTGACGCTAAAAAAAGACATGCACTCATCAGGCCTGTCGGCGTTCGCTTTGCTAAACGTTGCCGATTTTTATTGCCACTTGGGGAGGCTTCTGGATTATTTTCTTTTCTTCTCCGATCAGAATGAAATGCATAATATACGAGAAACGATTTTATATTACCATTTTCAACTAATCTTCCCTAAGAATATAAGAAGTTTTATTATTTCACATATTATTATAATATTTTTAGTCTTTTATATCGAATTAACTAGTGTTGGGCGTGGGCGTATTCGAGTTTAAAATGATGGTTCATTCGCATAATCCGATTGTTCCACTCGATAATCTTAAAGTAAAAAAAAAACAAAATTTCAACCTTTTTAGTTGTCAAAACTTAGCCGAAGAACCTGAAACCACAGGGCTTCCTCTAGAAGGGCGGCAAATAATGAGGGGGGGGATTATCTACTTTTTCCGAGAAATCTGGATTTCTGGAAGAATGAATTGAATAACTTTTTTTTATTTCAACGAATTTCACAAAAAAAATTTTTCATCAAATTCACCAATATTGAACATCTTTGCATCGAGAAAGTCTGCAAAATTATTCGAATTAAAAATAATGGTTCATCCGCATCTTCCGGTAGTTTTATTCAATTATATCAAAGAAAAAAAACGAAATTTTCGAGCGTTTTATGAAGTCGAAACTCAGCACAAGAATCTGAATTCGATTAATATATTTCATAAGAATTCAGTTGAGCACGTTTATTTACTATTTTTAATACATGTTTATTCTCCCAATCAGTTTCCGAAGCAACACTGAAACATCTCAATATTCTTCATTCACTAGAATTCAATTTTTTTTATGTACGATTGCAAGATTCATTATCGTAGGAAAAATGTTTTGTATTATCATCGGAGCACGCGCTGTTTTTTTTTTTTTGGGGGTAGTTTGAGGGAGGTCATGTTGTTATTGTTGCTTCAGGTGCCAAAATTACTCGCGCCGGCCCTGTTACGTAGAATACCACGTCTGGTTTCTGTTAATATTGCTTCGTGATGGAAAAATCACACATCAACTTCTGTTACCGTATCAGAGGATGGTTGTAACTTCAGAGCGTGTGACATTTTTCGCAAATACATAGTTTCGGTTTATTCTATTAGAATTCTTAATATAACATTTTCATATTCGATAAAAGGGCAATTTCTATCGAGGGCATTTTATCTTGATCGACTAGAAAAAAGGTATTTGTTCTTTTACTTATTGCAGAATGTGACATAAAATACACAATTAACAAGAATTCTAGGTAACAAATGGTCCATTCGTTCAACTCATTAAATGTTTTCGGAATTAATGAATTTCAAAACCACAAGTCCAACACAGAAGGAGCAGAAACTTTACAAATAGCAGAAAATTAATTGAAGCTTGACAAGGAGTTTTCCTGTGTACAGGACCTAAATCTAAACGAGAAATGCGAAGCCACAGATTCGGCGAACTTTGGGTAGATAGACAGCATATTGAGATAACCTTATTCGATATTATGAAGACAATATCTTACAATATCTTGAATTAACTCAATCCTAATTAAACAGAATAAGAACAGGACTAACTTATGCATCATGAGCACTCAGTGCTCGTTCATTCATACCCCAATTGTGCTTTTGGAGACCTGAGAACTGTACAGGGTGCTCAAGTAAAGCTTCTCGAGAACTATAGGACTATATCATAGATATCTTGATCCGTTCTCAAATTACAGGGCGTTTCTGATAGATTACTCTTTCAAATATTTTGCTATGTTGAGTGGTAATTTAGGTTGTTCTTTTCATTTAGCGAGATGAGTCGTTTCGTTTGACCATAATCATAATATGTACAAATACTTTCCAATCATTTAACTCAAACTCAATCACAACTTTCAAAATCAACAATAACGCGTATGTGTCGTATACCATTCAACATTGAAGTCTGAATTTTCATTCTTAATAAATCTGTAGGTTTCAAACGGGAATCTCGGGTTACCGCGCTAGCAAAAATAAAATCTAAAACATTAAATGAGCGTTTAACTTTATTCAAATCTAGATCAATTTTTTTAATCATTGGAATTTATTTTCATGCAGACTCTTACACGCTGTATCTTGGTTTCTGTTCAAGATATTCAAAAATATTGATTATCGATTTCAATATCCGATTATCAATTCGGAGAATTATTGTTATAATCGTTGTTTGCCTTGAACATCGAGTGTTCAATAGAGGACACCTCAGTCTAATCAAGCTAACAACAACTTTGTTGAAGGGAAAAATGAAAAACCTCTATTCAAAAACACATCCTTTATTCGTGGATGAATTTCTCGATAAGTGAAAAATTATGTACAAATATAAAAGTATAAGGTGCGCAACTAAGTTCTGTTAATTTTTTTATGAAAATGCAACTCCATTGTGAAAAATGATCACAAATGAATCATTCAAAGTATTGCCCATTGTTAGCTACAACTTTTTCCACCTTTCTGGCAGCGCTCGAATACCGTTGAACAGTGTGACATTGCACCACTTTTTATAGTATTCTTGGTATAACTTTTCTTTTTTTTTTGTGAAATGGGTCCTGTGCAAAGTATGTTCAATTTGAACATTTTAATTGTCGACTGCTGTGGTTGGAATCAGATGTGAAGGTGCATACGTTTTTTTTTATTTTTAAAAATTTGGCAAAGTGACCCGCAAATCGGTGCAAGTTTGCCAATGCCTTAAAAATGCCTTTTTTGGCAATTTAATGAAGTGCTGGCGGTAGATGTTAGTGCACTAATGCCTTCGGGTTCGCCCATATATCTTAATTTTATTCCAAAGATTTCTTCTGGGAATTTTGTACACTTCGGAAGCTGTCTGTATTGAAATTTTTTCATTTCGAACTGCATTGATTGCTCGGATTAGTGTTTCTTCCGTATAATTACTATATTTCCTTGCATCCAACTTCTTTTTGTATCGACGATCCATAATTGTGCCTCAAAATAAAACAGGTGAAATAAATTTGGTATGTGGCAAAGTCTCTCACCAAAGGGTCACAATAGAAAAATTTCCCGAAATGTCGAAATCATCTCAACCAAATGTTTTCAGATTGTTTTAACGTGACGTTTAATGAATATAAAGTAAGCTGCTAAAATATTTCGATGTACCGTTCGCCTTTTTTTCTGCACAACTCCTTGTATTCCGCATATAAACCCACGTTAAAAAATAAGCCGCTCACATAACATACCGTAGCACACCATTCAAAGTGAGCCAGACGACTGCGACGGTTGCAACATGTGGGTATATAGTGTGGTTAAAGGTTCCGATTCGTGATTTCTGTAACTTTGTTAGGCAGTTCGGCAATGTCACACCGCTCTACCATACCTTTACAGTAAAAGTGTTCATCTTTTCAGGCTATATCCATGAATCAAGCCTTCTTTTGGATATCTTCATATAAGTGGAACTGCTGATGAGCCACACCATATACCATTATTGCCTATAACAAGGAATAATCTGACAGCCCAATATCTGGAGAATACGGCGGGTGAGGTTGAGCATTTTCAGATAGGTTTCAACGGGTTTAGCAACGTGAGGCCGAGCTTTATCATGCTGTAGAATCATTTTATCGTGCCTCTGCCAGTATTTTGTCCGTTTTTCGAGCAGTGCTCGACTCAATGTTTTCACTCGCCTCCAACAGCTCATAATGAATGACACCGACCTGGTCCTACTAAATACACAGCATAACCTTCGCAGTGTGAATATTCGGTCGAGGCGACGATGTAGACGCATGACCGGGCTGTCGCCTCGACCGAATATTCACGCTGCAAGGTTACACTGTGTATTTAGGTGGACCAGGTCGGTGTCATTCATTAGGAGCTGTTGTAGCCGAGCGAAAAACATTGACGTAGAAGCATGACCGGGCAGTCCTCCCTTACATTTACATGTGAGGAAATGTGGAAGCAATAAGAATTTCCCTTAATGGAAAGCTCCTACCTGGAATATGGGTTGGATATGAGGATAATGAATCAACTAGATTCAAACCTCTTGGCAAAACCAAATGACCGTCCTAGTGCAATAAGTTTCGTTAATCGTTTGGACAAAAAGTCATCCATATGTTTCACCGATGAATCAAAATCAGAGAGAGGTACTGGCAGTGGGATATATGGACCTAAACTGAGGATCTCTAAAGCCCTGGGAAGTGAGCCCTCTATTCAACAGACCAAGATACTGGCTGTTTATGTAAGAGCTCAGGAGTGTCTTAAAATGAACCTCAAGGGGGCGCATATGACTTGCTCAGGCAAAGAAATTCGTGACGATTTCACCTACCAACGCCAAAAAGCTCTTGAAGCTATCACAAGCCGAGCTTCGGGTGATGGTGGGACTGCTGACGGGGCACTGTCGATACAAACATCATTTGTACCGCATGGGAAAGTCAGCAGATGAGATTTGCAGGCTTGTGGATCGGAAGCAGAAACAGCCGAACACATGGTTTGCAAGTGTCCAGAGCTGGCTGGCTTAAGAACCATTCATATAGGTGGGCCGGTCCTGGATACTCGAGAGGTAACGGCCGAGGCCTCTAAGGAGGTTGTCAGTTTTATTAACGTCATTGACGACCTTCTTGGGTTTCCATGAATGAGTAGGGTAGAGAACAAAAGATCTACATGCTCGCAGTTCCCGGAAGGCTTACCGAACCAAAACGACCACAGTTCAAATAATAATAATAATATCTAACATGTTTGTGGAAAAATGTTATATCAGATACCTCTTTTAAACCTCATACTATGAATAGTAAGGAATTTACTTACATTTTTGCCTCTGACGACGCTCGACGTCGCTTGGCTTCAATTCATGAGGAACCGAAATTCCCTATTTTTGAATCATTCTCAACGCATGGAGTCACTTGGAAATGGCCAGGCGGTAGCTCCTTATATTGGAAAAAAACTTCTCTTGCGTTTGGCACGTATCCTCCTCGAGTAATACCTCCAATTCATAGTCTTCGAAACGACGGGACCAATCACGGCAAATTGTTTCACATAGAGCAGCATCTCCGTAAACTTTTTGGAGCGCTCGATGCGCCTAAGCCGCCGTTTTATTCGAATAGAGTAGAATGAATAGGAATTTATGGACCATAAACTACAATGTTAACCACAGAGGCAGTCAATGACTGTACGTGGCTTATCTTCAATTTACAGTCTCTTATGAATGAATGAAAGAAGAAAATCAACAGTGTCCACATATGACGATTATTTGGTACAAAAGCAGACATAATTACACATCCAAAAGAATATATAGCAAAACAAAATCACTATAATGTGTTAAAATAGTTCGTATACAATATGACTAAGCTTGATTCATGACGTATAACTATTGGAGTAATAAACATAAAAAGAGGAAGTACACGCAATTTTTACATGTCCTGAACATGGTTAGATTACGTTGTCGGATTGTGAGATATTTTCAAATTCACAATTTCACTATATCTTTCTCAATGTATATTATATTGAATGAATATATATTTATTTGAGTGATTCTCAATTAAATATGCATATTTGAATATTTGGAATCCGATATTTTTCCTCATTGTCGAATACCTATATTATTTTTTATTTATTTTCTGGATCTACCTGCTGAAAGGTTTGGCAACCATTGCTCTCCTACCTAGTGTCATCCGTTGTTTCACGTCGTTTGGCGCGCTTAAAGTATGTTTTCTGAGTTTCTGATATATTAAGGTATTCATCTCAATATATTTTGAGTTCATGTTTGAGTTTGAGTTTTTTGTGGAGAAACTTGCGAATTGAGTGAAATATCGTATCACTGACATGTGATGATTATCTTCAAATCGAGATATTGAAAGTTTTGCGTTTCAAACTACACGGCTCAGTTATTCAATTAATTCGGAAAACTTATGTGTAAAAAATGTATCGTATTTTCTCTGAATATAAGCAATCTGAAGTGCGTCACTGATAAATAACATGAAGTTGTACGTGTAAACAAGGTAACCGGCAGAAAATTGAATAACGGAGCTAGGTCACTTTCAAAATAAACGGCTCATGTTGTCATTTCTGCGCGCTTCATGTCAAACTTGATAGTTCATGTTGGGGACAAAATGTGCTTACTGAAACTGACAAATGTTCTCTCTATCTATGTTTATTACTCTGAGTCTGAGACCAGCACTTACTGCTGAAACCATCTACTAACAAACAGCGTGAACTAAGTTGAGCATCTAATGAAAAAGTTTCAATGTATACCGCATACCCAGTGGCGAGATTTGAGGAATGGGTCTTTCCTTCTGAAATCCGAATAAAAAATTCATAACTCTGATACTATAAGGGCCAGACATTTGCAGTGAGAAATATTGTATTCAGTGAAGTTGTACAAATGTATATACTCATATTTATTATAATGTGTTGTTAAGTTTACGATGATGATATTGTACATATTCAAGTTCGTATTTTCGAACCAAGAGGATCTAATACAAGATTTTTTTACCATATTTCACGCAAAAAAATGTTATAGTTTTCGAAAAGCCCTGTCAATCCATATGCCAGTATTATCGAAGACAACTACTCATTTCGGCCTGATTAAATACTATCATTACCACATTTAATCTCTTCATGTTCAATGAGCGTCCAAACGTGACCAACTATGTTTATCTGTATTGAACTTTATGTAATATTGCATCCTGTATCGATTTACATAAATTACACCATGTTCAATATGACATGATTCTTCTGGGCTGATCAAAGACCCTTTCAACATCATGTAGGGTAATTCAAAATAAACAGGAGCGTACTCCTCTAATAAAAATGAAGAAAATGTTTCTTTCAATTAATAGAGAAAAATCGTCATATCTGGCCTGTGGAAGACGATATTAATCAGAGTGTTAGTTAATGAGTGTGATGAACTCCAGGGGTTGATTCTGCATGAAAAGATAATGGCAGTTATATTAGGCCAATTGCAAAGTCCCCGGTCTGGTGCTATTAAATCCATATGATTTTAGTTTGTACCAACCTTCAAATGATATGTGTAAAAATTTGACAGCAGTCCGACGATTAGTTTGTGAGATATTGCTTTATGAGTGTAGCTACTTTTGTTATTTGAAAAAAGATGAAAAAAAAAGATTTTTGTGTGCTGATAAATTATTGCTTTTTGAAGGGAAAAATACAGTTGAAGCAAAATCTTGCCTTGATGAATTTTCCAGGTCTGCAATAGGAAAATCAACCATAATTGATTGGAATGCTATGTTTAAACGTGGTGAAATGAGCACCGAAGACGGCGAACGCAGTGGACGCCCAAAAGAGGCTGTCGCTGATGAAAAAATCAAGATAATTTTGAATGACCGTAAAGTGAAGTTGATCGAGATAGCAGACATTGTGATGATATCATCTGAACGTGTACATCATATCATTCACGAATATTTGAATATGAGAAAGCTGTGTGCAAAATGGGTTCCACGCGAGCTCACAATCGATCAGAAGCAACAACGTGTTAATGATTCTGAGCAGTGTTTAAGTGAATTTTTGTGTCGATATGTGACAATGGATGAAACATGGCTCCATCATTTCACTCCGCAGTCCAATCGACAGTCAGCTGAGTGGACTGCACACCATGAACCGAATCCAAAGCGAGGAAAAACACAACAGTCAGTTGGCAAGGTTATGGCATCAGTATTCTGGGATGCGCAAGATATAATATTCATGGATTACCTCCAAAAGTGTCAGAGCATCAAAAGCTATTATTATATAGCGTTATTTAATCGTTCAGAGGATGAAATCGTTAAAAAACGGCCCCATTTGAAGAAAAAAGGTCTGTTTCATCAAGACAATACGCCGTGTCACAAATCAATGAAAACAATGGCAAAATTGCATGAATTGGGCTTCGAATTGCTTCTGCATTCACCGTATTCGCCAGATCTGGAACCAGCGACTTTTTCCTGTTCTAAGACCTCAAAAGAATGCTCACAAGTCACAGGAAAGAAATTTAGCTCCAATGAAGAAGTAATCGCCGAAACTGAGGCCTATTTTTAAGCGAAAGACAAATCGTACTACAAAAGTGGTATCGATAAGTTGGAAGATTGCTATAATCGCCGTATTGCCCTCGAAGGCAACTATGTTGAATAATAAAATCGAATTCTGCCAAAAAAATCTGTTTTACTATGGTAGTCCGGGGATTTTTCAATTGGCAATTGAGAATTTTATGTTCACCATTGGCGCACAACAGGTATGATATCCTTTTCCTTTTTCGAAGAAGAAATAGTACGCCATTGAGATATTTTAAACTGAAAATAATTTTTGAATTTCTCGTTCAATTCATGAAAAAAGTCCCTTATCCCTTTTTTCCATATGGTACGCCATTTTCATGCAAAAAAATACATCTCAACTCGTGTTTTGTATTTCTTTGATACATTATTCAATAGCGATGGTATTACAAATGTTCAGTTTGAAGTATCTCAATGGTTTTCCTTTCAAAAAAATTGAGAGTAGGTAATAAATAAATGTTCACTTTTTCATGAAAACTTCAACACCCTGTATACCGTGCTGGTGCACTTCAAGTGTCATAACACTTTTTTTGTAATAACTACAAATTTTAGGAAGATGCTTCTCAAGCAACATTAACTTATTATCAAGTCTGGATCAAGATATTGAGGGTTGAGTGACGCTACAATTTGTTGTTATTTGAAAAATGGATAAAAACGAGTTTCATGTATATTTATAAACCACATTTTTCGATTAAAAATAATATTGTGCTAAAAAAGCAATGACACATTTTGCCACTGGAAATTTTCAAATTGTAGACCATACATTTCATCATGCAAAAAAAAATTTCAAAGATTTCTCTAACTTTGCATTGATTATTGTGATTTCTGTTTTGAACCGATTCAAAAGATCTACGGAATCGTGGTAAAAACAGTTATGAAAATTTATATAGATTACACATCTTCATGGACATTGAAGAATTATTTCAATGAATCCTATTAAAGTCTTAATTTCTTGGAAAACAGTCGGTTTATTTCTACGAAATGATCAGGAGTGACAGATATTAAAATAGATTGGGTAGCATCAATAGTAATTATCACAACCTGCACCAGATAGCAGTAACACAAAGGGACGAAGTAGATTAAGTTATAGGGGCGAAAATCAAACAGACCTTCCTTAATCGTATTACCAATATTGAAACCAAAGGAGAGTTTCTCATTAATAAGAAGGGTTCATCGAAATGTTTGATTAGTCTGAAGCACGCAACGTAGATATTATAAACGAAAATTGTTGAGTTCTTATATAATCGGCCAAATTCAAAGCTAATTATATTTAGGTTACCGAATCATGAGAATTTTTTTCTTGATCCATTTAATCATTGGCTGGTTACAGACTTTTTCATTGTACCGTGATTCAAAATCACTAATTCAATTTGTGTCAGCGTTTATATTAATAAAAAATAATGCAAACAGTTCTCTTACAAGGTGTTCCATTGGGAAATAAAAATACTTGAAATGTGGTGGTCTAGATATACTCAATTTATTGGCTCTGTCTTTGTTATCGAGATATATGCGGTTTTATGAATTTTACTCATATATGTATTTTCTTTATATTTGGCACAAATGTTTCTTATTTAATACTCAAATGAATGCCTTAATGATCACAAGTAAAATCCAGGTCCAGGTTAACAAAAAAATAACGAAACGTCTAAACAAGTGTAGGTGCCTTGTGGAGGGTTTTCCAATAAGAGGTTTAATATTGACAATTTTTTCCATCAGTTTCACTATTATCGGCCGAGAAGGTGCTTCATGACGACCCAAAACTGCTTTAAAAAGTCCTGCGAACTGTGACTGCAAAATTTTCATTATTTTTGTAGTGAATTTAAACTATTTCAGTGCGCTGTTGAAGGGTGTATCGTTCCATTTTCCGTATTGGCGTTATTATTACTTGTCAAATGTCAAGAGACCTCTTCAAAATCGAAATTTACAGCTGTCCAGATAGCAGACTATTCCAAATGAACAGCTTATTGGGAAAACTTTTTTTGTTGAAAATCTATTTGCGAATTTCAAAGGGAAAAAATAACTAAACTGATCCGTACCTACACTTCGAATTTCTAACCAGATAGTTTTACTACATTTCTAAATTGTAAAGTGAAGTTTTTAGATACTTCTATACCAAAAAGTGCTCAAAAGTAATTGTTAATAATGAATGAAACTATTGAATCCATGATTAACTGAAAATACCAAGTTATTTTCCAGTTATTTATTTACTATAAAATCAGGACCGGCGCGAGCAGTTTTGGCGCCCAAAGCAAAGAATTTTTATGCGCCCCTGCTGAAAAAGTATCAATAAACACCTCCCCCCCCTCCAACAAGAAACATCACCTGCCTCGATGATAATTCGCCATTTTTGATTTCTATAACGATTTTGCTAATCGTTTTTTTCTTAAATCATTTCCACTGGGTTTTTTTTTTTTGGACATTTTTACCAACAATTCCTGGATTCTTCGATGATGATGAACAATGCGTAAGTAATATATCTGTATCTCACTTTCAAAATCAATCACATACGATCGATGAAAGATTACCTATCACACCACAATATACATACAACGGGCGGTAAGGCATGCAAAGCTTTGAAAACCAAATGGGATTAAAAACATATGTTCCGCTGAAAACATTTAGCATTCATTAGTAACTAGTTTCGAATTCAGAATCGTAGGAATTTTCCATATGTTGAATGTGTAAACAACTTTCACGTAATTCGAAGTGTAGTTTTTCGTCTTTGTGGAATACATTCCATTCCTCATTCAATTAGGGTAATAGGCAATGCTGCTTACATTGGTTGGGTTGCCATGTGTTATAGTATATCCAGAGTCACTTGGAGGAAGCTGAATATTGCGATAATACAAGGTTTGTCCAAGTTTCCAGAAATTCCTTTGGGGCCAGTGAATATAGTGCCTTACAATACTTTCAAATAAACCCCGGTATTTAGCGGATCACGGTATGCACTTCAAAGGGACATCTATGGCCAAGCGTTTTTATGGACTAGTTCAAGTGACTTTGCATATACTATACCTATTTATTGAACAGGCGGCTTAGTAAAGACGGTTTGGAGATTTTTATTACAGGGAATGTTGATACACGCAGCAAAGCGGACCAACCTCATGTTATTTTTAAAAATCAAGACTTCATTCTTCGAGAAATATGAAAGGGCGGCCACAAACTGGGCTAAATTGCCGCCCATTGAAAAGATGCGCCTGAAACAGTCGCTTCACTGTTTCACCCCTGACGCCGGCCCTGTATAAAATAAAAAATTGATAATGCCTCAATAATATTATTTTTTATTTCAGTAAGACAATTGAAAATAATTAGGTCGTCTCCAAAGTTGAAATTGAACAAAATGAGATAATAAATACTTCATAATAATGAACATGATTATTGTTTAAACTAGAAGAAAAATGGTCCTTTTTTTGTCAATTGTTTTATGAATTCAATAAAGGATAGGTATTCAAGCAGTATCAAGTTCGAATTATCCATATATTACTATTTTTTCAATAACAAGTTAGTAACCTGCAAAATAGAAAATGGTAGAACTAATATATTTGATCATAACTTTAAGATACCATTAAAAGTCTCATAATCCAGATGAGAATTTGCATTCGAATGTAAAAGAGCAAAATATTATGTTGATCGCTTAGACATAATCGTAAAAATTTTAGGAAGAATATCGAAAATAATTCCGGAACCGATTTGAAAATTTGGTGTTTGATATGAAATAGCAATTGCAAGTAAGCTCCGTGCGAAATTTCTCGCTTGCTCATACGTCATGTTCATTCATAGAAATTCCCCTAGATCTTGATATTTCGAGGTTCTTCACCTTGATGAAATTTGTTATCGGTTATTCTAGTTAGACATTGAAGTTTTCATGCATAGGATTCTGAGTGCCACAACAATTGGCAGATCAATTTTTATGGCAACTATGATTTTCTTTGTTTTGATTATTGATGTGTTTTATATAAGATATAATATTTTTATGTAAATGAATAAATAACATTTTGAACTAATATTTTCAAGAATGTTATTTGTGTAACCAAATTTGAAGTTTTCCGAAAAAATTAGGTATATTCTCCAATAATAATTTATCATCTTATGATGACTAATTGCTCTTCCAATGTAGACGGGTTGAGAAGTCGATCCTATGCAATCAATAATGGAAGGGCATCTTGATTTCATATTATATTTATTCAGGACTCTACCCTCCCATTAACTCAATAGGTTAGTATTCTGGAACAGTTGATTCATTATGATCCTCTAACAGGATTTCATTCAAGCACACCTCAGGAAGATTGTCGGATAAATCAATTGAGATGGCACCTGCTAAATATTTTTCATCCTAGACTAGAATAAATCATCAATATATTGCATAGAAAAAAGAGAGGAAGGAGTCATCTTGGTAAACCACTTTATCTCATTCTTTGATCTACATTTCACCGGAAAGAGCAGTAAGAGACAAGAAAGAAAGTGAGAGAGATAGTTTCAATTTCGATAGATTTCAAGAATATTGGCAAAAAAAAAAGAAGCAGTGTAGCTAAAAAAAAAGACGAAGAATCGGAGTGTTACATCTCACCAATAAAATTTTTCTTCATGGACTTGATTCAAGGTATCTATTTCATACAAAAAGGATCACCTTTATTTATTCGAATATAACTACAAGCAAAACCAAGCAAAACAAAATGTACTCTCAGATTCGACGAAAATCTGAATAAAATTGAATAATAGATATATTTCCAATATGGAACATTACGATTTGTAACATGGAAGTTGAAGAAATAAATATACCAACCAAAAAATTACAATTTGCCAAAATATAATGGGTATAATCATCCAAATAGCCAATCAAATAATAATAAAAATTAATTTTCCATTAGTTTCATTTCTGTTATATTTTGTAGTGTATACAGGGTGATTTATTAACTCACCGAAAAACTTTGCCATTTATTTCCTTAAATCCTACATGAAATCGGACATTATGTTCGCACAATGTTCTTTGTTGAAACCATGTATTTCCTTAAATACTTGAAATCGGACAATTGTTCCCAAAATATATTTTTGTTGGGATTACATAACCTTTCATAAGGCAAAGTTTTTAGGTGATTAAAAAAATCACCCTGTATAAGTGGCTTTTTTCTTTTTATTTTAGTTTATTTGACCTTGATGAATCATCATCTTGTCATCATCCAAATTTTCATCTACCTATATAACCAGACATACAATACACAACATCCATGACCTAACCAGGATTCGAACCCGGTACATTTTCGGCACCACAGTCGACTGTTCATCCACTGCACTACCGGGGTAGTTGATTAAGTGGCTGAAAGAGAGAATTAGAATTCCTTATGAAATGCCGACGACCTTTATTTCTTCCTTAAGGGTAGAATAGTAGGAGGCAGTGACGTCCCCAAGGGGGGGATAAGGGGGATATATCCCCCCCAGAACGAATATCCATTATATGTAACAACCTCATATATCACAATCTTATTATAAGTAAGCAAAATTCTTTGGAAAACTTCTTCAAAAGAAGGAAAAATTGAAAATTGTTTTTCTTTATTCCCCCCCAAGGCTTATGTCTGGGTACGCCACTGGTAGGAGGTACATGAGAAAACCATGATGTAAAACAATCTTCTCTGTCCTACATTATTCCTACATCATTGAAATATCCAACATTATTGAAATGTCCTAGTAAAGAAATATAAAAATAGGAAAAGAATGAAAAAAAAAACAAGGGTACGATTACTCTTCTTCGATTTTGGGCATTCTCAAACCATGCTTGACAACATTTCATAACAGTAGTTGGATTTCTGTTCGTACGGTTAGCGATTTCTCGAAATGATAACCCAGCCTCTCGTGGACCCATAATTCGACCTCTTTCAAATTCACTTAGCTGACGTCGAAGGGGCCCAAATGAAGTTCAAGATCGACGTCTAAGACTTATGGCCATTAGAGACCGATTTGCTACAACTCGATCTTCGTCTGATGGGTGGTTAGGAGAATAAGGCCATCCTGTAACTTAGCTCAGCAGTGAAAGAAGTAGTTCATGAGCAGTGCTCTTCACTACGCTTGGGCACATTCACATCATTGCTGTCCGAGGAAGAAGAATCTCAGATTAGGCCGAATGCCAGGAGTTGAGGCGACATATAGCGTCAGCCGCAAATGTAGATAAAGGTCCAAAATGATTTCGAGATGAACAAAATCGGCTAATCTGAGATCCGGAGACTCGAGAATAGATAGACCGTAAATGACCCTAAGGTCAATAAACAAGGGACAGTTTCTAAGGATGTGGTCGCTGAACCGTGGGCGACCACATGGACAGTGTTCCTCCTCGACCAGACCCAGCCTGAACAGATTACCTTTGAAAGGACCATGGCCTGAAATGAAGCATGCCAGAGGGAAACTTGGGCGAAAACAAGGGTTGTTGGAAATGAAATAAATAGAGGGGATCCAGTCGAAGGTACAACGACCCGAGTCAGACATCTCCCAGTCCGACTGCCAACAACAAGCGAAATGGCGCAGTGAAACATCCATGGACCGACGGATCGCAGAGGCCCTACCAGGTTCGTCCAAGGACACGGATGGAATATAGAGTTCTCCGAAACTAAATTCAAATCCTCTCCTCAAAAAATAAGCTGCAGCCCGATGTACGACGTAATAGTGTGCGGGTAAACTACCCGTCATAACTTGAAGAGAAGATGTGGCTGCAGTTCGATACGATAGAGAAATAAGGAGGAGGAAATGAAGGTAATTATAATAATAATAATAATAATAGTAATTTATTTCAAACAGCCACATTTACAACTACTGTACAGTGGGTTGAAAAACGTCATAAAAAACTTAACTAAATAAGCACCTTTAAATTAACAATTGAAGTTTAAATATTCCTCTAAATTATAGGGTTCAATACCAACAAGAAAATTAAATATCTGTCTCTTAAAAACTGTCAAACAATCTATAATACTCATTTGCACAGGCAGCTTATTGAAAAATTTCAAACTTGCATAATATGGCAATATGGCCCTTTTTCATATCTACTTAACCTATGTATAGGCAGTGAATACAAATTGACATTACGGGTACTGTACGAATGACTTGATGCAGATGTTGAAAATTTTTGTTTATACTTAAACATAAAAACTAGACACTCATATATATAAATAGCATACACTGTTAATAAACAATTATTTCTAAAAATTCCTCTACACGATTCCCTTGAATTTATGTTGTAAATTATACGCAAAACCTGCTTCTGAACTACCAATATCCTATCTACATCATGATTTCTTCCACCACCCCAAAACAATATACCGAATCTAAGTTTTCCAACAAAACAAGAAAAATAAACAGCTCTCAACGATTTCAAGGATAAATATTTTTTTGATGTCCTTATGCTATAATTCACGCTATTCAGTTTTTTCCTGAGTTCATCAATATGTGATTCCCAATTCAAATATCTATCGACTATCACACCCAAAAATTTGGTGTTATCTTGAATATCTTCCTCCTGATCATTGATACTGATTTTCCTGTGGTCCATATTCTTGTTGATACTGAATAATATATATTTTGTTTTATTTTTGTTGATTACAAGTTGATTCTGCTGCATCCAGGTAAATACCTTATTCGAAGCATCTGTTGCATTTATTTTCAACTCATTGAAGGTGTTTGCAGTTATCAATATATTAGTGTCATCAGCATAATTCACTATTCTTAAATAGGTAACAGGTAACTCCTGTAACTGTCTGAACGGTTTACCGCCGGATAAGGTCTTTTGGACTGCAGCATTATCGACCCCATCTTGTGTTACCTGTGACGGTTGGGCATCGCCGGCAACGATTACATTCATGCAGAGAACGTCAATATTGGAATGTGGAATGGCATCAGGTCGTCTTTTCTGATGAATCTCAATTCTCCTTGGATGCACATGATGGCCGAAGAAGGGTTAGACGACGTCGGGGAGAAAGACGTAAACCTCAGTTTGTTGTTGAGCGTCATGTTCACCGGACAGTAGGCGTTATGTTATGGGGTGCTATTGCACATTACACAGTAGTTCAACATTAGTCTTTATTCAAGGTAACATGACAGCGTTACCTACAAGAAATAGTTAAGCCATATGTTCTCCATTGCCTTAACCGTTCGAGAATCCAATATTTCAGCAAGATAATGCCCGACATTATGTTGCCAGAGTTAGTTTAAACTTTTTCGAACCGACCAATTTGAATATTTTGTCATGGCCGCCTAGATCCCCTGAACTTTTGCCCATAGAGCATGTTTGGGACATTATGGGTGGAAGGCTTGGAAATTTACCCCAGCCCCACGGACTTTGGTGGCTCTGAGAGATGAAGTACAGGTAGCTTGGGATAGTATCCCTCAAGAAGAAATAGACCATCTCATTGCATCAATGCCGAGACTTGTTGGGGAGTGATAGATAATCGCGGTGAACAAACACATTATTAACAAAAATATTAATGATTAATTTAAATCATTTACCTCTTGCTATACCTATTATCCATGTTTCACCAGAAAAAAATTAAAACTTAAACAGCTCCTTCTGGGTATTGCAGTTTCTTTATCTTTGTCAATTAGTGTATTAAACCTTAGTAATTGGTAACTACTTAGGAGAAAAGACAACTTAGACATCTAAATATCGTTCAATCAAAAAATTGTGATTATCGAATGTCAATCAATTATCCAAATGCATATATGAGTTATAGCGTATTCGACTGGCTGCACCAGTCCGAATTAATTCGAACTCATTATGTCATTTAGCACTACAAAAATTCGAAATAATTCGCACTGGTGCAGTCAGTCGAATACGCTATTAAAAAACCTACAAATCCACTAGATTCTAATAAAAATCGGTTAGAGGAAAATGTTTATTCAAAATTGTTCACAATTTCATAACAATCTAGTAGTTTGCCCCAAATTTTTAGAAAACATTCCCTTGGTATTCCGGATGATAGAGAGGATTTGATCTACAGCTGTAATTTTCATTTTCAATAAGCCACAATTCGAAAATTGTAAACTTTTTGATTAAAAGCCGAAATATTAATGCACAGAGCTACCTTCCACCTATGGTATGATGGTGGACAAATCTGCTGGTGCTGATTGTAGTTTCTGTATAGATTAAACCTAGACAAAACCGTTTTTTTTATATTAATAAGAAGATGTGTACTCAAAAAAATTTGAATTTGTGACGGTAGCTCTGCAGTGATTTATCTATACAGACACTACAGCAATAATTCTTATTTATTTATGTTTGAGAATTATTGCTCATCCATCATTCACGCCGAAGGGGGACAATTGGACCTGAAACTAAGAAATCCTGCGGATAAATACAATAGTTAAAAATTGTTCATCATCATCATCGGAATGTTTTCTATGAACCTGAAGCATTAACAAGATCACTTATTCATCGTTGACGACAACACTTTTTCGCTGAAATCGTAAATATCCTGCGCCAGTACTTCAGGTACTTCGAAAGCTGCAAAATGACCAGCCTCGTGATCAGTTACATGCAGTAACTGCGGATATTTATCTTCCAACAGAGCTGTGGGTGTATAGAGTATATCGTGGATGAACCTGGAGCAGCCTGACGGGACAGGCACGGGAATCCTGGAAGAAAAAATACAAAATATTACAGAAAAATATAGTTTTCATTCATTGTTATAAGTTCCTATGAGTTCGTTCGGAAGGTATTTTGACAATACACAATGAAATAGGTGCGACTTGAAATTAAGCTCTAGATAACCTTAGACGAAATGTCAAATAATTCTGTTGACAGTTGTTATGTGAAACCGTCACTTGAGTTTTTTAAATTATGAAGAACAATTTCTACAGAGATTGCCAGTTGTACGCTATGTAGAATGTTGGTATCAGCATGATTATGTAATTAATAGGACGTTACTTATCAAACAGGATTCAGATTTTCACAAAACTCAAGTGAAGATTTCACGTAAAAACTGAACGAAGTCATTTGACCATTCTGGCACCAGCCTACTACTTGAACAAAACAATAAAAAAGAAGTTCAAATTTGCATGGATAAATCTATGCAAATGCATCGATATTTTTGTTAAGTGTGATACATCGTGGAATTCGTAATTTTTTTCTTCATCATCCCATAAGAAGTACCAATATAGCGTCCATAGGAAAAAAAATTGACAATCGTGTCTCTGAAACAATGGAAAACAAAAAAATCTGAGGACACTATTAGAATCTCTATATTGGATAATGGCTACAAACCGAATTTTATGAAGTGTCCATATCTAATCATATTCATTATAAAATATATATCTAACCATATAAAAAACAAAAAAGAACAAGAACATTTGATTTTATTTACATATTATGAAAAAGTCATCTGTTTTTTTTTTTAAATATATCAATTTCATGAGAGCCAACTCATTCAGTCTATTTTTACTAGTTTTATTTCTCAAGTATGTTTTAAGAAAAAAAGAATTTTCAAAATCACTTTTGAAATTTAGTTTATTTCTTCACATCGATTCCTATGCATATATTCAGGAAATAAATACCGTCGTAGTATTTATACAACAGAGTACTCAAATTCAAATTCATATCTTTAGAGTTTAAATGCAGAAAACCGGCAAAAAATGAAAATTTTCACCTTTTTTGCATTGTTTTTTCAATGTTTGACCATGATTTTTTGGTGGAGAACCTCAGATTCGAATTCTGTACCCCAGAAACAAGAAAAATAAATCGAATAAATTAAAACTACCCCATCAACTGGGCTTTAGCAGAGATAGATAAAATACGCCAATTTTGAACTATCGTTTGAGCCAGATTTATCGGACAAAAACTTGATGGAAGAAAACGCCAGAAGATTAATTTTTTTTTAATGTTCCGTCACGAACTTTCCCTTGAGGGGCACATGTGAACACAAATTGACTCGATTACGTAGAGGTAATTTCATTCAGATTTCAGATTACAAATGAATTAAACTGAGAGTTATAATTTCGTTCACTTTTTACAAATTCCATTAAAAAAATATTTTCGAGATTTTGAAAAAAAAAAAGTGAACGATCTGATGTAGTAAGTTGAATTAGATCGAATAAAATTCGTTAAATTGTGGAGTCCACAATGCATGTTTAGTATTGATAGGAAATAGAAAATCTCATTACAATTTAGTTACGAATATATGTATACTCCTGTTAACTTTATGTTTCATTTTAATGAATTTTTTCATCTTAAACATTTCGGGAGGGGTGGGGGGTGTTTGAACCCCCAAAAACCCCCCTGGCTAAGACCGTGATGTATAGGTATCGTTACTGTGGTAGTGTTACATCAAAAATAAAACAATAATTTTCTAGAGAAATTTTATTATAGGTCATTAGGAAGAAGTATCATGTCTTTGGCAACTTTGTAGTTCATCTACTCCTGGGTCCCTATTTACGAAGCGGAGTAGGAGCCACGCCTACTCTACTCAAATTTTTCTTCACTGATGATTTCTATCTCTTGAAATCAGCTTGTCCAATTCATGAAAATGTGAGACAATTCTTTTCTACCAATAGATTTCTGTAGTGTGAGGCATTTTTAAATACGGCTCCTTTGAATGAAATCTCACAAAAACACCTACTCAAGTATCATGCAGGGCGGTCCAACGAAAACTTAACACCTTGATTTTCCGACTGATGAAAATGTGGAAAATCGCTCGTACCCGTTAATTTTTGATTCGATGGGGAACAACTTTTCCGCTTTTTTCATCCCCGTAACTTCAACTCTCTAACTGGGGTGAGCACATCCCCCTGATTTTGTATAGGGATGAGGGGTGTTTTTGAAGATCGTATCGAGTACTATCTGACCCCTTAAATTTCGCTTCAAAATATCCATCGATAATGAAATATCAACGAAAATAGAGTGAAAGGGCAAGGTGTAATTTATCTCGAGAATATCATTAGTATCCGACACATTTCAAAGTGTTTTAGTAGTTTTGTTGTTAATTTTTGCCCAAAAAGTATTAATTCCTCATCCATAAAGAAGACGGAGGATGTTTTTGATTTACCCTTCGAAATTCCAAATAACTTCGTTGTCAGTTGTTATGTGAAACTATCACTTGAGTTTTTTAAATTATGTTGAACAATTTCTCCAGACATTGTCAGTTGTAGGCTACATAGAGTGTTGGTATTAGCATGATTATATAATTAATAGGGCGTTACTCATCAACTAGGAGTTAGGTTTTCACAAAATTTAAGTGATGGTTTCACATAACAACTGAACAAAGTAACAAATCATTTGACAATTCTGGCACCAGCCTACTAATTAAACAAAAAAATAAAAAGAAAATTCAAATTTGCGTGGCTAGACTCGATATTTTTGTGGAGTGTGATACATTGTTGAATTCGTAAATTTTTTCTTCATCACCTCATAAGGCGAACCAATATGGCGTCCATTAGAAGAAAAATTGACTATTGCGTCTCTGAAACAATGGGAAACAAATCTAACAATCCCATTAGAATCTCTTCATTATGGAAAAAGGCTACAAACCGAATTTCGTAAAGTTATCTCCAGAAACGAACGAGTTATAAGATATCTCGGGAATTATTGGATATATTATGGATCTGTTTACACCAACACACTAATCCCTAAATAACGCAACTTTTTTGTAATTCAAGCTACCCTGTATTATTAACGGTTTCCGATATCCCTGTAGTGCCCCTCTAAATAGTTCTAACCCTGTATAGTATGTCCGTACTGTAATAATTTTTGTATATTAAGTGAGTACCGAAATACGTGAATTAATGAAAACTCTGCAGCTCTGCCTGAGAAACTAGAATTCCAATAAAAAGTCGGTTGGAGGAAAATCAATATTTATTTGATGTTCAGAATTGTTTCTTGTCTTGAACTGCTCTGGACTCATATAAAAACATTGACGCTATATTCCGGATGATTAAGAATTATTGGAAAACTGTAATTTATTCTTCATGAGCTAATATTCGAACATCGGAAACTATTTGAATGATCCATAAAAATATTAATGCACAGAGCTACCTCCCACCTCGGGTGTGAATGTACGAGGCCTCAGCAAATGCTGAGTTGTAGTTCCTGAAGAGCCAAGATCTAGATGAACAACAAGAATTTGGAACGACGGCAGCTCTGCAGAGATCTACTCTCTACAGATACTACATTACAATTCTTTGCAGATAGGTGTTGAGGTTTCATTTTGTTTTGTTTAATGTTGTATGTGTTGTATGTTAATGTTTTATGATTGTCGACACGCATATCTGTTTAGAACTGCTACTTCATACATTCACGCCAAAGGGAGACAATTAGGCCAAAAAATGCATAAATCTTGCGGATAAATATACGATAGTTCGAATTTTTCTGAAACAATCATCGGAATAACTTCACTATGTTTTTTATGAATCCGTAGCACCATCTGAATCACTTGTTCAACAGTGAAGAAAATACATTTTCGCCGAAGTCGTACATAGGCTGCACCGATACTTGAGGTACTTCGAAATCTTCGAAATAGCCAACTTCATGATCAATGAATGCAGTACCTATGTATCTTCCAACAGGAGTGTAGAGTATATCGTGGCTGAACCTGGAACAGCCTTAAAAGGCAGACACGGGAACCCTGGAAGAAAAATCAAGAAACCTCAGACCCATTATAATCAAAATCAACGTCCATGTGGCAGAAATTAAAACTACGTAAAGTGAACGTGTCCGTGGAGTGAGCACCCTCTTTTTCGAAAATGATTTTTTTTCATTCGTTATTTACTCGTAAGTAACTATTTGTAACGCCGAAATATTCGTTTGTATACCAAGGATACTAGTAGAAAAACCTCGCATTCCGCTGTGGTGCTAACTTCACGGCCATAGATACACTTTTCGTAACAATTATAACATAACTTTTGATGAATAAATAATACCCCTAAACAACAATTCCGTTTGTAACAAAATCTATAATAAAAAAATACTCCTCCTATATGGGAATTCAGCATCCTTTTTCCTAACAGATTTTTTTTGTTTCCAAAGAGGAAACCTGATGTCGTTCTCGGAGTTAGATAGAATACATATGTTACCGGCAATATGTATAATCTAGCATTCTATACAATGCAATAATGCATTCTAGGTATAGACTGTCTGAAAAGGTCAGTCAATGTATGAAATATTTTTCATTTCATACATTGCCTAGGCATTCTATAGTATACCTAACGCCTAGCAGGCAATGTATGAAAGGTAAGATTGCATATTATTTCATACGTTCAAATAATGGTGTTTTGTGATTCCCTTTCCGATCGAAAAATAAGGACCAATCAGCCTACCCAACATTACATTATACTACAAAACTATAGTTGAGAGCGCCTATCAGGACTGTAACTAGCCAAACTGCCGTCCTTTAGGCAGAGACCCATTTTGCCGCCCTAACAGAATCTGAGCTGAATGCTTAAAATTAATATTGAACAATCGTGGCCCAGAGCCCATTCTAGCGTTTCTGCCGCCTCTACTTTATATTTCAATGAAATTTACCACAAAGAATGGAATTTTTTCTAAGAAAATATTTTGTGTCAAAAAATATGTCTTGTTTCACTAACCGACATTGCGCCCCGGTAAAATGTCCGCTATGTCCTGGCGGTGGCTCTGCTAATAAGCTACCAAACCTTGTAATATGAACTGTTGTCTACCACCTTTCAAATTCACAGGCAATTTTTCAAACTGTATATTTTCAACTTTACTTGTGTCGATAAAAAGATGACTACTGAATATAGTTTCCAATAATACGTCAATAGAACATAACTCGATCGACGAACAAGGCTAGCCGATAATAGTCACCAGTTTGTCGTGCATCTTTCTACAGCTAGGACATCGGTGTATCAGAAGGCTTTTCTTTACCGAACTGCAAGGCTATGGAATACCCTACCTCAAGATGTATTCCCCCTTGGTTACAACTTACAGCAGTTTAAGACACGCACAAACCGATTTCTTCTAAATTCATCTCGGGGCGCTTGAAAGGGCGTTATAAGCTCAGTCTTTTCCCGATAGATGCGTATAAAAAAAAACTGACAATTATAGTATCTAGTGACGGATCGTGTAATTCTTAACTCGATCTACTCGAGTTGAATCGATGGCCAACTCGATTTGAAAGTCGAAGACGCTCTATTAGTGATGACGTCACACACCGCCATTTTAGTTCTCCTGTCATTGTTCGGAATCCAAACAAACAAATTGTCATTCAAATTAGTACGTTGTCGTTGAAGAAATTGACTTATTTTGATAAATAAGATTATTTAAGGAACGATTTTACTATTAATTGATAGACAGAAGGAACGATAATGCCAGTAAGTTCGAACTTGAAGTTCAACTAGTAAACACGGCTTTTTACAAAATCTGGGGAATGATACAGGATTCAAACTTATTGGTATTAACCTCGTTCCTTCTGTCTATCAATTAATACTGAAATCGTTACTCAAATACTCTTATTTATGAAAATTAGCCAATGGACTAGTTTAGTGATGTTGATAATACTATATTTGACACGATAGAATTAAAATATAGAGCAAAACTGATAAATCAGTGAAAAAATTTTGAAAATCCATCAATAAATGACTGAGAAATAGATTATTTAAATTTACGTATTTTAGCGCGGAACGTCTTTGGTCTGTGACGTCACCGCTCTTGCTTGTGATCGCTACACCATAAATTACGTTTAAATACTTAGCCGCGCCAAGGCACTCGCGCCGTTTGTAGTTGTACAGTGTAGTTTTAACTCGAGTTTTGTTTTTATGTCATCATAATGGAAGAAGGCTTCGTGAAAGGACAAAGTGACAATTTGCCTAAAATAGATATATTCGCAGTGATGGAGTTTTTTTCTTCAAATCCATCTTATGTCAGTACAGAAATAAAAGGAGTTAAACTTTTCAAGAAAGTATCTACTTCTGAGTTTGCTTCATCATGGTTCAACTTATAACGATGATTTATTCAAAAAACGTTTCATAAACAGTTTGTAGTTGAGTACTGGTTGTTGAAGTCTATCAATGGCAAAACATATTTATGTGAGGAGTAAAAAGTGAAAAGAGAAAAAAGTAATTTATATGTATATAGTAAGTTATTTCAGCCATCGTGTAACGAACAAAACACAACACGAACGGCACAAGTGATTGTACACCAATGAATTCGTAAGCACTCTGCGAATACCAGTCGTCTAGAGTGTGACGTCACGACACTTACACGTACTATGAAATTATTCTTTCAAGCGCAACTTCAAAGTCCCATAACTTTTTCATTTCTAGAGATATTTCAATGATTCTTCCACATTTTTGTTTCATTTTACTTAAATTTTTAGAATTAATCCTTAACAAAATAATTAAAACTAGTCCATTCCTTCAACGATACCGGGATACCGTACTAATTTGAATGACAATTTATTTATTTGGATTCCGAACACTGACAGGAGAACCAAAAGTGGCGGTGTGTGACGTCACACTAATAGAACGTATTGACTCGAGTCGGCCGCAACCGGATCCAACTCGAATAACGCGATGCGTTCACCGCATCGAGTGAAGACTCATAGCATCGACTTCGACTTCCGCCGTCGACCGAGTTGAACTCAATTCGATTTCAGTTCGGTGAAGTAACTGAAATTTGAACTGAAATTTTCTATTGTCAATTAATTCATCAGATATGATCTAGTCCTGTTATAGGGAACAAATATCACTATTCTTCACCTCTATAAGTTGAATTTTCATTTGATTTACCTCTATATCTCATTACCTCTGTTAGTCGAATTTAATCAAGAATGACCTGTATAACACGAACTACGCCTATGTCGAATTATATGTAACTTGACGAAAAATCTTGGTCCCGTGGTGTTTCGAGTTAACTGAAGTCCACTATTGGACCAGTTTTGGTTTATCTTTTCCAATAATAAACCAAAATTGGTTCAACTCAATAATATTGTAGTATTGGTTGTAATTGATGGAAACTAAAAAGGGAAAAATATTTACAGGTATTACAAGATGTCCTCATCCGGTACTTAAATGACGATTTCAAAGAAATTTGATTTTAGCAGCGAATAAAACTTATCCTCATTTGCTCTAGAGCCCCTACCAGCAAGGTCACCGGATTTAACACAATTTCCTTTTTTTTGTGGGGTAACTTGGCTAAAAAAAATTGCACAAGAGGCTTGTAAAATAAGAAGATATGAGAATAAAAGAATTCGACTTAGCAGCGGTGATGTCAATGTGTGGGCGGACTTTATGATCGTCTCAGTTATTAAGACTCAAGATGGACATGTTTTTGAAGACATAGTTCAAATGGCCACTTCATTTAAGCAATGGGATTTTAATTCTGTTCCTCGTATTAAATATCTTCTCTATCGATCTGTGAGATATCAATGTATATTATGCAGATCTCTGAAGTCTTTCGAGAAGTCAGTTTTGATATTACAAATTTGTCAATCATTGTTTTTCAGTATGTTTTGTCAATAATTGTCATAATTTATCAATCATTATGTTTTAGTATTGTTTTTTGTTTATAACGTTAATAATGGTATGAGTATGTATTTTTGAAATATGTGGATAAATGAAAAATCTGCAGCTCTATCTGAGAAATCAAAATTCCAATAAAAAGTCGGTTGAAGGAAAATCAAAATTTATTTGAAGAATTTGATATTGTCTTGGGCTGCTCTAGACTCATATAAAACATTGACGCTATATTCCGGATGATTAAGAGCTTTTGGAGAACTGTAATTTATGCTTAATAAGCCACATATTCGAACATCGGAAACTATTTCAATGATCCATAGAAATATTAATGCACAGAGCTACCTCCCACCTTCGGTATGAATGTACGAAACCTCAGCATAATAAAAATTATGCTGAGTCGTAGTTTCGGAAGACGTTAGATCTAAATGACCAACAGAAATTTGGAATGACGGCAGCTCTGCAGAGATCTGTTCTCTAAAGATACTACTCAATAATTCAATCATTTCCGTTATCGTTGTGTTTGTGTGGTTTGTTTGAATTATCGAAGCTCCATACATTCACGCCGAAGGGAGGCAATTAGACCGAAAAACGCTGTCAAAAATCCTGCGGATAAATACGATAGTTCGAATTTCGCTGAAACAATCATCGGAATAAAATTACAATATTTTCTATGAACCTGAAGCACCAACTAGGTCACTTATTCAACGCTAATGACAACACTTTTTCGCTGAAATCGTAAATATCCTGCGCCAGTACTTCAGGTACTTCAAAAGCTGCAAAATGGCCAGCCTCGTGATCAGTCACATGCAGCAACTTCGGATATTTATCTTCTAACAGCCCTGTGGGTGTATAGAGTATATCGTGGATGAATCTGGAACAACCAGAAGGAACTGGAACGGGAATCCTGGAAGTGAAATCAAGAAATCTGAGACGAGAAATAAATCATATGTACCTACTTTAGGCAGCGTAGTATTCCTTGCGACGAAAATTAAAACAACAATGAAGAGAACTTTTGATCGGATTGGAATACCGAAATATCTCGTAACCGCGTTACCCTAACACAGATTATCAGTTATAATATCACAAGAGCATAGACAATATTCGATTATACACCGATTTACGAAACGTAAATTCGTTGGCCAAAATCCACGAATTGCGCTACGAACTGCTACCTCATTCAGCTTATTCTCCAGATTTAGCCCCCTGCGACTATTTTCTGTTTCCAAACCTCAAGAAAAGGCTGGACGGTAAGAGATTCGAGTCGAATGAAAAAGTCATTACCGAAACAAACGCCTATTTTGAGAGCCTGAAGAAAACCTATTATTTGAAGGGAATAAAAAAATTGGAAAACGCTGGACTGAATGTATCGAGCTAAAAGGTGATTATGTATGTAGGATCCAGTTATTGTTCCCTGTAAATAATTGAGATGGTCAACAGGATGCTTGGAGACCTATCAGTTTCTTCAAGTGTCGAGGGCATGGCAGTTTCAATGAATCAGGGAACGAATCGCTTTTGTATATAACTTAGAAAGGAAATGATAATTTTTCGAGATGTCGAAGACATGTCGGGTCGATTACTCGATTGTAAATCTTAGAAGATTTACTGGGGTTAGGAAAGATCGAAAACAAGACGGTTGTACCAGATGTGTCACATCTGTGTATCAGGTTCTAGTCCTTCGAGAATATTCGATTCCTAGGAATCCGCGAAGAGCTTTGTGGCCGGTACGGCAAAACTTTTATTGGATTAGGGGAGGTACTTGGTACTTTCCCCCGATATCGGGGTGATGTTAAGGGTGTGGCCAAGTCGGAAGAAGGGAAGTTGATATTCAGGGGAGGTCAGTAAATTCCAGCTGGTAGAGAGTTCAAGTTCGAGTCGAGTAGACAGTTCAAGTTAATTGTTAATTTTAAGACGAGTTAAGAGCAAGTTCGGTCGGTCAACTTAAGACGTACGACGTAAAGACGGTTCGCGGAATAGATTAAGAAGAGTCGCGAACGAGTTAAAGACGAGACGACCGAAACTAGAATTAAAGACGAAGACGTGATATTCGAAGACGCTTCGTGTAATTAACACTCAAGTAAGACGAAATTCAGTACCGTAGTGAGAAACTTGTAATTAATACGTAATTAAGGTCTTCTCAATACTGAGTTTGTACTGTATAAGTGTGGCTTTGTAAATAGATGTAAATAATTCAAAAGAGTTTAATTATTACAAATCCGACAAAGTCACGGAGAAGAAGACGGAAGGCCAGGTAATCGAATCATACCTCTAGACGATCGATTAACCAAGCCTACATGTAGAAAAATAAAATGTTTCTTTGTCGAAAAAAATTTGTTTTATTCGGAAAGTCGCTGACTTATCAAAACGCCCTCGTATATTAGCAAACAATAAATAAGAAAAGAATTGAAAATTGAAACTATTGAAGAAATGGTAAAAAACAATTATAGAAGATAATAGAGACGCTAATAGCACACGAGAATAAAAAATTGAGAAAGATAATACAAATTGCAACAAAAAAGACAGACAAGAGGACGTACCTATTTCAAATAACCAAATAGAGGAAAATAGCGACATGCAAAAGGGGGAAAATTATAGTAGAGGAGTAGGAAATTAAATTCCAGTCTTTAAACAAAAAGAAGAATTAGTTTAAACGCTCAGCAGGTGCCTTTATGAATGCAGATTATCAATTATTGTGCGTTTAATTGGATGAACGACTATATCGACCGTATAATGGATACATAGCGGTCGAAAGGTTGAGCAGAACCATGATTTCAAAAATAAATTTACCAATTTGCAAGTATTGTTCAGATCAAGTATATCCATGGATAAAACGTATTGACCACAAATCTTGAGTCAACTAGAAACAGCGTTGCCAATTTGAAAACTAAACTTCTAAAAATAGATCCTTTAGTTAAAAATTTTTGTAGAGACTTACTTTGCTAACTGTAAAGAGGTCTGTGCAGTACTGAAAGATTCTGAATATAATCTCATAGATGTTGTTATAGTGCCAGTGATCCAGTAAATCATGATGTTGTCAAGAAGATCCTCCATTTTATATTTTTCTGTCAAACCTCCATCTTCGCGTTCTTTATATTTTGGATTCGTCCAAGTTATGAATTTCTCTAGAATATAGGAGGCTAATCCTGCTGGTGAGTCACTTAAAGCTGTGCCTGCAAAGGAAACATCGATATGTCGTCATTTTAGTCGAGTATTATAAAAATTGAGAGACTGGCTTGAATTCAGGAGCTTTTTAACAGTCGTTCATTACCCTCTTAGAGAACATAATTATAGTGTGTTCTACAAGTTCATTCTGAACATTTTTTCCATGTACAGTGTGGGCAAATAGCTATCGTCGAGTAGAAAAATGAATTTGCCTGTAACTTCAGTTTGGCTCAACATTTTTGAGCAAATTAGATTTAGTCTGATCTTGTTGATTGAGGTCAAAATATACTCATGATGAATTTGTTTTTGCTGCTTTCGTTAGGGGGCGCTCAGTCATAAGTTCATTGTTTTGTTCATTTTACTTCGAAATTTCAAATGTAATGATAGGATTTTCTTAACAGAAACAGAAATTCCATCAAATTTGCATGAAAAAACCTGCAGGTCGCAAAGTGATAGTTTCAGGCGTTCTGAAGTTATGGCCGAAAGAAGATATTCTTCAACTGATGCTCGGCGAAAAACCAAATTGTGTCTTTAAGTTCTGACATAAACAGAAATCCCATCAAATTTCCAGAACGCCTGAAACTATCGCCTTGCGACCTTCAGGTTTTTTCATGCAAATTTGATAGAACTTATGTTTCTGTTAAGAAAATCCTATCATTACATTTGAAATTTCGGAGTAAAATGAACAAAACAATGAACTTATGACTTAGCGCCCCCTATCGAAAACTGCAAAAACAAATTTATCATTTGCATATTATGTCCTCAATCATCAAGATATTATCTTTTAGACGAGATCTAATTTGCTCAAAAATGTTGAGCCAAACTGAAGTTACAGGCATTACAATCAGTCATATTTCTCCCTTCCACCTACCCTTATTTGATGTCGTAAAATCGAAAGTGACAATTCAAAAAGATAGAGAATTTTCCAAGGATTACAGTGATGATTTTTTTTCTTCAACTTTATATGAAACATTTTCGAGTGAAATTCATTTTTCCACTCGATGATAGCTATTATGCCCCCTAGCGGTAGATGTATGAACTCCAAAACAATTTCCAGTGTGTTTTCTTGTAGTTAGTGTTATAAATTTTTACCGCAAGTCTCTACGATGAGAGGATCCTGAGATATAGCCGCTTACCTCGCTTATTTGCCCACCCTGTACATAGGTCATTTTCGTTTAGAAGTTATGAGAATCTGTAATAATTAATTTTCATATTTGAATTAAAGTGAGCCGACTCAAGAGAATATCAGTTGATATTTTATAACATATAAAATTTTGTCGATGGTCACTTCAATAACATGCACGAAATAATAAGATTTACTTCGCTCTCTTATCATCTGACGAGATTTGTTTCACAAAGGACGGACATCACAAAGAAAGATTTCAAAATATCTTCATTTACTCCCTCAAAATGAGAGAGCGAAAATCATAGAGTACAATTTGACATTCGAAGGATGTATTTTGGGTTGCCTGACTAAACGTGCAAAGCCGAGGCGGTCAATAATGTGAATTTCCTAAAATTCCTCCTTCGATCATATTCTATTTCATAAGTTTCATTAATAGGTACTCACCGAGGGTATCAGGTTTAGTAGCCTGTATATGCATATAGCCACTTTCCAATATAAGATTGCCATATATTGTGCTCATTGGATATACAAGGTGTTCATATTTTTTCTCCACAATCAACGAAGGTTTCAAACTATAAACGGCCTTCTTCAAATAGCCAATGGGCATGTCGTTGAAGCATAAGTTTGAATGTAACCCAATGACATTTTGAGGGTATAAAGTGGCTATGTGGTTGGCAATGATAGATCCCCAGTCACCTCCTTGGACATAGTAGTGATTGAGTTTCAATCTATTCATCAAGTTCTTGAATATGACAGCCACTTGAACAGCTCCTAATCCTGGTCGAACAGCAGCCTCAGAGAAACCATATCCTTCAAAGAATTACATTACTCAGTAATACAAATCAAAAGACTCGACTTTTTCCGGAATGATTCAGTTATGAAATAAATACTACAAGGCATAATAGGTGTTGTCTGTATGAGTTCGTGAGTTAACTTTCTGAATTTTCCAATGCACAAGAAATGCCTTTGAATAATTTCAGAGACTGTTTTGTAGTCTTAAGAAGTCTGAGATGAAATTTGGTGGAGAAATCTATAAAACCTAATAAAGAGGTGAGCCTTACATTTGAATCAATAAAAAAGAATGACAAAAAAAGAATGCCGGTTGTATAAAAAAATAGAATAGATTATTGACTGACATTAAATATTATACTTCACATTTTTATTATTTCGACTCCTCAGACAGCTTTCATCTGGCTTAGTGATTTTTTTATTATTTTATATTGTGTCGTTTTCATTTTGAAAGATACTTAATTTATACGATTTTTTCGAATTTTGTTTGAATTAGTGAAAGCAAAGAAATAATTAAATTGACGGAAGAACACTCCTCTTGTTATATAGAAAGCTCTATTTTTCTGTGCTCATCGACAGTTGGAACCATAGAAATATGAGATTATTATACATATAAAAAAAAGGTTTTTGACCATTTTTCATTATTTATATTTTATGAGAGGATTGTCGGATGAGGACAGATTTAAATAGCTAATTTTCAGCCAACGTTTCGTTTATTTTTATGAATAAACTTCATCAGGTCCTCCAGGGCCGCCGCCAGACATTTTGGCGCCCCGGCAAAATAAAATTTCGCCGCCCTGCTTTGCCTTATTTTTGTGAATATTTTTGAATGAGCCTCTGTTATTAGTTTCAGGAATCTTTCCAATTTAATATGAAATCGTCTTTTTAATGAAATAAAAAACGTAGTTCTTAAAGGCGCATTTTAGTACATACAGTCGAACCTCTATAACTCAAACTTGAAGGGAAAGCGAAAAAAGTTCGAGTTATGGAGAGTTCAACTTAGAGAAATATCCAACACATACTTTCCAAAAAAAATTTATTACCTCATAATAATAATATAACAAACTAAAATTCATTTCTGATAACTTGAATCATCCAAACTAGAATATGATCTTAAAACAATAACGAATTAAAAAAAATCAGTTATTAAAGTTTGCCTAAATGTTTTATTGTTTAGACGATAGGCTTCAAATTTCTTGCTTATTTCGAATATGAGAGTTAAATCGTCATCAGTTGCAGCCTCATTCATTGAAAACGCAAGCCGAATGGTTTCAATTGCTTTAGCAACTTCAGCGTCAGAAGGCTTTTGTCTTGCAGCTCCTACACTGTCATCTTCATCGTCATCTTCAGGTATGGTCTCTGAAAAATTTTCCAAGTCTTCTTGTTTATTGTTCACATATTCCAAGATCTCATCCTCTGAAGGATTTTCACTTGTTATAAGATCCACGTCCACATTTATATATTCCTCCAAAGAAACCTTATCATCAGCATTCAATACCTCCAAACATTTAAAAACAGACTCTTGGAGATCTAAAGCTACCTTTTGTTCACTGGTCATAATTTTTTTCAATTCTGATAGCGGCAGTTCGTCTTCATAGTCATAGAAGTTATGTGTCCCAAAACCAGCCTTTCTGAAGCAGTTTTGAATAGTCTCCTGGGTTAAATCTACTCTCCACACTGCCGCCGACGTATGAATGCAATCCAAGAGATCAATTTTGGGGATAGTGCCATTGGACTCAAATCCATCTAGTACTGTTTGTAAGATCCTGCGTTTATAATGAAATTTGAAACTTTTTATAATTCCCTGATCAAGAGGCTGTAATTTTGATGTCGTATTGGGTGGAAAAAAAATCAACTTTATTGCCTTCAATCGATGATCGATATTTGGATGAGCAGGGCAGTTGTCAATCAGTAATAGAACTCTACGATTTTGAAGTTGGAAATGTTTGTCTAGATTCAACAACCACTTTTCAAATATCTCACTCGTCATCCAGGCCTTTTTGTTACTGTAATAAGTAAGGGGTAAACATTTCACTCCTGCGAAACATCGTGGCTTTGCGCTTTTCCCTATTATTACAGGTTTCAATTTCTCACTGCCACTCATATTTGCTGCTAATAAAAGAGTCACCCTTTCCTTGGATAATTTGCCTCCGTAACATTTTTCATTTTTGAAAGTTAAGGTTTTATCTGGTAAGCATTTGAAGAACAACCCAGTCTCATCTGCGTTGAAAATATCGTCAGCTTCGTAAGGAGCTAAAATTGTAGGAAGAACATCTCGAATCCAGTTATCACACTCTTCTTGATTAACAGCAGCACTTTCCCCACACGCTTTTTTTTGCAATACACCATGTCTAAAACGGGAAAAATAAACATGTACTCATGTATCGAACAGAAACAATAAGAATCATTACCTTTTTTTGAATTTTTCAAGCCATCCCGAGCTAGCCTTGAAATTTTCATCTCCCAATTTTCTGGAAAAATCTAATGCCTTCTGTTGCAAAATGGGCCCTGAGATTGGCAAATTTGCTTTTCTTGAAGCTTCGAACCACTTGATCAATGCAGTGTTCACTTTCTTCTTAGGCTTATTTCGCTTCACTACACAAGGGTTATTCACTTCTGCACCAAACTTAGCTATTGTATCTTTGTTTTTTATTATAGTGCATAATGTACTTTTCGGAATATCATATTCTTGGCAAATGATTTTTCTGTTGACACGATTTTCCACTTTTTTTAAAATTTCTAACTTCTTTCCGATCGTTAAAGACTTCAGTTTACGCGGCTTCGACATCTCACCAACTCCAAACATATTTCATTCCAGAATCAGATTGGTGTTATTGTTATGATGTTTCATTCGCGGTATTTCACACTTGGTTGGGGGAATACCCTAAAATGTCGGTAACGCGAGCATCTCAGCCAGCTACGCTGACACCTTGTGGCAAGAAGCCAAAACTCCGATTTGATTGTTTTCGAATGTTCGACTTAAAGAGATCTTTACTCTGAACGGACGCATCATTGAGTTCGAGTTGAAGAGGTGTTCGAGTTATAGAAATTCGAGTTATAGAGGTCGAAATACAGGGAATTTTCGAGAATGTGAAGGGAACGCTCAGAGAGTACGAGTTGAAGAGGGGTTCGAGTTATAGAGGTTCGAGTTATAGAGGTTCGACTGTATTTGTATTTTTATATCTATAGTTGAGAGCACCTATTTAATTTTATAAAATTGGTTCTTGGGAATTATATTATTTTACTACTAAGAAAACATTTTGTGTCAAAAAGTATGCCTTGTTTTATTAACTGACTTTGCGCCCCGGCAAAATGTCCGGTTTGCCGGTCCTGGCGGCGGCCCTGAGAGCCTCAATTAGGGCATCAACAGTGCATAAAACGAAAAAAAAAATCATATACATCACAGGTTCAAGTTCATCAATCCTTCAAAATCTTTCACGACGTAAAAAGTTTTCTCGTACAAACTTTAACACCCTGTATCTCGAAAACAAAGCGGGCCCATGTTTATAGGACTTTTTTCTTAAAATGATTCGAGGAATCTGTCATCCTGTATTTACATACAATTTTATTTTAAAATTTTGATTACATCTCAATGAGAATTATTTCAACAGAATTCTTCGAACAGTTGAGTTATTGGCATGAATTTTAGTTGCAGAGATAATAAATGTATCGGAATTCAAAAGTCCCGCCTTCACGACAAATATGGTATATTACTAAGCTATTAGGCCAATTGAAAAGTCCACGGTCTGATGCACAGATGGCGGTGCTAGTATTAAATTCATATGATTTTTAGTTAGTACCAACCTTCGAACGATACGTATCAAAATTTGACAGCAATCCGGCCATTAGTTTGTGAGATATTGCGTTGTGAGTGTAGCTACGTTTGTTATTTGAAAAATTATGGAAAAAAAAGAATTTCGTGTCCTTTTGGAAGGGACAATACAGTTGAAGCAAAATCTTGGCTGCACCAGGAAAATCAACCATCATTGATTGGTATGCTAAGTTTAAACGTGATGTAATGAGCACCGAAGACGGCGAACGCAATGGACGCCGAAAAAAGGCTGTCATCGACGAAAAAATCAAAAAAGTTCACAAAATAATTTTGAATGACCGCGTGAAGTGATGTTGACCGAGACAGCAGATATTGTGAATATATCATCTGAACGTGTACATCAAATCAATCTTGAATATTTGTACATGAGAAAGCTATGTCCAAAATGCGATCAAATGCAACAACGTGTTAATGATTCTGACAACTGTATGAAGCTGTTTAAGTGCAATAAACCTGAACAATGAATGAAACATGGCTCCATTATTTCACTCCGGAGTCTAATCGACAGTCAGCTGAGTGGATTGCACACGATGAACCGAATCCAAACCGAGGAAAAACACAACAGTCAGCTGGCAAGGTTACGGCATCAGTATTATGTGATGCGCAAGGTATAATATTCATTGATTGCCTCCAAAAGGACCAGACCATCAACAGCGATTATTATATAGCGTTATTGCCATTGGATCGTTTAAAGGTCCAATTGGGCTTCGAATTGCTTTTGCATCCACCGTATTCGCCAGATCTAGCCCCCAGCGACTTTTTCCTGTTCTCAGATCACGAAAGAATGATTGATCGAAAGAAATTTAGCGCCAATGAAGATGTAATCGCCGAAACTATTTTGAAGCGAAAGACAAATCGTACTACAAAAATGGTATCGAAATGTTGGAAGATCGCTATAATCGCTGTATCGCCCTCGAAGGCAACTATGTTGAATAATAAAATCGAATTCTGACAAAAAAATGTGTTGTACTATGGTAGACCGGGGACTTTTCAATTGACCTGTTATCTACCTGGTATTGATGGAGCAATCACTTCGAAGACGACCTTACGACCTTTTTGAGGTGTAGTGAGGTGAGGAATGATTTCGTAAAATTCCCTCACTGAACCGGGCCAGCCGTGGATAAGCAGAAGTGGATAAACTTTTAATCCCTTCGAGTCTTTCGGTTTTACATGCAGAAAATGGATATCTAGACCTTGTATTTTCGTTTTGAACTGCGGGTACTGATTCAGAAATTGCTCCCTTTTCTTCCAGCTGTACTTGTTGAGCCAAAAGTCCAAAACATTCTTCGTGAGAGTGGATGTGATACCATAGGAATGTTTTGCGTTCTCAAGAGGTGGTACCAGTGCCCTGGTGTTTCGTAGTCTTATATTCAGATCTGAAATTACCTGTAACAATAAATTATATAAAAATTAGAATAGGTTGAGGCGAAGTTTGAGAGAAGATATTTGAATTCAAAACTAATCCTTTTAATCTATTGGCATCTATTGGCAATATTGGCACAGTGAGAACAACTTCTTTACAGAAGTCCTTGTTCTATGAGGGTGTTCGTTTGTATAATGGTCTTCCAGAGGAAATTAAGAAGGCACCATCTTTGGGTGCATTCTGCAGAAGATTGAATGGCCACTTCAGAGAAATGTGAATGATTATATTATTGTTTTGTTGATTTTCTATTTTTTGTACTAGCCGGGTGCTAAATAAATTTTATTATTATTATTATATCTTAGATTGTTATTCGAATATAACACTTTCGGTTATTATTTTATATTTACTTGGAAAATCTCAACTGAGACGTATTTGTTGAAAACGAAATTATTAGGTTTTTTTAATATTCTGCTTTAATTTTTTATTGTTCTGATGTCGCTATCTACACGAAATTTTGCACGAATCTTGAAATGATTACTCTATAGTCTATATGGACACTCGAAATCTCAACCGGATCGGATCAGTATTAGGTCTTCATTCTCCAAATATCATCTCGAATTTCAATGGTTCAACTCGAAATCTTGCACGGAGCTTGAAATTGTTATTTCATAAATCTCAACACCGTTGTTTTTGTGATCACGGGAATATTGGGTAATTTTTGTTCGATGTTCATCTTGAACTTTCTATGGTCTGGTTTTGTGATCACCATGAAATTTTGCACGAGGCTTTAAATTGTCAGTTTATGGAAAACTATTCATAATTTTGAGCTGAAAATTTGCATATTGGGATTTGGGACAATTAACTTTCTCCCTGAAATATTTTCAGATCTCTATAACTTGCCGGAAACAGACTACTACAATTTTAGTTTTTCTGTTTTTTTCCGGAAGTCACAGACTACGCCACACAGTTTAAATTGCGGTTTTTTCTCATTAAAAGTCCTTCCTCGATAACAATTACTATTCATTTTAGGTATAGGGATTGCTTAAGTAACCCCCACTATTTTTGTACGTAGAATCGACTAAAATAATAAAAAATATAGGTTCTCATTTGAAAATCTTGAGTTTTGATGAATTTGAGTTTTCCAAGTTCATGATCTTCTTATGAAAACCCTGTACATTTTTGGTTCCAACCGCAAATAGTCTTATACTACTATGTAACTATTTGCATCATCGAAGAAGAAAAAAAAAATTCGAAAAGAGCTTTTTCTAATGAAAAAATCAAAACAAATGTGAGTCCTCATCGCCACCATTTTTTTCATAAGAATCCCATTAACTCATGAACCGTTGAGTTTCTACCTAAGGTATGGCATATTTCCAAATTTGTTGTCAAAAAGATATCTAATGATGCAATAATACACTGGGTGCGCCATTTGAAATATGGAAGTAGTAATCTGTTTCCGGTATAACTGGAAGTTATAGAGATCTGAAAATATTTTAGGGAAAAAGATCATTGCCTCAAACCCCAATATGCAAATTTTCAGCTCAAGGTTATGATTAATTTTTCATAAACGTCTGATAGGCCATCCCGGTGAATCACCCTGTATATCCAAATGAAAATTTTTATCTCGATCGAAAATTAAAATAAAAGTTTTTGACTCTACAAAAACACAAATTTTGAATATCCAGGTTTATTGAAGACCTGGTCGGATTTTGCACATTAACTAATTGCTTCATTCGAGATACAAACCTAAGCTTGAAATTTCTAGGTCCTCCCATTCAAAAGTTATCGGACAAAAATGACAGAATTGAATTTGAGGAGGGCTCCGTCATTAATAAATCTAACCTTAAAGTTTGAGACCATTCCCTGTTCAAATTTCTAAAATACAGACATTGTGATGAATTCTAGGCGAGAGGTTCAATCAATCCCTGAAACTGTACAAAAAATGTTTGGATGATTTGAAAACGATAATATTTCCTATTCAATTCACCAATTATTGGTACTTACTTTTCAGAGATGGTTATATAATTCATTAGGTACTTTTATGCAATGAGCAAGTAAATTGAGACTTTAATGCAACCGATTAAAGTTTATTATTTTCACCTTCGGAATCAATGAAACTAAATGGAAAACAGGAATATTTACAGTTTAAATTCCAAACATGAGTTAAAAATAAAACTAAAGTTCCGATAAACACTAAAGATTTTATACAATGATTCATTATAGTTCCTTTTGTCTTGGATGTTTCATATCATATCACGTATGCGATTTGTTCAAGCAATCATAACTGCTATCTGCTTGGGAAGCACTTTCAATCTTACATTCAGATATTCAAAAATTCAGAACTATCAGATTAATCATAACCCATTAGGAGATCGCTCGGTTTAGACTACAGTAATTTCTATTCATCGCAAGTTAAAAACAGGCCAATTAAAGTCTCAGATTGATAAAGTTCCGATAAATACTGCCGATTTTACACAATGGTTCATTATAGTTCCTTTTGTCTTGGATGTTTCATATCATATCACGTATGCGATTTGTTCAAGCAATCATAACTGCTATCTGCTTGGGAAGCACTTTCAATCTTACATTCAGATATTCAAAAATTCAGAACTATCAGATTAATCATAACCCATTAGAAGATCGCTCGGTTTAGACTACAGTAATTTCTATTCATCGCAAGTTAAAAACAGGCCAATTAAAGTCTCAGTTTGATAAAGTTCCGATAAATACTGCCGATTTTACACAATGATTCATTATAGTTCCTTTTGTCTTGGATGTTTCATATCATACCATGTATGTGATTTGTTTTAACAATCATAACTGCTATCTGCTTGGGAAGCACTTTCAAACTTACATTCAGATATTCAAAAATTCAGAACTAGCGAAGCTTTGACTTCGCTGTAAAAATCATTTCATTCAGTATTTTCCTGAAATTACAATTTCAAAATCTGATTTCTTGAGTTTTTGAAATTCTTATGAATTTCGACGAAAGCTACGCCAAGCAGATACGAGATAATCAGGATGTAACCTATATCCAGAAGAGCTTAAATTCTGTTGGAATCACTTTTAACTCAATCTGAATACATATACTCAAAAAATTTCATCGGGATGAGACAAGCAGAGCAAAATATTTAGAAATCACCAGCAATTTCACGTTTTCACATATCTCCAAAATTTTCTCGGAAAACTATAAGAACTAAGTGTAAGAAAGTTGAACAAAGGTTGCTATACTGCAGCTCTCTTCCTAGCTTCACGGTCTAATTCATCCACGGCCTAAAAATCATTAAAACCATTTCAAGAATTCATTTTTCGATATCTCCGTTTCCTGAATCCATCATAATGCCTAAACATATTCAATTTTTTTCTGCAAAGTAAAATTTTCTCAATATTTCTATTCCTTACAATCAAATCTCGCATTGTAGAATTCAATTAATTAAAATAATAATCCATTTTGTTAACTTTGGAGTGTTTTTATACCGAATGTATATTATATCATACATATGAGATAATTTCATAGATATGATATGTTATTAAATGGTGATAAGTTACACTGTGCAAAATTTAATTGTTTATGTTCGCGCGTGTAGTTCGAACCATTGTTTTTTTTAGAATTTTAAGTCGAGTGTTCCCATATTCATTGATGGACAATTAGTTGGCAAAACTATTCACATAGGTATAATTAATGTTAAAGGAAATAAGTTATGTTATAATGAAGGATCATGTAAAATTCCGGGAGAATTTTTTTACTAGTTGAAAAAAAAATTTGTTGAAAATTTGTATCGATCTGAGGAGATAGAAGACCTCAACTGAATGTAGATTAGGCGTTTAAATGTTTAAATTATATTGGTTTCAGATATACATGGTGATTTCCAAAATAAATGTGAAATTATAATCTACTTCATTTCAGATAATATAAAAAATATTTTGAAGATCTGAAGTAGACTTCTTCGGCATACCGGGAATATTCAACTCTAAGAGCGGGTGGATTAGAGAACAAAAACATCCTTATTCATAAAAGTTACGTTAGTAAAATCAAAGGCTAGGACGGTCTCCCCGACCCCCACAATCGTTGAAAACGTACGCTTTTTAGGATTTATGTATATTTATCCATTTAAAGTACATCCAAAAAGTCTAGAATCAATAAAAAAAGCTTGCAATAATAATAAAAAAAGGATACCTACATAATGGTAAGTCTGATAAGGAAAAAATATATGCATATACGCCCCTAGTAAGAGATCGTTCCCCAGAGAAGTGTACTGCACCATCTAGAGCGAGGGCAAACCTCTGACGTAGATTGCTTAAGTAGCTCTCAACAAATTTCAAAGAGATATCCCTAATCCTACATAACTCCAGTCTAGACAATAAGGTTCTATGCTCGATGGAATCAAAAGCCGAAAAGCCTTGGCAAAATCGAACATCAAAGCCAGTGGAACTTCATCATTCCCAAGCGCCAAAAAGAACAGAATTTAGCGACTCAAATATAGCAGTTTAGCAGTCTCGGTACCTCTATCTTTCGTGAAACCATGCTGACCATCAGCAAGAACATTAAATTTTCGAAAAAAAACTAATGAGACTGACGGTAAAAACCTTCTCAAATACCTTAGAAAAACTAGATAAAATACTAATAGGTCGATAGCTACTGAGCTCACAGGTATTTCCCTTCTTGAAGAGTAGTCTGGCCATATATCTGCCTCTTCAAAAAAAAAAATTGGAATTAGCCAGATTTTTGTTAAGTATTTAAAAATGTTGTATAAATAATATTTTTTCATCGAGTGAATATCTAAATATTTAATGAACGTTTACTGAACTAAACTTGAGAGGGTATAGACTTAACTAACAAGAATCCTAATGTTGAACTGTCAAGCAGACATTGTCAAGAGCCTGGAGGAGTTGAAAAACACATTTAAGTTATCGAAAACGGAAAAGAGTTTCAATTTCCAATCAAACTGAAATCTTTGACGACTTCAAAATAAAAATAATCAACAATTCTTGTTGCTAAGCACAAACGCCCTAAAAACTGATTTTGAGTGCAGTAATTTCTATTCATCGCAAGTTAAAAACAGGCCAATTAAAGTCTTAGTTTGATAAAGTTCCGATAAACACTGCCGTTTTTATACAATGATTCATTATACCTAGTTCATTTTGTCTTGGATGTTTCATATCATACCATGTATGCGATTTGTTCTAGCAATCATAACTGCTATCTGCTTGGGAAGCACTTCCATTCTTTACATTCAGATAATCAAAAATTCAGGACAAGCGACGCTTTGACTGCTCTGTAAAAATCATTTAATTCAGTGTTTTCCTGGAATTACAATTTCAAAATCTGATTTCTTGAGTTTTTGAAATTCTTATGGATTTCGACGAAAGCTACGCCAAGCAGATACGAGATAATTAAGATGTATAACCTATATCCGGATAGGCTAAAATTCCTTTGGAATCATTTTTGACTTAATCTGAATATGCTAAACAAATTTCATCGAGATGACACAAGCAGAACTGAGATAAATCATCAGAAATTTCACGTTTTCACATAGGTATATTCTAGAAAAAGCAGAAATTCGTATGAGACCAATTGAATACTCATACCAAATTATATTAAAATCGGAATAGAATCGTAAAAGTCATGGTTGTTACCAGGGCCGATAGAGAGACTCAAAACAAAAATTTTTTTTTCATCCCAAAAGTGATCACAAAGCTTCCAGTACCTTCAAAAGCAATTGTCAATTTTGATTCTAAATTTACCATAAATCGTCAGCTTACTGCCAAAACAAGATAAGTAACATTTTGTTTTTTGTTTATGTTGTATAAATGAGGTTTGAAAGTTTCTGTCTCTAATAAAACAACTTAATGAATGAAAACCTTTCAATAAGTGAACAAGTTGCATTGATTATGATGCTGTGAACATAATTAATGCCAGAAATCAGGAAAATTTGTTAAGCACTTAACGCAAAAATTATAAAAAATGTACTTATCTTGTTATGACAGTAAACCGACGATATAGGTACAAAATATAATACATTTTTCAACTATGAAAACAACAGTATTGTGATAATAATCAGAAATCAGCGGAAAAAGAACTAGTCAAATATAGAAAAATATACAGGGTGTTCCACACTAGTCGATTTCGTGAAACTTTCGTAGAAAACATTTTTTTGTACCTCTTTTAGTACCAAAGTTAAAGGGGGGATCAAATTATGGTGAAAAATTGGTACATTAGTAAAGAGATTTACATTTTTTGGATGAAAGAATTAATACAAATGAAAGTATATTTTGTCTTCTGTCCTTAATGAACGAAAAAAAAACATGGCAAAATCGATTATCGAAAACACATCTCTTCTAAAAGAAAAAAATACATGAATTTTCTTACCTCATCAGGTACGGTGATTTTGAAAGGTCTTATTCCGACATCTTCTGAGCCCTTGGTTCCAGGGCCCCACCAAGTCTCCTCCAATTTTGGTACCGGCGGAACATCGAAAAAGCTGACAAATTTGATACCGATGGGGATACTGACTACTAACACCAAGAGCGATATTATTGCACCGCTGCCCATTTTCGAAATAAACCGAAACAATTACTACTTTTCGATAAACGCTTCGTGTTGTTTTGAGTTCGATTTATCTCACACTGCTTATCCACGGCATAGCCCGGTAAAAAGTGGCCTTCCATAATAAGATGCGAGTTTTATGTACTTTGGATCCTAGGAAAAGACAGAGACAGACTGCCGTCAAGGTCAACTTACATGGGCGTACATACACGAACGGACTTGTAATCAATAAACTTCGTGTTCCTGAATTGCAGGTTGGGGTAAACGAAAATGAGAGATTTCTCAGATAATTTCAAGAAAAAAAGTCCTAATGCATGGATCCACAAATGCTTAGTTTTCGAGATACAGGCTGTTGAATTCTTATTTTCAGTTCACATCATTAGTCCAGTAGATGAATACATTTTACCTGGAAAAAAATTCCGAACTTAATGAAACTTCTACAGGTTGTTCGGGGGTGCTGTGGCATGACTCTGTGGAGTTATCCAACACGAGGATCCAGTGGTAACAAGAGAAGGGCCGAAGAACCTCAACATTTTCGGACTTTTTCAGTTTTTTGCTCATAACTTCTTAACTAAGGAGTTTTCTACCAGAACGTTCATTTTCAAAGTTGTAGACAATTAAATTCTCTACAATTTTGTATACACAAACTTTTTCGTAAACTCAATATCAATTGAGATACAGTCGATCAAAATAATAGTCCAGTGACAAAGCAAAAAAAGTGCTCTGCTGAAAAAAATTCCGAACTCAATGAAACTTCTACAGGTTATTCGGGGGTGCTGTAGGATGATTCTGTCAGGTTATCCAACACGAGGACCCTGTGCTAACTTGAAGAGGTTCTGAAGAACTTCAACATTTTCGAACTTTTTTCGGTTTTTTGCTTATAACTTTCAACTTGATTGGTTTTCGACCAAAACGTTTATTTTCAAAGTTGTAGATGATTGAATTCTTTATAATTTTGTTTCCCGAAACTTTTTTCTAAACCTCATATCAACCGAGATACAGCCAATCAAAATTAGAGGAATTTTCTCAAAATGTCAAAAATTGACAAAAGCAAAGATTTTGACCCTCTAATTAACAATTACCAGCCGTTCTATGGTAATTATAGTGATTACTCATAAATATCGACATATTGAACATAGGGAGCTGGAGGGGGAAGGTAGCTTTGACAAAAAGCCTATGTTTATGTGAAGAGTAGATATTTCAATGTTATCGTGGCATGTTATCACCTTACTGTAAATTCCTATCAACCCATAATTTTTGGAACCTTAATAATTAGATCTGGGTAATATCATTAAATAATAACCAAGAATTAATCGAAAATAATGATTTCATATAACCCGAAAAAGTCCAAAAATGTTGAGGTTCTTCGGCCCTCCTTAAGTTAGCACAGGGTCCTCGTGTTGGATAACTTGACAGAGTTATCCCACAACACCCCCGAACAACCTGTAGAAGTTTCATCAAGTTCGGAATTCTTTCCAGCAGACCCACTTTTTTTGTATTTGTCTACTGGACTACATGTAATATGCTAATTTCAAATGCAAATCTACAGGGTGATATTGTTTCTGGAGCAGTGCCAGCTTTTTCCCTCCAGAACTTTTTTTTGGTGAACCACTGGTAGTTTTAAAAAATGTGAAAACAAAATTCTGAACTTTTTTTGTTCCTTGTAGTTTTGCCTCATCTGCTAGCGATTTAGAGAAAAAATCAAACACTTATATCGAAATTTTCGGGAAAATCCAGTTAGTAAGCTTTGATGAATAAATGAATTATTAGCTGATCACAATTGGGTCCTTTAATATTAAATTGAATGAGAGGATTGTCGTTTGAGGACAGATTCAAATATCTAATTTGCAGCCAACGTTTCGTTTATTCAAATGAATGAACTTTATCAGGGCCTGTTAAAACAAAAACCGCAATTACAATACAGAATGAACCTCAAGTGAGAGGCAGGGGCGAAAAAATCAACAATAGGACAAGCACAATGCGATAAAAGAAAAAGATTAAGTTGTTGATGTCATTCAACATTCAGTTAATTTATTATTAGTTTTGGGTGTTTATTTTTTCGATCTTTAGCAATGATTATCAAGATTTCATAAACTAGTATAACTACCTGTCAATTATTCGAGAAACAGAGGAGGTAATTTTAATACAGTTGATTCCTATAATAAAGAAAAAATTTTCAGTATATGCATTGACGGTGCGCGAGCTATAAGCGGAAAAAAAGCAGTGGTCGTAACACCAGTTCTTAAACAAAGCCCTTCTCTCTATGGACAAACTGCAGCATTCATAGAGAAGTAGTGATTTGAAAAGCATTACCTAACAATTTCAAAGCACTACTGAATACAGCTATGTGAGAATAGCAAATAGATATTCTCGGTTTGACTTGATATTCAAGCTATTTGGCTTGGCTTGACCTAAAATCAAGTCAAGTTCAAGTGAAGTATTATTTTTTAAATCTGCCGTCAAGTCAAGTATTTATCTATCAAGTACTTGAATTCTTTCAAGCTACTTGATTTTTAGCATTGTGTAGTGCCCCATCAATTAAAAAATGATGAAATGAGAAGGACTATGCAAAAAGCATTTTCATTCATTAAACAATATTGTATAAAAGAACCAAAAATATCAAATATTTTGAAATGTAACGTCGTGTTTTGCTAGGGCATATAGGAACTTGAGAGGGTTGTATCCACAATGACATTCACTAACAGCTAAACTTAAAATTATGTTGACGAATTCTCTAGTACTCAGCCATTTCAATTAATGTGACGTAGTGTATGGCCCCTGGCTGACAAAGGTAGATCAAGAAAGAATACAGAGAGTTCAGAAATGTTGTCCAAGAATTAAGATATATGTATTTATGCCATTTATGGGGTGAAGAAGTTTGATCCAGTTTCACATAAGTTGAGAGTTTGTGGATGGTTGGATATGGCTTATAGGCGGCGCGGAGTTTGCATTGCGTGAGAACTAATCTTAAAATAATGACCTTCAAAACGCCACCTTATCTATTTGACAGAGTCAAATGTGGATCGGATGTGCATGCCCTCCACAGATTACAGATATTATCTGTAATCTGTGATGCCCTCAATTTGAGATTTAGAGGTAGGATATCGCCTCCACCTCATAGAACAGCTATGTTCACTAGATCTTTTTCATACAACATATATGTCACCTTGAATAGTCTCCCAGAAATGTCAGGTTCTTTTTCTCAATTCATGAAGAGATATGAAGAGGGTTTAAAGGTTCGCCTATGGAGTGAGGTGGATCCGGTTGACTAATTGATAACTTTTGTTTTATTTTATTTTTTTGTAATGCTTGCTTTCGTGGATAGATCACTACAGCTCCGTTTGCACACAGGGACGATAATAAATTGTATGATTCCATTTAACTGAGGGGAACTCACACGAATAAGTTGAATATGGAATGTTATTATGAAATTTGTAAATTGTGACATCTGTGAATGAATATTATTATTATTATTAAATGGGTACCCCTATTTAATCACTATCAACAATTATATTGATAACAAAGAAGTCTCAAAAGTTTCTCAATGTTGAGAAACCCTCAAGTACTGTTTGATTACATGATTAGGCTTTTAGGTTAACGTTGAGCTAGCAGAATCCGCAATTTTTTCGACAATTTGAGAAGAAAGAATGTTTCAATACAATAATAAATTATCCTAAAATTATTGCCAAAAATTAATTTAAGGTTCCAAAGTGGTTCTTCTAGCTTCACAATATTGATAATAATCAAATACAGAATTCCCTGAACATGAGTGGTCGAGGTAATAGATACAATTTACTTTTCAAAATTGGTTAAGAAATATTAAATAATAAATATGTATCTTAAGAAAACGTTTTTTTTTAATTTTCAGATTCAGAATTGATCATTTCGATTCATGATTATCAATTTTTTTTTACTTTTGTGGTTATTTCTCCGCTAAAAATTCAGTAAGTAAATATATGCGCCTATATTTCATATCACAACATTATATGAATCGATAATGATTGAATTGATAAGGAATAACGTAAAAATTCTCTGTAAAATAGAAGTCATGAAAAAAAACTACATATTCTGTTATGTGAAATGAATTGAAGTGGCAGAATATTTCAGATTCATTGATAAATTTGAAATATTCTGCCATTTTAATTTGTCAAAAAAAATTTCATAGAAATGAGAGAAAACTACTAAAAGAGTGGGTGGTATTGGGGACATAAACCCCTATTGATTAGAAGAAATACCTTAAAAAATAATTGTGAGTAACAATTGAAAAAAAATATAAAAATTGAAAGATTCTGCTTTTGTGGGGGTAAACGACCCCACTTTGAAAAAAGAAGCAGAATATTTAAATTTTTATAAATGAGTCAACTCTAGTTACGCCACTGCTGGAGATAGCTTCAGTCATCTCGAAGCTCGGGGTACCCCCTTATTTTGTCTGAGCGCCCACGAGATTACTGAAATATATGCTGTGCCACTCATACATATCAAGCTCAACTCAAGTAATATATAGTAGCTTGATATCGATTCAAGCGATAAATATCTCAAATCAAGTCGAGTCAAGTTCAAGTATGTAAGTCTCCTTGAATGTGGTCTTCCATCCTTTGCCTATTTTGCCCATTGATCTTCCGTGCAGTATAATACGATTGGTGGAATTTCGTAATGAGGTTATAATCTACTTGGAAGGAAAACTGAACATATCAAATATCTACTGAATGAAGAATTTATTCTGAAGCTCACATTTTGACGGATATTTGTTCTAAGTTAAACGAACTCAATTTGTATTTTAAAGGTTCCAACGAATCAGACATTTGTGCAGTTGACGACAAAATTCGTGGGTTCTAGAAAAAGCTCATGTTACGGAAGAGTCGTATTATGAATGCCAAGTATGATTTTTTCGAAAAACTTTTAGACAACCCAGTGCAGCCAAAGAATATACTGTGCGCAGTTCCCACCCTTTGTCATTGTTAAAAAAACAACTTTTTTCGTGATATAGTTATCAAAGGAGAAATTAAAAAGCTCGACTCGCTGAATTGTATTTGTATCTTTTTCAAGACAACCTACTAAGTATTATGTCAACAAAATCGAATGAAAAACTCATTAATTTATCGGAAGATACGTAAGTGAAAAATAGTTTCAAACGCAAGCAGTTGATGAAATTCTGACACTATGTTGCTGAAAACTAACAAGCCTGTTTGATGTAGCTATAAAAGTCATCCTCCCCTTCAGTACATCATATCAATTTGAGGCCGGATTTCCGGCTATGACCATAGAAACGAAATATCAAAATGAATTGAATGTATTGAGCTGATTGCGACAGAAAATGACTAGAATTTAAATCGATGCTAAAGCTGCAACGGCAAAAAAATATGAAACAAATGAAAAAATGAAACAAAAATATCTGCATCAAAAAATCATTTATAGACGAAATGTGCACAGTGTCAATGTCCGCAGTTCGTCAGGTATCAGTATCCCACGCCACATAACATCTTAATTTGAGAGTTCCTTCTCATATCAGGCCCCATTTATTTACAATGATATCGATCATGATATGAAAGCAACATCATTGAAGGTTTTCAAGTCAAAAATTAAAAAATCACTTCTATTCAGCCAGGGTTTTACTACTTCATAAATGCCAGTATATAATTGTTTAATTTTAATTTCTTCTTGTTAATCATAAATGTTGATTTTCTTGTTTGGGATATATTGTAATATTGTGGCTGTGGGTTAAAGTGTAAGAGTAGCGTAAGCTAAACTTTCGCCCAATAAAGACGATTATTATTATTAAATAGACTATTTTCATAGAAGTAACAGCTTTATATGTAGGTATATAAGTTCTTCTAGTATCTTGTATCATATTTGTTTTTTGATTTGTCTTGTGCCTTCGACACGCTTTCTTTTGAATTCATTTTGAATAAATGTTACAGCTTGGGATTCAGGGGAATATTTCTTGATTGGTTGCGTAGCTATCTCCATCAGAGAACTATGCGTGTTAAGGTTGGTTCCACTTATTCGACTAAATTTAAAATCGGTTGTGGAGTTCCTCTGAGGAACTCCACACTCCAAATCTGCTAGTAGATTATGAAATCTGAAATCTGAAAATTGAAAAAAAACGTTTTCATAAGACACGTATTTTATATTTATCATAGTATTTCAGATCAAATTTCGAAAAGCATCTTGTATTTAGAACCTCGAACAGTCATATTCAAAGAATTCTGTATTTGATCATTTTATCTCGTAAAACTTTTGCAGCGATACCTCGCTTTTGGAAATAATCAAAGATATTAAGGGAGACTTTGGAACTTTAGATTTATTTCCGGCCTTAATTTTAGGGTTATTTATTATCCTATTGAAACATATTTTCCTCTCAAATTGTCAGAGAAATCGCGGCTTCTATTAGCTCAACATCAAGTTAGCAAAACCTAAAAGCCTAATCATGTAATCAAACAGAGCTTGGAGGTTTCTTAATATTGGGAAACTTTATTTTTTCATATTCCTTATTTTGTTATGATTTATAGTGATATATTTTTGGATCCCATTTCAATGTAGTTGGTATTTTCGCTTCTTTTCTACAATATAGTTTAATAAAAGTGCTTTTTTTCCTTCTCATTTCATCAATTTTTATTAATGTGACACTACACAATGCTAAAAATCAAATAGCTTGACAGAATTCAAATACCTAATTAATAAATAAATAATTGACTTGACTTGAGATTGAAAAACTACTACTTGGCTTGAGCTTGACTTGATTTCAAGTATTGAGTATAGCAACACGTTTCGAAGACTGAATTGTTGAAATTTCAGACGGCGATGAACTAAATCAAGAATTTGTTATTGAAAATAACACAACAATAAATAAATTTCACTTGACTCATTATCCTAGGTTCATGATTTTTGTTCTCTCGCTTCTGAGTAATTCATTTATACAATTAAATTCAATTTCCATATTTAATCAGTCTGATTCACAATCAACCAAATTCACTTCTGATAATGAATTGTTATATCGAATTACATTCATGGAATATTATCAAATCCATTGTCACCGCATCCCATGGTTCACGGTTGAAATGCCTTGCAAGCACAATAAAGAAGTCAAGAATTTATACAGGGTGTCCGGGAAAATGTGGGAAATCTCTCGGATTCAGATGAAACAAAAAAAAATAGGATGATAAGTTCCCATCAGTTTCCTAATAGTTTGTTACTTCCGGAGAACACAGAAAGAAACTAAAATTCATTGTTTCGATAACCAAATTTGACACTTCATGAATTGTAATCAATTCGAATATTTTCACGAAATTTCTTTTAAAAATTGAATGAATAGATATTTTAAAGAGCTCAGAAGCTCCTGACTTCAAGTCAGTGTTTTTCTCGTTCTGGTTGAATATTTTTGATGAAAGCACACTGAAAAGCATCGACGAAATCAATTTAGTCCTTAAATTGGCACTACCATTCTTTATTGTCAAGCGTAGTGGATGACACTCAAACTAGCGTGAAAATATTGTGCCACCTTGACAAAAAGTATTTCGAGTCTACCACTGAGAGCATTATTTAAATGATCATTTCTCGATATTCAACAAATTTCATCTAAAAAACGTAGGTCATTAACGTAATTTTTCTTGAATGAAAAGACTTGAGAAAATTCCAATTACAATACTCGATCAAATGAAATGCAAATCGTCTGAAACCTTTTTTCGTCCTTTCTAATCACATTAATAGTTCTTGGAAAAAATCCTGAACTCATGAAAAGGGGGGAAAAGTTGAAAACAGCGTGAGAGTTTCAGCAAACTGCTCGACTAAGTCAGTATTGACATGAGAATTGTTAACAGAGTAGCCAGACGCCCAAATTAATCTTCCCCTAACAGAAAACCTTAGATATTAATTTCGACAAATGGGTCTCATTCATATTGGATTCTTGAAATAACACTGGGATGGCTTTATTTGAATTTACTTTTCTCTCTGAAAAGACGTACTGGATTGAGCAACTACAAAAGAAAAAACGAGAAGAATTATTCTTTTCTTTGTGGAATCTTAATGAAAATTTCAACAGTTGTACTCGCAGTTGTAAAGGGTGTAGCAATAATTGTTCAAGATCCAATAAATATGTTTATTAGGTCAAAGACAGATATTAAGACTATATTTATTGAATCTTGAATACACAGGGCGAGTCAATAGTGATCGATCGGTCGATAACTCTTGGAAATTTTTAACTGGGAGACTAATTCAAATTTTGACGGAATCAGCAGTACTCCGCGCATAAGTTTAAAAAATTTTTGGCTCTACGCCCTACGAATTGGTCCGAAAGTGGTGGAATACGATACCACCTTGTTTTTCAAATGACAATGCCCAATTTTTATATCGTACTCATAATCTCCATGAAATTCTGATTTCGAAAAGGCAACTTTTATCTCCAAATTTCATGGATATAATTGTTCAAACAAGATCATATCTTGAAAACCGTTAGACATAATTGTCTGAATTTTTTTATTGAATTCCTGAAAATTTACGGATCACTCCACAGGCAGTCCGACAGACACTACAATTTTCTAAAAATGACTTCGAAAAAATTTCGGAAAGTCCAGTTTTTTAAATGGCATGCCCTGAATATTTTTTGCATGTCGGACAGCCTAGCGAGTAACCTTTATTTTTTGTTGAAACGTGTTGTAGGTATCTAAAATGAATAGTTTTCAAAATGCTTGGCATTTCATGGTTTGTACGAAAGCTGACATTATACTTTTCACGCATAGGTATATATTTCAAAGAGATGAGATTACTCAACTCTACTTAATACTGACAATATCAATTAAAGAAAAGCCAAATCAAAAAATGGTCAAAATATTTGGAAATATCAAATATTAATTTTGACAAAATAAAACAAAACCTGAATTATACTGAGAAGTTCGAAATTACTGTATCTTTTCAGTTGAAAAAGTCTCATCAATATTTATCATTCATATGATCTGCTAAGATGACTGCAAACTTATTAATTATTATAATTATTTAAATAATAATAATAGAATTCAGATAATTTTTCTGTTTTCTCACTTATAGTCTCCATTTCAAAATGAATGTTTCAAAATATTTTGATAATTGATTTTGATTTATCTTAAATGGATATTATCTGTAGGTTGATACCCTCCGATAATATGAATTAAAGATAAGCCATATCGAAGAAAACATCAAAACATTTGGAAATATCACTTTTGATTAAATTAAATGGAAACCAGGTGAAAAAACAGAAACATATGTAGTCTGAATATACATTCAGTTGCAAAATAAACGCAACAAGTTGATATTTGGTGAAATTTGAAGTCTCATAGTTTTCTTATTTTCAGCTCAATTTTCGAAATTCTTCATTAATTTCAACTTGCATATTCAATATTTTGTTGGATGCTGGCTCATTTGTTACTATACTGGGTTCTTCAGAAGTTTGTTGTTAAACCCTAATTTTGAAACATCTTGTGGAATAATTTCGTGGACAAATTTTTTCAAATGGCCAATTTTCATCAAGAACCATTCCTTCTCGAGATTCTCAAAAAACGAAAACTACTCACGAGGCTATCCGACAGATAAAAGAAATTCAAGGCATGATGAGTATAATAAAAAAAAATTTGGCATTCTCATTTGAAAAACCAGGATGATCCACCACTTTAGGACCCACCTGTAGAGTCAAAAATAAATTAAATTTATGCGCTGAGTACTATCCATTCCGTCAAAATTTGAATAATTTTTGTTCTCAGAATTTCCTTGAGTTATCGACCGATAGATTCATCCTGTATATATTTAAGATTCTCGAATTGTTATTTTATTAAAGAATTATTCAGTGAAATATGAATGTTAGCACAATAATGATATAGAGGCAATTTTTCATAAATCATTACATATTTTGAATTTGAGTCACTATAAGGAAAAACAAGAATGGACGCAATTATAATATTTTTCTAGGGGTGCATCTTGGTCGATCACCCAGTTTATGCTACGAATATATGTCTATAAAACCCCGCATTCTCAAAATATTACCCATAGGTAATTGCATATAATGATATAATAAAAATACATTCAGTCCATTCAGGAATTATTGACATCCCGGGTGGCTTTGGAAAATCGAAATTAAGTTGGTACTGGCTCATTCAGTAACATTTTAATTGCAGATTTCGGGTTGGCATTGGAAATGTCATTGACAGGAGGTTAGATTTCAGTTTGTTTGTGTTATTGGTTTTGATCGAAGAAATTTTCAAACTTAAAAGTTGTTTCAATTTCAAACACACATTGATTGGTTTATTTGAGTATTTCTCACAGTACTGTTTGAAAAAAGAAGAAGACAAGTCATTACAGCCTGAATTATTAGTGGAAGAAAATCTGTGCAATAGGATTTCACCTTCAAAGAATCATTGAATGATTTGATTGTTATCAAAAGCAACCAATATATCAGTCTGGATAAAATTTGACCAAAAAAGAATCTGGATTTTAATCAATCAACGTCAACATTACATAAACCTAATTGGTAACAAATTCAAAACAGTTAATAAAAGGAAAATTCTTATTGATAAACAGAAAAATATAATAAGTTGAGTACGATTTTATGGTGAATACAGAGAATATTTGCAACAAAATGTGAAATTCATTTATCTGGAGGAAACTTGCAGGTTATTTGAAAATGCCAGCATTATTCAACAGTAGACTCTAGAAAGAAAAAAAAAACGTTTTTCAAGTATATTCAAGGGTAAAAGTAGAAGGAGCACTATTTTGGAAGCTGGATTGTTGGATTTTTACCTGGATGTTTTGTTTTGACAGTGGTGATCATGAGGATTATATAAATTTATGAAGAGAGAATTATTTTATAATTGGATTGCTAAATAAAGTCTTGGCATTGCATCTATAGTTTATTTATATTCTATATTAAAAGTATTAAGTATTGTTATATCTGTTTTTTGTTCTTCAATGAGTAATCCAAAAATCTAATAAATTCTAATCGAAAAATATATTCAGAAGAGTAACTTCAAGAATTTCTTCACCTCTTACCCACTTGAAGATAATAATAGAATGCAATAAAATTTTAAAATTCACAAATTAAAAATGATTTCATGCAAAAATGCTTTCAGTGAGTGAGTTAAAGCTGTTATGGGCAAAATAATTCATGTAATATAATAGAAACTAGTATAAAAGCATTTCAATAAAAAACAGAAAACTCGAGTACAAATAGTACCTATATTTTTCATACAAGTTTAATCAATCATTCATGTCATGAACAGTTTCAATGAATAGTGACTTTAGAAAGTAATTTACACATCGGCTGATAAATTGGTTCCAATTTTGAAAGTTACAGTACAACTGTGATGTCAAAATTTTTCATATACTAAATGGATTCTTTGAATTTTATTTCTGTCTTATGATATGGCCCTTCCATTCACTAAGCTACAATATTTAAATTTATCAACTAGTTTTTTCTGTTTTCTTCAGCAGTTTAGACACCACAGTTAAAATGATCCATAAGAGTTATTTGATAAGAATTTTGCAAGCAGGTTGGTATCCAGTGTCCATCAGTAATGCAACTATTTTTGAAGAGATTTCGGTGAAAAGGAATATGCATATTTTAATGATCTTCAATGGGATCTTTCGTGGGCGACTCTTAAATGAATAGATATCTCTTCATTGGATTTCCTTGAAATGAGATAGCATTTCACTATATTTTTACGTTATATAATCTGAATTTCAATTTATGAAATCATGACTGTATGCGTCCCCTCGTAATAATCGTAATTTCGAAAATTCAGGATCTTTCGGATACAAAAATGATGAAAATAATTTAAACTGGTTATTTCTATGATGAACCATAGCAATTTTTAGTGATATTTTTGTAACCAGAAATAAAGCCCCGACTAGACATTCATGGCCTACTTCGATGTCAATAATTCCTGAATGGACTGTACTTTCGAACCATCGTTGGCAAACTTAACAGCTGGAGTGATCTATCAACTCATTTTAGTGGCTAAAATGTCGTTCAAGTCATCAATCCTTCAAACACCATAAATCCACTTCGCTATCCACTTCGACGATATGGGATTAATTTTTCTCGTCTGCATTAATTATTATTTGACGTATAAATTTCAACGAAAGCAATTGACATAGTTAAGACTAGTGAATCAACCGCAATTAGAATTCCCACATATTGAAAATTCATCACGTAGGCAACATATATTTTCATTTCTGTTATTTCCTTCCATAAAGTATATACACTGTGTCCGTAGTGTATGGAACAAATTCATTTTTAGCTAAACAGACCATTTTAAGAAATAATCCTGAAACACGTCGATTTTTATTTTAATTTACCGTATTTTAAAATAATAATCTAATAAACAGGGTGAATTACTTTCGAGTTATGACGTCACCGTCATTTTTTTTGATGGAACACCCCCATTTTGTCTCGATTTTCCGATTACTCTAGCTGAGCTGATTCTAAAAATGTATCACATGTTGATTCCAATTGGTACAGGGTGGACATAAATAATAAATTAAATCTAAGCAATAATTGAAACATTCATGAATACCAAAAATATTGTAGTACCAAACTGGCATTGAACACCAATAAATTACTAAACAAATAATGACATTTCACAAAAAACTAGACGACTATGTTTTTTTTAAATTGATGAGAAATAATTTCTTTCATATTCTGTCTGCTAGACCACAAGTACAGAACATGTTTGGAAACAGCTCATTTTTATTAATCTAAAAATGTGACAAACTACAGGGTGTTACATTCAAACCAATTGCCGCTAGGCAATAAGAATTTTTGATAATATTGTTAATTACTTTATAGGCACACACAAAACTATTGTATTTTTGTCCACCCTGTACCAATTGGAATCGACATGTGATACATTTTTGGAATCAGCTCAGCTAGAGTAATCGGAAAATTGAGACAAAATGGGGGTGTTCCATTAAAAAAAAATGACGGTGACGTCATTACTCGAAAGTAATTCACCTTGTATATTAGATTATTATCTTAAAATACGGTAAATTCAAATAAAAAATCGACGTGTTTCAGGATTATTTCTTAAAATGGTCTGTTTAGCTAAAAATGAATTTGTTCCATACATTACGGACACAGTGTATAGGAGAAATTGTGAATATCGGTATACCAGTGCAGCCAAGGGAGCACCCAGGATTGAATTTTGTGAGGGATGTTCGAAAGGCGCTGAATCGAAATGCAACCCTGAAGATATGAAGCATTTTATTTTTTCAATATAAAAGTCAGAGCCGTATCTAGGGCGTGGCAAAGGTAGCACTTGCCACGGGCGTAAGGTCCGCAGGGACGCCCAAAAATATAAAATAAAAAAAAATTGGCACCAGGCGAAATAGAATTCGAAGGATCACAACTCGGTTTTCATATTATATACGCCTCGCAACGAGTGATGCCGAGGAATCTGGAAATATTTAACATATTGCTAGCTTTCTCTAGAATTTGCGTACTAAGCCTAAAATAATTACAAGATCAACAAATCTTAAATAGATGGTAAGAAATAATATAAATATGGCTTTGTGCAAAGGTGCCGCATTCAGATCATAATTATTGTTGTTATTATGTTTAGGGAACAATGGCAAGTTAATTTATCCTAGTGGTAACACTGATCATATTCTATGATTGTATCAATGACATGTATTGCGCAGCCGCATATAGTCTTGTCTTGTCTATGAGTAGTACGTCATAAGTTGAATAAAAAAAAAAAAAAACTTGGAAGCCGTTGTTCTCCTGTTCTGTTTAAGAATAAAACTTATATTATAAAAGTGTTAAAACAGTTATTCGATCCACTAAACCCACGTTTAAAAACAGGTTATGTGCCCAGTCGTGCAACTGGAATAAAAACAATTTAACGATACGTTTTTCGAGTGTGTGAAAAGTAAAATCGAAAAAACCACGTGTGGTGTAAAATGGCAGATAACACGACCACGACGACATTAAAATTAAATGGTGATAATTGGCCCATATGGAAGTTTCAAACCAGTATTATATTAAAAGGACGAGGTCTTTTCGAGATCGCGGATGGTTCAAGAATAAAACCCAGTTCAGGAGATGAACTTAACAAATGGCTCAAGGACGACGCAAAAACTCAAGAATTGTTGGTTACACGTATGGAAGAAGGTCCTCTAACTCACTTACTGTCATGTGAATCTGCGAAAGAAATGTGGACCAAATTAAAAACGGTATATGATAAAGAATCAGTTGTAAGTGTGCATTTGCTACAACAAAGGTTTTTCATGCTCGACTTTGATTCCTCTGTGAATACATTTATATCCAAAATTGAGGAAATAAAAACCAAATTAAAGACTGCAGGTGAAGTTCTGTCAGATAAAATGATAATTACTAAAATCTTGATGACCTTGCCAGAACATTTTAAACACTTCAGATCAGCATGGGAGTCAGTTCCAGATAAAAATCAAACATTGGAAGAGTTAACCTCTAGATTATTGCTTGAAGAAGAAAGATGCAAAACAGTAGAGTCGACAACAGCACTAGTAAGCAAAACGAGTTCTCAGAATAATCCAACCAAAAAATGCTACATCTGTGCAAAAGCTGGTCACATAGCAAAGAACTGTTACTTTCGAACTAAGAACTCTAAGAATGATAAGGCTGATAAAACAAATAAATTTTGCAGTTACTGCCGAAAACAAGGACATCTAGTTCAGACTTGTTGGATCAAGAAGAAAAAGGAAGAACCGTCGAATAAGAATCCTGTCAAAGAAGAAGTGGAACACAACGCTTTTATGGTATATTCAGATGGTGTAAAATCAGGTGATTGGTACCTTGACTCGGGAGCCACTGAACATATGACATGGGATAGAAGCTTGTTCGAGAAAATGTTCGAGGATCGAACCCCTAGGATGGTGCAAGTTGGAAATGGGCAAACATTGGAGGTAAGAGGATATGGAAATATTAAAATGTGGTCCTATAATGGAAGAAAATTCATTGAAACGTCATTATCGAATGTTTTGTATATACCTGACCTAAAATTTAATTTATTCTCGGCTGGATGTGCTCTTGATAAGGGATATTTCATGTCATCTGATAATTCATCATGTAAGTTTTTTGATAAATATGGAAATATTAGAGCCCAGGCACTAAGACAGAATAAATTATATAAAATGCAGTTCAAGAAGGAAATGTATGAAAACAAAATAGAAAATGAATTAACTAATAATATTTCTGAATGTATGACAGTTAAAAATATAGAAAATTTAGAGACTTGGCATCACAGATTAGCACATCAAAATATTAAGTACATCAAAGATTTCCTTAAAAAAATGAATGTTGAGTATATAAACAATGAATTTATTTGTGAATACTGTTTATCGGGCAAACAACATAAATTAAAATTTCAACATAGTGAATCACGAGCTACTGTACCTTTAGAGCTAGTTCATGCAGATGTGTGTGGTCCTATGGAAACACCTTCGTTAGGAGGAGCTCGATATTTTTTATTATTTAAAGATGACTACACCTCATATAGACATGTTTATTTCCTAAAGCAGAAATCTGAAGTAGCAAAAGCAATTGAAAATTATATATCTATGGCAGAAAGGCAAACTGGTGCAAAGATGAAAGTTTTGAGGACAGACAATGGTTTAGAATTTGTGAACAAACAGGTAACGGAATGTCTGCAAAGCAGAGGTATATGCCACCAACGCACAGTGGTATATACTCCCCAACAAAATGGAAGGGCGGAACGAGAAAACCGAACATTGGTTGAAGCAGCCAGGACAATGTTACATAGCAATAAAAATTTGACAAAAATGTTTTGGGCAGAAGCAATAAATACCGCTACATATGTTCTGAATCGCTCTGGTCCAAGCATTGTTCAGTTTAAAACTCCTTTTGAATTATGGAATCAAAAGGAATATAAGATGGAAAATTTTAATATTTTTGGAAGTAGAGTTTCAGTACTAGTACCTAAGGAAAATAGATTGAAGTGGGACACAAAAAATGAACAAGGATACTTCCTTGGTTATGGAGAAGACACAAAGGGATTTAGAGTGTATTTACCTGATAAAAACAAGGTTGTCATACAGAGGGATGTAATATTCCTACCAGAAAAAGTTCAAGAAACAAAAGGTAAAATAACTGAATTCTGTAATATTGAAGAAAATCAAGACTTGGAGTTAGAAGATACCCAAATTGATAATATTGTACACGATGAAGAGACAATTACCGATGAAGAAGAGTTGGATCCAGAAATCAGTGAAGAAATAGTGAATGGAAGATATAACCTGAGAAGAAACTTAAGAGGAAACCCAAGGTTTGAAGATTTTGAAATGGATTTGGATAGTTTGTTGTTGACAGTTACAGAAGATGACGAACCAACATGCTATGAAGATGCTATGAAAAGCGTTGAGGCTGAGCAATGGAGGAAGGCAATGGAGGAGGAAGTAAAATCGTTGCAAGAAAATGAATCGTTTGAAGTAGTGTGTGATAGTGATGTTAAAAGGCCTGTCATAGAGTGCAAATGGGTGTATAAGAGGAAGAAAGACGAGTTCGGTAGTGTCACGAAATTCAAAGCAAGACTTGTTGCAAAAGGTTTTCAACAGACAATTCCATTAAACGGCGATATTTATAGTCCAGTAGCGAAATTAACTTCTGTAAGAATTTTCTTAGCTATATGCAATAATTTAAATTTCAGGATACATCAACTTGATGTATGTAGTGCTTTTTTAAATGGAGAAATAGATGATGATGTATATATTTTATTACCTAAAGGTTTTAATACTGACACAGGAAAATTTGCAAAGCTAAGGAAGTCCTTATATGGATTACGATCCTCACCAAAAAATTGGTATAAAAAATTTAATGATTTAATGATGACATTGAACTTTGTAAGATCTCAAAATGAATACTGTATTTACTACAAAATTTCAGGCTGTTCAAAGATTTTTGTATTGATCTATGTTGATGATCTATTAATTGCCGGATCAGATGAAAAAGAGGTTGATGATCTAAAAGTTACTTTGAATCAACACTTTAAAATGAAAGACTTAGGAGGTATCAGTTATTTTTTGGGTATGCACATCACACAAAATGTATTGAAAAATGAAATCATAATCAACCAAACTTTATATCTAAAGAAAATGTTGAAAATTTTTAAAATGGAAAACTGTAAACCTTGTAATACCCCTATGGAACCAAATTTTAGACATGATGATCTTAAACGCAAAAATTCTGAAAGTATAGAAATTGAAGAAAGATGTAGAGCAGCAATAGGTTCTATAATGTATGCCATGTTATGCTCTCGCCCAGATCTATGTATAAGCATAAGTATCCTAAGTAGATATCAATCAACTGCAAGTTCACAACTTTGGCAATCGATTAAACGAGTTTTAAGATATGTTCAAAAAACACAAAATTTAAGTTTAGTTTTTAGAAAAACTGATTTTCAGAATGAAATTGAAGGATATGCTGATGCAGATTGGGCTGGGGATAGAACAGACAGGAAATCTACGTCTGGTTATGTATTTAAAGTTTTTGGGTGCACAGTCAGTTGGTGCTCTAGAAAACAATCATCCGTAGCTCTGTCTTCAACAGAAGCGGAATATATAGCTTTAAGCTTAGCCATAAGTGAAGCTTGTTGGCTTAAGAGTTTAATTAGTGATTTAAAAATTTGTGATAGTTTAAATGTCATGATTTATGAAGATAATCAATCGGCTATCAAAGTGTGTAGGAACCCAGAGTTCCACAAGAGACTCAAACATATTGATATTCGTTATCATTTCATTCGAGACAAAATAAATGATAAAACAGTTTCACTAAAGTATATTCCAACCAAACTGCAACTCGCAGATTTGTTCACGAAACCGCTGTCTCTAAGTTCATTCAATAATTTTACAATCAACTGCAATGTATTTTAAGAAATTTTTTTTGGTAACTTACCATTGAGGGGGAGTGTTGTTATTATGTTTAGGGAACAATGGCAAGTTAATTTATCCTAGTGGTAACACTGATCATATTCTATGATTGTATCAATGACATGTATTGCGCAGCCGCATATAGTCTTGTCTTGTCTATGAGTAGTACGTCATAAGTTGAATAAAAAAAAAAAAAACTTGGAAGCCGTTGTTCTCCTGTTCTGTTTAAGAATAAAACTTATATTATAAAAGTGTTAAAACAGTTATTCGATCCACTAAACCCACGTTTAAAAACAATTATTATGGTCGCTCGTTGGCATGTGTCCTCACCCCTATTTTCACTAGTTTTTTCCGCTTTAGCTTGTCGGTATTCTTCGACAAACGGTATCATCTATTTTTGTGTGAAGTACGGCTTCTTTTTCTTTGATACAATTTATTAATTAATAATTAATTAATATTATATTTATTATTATTAATATAACGATCGATATATTAGATCTGCATCAGGACTTATCTCTTTATATGTATATGAAATGTGTATTTCAATGGTTTCAATAAATATAATTGAATATATCCAGGGTGTCTATAAATAGTTGCGTAAAAAATTAAGAGGTGATTCCTTGTCAAAAAATAGGGTGAGTATTTTTAATTTTTTTTTCAGCCCCTCCCGCTAATTACTGACCCTTAAAAATGGCGCCCGAAAAGTAGTTTTATTTTTTTCTTGAAAACTAAAACATTCACAAAAATGAAATTGAGTTGACATTTTATGTGGACGAGAAGACATTTAAAAAAATTGTTGGGGGAGTTTCTCTATGACTCCAAAGGGTAGAAAAAGCCACCTCTCAAACTTGTTCGCAATAACTTTTCCTTTATTCATATTTTACAATAAGAAAATTAATTTTGGATAGTCTGATCCATTCTTAACAAATAATGTATCCTGTAATTTTTTGCCAAAATTCACGGTTTTTGAGAAGAAGAAATATCAACAGATAATATGCCTGAATTGTGGAGGTTGGAGTTATTTTCGACCCCAAAATTATCCAATAGGCAGATGTCAAAACGATATTTTTATTAAGAAGTGGTACAAATATAAAATGAATGTAACAAAAAAAATAATTATATATAAACTATTCACAAATTAAGAGCCACTTTTCGGGCGACATCTTCAAAAGGATTTAACTAAGTAGGTGGAGGCTGAAAAAAATTTATATGAAAGACTCACCCTATTTTTCGACAAGGAATCGCTATTTTAAAGCTTTAACGAAAATATATGACATCAATTTCATAATTAAAGTACATACTCTGTTCATACAAAGAAATACTATAAGAAAATATAATGGATGAAAAAAAATATTCGAAAATGGGGGGCGCTTTCTAATATAATGGTACCTATAGATACGGCTCTGATAAAAGTATGTATAACAGCAAACCTATTCTAAATATACGTTTTTGAACGTCACCGAGTTGGGAAACTCCGCTCCATTGTTGCTTTTGTAACAGGTTTGATTCTAAATACCCTAACAAATAAATTAAAATTAAATTATAGAGGGGGACAAGGTCTCTCAGTCTTCTCCTCAAAGGATGAAAATGTTATTGAAAAAACTCGTATAGACATGTTTCGAAACCTGAAGGGGTTCATCTTCAATAAAGGACTGAAAGAAAATTTTAACTTTAGGAAATGGTATCAGAAACCTAAGGAAGAATGTTAAGAAAAATGAATACACACAGACTTAGAGACCTAAGTCCCCATCTTCAATATCTGCTACTCCACTTTGATCATGGACTTCTCAATTAAATAAATTAATGTTTGGATAAAATTATTACAATTCTTTGTTGTTATAGTTCCTGAATTGGAGGAACATTTGAAATTGACACATTCATCGGTTCATTTTAAGAAAAAAAAGAGGTCCTATTAACATCTCGACCATCCGGCATTCCTAAATAGAAATCGAAATTTGTCGTTAAAGACCTCTGAATTGAAGACTTGATATTTCCCCCAAGAGGAATATCCATTACAAGTCACAACTCTCAATAATTTAATCGTAAAAATATTGAATCAAGGAATTTAGTAATTATTTACATACGAGATATAGGTAAATGCGAAATTGATGATGAACAATCGGCTAAAAATTATTGAGATCCTAAATGAAAACTACTCGATACCAATTTTTCCAATTTTTTAGGACCCTAAAGTAAATGAATATTATCGTATTATCCCTCTTTGTCTCAAAGAATCTCTTTGTCGCAAAGATTCTCCTTGTCGGCATTAGCTGCGTTAACATTTCACCTACAAAGATACCTAGATCAGTAGGTTTAGTATATTCTGCTGATTATTTTGAGGTGGATGACGTGAAATTTTTCTGTTTTATTCTCTATTATATTCAGTGTTCAACTTGTTATGTTTGTTGCATGATCCCAAAACTAATCAAATCCTTATTTTGATTAATCAAAGTTTTTTGGAAAACTTGAAAACTGAAAATTGATGCAGGCTAATCTTTAATTTTTTTTTTTAATTCAACAGCTGGCACTTCGACAGGTGAAATCAATCTCAATGAATATTTCAAATCTTAAAAAAAAAGGTATATGTCAATTCAAAGGATATTGGAAACGAATAACCAATATTTTTTTCATTTATTTTCTTATAATAGTAATTTACGTAACAAGTCCGGAAAATAGGGTTTTTTTGGACGAATAGACAAAATCGTCCTGGAAGTCTGTGAGTCCAAAAAAACCATTTTCGGGCGTGTTGCGTACAATATTTTTCGGCAACCATGTAAAATAACACTATCGCTGCTGCTTTTCATATTTTATTGCAATTACGATCAAAAAACATGCAAATTTTTGACAACTAATTTCATATGAACTGTCAGCCGTTATCTCGGTTGCTATGGATTCTATGATTCTTTTCCGGCCTAGTCCGGGAAGTACGTACTTTCCGGACTAGGCCGGGAAATGCTACTTTCTCAGAGAAAAAGCGTCCGGGAAGTGAGCACTTCCCGGACGGTTGCCGAAAAAATAAATTACTGCCCGAAATTAGAGAAACAACATCACAGTTCTCATACTGTAAAAAGGTCAAATTATGGATAAGACAGCAGCCGTCGCAGGTTTGGGATAGTTTCCATAACAGACGAAATTTTATCTGAAAATAAGTCATACATTGGATACGTGTTCAAATTGTCTATTCTCCCTGTTTTTGTTTTTGTGGTTGATGTGATTTGTTCGTAAAAATATCCCACGCACAAGTCCATGGACTTCTTTGGGTTTTCAGATGTTTATTCACATAGAGTCAAACTTAATTTATTTATTTAATTGATAATTTATTTGAGAATAAATATATATTTATTTATTTATTTATCCTCCCCCCCCCAGGCTTATGTCTGGGTACGCCACTGCTTGATCTTCACGCTATTTCTTCATCTACTCTACTCAAGTCAATTGTTAAAGGTAATACCATAGTAGAAAGAATGGTTGACTATGGTAATACCCATTGAAAATGAGAACGTGATGAAAATAGACCGAAAGTTCTTTTTCAACGATAAAATGTTTGCATTCCAACTTGCCTTCCATGTTTGGCAAACCACTGGTTTGCAATTGCCCCAGTTATAGAGAAACGATCTCAGAAAGCTAACAATCCTAGACGCCGAGTTAATATTCTAAGAATTCGTCATGTGCCTGTCAACATCTCACCACATTACATTATTTAAACTTCCTTGCTGACTAACACCAATATCGCAATGTCCAGCCTTCCTCAGTCCAACTATTCGTTTAAACTGGGTATGAAAGTCATTAGTTTGAAAATTTTATCATGTGTTGTTTTTTTTTATGAACACTTGATTACAAAAAAAAAACATTACTGAAAACAAATCATTTTCACTGAGTGTTCGTGTTTCTGTCACTTATTAGTGCACATATTATATAAATTACATGAATAAATATTATAGTAAATCCAAATTTTTGACAATTTTTTCAAATGGAAAATCCTCATTAATCCGAGTTTATTTTTATCAGTAACCATATTTTATTTATTTCGAAGTAATCCAAATATTACACCGCTCCCATATTACTCCATCTCTCGTAGGGCCACTTACCGATTTTGTACCAAATTTCTTTCAAAACGACTTATGGTTACTGTGAAAGGCAGATTTTTGGTTTATTATTTGCATTTTAACATTTTGAAAACTTTTGTAATTCCCTGAAATCTCCAGAGTTTTTGGAACATTTAGAATCTTCAAATCAAATAAAAAAACCATGCGCAGTCGCTCAGAGTTTCTCTCAGAAAATCAATTTAATAGTTGCTATGTAACTATGTAATTGTTTCAAATAAAATATTTTTCATCTAAAAGTTCTATCCCCGTTCTCCGATATTATCCTAGCTGAAATAAATTCCCCATGAAGGCCGCAAAGCGATAATTTCATGCGTTCTGAAGTTATGGCCGACAGTAGCTATTACGCCCCCTAGCGGTAGAGGTATGAACTTCAAAACAATTTCCAGGGTGTTTACTTGTACTCTTAGTGGTAAAATTTTTTACCGCAATTCTCTACGATGAGTGGATCCTGAGATAAAGCCGCTTATTTCGCTTATCTGCCCACCCTGTATAATATAGGTAGTATAAAATTATAAACCCTTCTTTTTTCATAATGTAATCCAAACATATTATTAGCTGAAGAACTCAGGTCGATAGCCACAAATATATTCATTATTATTATTTTCAAATGTAATTGGATGACTCCAATATCTACGGCATTAAATGGTGGATGCGCTTATTCGAAAATTCTACATTCACTCCGGCTCAGGGAAAAGTATCGAAATCAATTAAGCATGACAACTGTATCTAGGAAAATATTCCATTGATCAATTAAATAATCAATAATAACGATCGTCGATATGAATATTATTTAAAGTTTGATCTCCAGATTTTTATAAACTACAAGACATTTGGAAAAATACAACATATTTTATTCGGAGGAGAAGTGACTTTAACGGCTCTTCTGAAACTTCTCCTCTTTATGAATAATATACCTACTATCAATCGCTATACATATATTCAAAAGTGGATAAAATTTTGTCGAGTTATTTCTGGAATTACCAAAATAATAATAACCTAAATTCTCATTGTAAATGAATGTATATGTCAAAATGAGAGGAATAATAACAATAATAAGTTTTATTTATCGTGATATAATATTTTTTGAAGGTATGGGTGGGTATTGAAACTATAATTTCCAAATTTCAAGGTATTCCTCAATCGAATACATCAATACAATATGCTAACTAGTAACACAAAATAAAAATCAGCCTTATCTAGGTATTTCTAATCTCGAATGCATTTATGGCTGATTATTTTCAACCACAGCTGTCTATAAATAGTAGTTTATCGCTGGTAGTATCTAATTTCTCGTAAATTACAGTGATTCTTCAACCTATACAGCCTGATATCAGATAAATTCTAATCTTATCACTGAATAAATCTACCTATATAATTATTTTACCTAGGTATATTTTATCTCAAACCTATACCTGTATTTGTGATATCAGTTGATCATCTTATAATTAATTTGGTCATGCGCCAAAAGTATAAATTATCGCATAAAACATTTTTTTGAAGTGAAGATGAACTGATGAAGTTTTCACGTTATCTCATATAAAAATTAACATAAAAATATGATTTTTCGATTAAATAAATGCAGATACGTGAAATGAAATGCTAACTGAGAGTAACTGCTAGATAAATTAGAACTTATTCCCAATAACGCCTTTTTTACTTGAATGATATTGGTAGCACTGGATACTTGACACTTTCATTGTTGATACCAGTTTTAGAGGTTAGGGTAGAGTCGAAAGTCCTATTAGTATATTTTGCTTTTAAGTTATAATATATGTTTTATTTTCATTTGTTTTTTACGAATATTTTTTATTGAATCGACAAAAAACATCTGAAAACATTCCGTTTTTCATACAAAACCAATAAACGCAAAGAATTTGACTCGATATAAAATTGCCTACTATTTTGCGTAATAACCTGTTCTGTATCCTAATAAATAAAGGATAATAAAGCAAAGGAATGTCATTTTCTTGATATTTATTGTGTATTTCGTTTTTGACCTGTGTATTTTGTTTGAAGTGACTTGTGACCGAAGTCTTATCTAATTTATGTTTGTGTATTTATTTGTGTTGTGTTGACTTGATACCTGATAATCTGCAAAACTGGCTTCCAAAACAGGAAAAGGGTCCAAAGGGGGCCTTGCAGGAATAGGGATACTTTGGCTATCGAGTAAATCACAAAAACAAAAGAAAACCAGAAATTTTAACGATAACTACGAAAAAGATAGACATCCAAAGGCCTCGAAAAACCAAAGGTAATTTGCTCTCCCATTACTTCTAGTTGATATTCAAATAGTGTAGTAATGAAAAATATCGCTAGTACATTCAATGAAACCGAGAATGAAACCAAACCATTCTTTTGTCAATTTTAGATAAAGGCAATGACTCATTATCTGCATTAATAACATTTACTGTTTTTGAGAATGACTAATAGTAATTTCAATGATTTATCACAAGGAGTGGTAATTTTGTAAGCATTAGGTATATCAGTTTTCCTATTGATCTTTATATTTAGTAAAAAAGTCCTATTACAATTTACAAACAATATGTTCATTGAAAGTCAGTGAAATAGGATATATTATGTGAGAAAATGCGCTTACTATGTAGATCTGATATTTGCTATGCCAATGTTTATTATTCTACTAGGCGTTGCCTAGTTAATAGTTTTCTTAACGTTTTAGATATTACAACAAAGGTGAGGAAAAACTTTATTTCGTTCCGATTTTAGCTGAGCAACAGTATTTAGCAATTTTTACATTTCCATTTCATCATAATGAATTCAACAGATGTACCTAGTGTGTTAATAAATTGCCCAAATTTTGAGGTATAATTTTTTGAATAAGAACAATTGCTCCAAGACAAAAACATTAAAAATATAGATCACTAATGTATGCTAAATTTAAAAGAGAATAACAACCTGAAAGATTCAACTGATATATAGAATACGAGATGAAATAAATAAAGGTAGAGATAACTCTTCAGGCAAACATCATTATTTATTTCACCAGAAGGTGCATATGGATCCTGATTTTCAATGAAACAATGGTTAACCATAGGTTTTTATTTTAAATAAAAAATATGTATTTCCAAGTTTTTCAATTATGTTCGAAGATAAAAGATCTTATAAGTTATTACTTCGCCATTCGCCGTTTATGAGTTAAAAATTCAATCAGTTTGCTTGTGCGAAAATGGTATAGGTATTGTGCTCGGTATTATGATACAACTTGAACTTTTAAGATGGCTGAGAAAGGCTTAAAGGCACAAGTTAAGGCATAAGCTCATTTTGCAATTTATATGATTGATAATCTCGAGGATAATCTTAGGATTTCTCGCGCCTTTTAGTTCATAAAACAAAAATAATGGATGCAGTTATGATAAAATTGGTTTTTCTCAGTGTTTTTTCTATGGTCAGAACGTTTTTTTTCCGACCATACAAAATCTGAAAAGTACTTCACACTGACAGAATTATTATTAGTTATTACCGATGTTATTACTGTTGAAATTGAATTGGACATGAAGCAGGCAGAAATGAAAACATATTAGTGATACGATATTTCACCCAATTCGCGAGTTTCTCAACAAAAAATGCACTTCTTATGTTCCATGATGAAACAACGTTTCACATCAACTCAAAATATATTGAGATGAATACCTAAGTATATCAGAAATTCAGAAAACAAACTTCAAGCGCGCCAAACGACATAAAACAACGGATGACACTAGACTAGGAGCGAAGTAGTTGCCAAACCTTGGTTTTCAGCAGGTAGATACAGAAAATAATAAATCATTTGCTTACTATAAATTCGACAATTAAGAATAATATCGGATTCCAAATATTCAAATTTGCATATTTAATAGAGAATCACTCAAATAAATATAGGTATTTCATTCAATATAATATGCATCCATAACGATATAGTAAAATTGTGGGTTTGAAGATATATCACAAACTGACAACTTAATCTAACCATGTTGGGGACATGTAAAAATTGCGTATACTCCTATACTCCCTCTATCTATGTTTATTTCCTTATGGTGCCGCCATAAAAACTATGCGGACTCGAGTGAAAAAAGGCCAATACAATTAAAATCCAAGAAGGCTAATCC